>NW_027256885.1:46035701-46752389 GCF_029215685.1 Pituophis catenifer annectens
ATACAATGAAGGCCTACGCTAGAGGTATAATAATAGATTATATAAAGAAAAGGAATGTGAAAAGAAGACAAACTTTTACAATATTAAAGGATGAATATAAGAGATTTGAAAAAACTCCAGAAAGATCCACATCAGAAAGATGTAAAAATGAAAATGGATATGTTGAAACATAAAATGGATTTACTGGAGAAGGAAGAGCTAGCCCAAAAAATAAGAAGTGCTAAACAGAATTATTTTGAAAATGCAAATAAACCAGGAAGGTGGCTAGCATATAAATTGAAAAAAGAAAGGGAATCAAAAAAAAAAATAACGCAACTGATTGATGATCAAGGACAAAGTAAATTTGGAAATAAAGAGATGGGAAAAATAATACGAGAATATTATAGGCAACTTTATAAAAGAGAGCTGGTTGAAGAGGGGAAAGTTAAAAAATATCTACAGAATGCAAAATTACCTTTGATCCCCAAGGACATTGAAGAAATGCTAGATGGGTATATAACAATGATGGAACTAACAGAAGCAATTAAGAAACAAAAAAATGGAAAGACACCAGGACCAGACGGTTTGCCTGTTGAATACTATAAGACATTACAAGAATCCTTATGCTTTCCACTTTTGGATGTTATGAATGAAGTAATGATAAATAAAACAATACCCCAATCATGGACTGAGGCTTATATCACACTGATTCACAAAGAAGACACAGACCCACAGCAAATTAAAAACTATAGGCCTATATCCCTGCTAAATTCGGACTATAAAATTTTTGCTTCAATACTGGCAGAAAGACTTAAGAGATACTTGAATAACTTTATACATCCAGATCAAAATGGATTTCTTCCAAAAAGACAAATTAGAGACAATATAAGAATAATTTTGAATACCCTAGAATATTATGAAGCGCATCCTGAAAAACAAATGGCTTTGGTATTTCTAGACACACAAAAAGCATTTGACAATGTGAATTGGCGATTTATGATGTTACAAATGGAAGAGATGGACTTTGGAAGGAAATTTATTCAGGCAATTGAAGCTATATATACGAAACAGACGGCAAAGGTAATGATTAATGGAGAATTGACTGATGTTATTGAAATAGAAAAAGGTACTCGACAAGGATGTCCCTTATCCCCATTGCTATTTATATTGACGTTGGAAGTACTGAATAGAAATGTTAGAGAAGAAAAAGAGATAAAAGGAATGAAAAATAGAAAGGAAGAATATAAATTACAAGCTTTTGCTGATGACCTGGTTTTTATTATTGAAGAACCATTAACATCAATAAATAAATTGACAGAAAAAATAGGTGAATTTGGGGAGGTTGCTGGTTTGAAAATTAATAAAGAAAAGATGAAGATAATGACCAAAAATATGTTAAAAAAACAAAAAGAAGAACTGAGGGAGTTCTCTAAGATGCAGGTCACAAATAAGGTAAAATATGTAGGAATCTGCAGTCTGCATATGTGCAGGGATTTTCCTATCTTGGAAGGCAAACCTCAGATAAGGAAGGTTACTTGCACGTAAGCGCCAGGAAATGACATTAGAAGATAAGACCCTAACTCTGTAAACAAGAGGAACAGGAGGAGAGGAAGTGGGATGTGTGTTAGATTTTAATTATAGCTAAATATTAGAAGTGCTTAAGCAAGCAGTAATGATTAACCTATGATTTAAGTTACCTGGAAGATTCTGTGAGCCAATGATATTCTGCCAAGTATGCTGTAACTTGAAAGTAACAAACTATATAATGTCACTATGTAAGGCAATAAAGTTACCACATATATTCTCAACCTTTGTGTGTGTGGTCACTCAACAAAAATA
The DNA here is from genome assembly GCF_029215685.1 of Pituophis catenifer annectens. Taxonomy (NCBI): domain Eukaryota; kingdom Metazoa; phylum Chordata; class Lepidosauria; order Squamata; family Colubridae; genus Pituophis; species Pituophis catenifer. The sequence continues at coordinate 46,037,520 of NW_027256885.1, forward strand.
CTTGGGGATTCAACTAACAGCAAGATGTAGTTCTCTTAAAGAAAATAATTACAATAAGCTTAAGCAACATATAGGACAGGATTGGGTGAAATGGGGAAACTTGCAGCTATCTTTCATTGGTAGAATTGCAACTATTAAGATGAATATTTTACCTAGAATCTTGTATCTTTTTCAGACAATTCCTGTAAAGTTGGATAAGGAATTTTTTGCAGACTTAAATAAAATGGTTTTGAAATAAGTTTGGCAGGGAAAGAAGGCAAGGATAAAACTCAAACTGTTACAAGATGCTAAGATGAGGGGTGGTTTTGGATTACCGAACTTTGAATTATACTATCAAGCTGTTTGTTTAATGTGGATTAAAGAATGGGTAACATTGAAAAACACTAGATTATTAAATTTGGAGGGACATGATTTGCTGATGGGATGGCATGCTTTCTTATGGTATAAAGGAACTAAAATTCAGGGGTACTTTAGAAGACATCAGATACGTGAAGCTTTGTTTTTGACATGGGAGAAGATCAAAAAATACCATTATTTGAAGATTCCAGTCTGGGTATCTACAATTGAAGCTTTTTCTTATCCAGTGGTATTTAGAGGGGAGCAAATTGTTAGATATAGTGAATTATTGGATGAAAAGGGTGAACTTAAATTGAAACAAAACTTAGAAGACCAGGGAATTAAGATAGATTGGTTTTCATACATGCAAATACTTTCCAGATATCGAGAAGACTTCAAACAAGAAGGTATTTATAGTGTTTCGACTCGTTTAGACAAGATATTAATGGGTTGGATGACCATATAATTAAAAAGTTATATGGATAATTACTTGAAGTAAAATTGGAAGAAGAACAAGTCAAAGAATCAATGATAGCATGGGGGAAAAATTTTGGTTATAGTATTGATTTAGAGAAATGGCAAAAATTGTGGTCACATAATTATAAAATGACAATGTCAACAGCATATAAAGAGAATTTGTATAAGATGTTTTACAGGTGGCATCTACCCCCGACGAGAATAGCCAGGATGTTTAAGAATAAATCGGAGAAATGTTGGAAGTGTCATCCAACTCCAGGATCGTATTACCATATGTGGTGGACATGCGTGGAAGCAAGGAGATTTTGGACTAAGATACATACGTGGTTAGAAAAAATGACAAAGAGACATATTGACTTTAAACCAGAAATATTTTTATTAGGAATTTTACCAGACATTTAATAAAGAACTACAATACTTAATTGTGAACATTTTAACAGCGGCCAGAATTGTATTTGACAAAAACTGGAAAGGAGAGAAGATAATTACTGATGAAGAAATTATTATGAAAATGTTGGACTGTGCTGAAATGAGTAGATTGACATTTGAAATAAGAGAACAGGAAGATAAACAATATTATTTGATATGGGAGATATTTTATCAATGGTTTGACAAAAAAGTATGGAGATGAGATAGCATATATGAAATGTTTAAATATTTATCTTCAGTTCAAGTAAAGAATAATTGCTATATGATGAGATTTGGAAAATTGTAAGCACAAAATGATTTTAACCGATTGAGATGCTGTCTATAATTGTTTGTAAGGATGATATTTTTATGTTGTCTTTTTTTTTATTTTAATCTAAAATAAAACTTTTTTCAAAAAAAATGGGGAAATTATACGCCTCACTTGCACAGCAAAGTAAGAGAGGTGTAGCACTATATATAAAAGAGACGATTAAGGCGAAACTAATATTTCTGGATGAGGAAGGAAGAATTTTGATGGTGGAGATAACGTTGAATAACGAACAAATATTGTTAGTGGAGATATATGCACCAAATGAGAACCAAGAAGATTTCTATAGTAAACTATATAGAAAAATAATAGAATTGGAATATGAGAATATATGTATTATAGGTGACTTCAATGCAATTGTGGATGCAGAATTGGACTATAAAACTAAAAAAAGAAATAAAAGAGCTAGGAAGACACTTCCAAAAATCTTTTTTAAAATGGTGGAAGAATTAGGTATGCAAGATGCATGGCGAGGGATACATCCAGACAAAAATAAATACACATTTTATTCTAATAGACATATGTCTTGGTCTAGAATAGACATGATGTGGATATCAACTGACCCAATATACAAGAAATAAATATAGAAGCAAGCACATGGGCGGATCATAATCTGATGAAAATTATATGGAGAGCCCAAAATGTTTACACCAAATTATCATCTTTTCTTTCACCTCTTCCTCAATCATATCTTGTTCTAATAAATACCTATATAGTTTACTTATGGTCTTGCCTTCTCTGCTAAATAAAATTTTATCTAATTCTGATGATTCTTGCTTTATGCCCCATTCCTTTTTATCTTTGCTAAATTTAGATTGAATTTGGAGATACGCCCACCATTCCAATTCTATTCCTTCTTCCTTTAAAGTATTTCTCGCTTTTAATTCTCCTTTCTCATTCAAAATATCTTTATAGGTGACAGCTCCCCCTCGTTTTGTCAAATTTGGATGTGTGTACATTTCTAATGTTGACACCCAATTAGGAATTTCCATATAATTATTTCTTTTTGTTTTTTTTCCAAATATCCAATAGTGCTCTCCTAATATAATGCCTCTGGAAGTACTGATGGTCTAAATGTTTTTCCTCCCATAGAATAGCGTGCCAACCCTGTCTGTAAGTCATGACCTTCTAGTGCCAATAGTCTTGTGTTTTTAAGATGCATCCACTCACTTAGCCAAACCAACACTGCTGCCTGATAATACTTTGTCCAGTCTGGTAGGCCAAATCCTCCTCTTTCTCTAGCATCTTGTAATATTTTGAATCTGATTCTCGGTCGTTTCCCTTGCCATATGAATTTTGAAATGAGTCTGTCCAAGTTTATAAAAAAAGCCTTTTTTGAGCCGAATTGGTATGCATTGGAATAAAAACAACATTTTCGGAAGGACATTCATTTTGAGGGTGGCTATCCTGCCCATTAGAGATAGCTGTAATTTCCCCCATTTTTCCAAATCAGACCTAATTTGCGCCATTAATTTGTCATAGTTATCTTCTTTCAGTGTGATGCATCTCACTGTCAATTGAATTCCCAAGTATCTTATTTTTTTCGTAGTCTGAATATTTATCTTTCCCTCCAATTCTTTTTTTTTTGCTCTTCAGTCATGTTTTTAACTATCATTTTTGTTTTATCCTTGTTTATTTTCAGGCCCGCTACTTCCCCATAGTCCTCCAGCACTTCCATCAGCCTAAGACCAGATTGTACAGGTTCTTCAATAATGAATACAAGGTTGTCCGCAAATGCCTGTACTTTAAAACTTTATTTTCTTACTTTTAAACCTTTGATTTGTTTGTCTTCTCAAATTGTTCTAATTAAGGCCTCTAGTGATAAAATAAAGAGCAGTGGTGATAGCGAACAACCTTGCCTTGTGCCTTTTTGGATTAAAAAGCTCTTTGTCATTTCCTCATTTATCACCACTCTGGCTTCTTGTCTGGAGTAGATTGTTTTAAACATCTTTATAAACTTTCCCCCCAAATCCATATATTTTAATTGTTCTAATCATTGGCATCCTTCAGTCTCAAGAGACTATGGTATCGTGCTCTGGAAAGAGGTCCTAAAACAGCATCTAGTGTGACTAAAAAGGCCAATTCGAGAGTGGCAATCCCTTCCACACTGAGGGCAGATACATTCTGTCCCCTGCCCAGCCCCCAGATTTCGCTGGTTCTGGGACTGCCTCTTTGCCTCAGCCTGCCAAACAAGTGTCTCTTCAAATTGGAGAAGGCCATGCTGCGTCTTTAGCCTCCAAGCTGAACAATCGGAGGTCAAGGTTTCCCAGTTGTTAATGTCCATTCCCAGGGCCTTTAGGTCCCTCTTGCAGATATCCTTATATCGCAGCTGTGGTCTCCCTCTGAGGCGCTTTCCCTGCACTAATTCTCCATACAGGAGAGCTTTCGGAATCCGACCATCAGCCATTCTCACGACATGCCCCAGCCAGTGTAGATGTCGCTGTTTCAATAGTGTATACATGCTAGAAATTCCAGCACGTTCCAAGACTGCGCTATTTGGAACTTTGTCCTGCCAGGTGATGCCAAGAATTCGTCGGAGACAGCGTATATGAAAGGTGTTCAACTTTCTCTCCTGCCATGCGTAGAGGGTCCAAGACTCACTGCAGTACAAGAGTGTGCTCAGGACGCAGGCTCTATAGACCTGGATCTTTGTATGTTCCGTCAGCTTCTTATTAAGCCATACTCTCTTTGTAAGTCTGGAAAATGTGGTAGCCGCTTTACCAATATGTTTATTCAGCTCAGTATCTAAAGAGAGAGTGTCAGAGATAGTTGAGCCGAGGTACACAAAGTCATGGACGACCTCCAGTTCTTGTGCAGAGATTGTAATACAGGGAGGTGAATCCACGTCCTGACCCATGACTTGTGTTTTTTTCAGGCTGATTGTTAGTCCAAAGTCTTGGCAGGCCTTGCTAAAACTGTCCATAAGTTGTTGAAGGTCTTCAGCAGAGTGAGCAGTGATGGCAGCATCGTCAGCGAAGAGGAAATCCCGTAAACATTTCAGCTGGACTTTAGACTTTGCTCTCAATCTAGAGAGATTAAAGAGTTTTCCGTCTGATCTGGTCCGGAGGTAAATACCCTCTGTTGCAGTTCCAAAAGCATGTTTCAACATGACAGCAAAAAAGATCTTGAATAAAGTTGGCGTGAGGACACAGCCCTGCTTCACTCCACTTCGAATATCAAAGGAATCTGAGGTTAAGCCATCAAAAACTACAGTGCCCTTCATTTCCTCATGAAAGGACCTGATGATGTTGAGGAGCTGAGGTGGACATCCAGTCTTGGGGAGAATTTTATAAAGGCCGTCCCTGCTAACCAAGTCTTGGTTAGCAGGGACTTGTTCTAATATGAAGTCCCATTTAATGTTATCAAATGTTTTTTGTGCGTCGATGAATATGAACGCCATCTGTTTTTCATTGTGGACTTCATAGTATTCTATCATATCCAAGATAATCCTGATGTTGTTCCTTATATGCCGTCCGGGAAGAAAACCGTTTTGATCAGTATGAATGAAATTCTCTAAAATGTTCTTTAGTCTGTCTGCCATAATTGTCATAAAGATTTTATAATCCTAATTTAGTAGGGATATCAGCCTATAATTTTTAATATAAATCAAATTGGAATTTTCCCTGGGAATCAATGTGATTGTTGCTTCTTTCCACGATTCAGGTATCTTACCTTCATTAAGTACATCATTATATACCTCTAATAACAGTGGGCTTAATAATTCCTGGTAATTTTTAGAAATTTCTGAAGGTAGACCATCTGGGCCTGGCGCTTTGTTACTTTTTTGTTTTTTGATTGCCTCAGATATCTCCCATGCTGTTATCTCATTATTTAATAATTTTTTACCTTCCTCTGAGACTCTGGGCAATTCTGCTTTTTGTAGGTATTACATATATCTTACCTTCTTCTATCTTCTCCTTATCCTCGTATAGATTTTTAAAAAACTCATACACTACCTTCCTCTTTGCCTCATTTTGATAAATTAACTCTCCTTCTTCATTATGTAATTTACTAATCTGGTTCTTTTCTTTCCGTTTTCTTAGTCTATAAACCAGCCATCTTCCTGGCTTATTTGCATTCTCAAAAAAAAATTGTTTAATGCTTTTAATTTGTTGTGCCATATTTTCCTTTTCAATGATATTTAATTTGTGTTTAATTGTGTTTATTTGTTGTTTCAATTCCCGTTTTATGGGTTCTTTCTACAGCTCTTTTTCCAGTTTGCTAAGATCTTCCTCTAAATTTTTTTGCCGTTGTCTTTTTTGTTTGTTGTCTTTGGCCATGTATTGCGATACCCCTCATAAAAGCTTTTGCCGTGTCCCACAGGTTCTGATTGTTCTTATCCTCTTTTTTATTACTTTGAAAAAACAAACTCATTTGATCATCCATCTTTACTTTAAATTCATTTTGATTCAAGATTGCTTTTTTTAGGGTCCACCTCCTTATCTTTTTTTGCCCTTTCCATTTAATTTTAATGGGATTGTGATCTGCCCATGAATTTATGTCAATATTAACTTCCTCAATTCCCAGATTCAAATCTTTTGATGCCCAAACCTTATCAATTCGAGACTAAGATCGATGTCTACCTGAATAATCTTATCCCCATTTCTTTCCCTCCAACAATCCTTTATGCTTAATTCTTCCACCATCTTGAAAAATGAATTAGGTAATATCCTTATAACACCTTTCTTTCATCTGTCATTTCTATAGTCTAGTTCTCTATCTACAATCGCATTGAAATCACCAATTATAGACAAATTATCACATTCTAGGTCTCTAATCATGTTATACAGTTTCTTATAAAATAGTTTTTGGCCCTCATTTGGTGCGTATATTCCAACTAACATCAGTTTTTTCCCATCCACACTTAATTCTATGATCAATATTCTGCCCTCTTCATCTTTATACATTTGTTTGGCCAAAATACCCTCTTTTACATACATTACAATTCCCCCTTTCTTCTGTTGTGGTGAAGATATGAACATCTTTCCTAACTTAGAGCATTTTAATAGGTACTGATGCTGCTTTTTTATGTGCGTCTCTTGCAGCACTATTATATCCACATTTGTCTTATACAGTTTACTAAAGAAGTTTTTCCTTTTCCCTGGAGAATTTAACCCATTAACATTTAATGATAGAATTGCTAATTCTTCTTGAAAACCTCTACTTATACTTAGGTCTTGTTGCCCTCGTTTGTCTGACTCCTTTATATTCCTTGCGTCCACCATCTTTGTCTTTCCCGTTGTCCACATTCTCTCCTTTCCCATTCTCTTTTTCCTTGATTTGGGATGCCCCCCTATCTGGTGACTGTCCTCCTAGTTCTCCTTCTTCTCTTCTTTCTCTTTCCTCCAATTCAACCTCACTACCAAAATTTTGTCTATAAAACTTTTCTACTTTGTCATCCGGGTCCAATCTCAACCTTCTTTCTCCCCAAGATACCATAAACTCTTCTGAAGTCAGCCACTGAAAATTTACGTTTTTCCTTGTTAGTTTTGCTGTAAGCGTTTGGTAGGGTTGTCTTAAGTCTCTTACCCTTCTCGGGACTTGTTTAAGCACCACCAGCTGTCTTCCTTGTAACTCTAGTGGATCTTCTCTGGTCCTATGAAGAATCTCATCACGGATCGATTTTTTACCAAATCTAATATGCACTTCTCTAGGTAAATTATATCTACGTGCATAATTCGTGTGGATTCTGTAAATTTCATCCATTTCATTAATCATTTCTTCCTTCCCAATTCCTAAAGCTCCTGCCAATAGCTCTGCCATCATCTCCAGAAGGTCCTCATTCTTTTCTTCCCTCACATTCTGAAATCGTAGAAAATGGGCAGCTTTATCTATTTCCAATTGGATTATTGTCTGTTCAAGATCTCTATTGGCTTGAATTAATCTTTCTTCCATCTCCTCCATTTTTTTTCTTCCCATTCTATCTTCCATCTCCTGTAATTTTTGTTCATTTTTTAGAATTTGTTGCTGGAAGCATTCAAATTTGTCATCCATCGATCTCATCTTTTCTTTCATTTCTCCCATGTCACTCCTTACTTCTCCTATCTCTCGTTTCAAATCCTCATGGTTCTTTAACATGACCTCCTGCATTGTTTGTAGCATCTGTTGTAGATCCTTGAATGAGTTTGATTTCTCTCTCTGTAGCGTTCCTTCAATGGATCTTTGCCCTGCTGGACTTAGTTCCATTGTTGTAGTTTGAGCTCCTTGCTTCCTTCCTGCACCAATTCTTGTCAAATTGGGGATACTTGTCATCTTTAATACCGCTTTAAATTGACTTCCTCACTTCCTTATATTTCGCTTAGTTTCCTCCAGCACCCTTCTACTATCACTCTCTCAACTAGTTAATTCTCAATGCTTAACTTTGCAGCTTTCACTCTCTATTTTATATTTTTAAATGTTTCTTATTTATTCTTTAACTTCCTTTCTTGATCTTTCCTACCCCAACTACAGTCTGCAAACCTTCCCCTTAGTCAACAATTAATTAATAACAAAATCGATAATTAAATCACTTAATAGTATCAATAATTAATGCAGTAGGTGGTGGAGCTAATAAAATAGTAGTCCAAAGATTGCATAGAAAAAACAATAATAATTAGAGAGATGATTTCCTCTTAAGAGTGTTCCACTACGACTATTTCATTAAATTTTTTCACATCCAAATTTACTCCTTAAGTTTCCTCGATTTATAAGTCAGTTATTGGCAGACCATCCAAAATAGGTCTTGTTTTTCTTTAGATTGCCTCTCCTTACTTAAATTGTCTCCAGTTTTTTCTTCAGCCAGTAGGTGTCTCTTGCTTCCTATTATCCTAGTTGACAGTCAGTCTTTCTTCAAAATGCCTGCGTTCTCCAATTAATCAGCACTTTCGCTCACAAACTAAATTGTCTACTTCCTGTATATTAAATTAAATCAGCAATAATGGCAAATTCACCCTTTTTCTCTTTCCCCTCACACCGCCGGTGATATCTATCGCATTGAAATGGTCTCTTTTTTTGCCCCCACCTGCCATTCACCACTTTACTACGGAGGAAATTTCCTCCTTCCTTGGGCCTCCTTCTGACTCTTCCCTCTTTGCAACCCCCTGAGAAGATCTTCACCCCAGGTCACTCACAGAGGGCTGCCGAGATCACTTTCACCCAGGTCCATCTCTCTGTTGTCCAGCTATTCCACCGCTAATGTTGTTCAGCTGCCTGTTGTTGTTTCTTCATGGCCACCATTATGGGCCACCTTTCTTCCCCCATTCGAGTTCTCCGAGGCTTTCCTGCCATCTGCACTCTCAACCGCCACCGAGAGCTGCTCTGCAGGGCACCCCTTTCTTCCGATTCCCCTCCAAGGAATCTGGGACTTCGAAGAATCCGCCTATCAGATAAAAAAAACCTGTGTATTCAACTCTCTTAAATGGTCGACTCTCTTAAACGGGTGTAAATATTTTGGGCACAATATCGATTTGGACAATTGGCAAAGTTTATTGGGAAAAAATTTAAAAATCACACTAGCAACTTCCCATAAGGAAAACCTCTATAAGATGTTCTATAGGTGGCACCTCGCCCCCCCCCCCCCAAGATTAGCACGAATGAATAAGGGGAAAACCTTGATATGCTGGAAGTGTGGAGAGACCGTTGGGAATTACTACCACATGTGGTGGGAATGCCAAAAGGCGCAAAAATTTTGGAATTTACTAAAGAACTGGCTGGAAGAAATTTTGTCAACAAATATAGAAGTCAAACCGGAATTTTTCTTACTGGGAATTATAGAAAGAAAATATAAGAAAGATACAAATTATTTATTACTGCATATACTCACAGTGGCACGAATAGCCTTCGCTCAAAAATGGAAAGAGAAAGATATTCCAACTGAAGAGGAAATATTACTGAAAATCTTTAACTGTGCAGAAATGGACAGACTCACTTTGGAACTCAAGGATAAAAGCGAAACTAAGTACTACAAAATCTGGGAACAATTTTATGATTGGATAGATAACAAGAGGGTAGCCAAGACAAATGTATAGTGTTAGAACAAAAATATAGATGTTATTATAGATAAATGTATGTTTAAGAGATAAATAAATATACAGAAATAAGGGGAAAAGTATTAATATCATATCATATTATGTTTAAATAATGAACAAAGCTTAAGAACTATATGTTTATATGAGTACTAATATTACTGTAAAGTGATGGAAGATGTTTGGAACCAGTGATGTCATATCTATGTCCAATGTTTTTTTTAATTTTGTATTATTAATAAAAAAACTTTTTTTTTTAAAAAAAAAGAAAATTATATGGAGAGGACAAAAAAAGAAGTTAAGATGGACAATGAACCAAACAATTTTAAAAGAAAAGGACTTTATACAATTTATGGAAAGAGAGCTGGCCTTCTTCTTCAAAGAGAATAGAAAAGAAGAAACATCATTACAAAATGTATGGGATACAGCAAAAGCATATATTAGAGTACTGGCAATAACATATGTGGGAAAGAGGAATAAAAAGAAAAGACAAACTCAAAAGCAATTAGCAGAGGAATATAAGAAGCTACAGATGGAACTACAAAAAGACCCACGAAAAAAGAACAAAAATCAAATGGACTTGAAAAAACATAAACTAAACTTAATAGAAAAAGAAGACTTAGCACAAAAGATTAAGAGAGCTAAACAAAACTTTTTTGAAGATGCAAATAAACCGGTAAAATGGTTGGCATATAGATTGAAAAAAGAGCAGGAGAAAAAGCTAATTTACCAATTAATGGATGAGGAAGGAACTTTGCATTATAGAAATGAAGAAAAAAAGGGAATGATCCATGACTACTATGAAAAATTATAAAAGCAAGAGGCAATCTCAGAAGAAAAAACAAAACAATATTTGGAAAAAGATGAATTACCTACAATACCAGAGACATTTTAAAAGGCACTAGAGGAAAGAATAACAATGATGGAACTCACAGAAGCTATCAAAAGGCAAAAGAATGGCAAAACACCAGGTCCAGATGGGCTACCAGCAGAACTGTGTAAAACACTACAAAATGTTATAAGTATTATGACGTTGGAAGTATTCAATGACCTGCTCATAGAGGCGAAAATACGGACTTCGTGGATGGAGGCGTATATTACTCGTATACCGAAAGAAGACACAGACTTGCAACAGATTAAAAATTACAGACCAATCTCTCTGTTGAATGCGGATTATATATTTATATTTTATATATTTATTAAATTTTTATACCACCCCCTCTACCGAAGGACTCGGGGCGGTGAACAGCCAAGATTAAAAAACATACAATATAAACATTAAAATACATTTAAAAAAAATTAAATCCAAAATGGCTCCCCAATTTAAAACGCCTTACCCATAACCCTATAATTAAAACAAATTTAAAATTTCCACATTTAAAAGGGGGAAGATTTAGGCCAGGCCAGGATTATAAGATATTTGCTTCAATTATAGCAGAAAGACTAAAGAGATTCTTAAATGAGTTTATACATACAGATCAAAATGGATTCTTACCTAAGAGACAAATTAAAGACAGTATGAGAATAATCTTGAACACACTGGAATATTATGAAGTGCATCCAGGGAAACAAATGGCTTTGATTTTCCTTGACGCTCAGAAGGCCTTTGACAATGTGAACTGGCAATTTATGCTGACGCAACTAAAAGTTATGGATTTTGGAGAAAAAATTATTAATATGATTAAGACAATATATCATAAGCAATCAGCAAGGGTTATGATAAATGGAGATATGACTGAAATGGTTAATATTATGAAGGGTAGAAGACAGGGATGTCCTTTAACCCCATTGCTATTTGTATTGACACTGGAGGTATTAAACAGAAATATAAGACAGGATAAGGAGATAAAGGGTATGGAAATAAAAAAAGAGGAATATAAGTTACAGGCATTTGCAGATGATTTGGTATTTATTTTAGAAGATCCGCAAGAAACAGGACCAAAGTTATTAAAAAAAATAGAAGAATATGGCGAGGTGGCAGGACTGAAAATTAATAAGGACAAAACGAAAATCTTAGTGAAAAATATTACAGAAAAACAAAAAAGGGACTTGACGAAGAGATTAGATATCCAGATTACAAAGAAAGTAAAATATTTAGGGATACAATTAACAGCAAGATGTGTAACAATTAAGGAAGACAACTACTATAAGCTAAAAAAGCAAATTGAGGTAGATTTGGATAGATGGAAAAACTTGCAATTATCGTTAATAGGAAGAATAGCTACAATTAAAATGAACATATTACCGAGAGTATTGTTTTTATTCCAAACAATACCGATAAAATTGGAGAAAAAATATTTTGAAGAGCTCAATAAGATAATAGTAAAATATATATGGCAGGGGAAAAAAGCGAGAATCAATCTAAAAATGTTACAAGACGTAAGAGCTAGGGGAGGGTTTGGACTACCGAATTGGGAATTATATTATCAGGCAGCAGCGCTAACTTGGATGAAGGAATGGATTGTATTGAGAAATACAAGGTTATTGACATTGGAGGGACATGACCTGCAATTAGGTTGGCATGCTTTTGTATGGTATGGGAAAAATAAGATACATAGTTACTTCCAAAGACACTATATAAGAAATGCTTTGTTATTAGTATGGGAAAAAATTAGAGAGCAACACTACTTGAAAATACCAGTCTGGCTTTCGACGATGGAAGTACTTATACATCCAAATATTATTAATATGGGAAATATTGTTAGATACAAAGATATTTTGTCGGAAAAGGGGGAACTTAAAATGAAATGTGAACTGGAAAAGCAGGGGATTGATATGGATTGGTATACACAATTGCAAATACAATCTAGATATGAAAAGAATGTTAAACTTTATGGTTTTTATATGGAACTGACAGAATTGGATAAGATATTGACAGGAATAGAAGAGAGAATGATAAAAAAAATTGTACAGTTACTTATTGAGCGTTAAATTAGAAGAAGAACAAGTCAAAGAAACAATGATAGCATGGGGGAAAAACTTTGACCTGGTCTTTGTTCTGGAAGAGCCACTAACCTCTGGTGGGCGACTTATTGACATAATACAGAAATTTGGTGAAGTGGCTGGATTACAAATAAATAGGAAAAAAAAAACAAATATCATAGTTAAAAACATGACAGAAATACAAAAATTAGAACTACAAAACACTTTGGGCCTCCAGGTAGTTCGTAAAGTTAAATATTTAGGGATTTGGCTGTCTGATAGATGCTCCTCAATAAAGGCGGATAACTATTTAAAATTAACTGAGCAACTAGACAAAGATTTGGAGAAATGGGGCAAGATACAATTGTCATTAATGGGACAGATAGCCTTAATTAAGACCCATGTAGTGCCCAGAATGGTATTTCTCTTTCAAACGGCCCCAGTTAGACTGGATAAAACCTTTTTTAGGAACTTGGACAGGGCCACAAATAGATTTATTTGGCAGAGCAAGAAGCCTCGAATTAAGTTGAAAACGATGCAGAAACCAAAAGAACAAGGCGGGTTGGGGGTCCCAAATTGGAAGTATTACTATAATTTGGTGGTTTTGGTTTGGATCCGTGAATGGATTACACTACAAGGGAGACGTCTGTTAGCAATCGAAGGTCATGATCTCCAACAGGGGTGGCATGCCCACCTATGGTGGGAAAGAGGCAAACCCCCAGCATATTTTACGAAACATCACATGTGAGGAGTCCTGATTGAGAGTTGGATGGAAATTAGGAAAACATATTATAATAAGATACCACTCTGGGTTTCACCTGTGGAAGCTGTGATCTATCCGATTCTGTATAATCCAGAGAAAAAATTGACCTACAAAGAAATATTAGATACGAATGGGAAGTTAAAAACAAAATTGTCACTTCAGGAACAAGGAGTGAACCTAGACTGGTGGCCGTACATGCAAATTAGTAGTAAGTATATGAGAGATAGACAGAGACTTGGGATTAGCCGAGAGGTGTAGATTCTAGATAGGATACTATTGGAGGTGGATGAAAAGGTGTTATCTAGATGCTACAAATTCTTTATGGCTATGGAGGTAGGTGAGGAAGGTGCGAAGACTTCGGTTCATGCCTGGGAGAAGAATCTAGGTTATTCAATAGAGCCTGAGAGGTGGAACGAAATCTGGACTAAGAATATTAAACTAACCTGGTCAATAGGATATAAAGAAAATATATATAAAATGGCATATCGATGGCATTTACCGCCAGCCAGACTCGCCAAAATGTTCCCTGGAACACCCTCAGTCTGTTGGAAATGTGGTGTTAAAGAAGGCACATATTTCCACCAATGGTGGACCTGTTGAGAGGCAATGAAATTTTGGAAGAATATTCAGAAGTGGCTTAATGAGATGTTGGGGCAGCGTATACAATTGCGTCCTGAGGTATTTTTATTAGGGATAAGACCCGAAAATGTTAATAGAATGGCATGGTACCTGCTGCTACATATAACAACAACTGCAAGATTGGCATGGGCCCAATACTGGAAGATGGATGTTAGCCCACCCGAACAAGTAGTAATTCAGAAAATAATGAATTGTGCGGAATCAGATTGCCTTACTATGATACTGAAAGGACGAGGGGACACAGATTACTATATATCTTGGAGTCAATTGGAGCTGTCAATTGGATGTCAAATCAAGCTGTAAATAGAGGTATTTGATAAGCATGTCACTTGGTATATGTAATAGACTTTTGTAGGTTACCCTATATATGTAATGGGACAATTTTATTCCCTTCTCACGTTGTGATGTAGACTGCTATAGATTTAATGTTTGTTGGATGTATAAAATAAAAATAAAAATGTACAGTTACTTATTGAGCGTTAAATTAGAAGAAGAACAAGTCAAAGAAACAATGATAGCATGGGGGAAAAACTTTGGTCACACAATAGAGCTAGATAAATGGCAGCAACTATGGGATAGGAATTACAAATTAACATTGTCAACTGCATACAAGGAAAACTTAGATAAGATGTTTTACAGATGGCACTTATCACCCGAAAGACTGGAAAAAATGTTTAAAGATAAATAAACTAAATGTTGGAAATGCCAACAGACACCACGGTCGTATTCTGATATGTGGTGGACATGTGGGGAAGCAAATAGATACTGGGCAAAAATCTGTATGTGGCTGGAGAAGATGATGCAACAACATATTGATTTAAAACCAGAATTGTTCCTGTTGGGGATTTTACCGGGAATTTATAGTAAAGAAACTGTATATTTGATTATTCATGTAATAACCGCAGCTAGAATTGTATTCACACAAAATTGGAAAAGCAAAGAGATCCTTATAGATGAAAAAGTGATTAAGAAAATATTAGAATGTGCAGAAATGAACAGATTAACACTTGCAATTCAAGAAAAGGAAGAATCAGATTATTATAATATATGAGAGTTATTTTATCAATGGTTAGAGAATAAATATGAAAGTAATGTATTGTAAAAATAGATAAGTAAAGAAGAGAAATGTTAGGTTTATGTTATCTTATCAGTATTATTATTATTTAGTATTAATATAAGAATGAATGTAAGAAATGAATATGGTGGTAAATTTAATTGTTAAGACACAAAGAATTTTATACCCAGATGACACACTGTTTAATGTAAGATGGAATGTTTGTATTAAAAGAAAAATTTAAAAAAACCCATCAAGCTCAGAGAGCACCAAGGACCCCACAGTTCAACCCTGAGCTACAAATATTCTCTTCTATTGAACACTTTTTGGTTAGAGGGACTCAGAGCCTGCCTTATGAGAGATGGCTCCCAGTGGATTTCATTCTAAATTTTGATAAGATTTCTGTAAATAAGGAATGTAGAATTATAATGGCTGAATATTTGATCCTTCATACATCAAAAAAATACAAAGCTAAGGGATAAACAAATAAAAAACAGATTTGAAAAAAGAAAAGGCTCAGGAAAGAAAAAGATTGAAAGTGTAAGAAAGAAAGAGGAAAAGAAGGAAAACCGAAAAAGAATGACTTCCAACTTTCTTTGGTACAGATATAAGTAAAATATATATCAAACTCTTACTCTAAGATTAACATTTGTCTACATTATTTCCATAATCCCATATCTAATCATCAAAGCCCAGATCAACTTTTAATTTCAGTTTCTCACAAAAAGTCCAGTAATGGTTCATATCGCTTTAATCACTATTTGTTAAGGAAACCACAACTGATTTATTTAATTGCACCAAACTCTAAATAAAACAGGAATGGAAAATCCTAAACTCTAGTGTTCATGCTTCTCAACTTTGGCAACTTTAAGGTGCATGGACTTCAATTCCCAGAATTCCCAAGGCAGCATGAAGTTTGCCCAACTTAAACTTTCCAAGACTGAAAAACGCTGATCTACAGATAGGGATTATTCCATTCCTCTTTTACTGGTTCCTACTTACTTATGAGCAATGATAATGCAAAAGCCTCACTTCCACCCCATCCCAGAGCAACCACCATTCTCTCACTAACCTGCTTTCCAGCTCCGTTCTCCTGCGTGCAGGGCAACAAAAGAAGACCATGTGGCTACCAGTTTAAAAAAAGTTCAGTCAGACCTTCCAACTTCTCGGGGAAGAAAAGATCTCACGAAGTTGGAAAGTCTGACTGAACTTTTTTTAAACTGGTAGTCACATGGTCTTCTTTTGCTACCCTGCATGCCAGAGAACGGAGCTGGAAAGCAGATTAGTGAGGGAATTCTGGTTGCTGCAGGATTTTGCAGGAGGCCATCCAGGCCAAAAACAGGCCGCGGGGGGGGGGGGGGGGGCAGCCTCCCAGCTGATCAGCGCGGTCGGTCTATTCGCCGCCTCCCAGCTGATCAGTGCAGCTCCCAGTCATGCCCCTGCAGCCTCCCCACCCTGAATGGCAACCCCAGTGGGCATGGTGTGGGGGGCCATCCAGTGGTGGGATCAAGTGGTTCACCGAACTACGCAAAAAATCAACAACTGGTTCGGATGAACCCATACGAATCGGATGAATCCCACCACTGCTTGGAGGACACTTTTGTTACCCAGCTTGTGGTATTCAGTGTCATGATAAACAAAGCATAATGAGGAGCAATTACTGATGGGGTTGTGGCAAAGTGAATAAAGGTTCTGGAACAAAATAGACACAAGAAATGGATGCAACAGAAGTGGTAAGTTATAGTAGCTCTTCTCTAAATGGGTGCAACAGCTGTGACAGAATACAGGTATGGGGTGAAATGCTCCCGGTTCAGACCGGTTCGAGCGATCCGATAGCGATGGTGGCGGGCAGTTCGGAGAACCGGTAGCAAAAATCCCTGCCCCCCCGCTCATGCCCACCCAATCGCCCGGTCGCCTGCTTGTCCGCTTGTCCGTTTGTCGCTCACTCACTCGCTTTTCCTGCCACTCAGCACTTCCGCTTCCACCAGTTGCTTTTCCCGCCACTCAGCGGTTCCTTCCGGCCCACCCACCCCACCCCCGGCCTATATAAGTTCCCCTTCCTATGCGGCCCAGCCTCGCCTCACCTTGCCTCGCCTCGCCTTGCCTCGCTGACTGCTGATCGCTCAAAAAGGTAAGCATTGCCGGTTGTGGCCTAGCATGCCGCCCCCCCCCCCATCCCCAGGCTCACGTAGTTCATGCAGCCACCGGGGATCGTTTGCAGGCCTCGTGCTACCCCCCTGGTCCCCGTGCTTGCCTGCCTGGCCTGGCTAAGCCGCCTAGCTAACCACCCACCTTCCCCCCCAGCCTCCAGCTTGCTTACCTTCGCTCTTCGGACCAAATCCCGAGCAGCTGGCCGCAATGCCTGCCTTGCTTCGCTTGCTGCAATCCCTGCAATCCATTGCA
The DNA here is from genome assembly GCF_029215685.1 of Pituophis catenifer annectens. Lineage (NCBI taxonomy): Eukaryota > Metazoa > Chordata > Lepidosauria > Squamata > Colubridae > Pituophis > Pituophis catenifer. The sequence goes on from NW_027256885.1 coordinate 46,054,853, forward strand.
TCAGCAAGCAACTGAATCTCCCTGCCTGCAATCAAGCTCATCGGTGAGCAGCTCTATCTGCCTGCCTGCCTGCCTTGTCCCTTCAATTGGGTAAGTTTTTTTCCCCTTTGGGAGCTTAAAAAAAATAGTTAATTGGGGTTTTTTTTCATTGATTTTTTTTAGACGTAGCCATTTAAAGTTTAGGAAGTTTTAAATTTAGCTGCTTTTATATAAAAATAATAATAAAATAAAATAAAATAAAATAAAATAAAATAAAATAAAATAAAATAAAATAAATAAAATAAATAAAATAAAATAAAATAAAATAAAATAATAAAATAAAATAAAATAAAATAAAATAAAATAAAATAAAATAAAATAAAATAAAATAAAATAAAATAAAATAAAATAATAAAATAAAATAAAATTAATAAAATAAAATAAAATAAAATAAAATAAAATAAAATAAAATTAATAAAATAAAATAATAAAATAAAATAAAATTTGTGCAGCTTTCTGAGATTTTGTGTATTTCTGTAGTGTTTCACTCTAACTACACAAACACACAAAATCTCACAAAGCTGTATGTGGCATTTTGTGTGGATAATGTGTAAAAGTTGGTTTTTTGGGCTTTTTGAGGCTGTGTGAGGTTCCTGCTTGTTGCAGGGGCCATTTTGGGTCTAGCACAGCTGCTTTTACATTGTGGGTGAGCCAGTTGTGTTGTGTGTGTGTAAAGTGTGAAAGTTGGTTTTTTGGGGCTTTTTGAGGCTTTTTGTGTGCTTTTACATTGTGTGTCATCAGCTAACAAAGCTGCTTTTTTTTCTTTTTGTAGTAGATGCCGCCTTTAACAGGAAGGATGAAAAGGCAACAGACTTTGATGGGTTTCTTGGCCAAGAAACCAAAACTTGAACAACCACCAGCAGAAGTGGAACAAAAACCATCCCCGGCGCCACAAGCACCACCACCTGAAACTGGAGAAAGCAGCAAATCAAGTATAGAGTCACCCGCCGCACCCAAAATCGGAAGCATTCTTCCAGACTGCTGGACCATGCAACAGTACAGCTACTTCCAAGAGAAGTATGATGGCTTGGAAGTTTCAAACAAGAAACTGGGTTGTACATACTGTGCGAAACATGGCTTCGCAATGGAGAGCGGTATTCATGTGTCCAAAGAGTGGAAGCTTTTGAAGATTGAGCTGGCTGGGAAAAACAAGGAAGTGCACCAGGCGTCTCTCCGGAAGAAAATGAGAGAACATTTCGTATCGAAATCGCACACCATTTGTAGAGACAATGTAAAACAAGCTGAGCAGGAAGCCATAACAAAAGCAATGGACAAGATTTCTGAAAGGCAATTTGGCACCACTTCTAAAATGTTCAAAACTGTTTACAGCCTGGCAAAAGCATGCAGACCAATTTCAAGCATAGAGGAATTGATAGAATTACAAACTGAAAATGGAGTAGATCTGGGAGTAGGATTGCATTCAAGGTCAACAGTTGTGAAAATAGTTGAGTTCATTGCAAATGAAATTAAAACCCAAATGTTTTCCAGCATCATTGCACGGAATCTGAAGATATGTCTTGTTAAGGATATTGGTGTTGTGTTACCAACCAGCAGAGTGTAGAGCACAGAGAAACGTTGCTGAGAGCAATGAATAAGAGATATGCAAACTGGTTTATCAAAAGCTTACTTTATAGTAGAAAAACAGTCTCATAGTCTTTAAACAAATTCCAAGTTTTTGCCAGTTAAATCAGTCCAGTAGTTACAGATATCTTCTTACCAAACAAACATTAGTTGGTTAGAATAACAAACTCACTCTGGTTCACAAACCACGATGGTAGCATATCCATCAAACGATGATTACAGATAGCAACTCCTCTCAATGGTAGCATATCATACTCTGGTAGCATATCATATCAGCTTCATCATCAAACTGAATACGTTACAATACCTTGCTTAAATACTCTCACAACCAGTCATTACCTAATTACAGCATGACTCAGCATTACAATGAATACCTTTAAAGTCACATAATACATTTACAGATTAAAGTAACAGTACACATATATTGCCTGGACAACTAGTTAGGCTCAAACCATATCCTAACATGTCTGATCATTGATGAAGCCTCAACAGTATCCTGCAAACCAGTTCTGATAGTTTTCTTAAAAGTTGAGGACTCGTGTGTTTGATATTTTGAGCCCACTTGATCATCGTTTCTTTGACTGTCTCTTCTTCCAGTTTATAGCGTAGGAGAAATTTATAAATTCTACTAATTAATTTATTTTCTGAGTCTAATATAATTTTATCTATTTCTTGTTTTTGATTATAAATTTCATATGTTTTTATATGCTCTCTATATTTGGATTGTATTTGAGTGTAAGTCCACCAGTCTATTCCTCTGTGTAAGTCTGTCTCCAATTGTTGTTTTGTCTTTAGTTTGCCTTGATAGTCAATTATATCTTTATATCTAATTATTTTTGTCTTATCTGTTAAATTTGGGTGCCTAATTGATTCAGCCGGTGCTAACCAATTTGGTATCTTCATATAATGTTGTTTTTTAATTTTAAGCCAAATTTGTAATAGTGAGTTCCTTATTGTATGTGTTTTAAAATATGAATGTGATTTGTATTTCTCATCCCACATAAAGGAGTGCCAGCCAGTTTGAAGTTCGTGTCCCTCAATTGTTAAAATTCTAGAGTCCTTTAATTCTATCCAGTCTTTAACCCACGATAGTACTGCTGCTTGGTAGTATATCTCCCAGTCAGGGAGTGCAGTTCCTCCTCTATCTTTTGTATCCTGAAGCAGTTTAAATTTTATTCGTGGCCTTTTCCCTTGCCAGATAAATTTAGATGTTATTTTGTTCAGCTTTTCAAAAAACGGTTTATCTAATTTAATTGGGGTGACCTGAAACAAATATAAAAATTTAGGTAATATAATCATTTTGATGGCCGAAATTCTTCCTAGGAATGAATTTACCTTTGGAAAAATGGGAAAAGTTCTGGCAGGTAAACCTAAAGTTAACGAAAGCAACGGCGTACAAGGAAAACCAACTGAAAATGTTCTATCGGTGGCATATGTCTCCAACCAGATTGGCAAAAATACAACCTAAAAATAGCCCAATTTGTTGGAAGTGCAAAAAGGCACAAGGGACTTTTTATCATTTATGGTGGACGTGCCCGGCAGCAAAGAAATTTTGGTCTAACATCAAAAAATGGTTGGAACAAATAACAAAAACACAGATTGAAAAAGAACCAGAAACATTTCTATTAGGAATATTTAACAAATCATACCCTAAGGATATCAAATATCTTACAATTCACATATTAACTGCTGCAAGAATAACCTACGCAAGAAATTGGAAGCAAGAAAAAATACCAAGTGAAACAGAAGTAATAGGGAAAATTTTAGAATGCGCTGAAATGGATAGGTTAACCAAAGAATTACAAGAAAAAGAAGAATCAGACTATTATAAAATATGGAATAATTGGTATAATTGGTTAAAAATTAGAAATATACAAAAAATATAGGGGATATATTACCGATTGATACATATATATCTAATAAAAAATATTATTAGATTAAAGAAAGGTGAAGGAATATATTATAAGTAGAATTGTAGAACGTCACTCTGAAAAAATGCTTAAGAAGAAATTATATTCTTTTTGTGTATATGTTGTATAAATGTTTGTTGTGTATATGTTACGTATGTCTTTTTTAATATTTATATTCAATAAAAACTATTTTATAAAAAAAAAAAAAAAGTTGAGGACTCAGAGGACCCACCAACTATTTTTGTCGAGCTTGTTGAATTGAAGAAACAAGATGCAGAGACAATATGTTCTGCAGTTTTTGAAAGTTTACATAAGGTTGGCTTTACCCGGGACTACCTACAAAAAAATTTGATAGCATTCTGCTCTGATGGTGCCAGTGTTATGCTTGGGAGAAAATCTGGAGTGAGCACCAGAATAGCAAACGAGTTTCCAAACATCATCATATGGCACTGCTTGAACCATTGCCTCCAACTTGTTTTAGATGACACCATAAAGGAAATAAAGCAAGTAAATCATTTAAAAAATTTTATTGATAAGATATGCTCTATTTTCCAGCAGTCCAATAAAAACCGAATTGAACTTGACGAAATATCTGAAGAACTTGAAATTGACATCATAAGGATTGGTCGAGTTTTTGGGCCAAGATGGGCTGCCTGTAGTTTATGGGCAACCATAGCTGTGTGGCGTGCTTATCCTGTGCTACATCAATATTTTCATGGGAATGCAAAATACTCAGGTATGGCTGCCTGTCTGGAAAATAAATATTTCTTAAACGATTTGGCATTGACGATAGACATTATGGAGGAAATTTCACTTCTTTCAACTGCACTGCAAGCACGCAATACAGACATAATAAAAGCTGAAAAACTTGTGAGAAGATCAATAAAGGCATTTGAACTGCTAACAAAGGGAAAGGGCCGATACGAAAGAAAAGTTGAAGGACTAATTACCTCAGAAACTTTCAGGAATATAAACTTCATAGAAAACCATCGATTTGTTGGTCTTCATTGAGAAAGACTTTTACAAAGTATCATCAAAAATTTGCAGAAATGACTGATGGACTGTGAGCATTTAAAAACTGGGAACCAACTGCAAGACACCACAAATAAACTATAGTTTCTACAGTTTTTGGTGCCAGAGTACTGGGATTTTGAGGAAATAGTCGTTCCATGGGCAGCAGCTGAAGAACAACTGCGCACATTTAGTGACATTTTCAACTACAACATTGACATCAACGACTATAGAGATTTTGTGGAGAATGTCTTAAAAGATTCAAAGAGGTATGCAATTCCTGACTGTTGTGACCCCGACTCCTGAGCCTGTCCTAACAGAGGAAGAGGACTCAGAAGGTGACGGGGAGGAACTGATAAGGCCTCCCTCTCCAGGACCCTCCTCTCTGGCAATGCCTCAGGTTCCATCCGAAGGCCAAGAGGAACAGCCTGGGATATGCCAGGAGGAAAGCATATCGGAACAACAACAGATAGGGAGCGAGGATGATGAATCCTAGCTTGATCCCAGGCAGCGTCGGAGGGAGAAGTGTGCGCAGCAACGAAAGAGGCGTGGGAGGCCCAGAGATTGAGCTGAGTCACTGAGCCACACCCCACAAGGAATAAAAGTGGGTATGATTGCTCTTCAGGCTTTGTGACGGTCAAAGTTAAAAACCTGAGAGTCACATCGCGTTACCTGAAATCTGGCTTGTGCATATTTGGATTGGACCTTGGCTAACTCTTGCTTCGTGGATTACTTTTTGCTACTGAACCGGACTGAGGATAAACTCTCTCTTGCTTACTGTGAGTGAAAACTGACTTGGCAGGCATTTCGCAGTTTACTGCCAAAACTCTTATCTGCAAGGGTTTCTAGTCTGATTGCTTAATAAAATATTGGCAGGCGTGCCTGGTTGTGTGTTTGCCTGTGTGGGGAAGGGGGACAGAACACTGACAGTATCAAAAAAGCAAAAGATATTGTCAGAACAATTGCAGTGAGTTCTGCAGAAGTGGAAAGGGTTTTTTTGAAAATGAACCCGATATGTTCAGAGAGCAGAAGTTGCCTAGCCGTTTCCAATCTAAGCAACCTCATGACCATCAGCGTTACCGGACTACCTCTTCCAAAATGGGACCCTATTCCTGCAGTGAAAAAATGGTTCAGAGAACACCATTGCTCAGCCAATGATCCGCGCATCAAGTGCAAGAAAAGTGGAAGTGAGGAGAGTGCCACTGAAATAGCTATGTGGAAACATCTCAAAGCTAAAGACGACTAACAGTTTTATGTAAGTATTTATGTACCTCTTTTATTGTTTTTTTTATTGTTTTGTGTACTTCTGTTATTCTTATTTACATATTAAATGGTTAAATTTGCATATCATGTTATATCTCCTTGTAGGTCATTATTATCAATGGTGCAAGAAGCGACATTGAAGACAACACTTTTTTTGCTCCTATGTAAGTATTTGTGTACCTCTTATTGTTTTGTGTACTTCGTTTATTATTTAAGAATTTATTGCATGAAATAATTGGTATATCTTCTTTTTGTAGGTCAAAAAAGGGCAAAGAAGTGACGTCGACTTGGCCACACCCACCTGCCCACCAATTAAGCCACGCCCACAGAACCGATAGCGAAAATTTTTAGATTTCACCCCTGCCATTACCCCTCAGTTTTTGAACCTTTAGCTGTTTTACATTAGATATTCTCAATATATTATGGGCATTGTAGCATTGAGTATAGATTTTTATTAGATGCTGATGACATTTTGATTATTCTGGAGAATTATTTAATGTCCCTACCAAAGCTTGTAGGAGCTATGTAGCAATATAGTTTATATATTGGTGGATGTATCAACACAGCTCCTGTTCACCCACATTCCTTCAAACCTCCATTTAATTTCCGGCTTCACACCTGGCTATCTTCTGATGAAGCAGAAGGTAAAGGGTGAGAGACTGAAGTTCAGCTCTCAAAGGATGGAAAATGGTTGGGGGGGAAGGGAGATGAAAGCTGCAGGTGTTGGAAGAAATATACATCTGATTAAATTCCAAGCAGGAGAAAGGCACTGGAGACAAAATGGAGGCTGGAGGCTGATTGGAAAGAGGGTCCATTTATTGATGAAGCAGAACCACCGAGCATGTGTGATTCTGGGTAGCTGACCACATGGAGTTGAGAGTGGGAGGATATAAGGGAATTAAAAAATAAAATAGTAATGAAGGGAATAGTAATAAATGAATATAAACTTGTTATTCTATTGTATAATATATGTTATGCTGCTATAAAAGTATTTTATAATACATGCACCTATGTAAAACATATGTATGAAATCAATTGTATCCTTCCTGCATTAAGATCTAAATCCTTCATAAATCCTTTTTCTTTCTTAAATGCCACCCCGTTTCCCCAGGAATTGGTACGTAACTACAAGAACAATCCACACACCTTTTGTGTGGTTAATAGGGGACCAATTAGTGGCCAATTAGGAAGACAAAAGGAAGGAGTCTGTCTGTTGCAGGGGGATGTAGATCTAGATTAGGGTATATGACTGAGTTTTACAATGTAGTTAGATTATATGGTGTGGGGAAATTTCTTTCCATGCCTATGGTGCATATGCTTGGAGAAGAACATGTGGGTATTATCTTGTTCTTTGGCATAGGAGAGGGGCCTGCTGAGGGTGCACGGAGACATTCCTTAAAACTGAGAGATGCTATGTAGATGTGTAATGGAGAGGTATGGAGAGGTATGGGAGGTGCTGAAGAGAAAGTAATCTGAGAAAACAAAGAGAGAGATAATGTATTCCTTTGAGGCATCTTGGATTAGCTGAAACCCCAGAGGGCCTGTCCAATAAGTCCAAAGGAGGAGGGAAATGGGCCGTCGGGATAGAACTGTATATAATGAATGTTTTTGAAATCTAAGGGTGTGGCTTCCTGGCTCAATCTCCTTTGTTGAGGTCTGCTGGGATACCCACCCTATTTTACAAAATTGTTTTGCTGTTTATTTTTAAATAAAATCTCTGTGTTTTTACTGACCCAAGTTTGTTTGTTGAAGTCATTTCCAAAATCTTGGGCTTTGCACTTGAACTTCCTGTTCCTGTGCAAGAGCATGTATTCTATTGGCTGTTGTCAGACTCCCATGGGGCCATGGAGGGGTCATGCTTGTCTAAGCTGAGTTTGGTTGAAGTTTGGACTGCTGATGCAATGAAAGGGCATTGGGCAATTCCTATTGTAGCTGAGGGCTAATCCTACCTTTGTTCAGACCTTGCTGCAGGGAATTTTTGCCTATGAATTGAGCTATCTATCTCTTTATCTCTTAAGTGCTGACATCTGCTGAGGGCTATTAAGAAAGGTGGGGGCTTCTTTCTCCCTCTAAAAAAACAGGTTTCTCCATTTCTCATCCAGGAAAATATAATATTCTGCCTGTTAGATCATGGGCGATTAAGAAGGACTGGACACAGAATAAGCTTAGATACTTTATTCGGCTCCGTAACAGCAATGGCAATCCCAGCCGCAGCAGCTCCTTTTAAACGGGAGCTGTCCCCGGCTTCAGCCACTGATGCTTCTCTGAATTTCCCGCTCTCAGGATTCACTCCTGATTGGCTTATTTAAACTGTCACTTAATACTTAACACTGCCTTTTTAATATTCCTCAAAATATTTCATTCTTCTAGGAGAGGGGTAGCTTCCCACACAGGAAAGGCAGATTTATTGATTTAATCCTCATCTTACAACAGTTTGTTTAGTGACCGTTCGAAGTTATAATGGCACTGAAAAAGTGACTTATGATCATTCTTCACATTTACAACTGTTGCAGCATCCTGTGGTCACGTGATCAAAATTCAGATCCTTGGGAACTGATTCATATTTATGACAATTGCAGTGTCCTGGTGTCATGTGATCATCTTTTGCAAACTACTGACAAGTAAAGGTGTTCAATGGGGAAGCCAGTTTCACTTAACAACCATGTTATTAACTTAACAACTGCAGTGATTCTCTTAACAACTGTGGCAAGAAAGATCGTAAAATGAGCCATAACTCACTGAACAAATGCCTCACTTAACAACAGAAATTTTGGGCTCAATTGTGGTCGTAAGTTGAGGACTACCTGTATTTAGAAAATTTATATGGCTGCCCAATCAAGTCATGGTGACTTCAGGCAGCTTACAAGTCCAAAACTTCAATACAAAACTCAATAACTGCCCGGTCCTCTGGTGACAACAATCAAACCAACCACTTGGTGGGCTCCATATCACCCTGGGGTCTCTAAGCCTACTAGCAAAGGGCCTTTCATAAGCGTGTCAAAGTGGAAGCCAATCTTTTTTTTTTATAAACACTTTATTAAACTTTTATTACATTAAAAACACAAAAAATTATTTCACTCAACAACAGCTAATTGTGGTGTTTTTCTTGTGAGAATAATTTGTGCATTATTTACAAAAATTAACTTGTGCATATTTACATTCTTATTTTATCTATTACTTGTACTTAATAACTATCTATCTTCAATCTATCTCCGTTCTATCCAGTTATACCACTGTTCCCGTGGAGGCCAATCTTATCTGCATGGATATGATGTTCCATAGGGAGGGGGCCACCACAGAGAAGGCCCTTCTTCTTGGTCCTGCTAAGATGGACCTCCTTAAAAGAAGGGACCCCTAACATCTCCCGCCTTCCCGCTCTGGTGGGTTGGGTAGATGTAACTGGGAAAGCACAGTCATTCAAATAACTTGGCCCCAGGCCATGTAGGGCTCTAAAGGTAACAACCAGCACCTTGAATTGGACCCGGAAGCAAATCAGCAGCCAGTGCAGCTCCTGCAAGAGAGGTGACATGTGCAAATCTAGAATGCACAAAACCATGCGGGCCATCACATTTTGAACTGTTGGAAGAAATTTCCCTGGTTTGTTCCCAGCTGGGAAGCAGTCACTGATGCTGAGAAGAAATAGACATGGAAGCAGCTGCCAGAAAAGGGATCCTTTTAATTCAGGAAGACAAGAAAATTAGTGACACAGCTCAAGCGTTCCTGGCTTGCAAGCAAACTTGGAAGTGTGACTCTGAGCCTTTTATTCTTAATTCCCCCTTGAAGCTCCTGCAGCTTGATGGGTTTTGATGTGTTTCTGATTGCCCTGGGTTTTGTTTTCCTGTTTTCCTGGGTTAATCTTGGTCCCAGGTCTTTTGTTTTTCCTGTCCTAGGAGTTAATCCTGTCAGGGAGGCAGGAAAAGGGGAGATTCAGTTTACCTTGGAGAGTTTATTTTTAGCCTGATTCCCTTTCTCTTAATGGCTCAAATTAAGTGTTCCTTTCAGCTGGTGCTTTTTCCTGGGGTTTTCTTAAAGGGGGAAGGACTGGCTTGAGTTTCTTGGCACTGTTTTCTGAGGTTTCTGGCACTGTCCTTTTGGGGTATACTTCCCACAGAACCAATTGAAGTTTCTGGATACTTTTCAAGGGCAGCCCCACATAGAGTGCATTGTAGTAGTCAAGACAGGAAGTGACTAGGGTGTGGACTGTGAGCAGAGTTAGATTCATTCCTGGGGGTTTGGGGGGAAGCTGTGCATTTTTTAAAAAGCCTTTTAGCCACAGAATGATTTAATGGTAAGCCACAGCCTAACCATAGCTTATTTAAGAAACCCCATGCTCAGCTGTTAACTGCAATGATTAGATTCTCCAAACAGAACGATGCAGTTGTAAAATCACGGAACAGAAAGCCACCTGAACCTTTGGGTACTGAAGTCTCCCCTTGATCTGTTCTTGCTAATGAGAAATTATTCCTAAATTCACATGGAATTGAATTTCCTGTAACTTAAGACCATTCCTTTATGTCCCACGCTGAGAGAAAAAAGACCAGAACAGAGCAAACCATATGGACTTACGTGTTGTGTACATGTGGTGTATAACTTCCTTCTACAAAGCCAGATGTAGTTTACTGTAGGGAACATTTGGGGGGGGGGGGAAAGATCTTTAAAAAAACAACTCTTCCCCACCCTACAAAAGTCCATGTTAGTGGAACAGGGTGTCTTATAGAATTGTCTCCAAAGTTATGACTTATTTCTAGGATCTTACCCAATAACTCCAAACACAGGATGCAGTGAACCAATTCTCTTTATTGATCAATGTTTCTATTACAGGTATTTGGCTGGAAGTGACCTCTGGACTCCTGGACCACATCTTAAGTACCTGGGGGGCGGAGCTAAGGTAAGGAGGGGTCAGGGGAGGATCTAGGTGGATGTGGCGTTAACCCTTATCATACCTGGGATGGGCAATGGTGGGCATTTATACATAACAAATCCCCCTCTAAATGCCCAACAGTTGGACCTGCTTGTGTGTTTTGTACCCGTACCCCTAATTTAGACGTAAGGTAAGCATGTTGTTTGCTGGGTAGAGGTTTGCTCAGGATGTCTGCGGCTTGCTCGGCGGTCTCACAATGTACAGCCTTAATAAAACCAATGTTCGTTAATTCTCTGACATGCTTGTGCTTAATGTCTATATGTCTGGACCTTTGGCCTACTGCTTCTGCCATGGATATTTCTATGGCTGCCTTATTGTCCTCATGTATTACTATTGTTGTGGCCCCGCCCTCTGAGCCTGTCCCATCGGAGGAAGAAAGCTCCGAGCATGAGGAAGAGGAGTCAGCCAGGCCTCCCTCTCCAGGCCCCTCCCCTCTGGCATTGTCTCAAGTGCCGGCCGAGGGAGAGGAGACAGCTGATTCGAGTCAAAGTGATAATGACACATCATTCCTGGACGCACGCCTCCGAAGGCGTGATAAACGTTTGCAGCAGCTTGGGAGGCGTGCTAGGGATTAGAACTGAGTCACTGGACCACACCCCAGAGACCACACCCCAGAGACTATATAATAGAGAGTGGTAGTCAAGGATCTTTTGTGACGAACAAAGCAAAACCTTGGACAGTCACTAAAGCCTCGTCCGGAACTGCTGGGAGGAATATTATTTCTGTTTGGACTTTCTTGAACGTTCGTATCTTATCTGTCTGTTTGTGAAAATAAAGTAACTTGGCAGACGGTGTGTCTATCGCTGCCAAGTCGGAGATAAGAACTGGGTGCGTTCCAAAGTGTTTCCTTAACCCTCGACTGGCTGTGTGTGTGTGTGTGGGGACGGGGACAGATCATCTTGTTCGTCACCCCATACTCCATCGTTAACCCACGATGGACCAACAGCTGCAGCAGCAGATACAGCAGATGCTGGAGGCCAATCAGCTTCTGCAACAGCAAGTAGCACAGCTAACTGCCCAACTTGCTTTGGGAAATGCTCCTGCAGCTCCACCTCCTCCCCCTCCCCGTCCGAGATGCCCAGTGAACGTGCCAGATAGGTTTTCTGGGCAGCAGGAGATGTTCCCGGCCTTCTTGAGGATTTTCCGGATGACCGGGCTCGGGTGGCATTTGTTATCAGCTCCCTCTCGGGCACTGCCGCCCGATGGGCCACGCCCCTGTTGTTGCAAGATAGCCCCTTGCTCCTGGACTTTCAGGGCTTTTTACAACACCTGCGCACCATGTTTGAGGACCCCCTCCGGGTGCAGACGGCAGCGAGGCGCATCAAGGACCTCCGCCAAGGCAAGCGCCCCCTGCAGGACTATATTGCAGAGTTCCGACTGCTAGGCCAGGATTCGGCTTGGAATGAGGTGGCGCTGATGGACGCCTTCCAGGACGGCCTTTCCGACGAGATGCAGGATGAGCTGGTTCGTGTGGAGGCGCCACCAACCCTCGACGCGCTGGTGACCCAATGCCTGCGTATCGACGCCCGCTTGCAACGGCGACGGCCCCGTCGGGCTCTTCCAGAACCATCGACAGCGTCGGCACCCCCGCGTTTCGCACCGACAGCGCTCCGGACCGCACAGCGTTTTGTGGCGACGGCTGAGGAGCCTATGGAGCTCGGAGCAGCCAGACCTCAACTGACGGCCCAGGAGCGGATGCGGAGACGTCAAGGGGGGTTGTGCCTCTATTGCGGCGAGGCGGGACATTTTGCCGCCTCGTGTCCCCGGAAGCGGAGTGGACCGCTCAGGCCTGTTCCGGAGTCTCGGCGTGACCTGCCGGGAAACGGGCCAGGCCTGGCCTAGGGGAAACTCTGGGTCAGGCACGTGACCATGCCCCGCCGGAGTCGGCGGCTGTGGACTGTGAGCCCCCTCGGCACCTGATTTTGAACACCCGGGTGTTGTTGGCTAACCGGTCGGAGGGGCTCCAAGCGCACGCGCTGGTGGACTCGGGGGCCACCACGAACTTTATGGACCAGGCCTTTGTGGCCCATTACAAAGTCCCCTTGGTTCCAGTGGACCCTCCGTTGAGGGTTGAAACTATAGATGGGCGGGAACTCGTGGCGGGGCCCATCAAATCCGCTACCCAGCCCTTGCGCCTCGCCATTGGAAACCACGAGGAGGCGATCCAGTTTTACGTAACGGCGGATCTGCACTTTCCCTTGGTCCTGGGGATGGCCTGGCTTCGGGCGCACGACCCTCAGGTGGCGTGGTCGAGAAACGCCATCTCGTTCCCGAGCCTGCAGTGTGTTGACCACCTTCGCCACACCTGCGCCGGCCAGGACGTCTCTGCCCCAAACGTCTCCTTGCCTCCGGAGCTGACGCCCTTCGCCGACGTGTTCAGCGAGAAGGAGGCGGACCGCTTGCCCCCGCACCGACCCTACGACTGTGCGGTGGACCTAATGCCCAACGCGCCCCTGCCATCGGGACGCCTGTACTCCATGTCGGAGCCCGAGCTGGCCGCCTTGCGGGACTTCCTGGAAAAGAACCTGGCCCGTGGGTTCATCCGGCCTTCGACCTCCCCGCTCTCGGCCCCGGTCCTCTTCGTTAAAAAGAAGACGGGGGACTTGCGCCTGTGTTGCGACTACCGGCGCTTGAATGCCATCACAGTGCGAAATCGCTACCCCCTGCCGCTGAACCCGGAGCTGATGGAGAGGTTGCGGGAGGCCTCGATCTTCACTAAGCTCGATCTCCGAGGGGCTTACAACCTGGTGCGCGTGAGAGAGGGGGACGAGTGGAAGACGGCGTTCGGCACGCGGTACGGACACTTCGAGTATACCGTCATGCCGTTCGGGTTGACCAACGCCCCCGCGGTCTTCCAGCACTTGATGAACGATGTATTCCGGGACATGCTGGATCGGTTCGTGGTGATCTACTTGGATGACATTTTGATCTATTCCCGGACCCCGGAAAGTCACCTCCAGCATGTCCGCCAGGTCCTGCAGCGCCTGCGGGAGCACCAGCTCTATGCGAAGTTGGAGAAATGCTACTTCTTCCAGACTTCCATAGAGTTCCTTGGGCACATCATCACCCCCGAGGGCATCGCGATGGACCCGCACAAGGTGGAGGCCTTGCGCAGTTGGGAACCCCCGCGTCGGGTGAAGGACGTCCAGCGTCTGTTGGGATTCGCCAACTACTATCGGACCTTCATCCCGGGCTTCGCCACCCTGACCTTGCCGTTGACCCAGCTCCTTCGGAAGAAGGTCCCGTTCCAGTGGGGGCCCCCGCAGCAGCAGGCCTTCGAGGTCCTCAAGCAGGCCTTCCTCACGGAGCCAGTCCTGAGGCACCCCAATCCACACCGTCAGTTCGTGGTGGAGACGGACGCGTCCAACGTGGCGATTGGGGCGGTGCTGCTACAGGCTCCGGTGGATGGCGGCACTCTTTTTCCCTGCGCATACTACTCCCGGAAACTCAACCCTTCCGAGCGCAACTACACCATCTGGGAAAAGGAGTTGCTGGCCATCAAGGCCGCGTTCGAGGCTTGGCGACATCACCTCGAGGGGGCCCGACACCAGGTGGAGGTGCGGACGGACCATCGGAACCTGGAGCACCTCACCACGGCACGGAAGTTGAACCAGCGGCAGATCCGGTGGTCGTTGTTTTTCGCCCGGTTCAACTTCCACGTCACCTACATTCCGAGCAACCTCAACCAGAGGGCGGACGCGCTATCCCGTAAGCCGGAATACTTTTGCCCCAAGGACTCCCTTCCCCCCCGGACGGTGCTGCCAGCGGACTCCTTGGCCGCGGTCCAGGAACCGGTGGACCTGCGGGCTCAGGTGCTGGAAGCGCAGCGACGGGACGACTGGTCGCAGCAGCGGAGAGCGGACGTCGGCCCCGCGTCCCCATGGACTGTGGAGGAGGGCTTGCTCAGACATCGGGGTCGGCTGTACGTGCCCACGAGTCCGCTCCGAGCCCTCATCATGAACCAGTGTCATGACAACCCCGCGGCGGGGCACTTCGGCTTCTTTAAGACTTTGAACCTGGTGACACGGACTTTTTGGTGGCCTCGGGTACGGCACGACGTGCACGCCTACGTGACGTCCTGTGTGACGTGCCGACAGGCCAAAGCCGCGTCCGGCCCCCCTCCTGGACTCCTCCAGCCGCTGCCGACACCGGAGAGACCGTGGGGAGCCATCTCCATGGACTTCCTGACAGACCTGCCCCTGTCCGCTACGTACACGACCGTCCTCGTGGTGGTGGATGCGCTCACGAAGATGGCACATTTCATCCCGTGCCGCGGCCTGCCCTCGGCCCGCACCACGGCTCGCCTGTTCCTGCAACATATCTTCCGCCTCCACGGCCTGCCGGACCGGGTGGTTTCGGACCGCGGGGCCCAGTTCACGGCCCGCTTCTGGAAAAGCCTGATGGCCGCGCTGGAGGTGCAGGTGTGCCTGTCGTCGTCGCACCATCCGGAGACTGACGGGGGCACGGAGAAGGTCATCGTCATACTGGAGCAGTACCTCCGCTGTTTTGTCAACCAGCAGCAGGACAACTGGGCCGAGTACCTTCCCCTGGCGGAGTTCGCCTTTAATAACTCCCAACACACCTCCACCCAGATGACCCCGTTCCATGCCAACGTCGGATACCATCCACGGCTTTTCCCGTTGACCATCATGGACTCCCCTGTTCCCGAGACCCGGGACTTCCTCTCAGAGCTGCAGGCGGTGCAGCAACTGGTGCGGCGGCAGCTGATCCGGGCGAAAGAGGATTATAAACGGTTCGCCGATCGCGCCCGCCGGGCGACGCCACCGCTGGAAGTAGGAGATCGGGTGTGGTTGTCCACGAAACACCTCCCCACGGACCGGCCGGTACGGAAACTGGCCCAACGCTTTATCGGTCCCTTCCCTATCGAGGCGGTCATCAATCCGGTGGCCTACCGGTTGACTCTACCCCGCTCCATGCGGCTCCACCCTGTTTTTCATCGGTCCCTCCTGGTCCCTGAGGCCCCCGCAAGCCATCTCCGCCGCCCGCCAACGCCTGCCCCCCCAGCCGCAGCCGACGAGGACGACGCCTCGACGTACGAGGTGGACAGTATCCGGGACTCCCGTTGGCTGAAGGGGCGCTTCCAATACCTCATCGCCTGGAAGGGGTACGGGCCCGAGGATTTCACCTGGGTGGACGCGTCTGCCGTTCAGGCCCCTGACCTGGTGCGGGCTTTCCACGAACAGTTCCCGTCCCGACCCCATCCCGACCGTCAGACCCGGGGGAAGGGCCCTGCGGTGGGGGATAGTGTTGTGGCCCCGCCCTCTGAGCCTGTCCCATCGGAGGAAGAAAGCTCCGAGCATGAGGAAGAGGAGTCAGCCAGGCCTCCCTCTCCAGGCCCCTCCCCTCTGGCATTGTCTCAAGTGCCGGCCGAGGGAGAGGAGACAGCTGATTCGAGTCAAAGTGATAATGACACATCATTCCTGGACGCACGCCTCCGAAGGCGTGATAAACGTTTGCAGCAGCTTGGGAGGCGTGCTAGGGATTAGAACTGAGTCACTGGACCACACCCCAGAGACCACACCCCAGAGACTATATAATAGAGAGTGGTAGTCAAGGATCTTTTGTGACGAACAAAGCAAAACCTTGGACAGTCACTAAAGCCTCGTCCGGAACTGCTGGGAGGAATATTATTTCTGTTTGGACTTTCTTGAACGTTCGTATCTTATCTGTCTGTTTGTGAAAATAAAGTAACTTGGCAGACGGTGTGTCTATCGCTGCCAAGTCGGAGATAAGAACTGGGTGCGTTCCAAAGTGTTTCCTTAACCCTCGACTGGCTGTGTGTGTGTGTGTGGGGACGGGGACAGATCAACTATCGGGTAGGCCGGTTCGGTCCATATGCTGGTAAGTAGATCGTCAAACCATGTCAGGTTATTGGCCGCTTTGGAGAGGCAGATGTACTCTGCCTCAGCTGTGGAGGTGGCTACCAGGTTATGTTTTCCGGTGTACCAGTGTACTGGGCAGCCGTTGATGAGGAATACGTAGCCGGATGTGCTCTTTCTACTTTTTGTGTCGCCTGCCCAGTCAGCGTCTGCATAGGAGGTTAGTATGGGTTCTTTGGACATCTCTGGTTCTAGGTTCAGGCATGCGTCCATGCTGTGTTTTAGATATCTGAGCACACGTTTTACACCCTCCCAGTGATACATCTTTGGATCGCTGACATGTCTGGATAGCAGGTTGACTGCCAGGAGGATGTCTGGTCTAGTCCAATTAGCTATATACAGTAGTGACCCAACAACAGACCTATAGAGGGTATTGTCCTTGAAGGTCTCGCTTTCCTCATTCACGTGTTTCAGGAAGTCAATATGTATTGGCGTGTCACATGGCTTGGCTTCCTTCATGTTGCATTTAATTAACAGGTCCAGTATTTTCTCCTTTTGAGAGATCTTGAATCCCTTCTGAGTTCTATCAATCTGGACACCCAGGTATTTGTTCACTTTTTCCAGAGTCTTTAGTGCAAAATGTTTCCCCAGCTGGTTGGCAAACTCGTCACAATTTTGTTTATGCTGGCCACAGTACAAAATGTCATCCACGTAGATGAGTACGTACTCTATGGATGTGCCCTCTCTCCTGATGAAAAAGCACAGGTCAGCGGAGGTGGCTGTGAACCCCATGTCCTTAAGGATCTTTGCTAGGCACTTGTACCACCTCTTACTGGACTGTTTCAACCCATACAGGCTTTTGTTCAGCAACCACGTGTCCTCCCCTTGTATTTTTCTCCCTGGGGGTGCCCTGACAAAGATCTCTTTATCTAACTTCGCGTGGAGGTAGGCTGTCTGCACGTCGAACTGGTAGACTTCTAACCCTAGGATTGTGGCTATTACTAGAGCGCTTTTTACACTCTCTGCCCTAACCGTGGGTGAGTACGTGTCAGTGTAGTCCTCCGGGTACCTCTGTGCAAACCCTTGTGCTACTAGCCTAGCTTTGTACAGTTTCTTATTGTCCTCTAGCTCTTTGATTTTGAAAACCCATTTAGTCCCAATGGCTGCTTTGTTCTCTGGCACTCTGGATGGGGTATACACGTTCAACTCTCTCAGGCTGTTCATCTCCTTATCTATGGCCTCCTCCCATCTGTCCCTTTCCTCTCGTGGTAACTTAAGGATGTCCTTGTAGGAGTTGGGTGTTGTGGTGCCTGTGTGTATTGAGAGTATGTAATCGTCGAATCTCTTTGGTAATTTGTTTCTGTTGTGTCTTATGGGCCTGCTGGGCATTGTCTCTGAGTCGTGCATGTGTTGGGCTTCCCTCTCAGTGAGTGCATCTACTTTTACATTTAAGATGGGGTGGTTCTCTTTCCATTCTTTGGTGGTTACCCTTTTGTGTTTGGGTTTCTGTTTCTCGTGTGTCTCGCTTTTGGTTGTGTCTGGTTTGTTATTGGTTCTAACATTGTCATCAGTTCCTTGCCCGGGCAGTACCTCATTGAGGTGTATTCTTGACCAGTTTGTGTTCTCGTGGAACACAGCTGATCTGGACACGACAAATCTGTTGTCCTTGTTGATGAACCTGTAACCTTTGGTTCCAGACTCATACCCCATGAATCTCAGTCTCCTTGACACTTTGTCCCCTTTTCTCCTTAACTGTTTGGGTATGTGTACATCTGCAGTTACCCCAAATATGTGCAGGTGAGCTATCTGGGGCTTCCTATTGTACATGACCTCGTAGGGAGTTTTGTTCACTACACTTGACCATATTCTGTTCAGTGTGTAATTTGAATATGTGAGTTCCTCTGCCCAGAAGTGTTGCCCTAGTTCGGCGTCTTCTAAGACGCACCTTACCATTGTTTGTAATACGCTGTTCCTGCGTTCTGATACTCCGTTCTGGAATGGCAAAAAAGGCGAAGAGGAGAAGTGTAGTATCCCGTGCTTCTTTGTCCAATTGGAGAAGTCCCTTGATAGGAACTCTGAGCCCCTATCTGTCATGATTTGTTTTATTTTTACATTATGTTGAGTTTCAAACCCTCTTGTAGAACTCTTTAAATTTGTGGAACACCTCACTTTTGTGGTTGAGGGTGTATACAAATCCGTAACGGCTATAGTCATCGACTATGGTTAGGAAGAACCTCTTCTTGTATTTAATAGAGGGTCTCATGGGCCCCACCACGTCCATGTGAACTAATTGGAATATTGAGTTGGTGGTGCGGGAGGCCTTCTTGGGCCTTGGTATGTTTCTATTGTTGGTGGTGTGGTTGGTGGCTCCTGAGTCAATGAGCCATGTGTTCTTTCCTTTTGCCTGGGTGTGTGAGTGTTGGTGGTCTCTAAGTTCGTATAGTGACCCAGTCTGACTATCCCTGGAGCTATCCCTATATCCTCTCCTGTCCCTGGGGTTGGGGGAGTTCCTGTGCCTGAACCTGCTTTCTGGGGAGCGCCTGTCTGAGTATCCTGATTTGTGGCCCTGTCTTTCCCCACGGTAGCTGTGGTCTCTGTCCCTCTGGTTTCTGGGGCAATCTCTCCTATAGTGATTCCTAGACCCACAGTTAAAGCATTCTGGTTTGTCTTGGTCCCTGGTCTGGAAGTCTACCCTTTTTATTGGTCTGTTCTCCCTGCGGCTTGATGAGCGTTCCCTTCTCAGGCTGTCCTCCGCTATCAGCCTGTTGGATAATGTCTCTAAAGAGAGGTGCTCTATGTTGAGACTATCCAGTTGCATGATAAAGTTCTCCCAACTGGGGTCTAGAGAGTTTATGATGATGCTTTTCATGCTATCATCAGAAATGGTTTCCCCCCTTTGTATGAGTTCTGCCCTGGTGGCGTTTAGCTTGAGTATATGCTCCCCCATGGGTGTCCCTGCCTTATGCCTGGCTGAGTAAAATTCCCTGGATATTTTGGTTGTAGTGGCTGCACTCTTACTGTAAAACAAATTAATTTTTTTTTGTAATATCTCTGCCACGGTTAAGTGGCGGCCAAGACTGGGGTAAATGCTGGGTGACAAGCTAGACATTAATAGATAGTAAGCCCTGTGGTGTAAACAGTCAATCTCAAAAGTCCATGGTTTCTTTGGTGGGTCATCAAACAAGTACAACATATTTTCTTTTAGAAAAGCAATTTGTAGTTGATGGTTCCACTCCAAAAAATTGGACCCATCTAATTTCAACTTGTGATTGTCAGCAGTAAAAGTTATGTTACTTACAGTCTGGTGCTGTCCATGGTTCTTTATGTGAGTGAACTCGCAATATGCTGGGGGAATGCTTGTTGCCAGACTGAACTGATTTATCTCTATGTTCCTTGTACTTATCTCTATGTTCCTTTCTCTTCCTGTAGGTGGCGACTGGGCATGCGCGAAGCTCATTTCGCGCCGGAGATCGTCTGGTGAGGAGCTCTGTTGCTGCTCTCAGGCCTAGGCCTAGGCCTGCCGGTGGGGGGCTGGGCTCGCTCCTGGCGGGCCCGTAGCCCTCCCTGGGCGTCAGATGCCATGGCTGGGCCCCTGCATCTTGGGCGAAGACTGGAAGAAGGCGAGGAGGCGAGGCGGTCGCAGGTCGAGGATCCCTGGAGCTTGGCGGCGCGGCGGCGGTCGTAAGTCGAGGATCTCCCAGATTTGGCGGCGCGGTGCCGGCGGCGGCAGCGGTGGCGGCAGCGGTGGATCCTGGGCGATGCTGGGGAACCTCCGGATGAGTCGGGAAGCCTGGTGGAGGCCGCGTGGTTGGTGAGTCGTTGTTTCTTCTCCTCATTCCGCGGCCTAGGGAATTTGGTGCGGCGGGTGGCGAGTGCGAATCCTGCGGGTATTCAGTCCTGCAGGCGGCCGGGTCTTGGGTGTAGTTTTTGGGGTGCGTTGTCCCGCATGGTGTCTGCAGGGGTGTTGCAAGGGTTCCGGTGGCTACCCTGCTGCTCCTTTGGGGGTGTTGAGCGTCGGTTTGTTTCTTTCTGGCTGCTGGAGGCTTGAGTGCTGAGCCGAGTACTGCAGCCAGGTTTTCGATCATTTCGTCTGCTTCGGGCTCGATGGGTGAGCCCCCGCAGGCTTGTGATCTTGCTTGGGTGCTGTTTTGGGGGTCTTCTCCAGCGAAGTTGGGGTTCTTGTTGTTTCCCGCCATTCGATTTGAATCTCGGCTTCCCATTGGCTGTTGGCCATTCCAAGATGGCCGCCGAGGGCATGGTGCGGAAATGAAATCCTCCACGTCTGGAGCTTCAGCTTGGGGATACCTTCCTCTTGCCGGGCTGGGGATTTCTTCTCTTTGTTGCTGGATGCTCATCGCTGCTCCATTGCTTTCGAGTAGGCTATGGAGTTTCGCGATGAGCTCCTCTTTGCTGGCAGTCGCTTCCATCATCTCCAGGATGGTGGATCGGAATTCTTCATTGCTTGGTGGCTCTGCCCTTTCGCAGTAGTAGGTCCCTTCTCTTGTCCCTTCGTCCCTGGGTTGTGGACTCGGGTTGTAGTCTCCATCATCTTCAGTTGTGGTGGTCCTTGCTGTGGCACCTTCGAGAGCCCGCAGTTCTTTCATTTGTTTGATGTAGGCTCTGGTGGCCATCTCTGTGAGTTGTGGGTAAACCATCCTCTGCTACCAACCTGTGACTTATTTCTAGGATCTTACCCAATAACTCCAAACACAGGATGCAGTGAACCAATTCTCTTTATTGATCAATGTTTCTATTACAGGTATTTGGCTGGAAGTGACCTCTGGACTCCTGGACCACGTCTTAAGTACCTGGGAGGCGGAGCTGAGGTAAGGAGGGGTCAGGGGAGGATCTAGGTGGATGTGGCGTTAACCCTTATCATACCTGGGATGGGCAATGGTGGGCATTTATACATAACAAAAGTGCTTTTTCAAAAGGCAACTGGATTGTTTCCTTGAGGAAGAAGAAAACATTTTGTTTCTCATCCAAGAAGCTTTATCAGTTGTGACCGGATGGTGGTGGTGGGGGGGGATGGAAGGATAGTGACAGGGCATGGAAGGATTGTATTTTTTTTGCAGTCATCTGGTCATTAGCAGCACTCTCTGAGAGCTGTTGCCGTTACTTGGGGGTTTAATCTGTGCCCTTAAGGCAGTCCCACACCATTTGAAGGGTGTTCATCCCAAAGTGTATGGCTAAATGACTTCCATGAGAAGCAAAACGTTTTCTTTTTCTTCCTCAAGGAAAAAACAGTCCAGTTACCTTTTGAAAAAAACACCTTGGAGGCAACTCTGCCCTGAATGACCAAGAATATCTGCAGACATGTCTTATAGAAGTGCTCCTCCCAATTGCCTTGCAGAGAAAGAGACCCCTATACAAATGGGCACATTAGCTATATGATATGATAGATGATGAATGCAGAGATAGAAAATAATTGCAATCTGAGCGCTATGCCTAGGTTTTGGGTTTTCCTCAAACCCAAGCCCCAGGCCCAGGGATCTCCCCAGTTGCCTTGGGGCCGTCAGACTCCCTGGTGAGCTCGGGGACGCTGCCAGAGTCTTTTTCTTTGGCAGCGGCAGTGAAAGCGGCGTTAGCGGCGGCTGCGGCTGCAATGGCGGCCGTCTGGCGACGGCGGGAAGGAGAGCGTCAGCCATCAACCCTGCTGTGGTGCTTGACGGACTTAACGGCAAACTTTAACATCGTCCATCCGGGACAGGCTATGACCAGCGGGGGGGCTGCCCAGCTGATGGGTTAGTCCCTCACGTTGTTGGGAGGCCTCCGCTGACTTTTGGGGGCTGGGAGATTTCTCCCTCTATTTTCCATCGTTCCCCTTGGTATTATACTTATCTCGGACTGGTTGCCGTTTATGGACTCGCTGGCACTGAAATCCAGCTCATATTCATCAGAGCCCTTCCCCCTGCTGTGGAGGGGGACTGTAAATTGTGTTGGGAGCTTATGGGAGCCGGTTCACTTCTTCCATCCCACCGGCAGAGGGGACTGTCCATCATACCAGCCACCGTGAGAGGGTGGTTTTGGTTTTTTGTGCCCCTCGAGCGGTGTCGGTATGGTATCATCTGCACTTCACCAGCAGAGGGGACTGACCATCAGACCAACCACCGTGAGAGGGTGGTTGTGGACTATTAGACCAGCCACTGTGAGAGGGTGGCTATGGACCTTAACCCCTGCTGAACTGATATTGCAAAGGTTCACTACTTCCATCTCACCAGTAGAGGGGACTGACCATCAGACCAATCACCGTGAGAGGGTGGTTGGATTGTATGCCCCTTGAACTGTGTCGACTTGGCAAGAGATCCTTCCCACTGTGGTGAGGGGACAGTGGACTTTGGACCTCGGATTTTGGATGCCCCCACTTTATTTGCTCCCTTTTGGACCTCTTATTTTCCATCTGACCCTTGGGACATGGTCACTTATCCTCTGTGGCAAGATGTATACGGCAGCTGAGCTTCTTGTTCTGCGAGACTCCCCCCTCTCGCAGGATTGGCCCTCCACTCTATCGAGGGCCTACCTCGATGACAGATTTTGGAATCCCGAGAGGTGGCATGCGGCGAAGAGGGGGTTGAGGGGTTTTTTAAAATTGTCGTTTGCCAATCTTTTAAGGGGTTTTGGGAGGGGGGAGGGTTGTTTGGCAAAGGATAGGGAGGGTGATTTGTTGGGGAGGGGACCAGGCCCGGCACAGGGTCGCGCTAGGGGAGGTGCGGAGCGGGGATCTGAGGGGGTGGGTGTTGGGAGGGAAGAGGGCGATGTCATCAGTACTGTGGGTGGGAGGGGCAGGTATGGTGGGAGCAGGGGGCCATATCATGTTGTGGGGGCACGTATCCGCTGTCTCCAAGCGGTGACATGCTCCGGCCCCCAATGCTCTTCTCGTTCCCTGGGTTGTCCGGAGTCTCAGAGCCTGGGTCTTAGGCTGATGCTGTGCAACGCCAGGTCCGTGGCTAATAAAGCCCCCCTCATTTGTGAGTTGATTCAGGAGGGGGGAGCGGACCTGGCGGGTATTACTGAGACCTGGCTGGGCCTGGAGGGGGGGGTCCCCCTCGTAGAAATGTGCCCACTGGGTTTCCGCGCATTCCATCAGCCAAGGGCCCAGGGTAGGGGTGGGGGGGTGGCGGTTATTGTAAAGGAAGGTCTTGATCCTAGGGAGGCCACTGTACCTCAGATAGCCGGTTGTGAGTCTCTCCTTGTGAAGTGGGGCCATGGGAGGCAGATGGGCCTGCTGGTTACGTACCTGGCTCCTTGCTGCGTGGCAGCGACCCCGCCCGAGCTCCTCAATGTTATAGCCGGGGTGGTGGTTGATACCCCCAGGCTTTTAGTCATGGGGGATTTCAACCTGCCGTCCATCGGCGAAGCATCTGAGGTGGCTCGGGAGTTCATGGCTTCCATGACGGCCATGGACCTGACCCAGTTAATTCAGGGCCCCACTCACATAGGAGGAAACACGCTGGACTTGGTTTTCGTCTCTGGTCAGTGGTTGAATGGCTTAGATACAGGGGATATAGTTATTGAACCCTTGTCATGGTCAGACCATTCTCTCCTTAGACTTGACTTCCTGACCGCTATGCCCCACTGCAGGGAGGCGGAACCGATCAGGTGGTTCCGCCCCAGGCGCCTGATGGATCCTGATAGGTTCCGAATGGAGCTTGGGCCATTTCCTGAGACTCTGGCGCACGACTCGACGGAAGACCTGGTGGCCGCCTGGGATAGGGCGGCCGCTGGTGCTTTAGATCGGGTCGTGCCTTTGCGGCCTCTGACCCGGCGCCGAATCTGCCCAGCTCCTTGGTTCTCCGAGGAGCTGAGGGGGATGAAACGCCGGAAAAGATGCCTAGAGAGTAGTTGGAGGGCCAGTCGCTCCGAATCTGACCGTACACTAGTGAGGTCTTATATCAAGACCTACTTAGTGGCGATAAAGGCGGCGAAGTGTAATTACTTTTCCGCTCTTATCGCGTCGGCAGAAAATCGCCCAGCTGCCTTGTTTAGGGTGACTCGCTCCCTTCTCCATCTGGGAGCGCGGGAAGACCCCTTGCAAGGTCGTGCTGAGGATTTTGCGCATTATCTGCACGATAAAGTCGCTCAAATTCGGGAAGGCTTGGACTCTGACTGGGTAGGTACAGGCGGGTTGTCCGAGGTCTGTCTTGAGATGGTTATCTGGGATGAGTTTGACCCTGTGACTCCCGAGGACGTGGACAGGATGCTGGGGAGGTTGAACGCAACCACATGTTTATTGGACCCATGTCCCTCCTGGTTGGTGCTGGCCTCTCGGGAGGTTACACGAGGCTGGCTCCAGAGGATTATAAATGCTTCCTTGAGTGAGGGGTTCTTGCCTCCCGCCCTGAAAGAGGCGGTGGTGAGGCCCCTCCTCAAGAAGCCCTCTCTGGACCCAGCTGTTTTAGCAAATTATCGTCCAGTTTCCAACCTTCGCTTCTTGGCGAAGGTTGTTGAGAGTGTGGTTGCGCGACAGCTCCCGCAGTACCTGGATGAAACCGTCTATCTAGATCCGTTCCAGTCTGGCTTCAGGCCCGGGTACAGCACGGAAACGGCATTGGTCGCGTTGGTTGATGATCTCTGGAGGGCTCGGGACAGAGGTTGCTCAGCGGCTTTTGATACCATCGACCATGGTATCATGCTGCGCCGGTTGGAGGGGTTGGGAGTGGGAGGCACTGTTTTACGGTGGTTCTCCTCCTATCTCTCCGACCGGTCGCAGTCTGTGTTGGCTGGAGGGCAGAGGTCGACCTCAAGGCACTTGGTTTGTGGGGTGCCACAAGGGTCGGTCCTCTCGCCTCTCCTGTTCAACATTTATGTGAAGCCGCTGGGCGAGATCATCCGTGGTTTTGGGGTGCAGTGCCATCTGTACACTGATGACACCCAGCTGTACATCTCCACCCCAGACCACCCCAACGATGCCCTTGAAGTGATGTCCCGGTGCCTGGAGGCGGTGCGGGTCTGGATGGGGAGGAACAGGCTCCGACTCAATCCCTCCAAGACTGAGTGGCTGTGGCTGCCGGCGTCCCGATATAGTCAGCTGGTGCCATCGCTGACTATTGGGGGCGAGACATTGGCCCTCACGGAGAGGGCGCGTAACTTGGGCGTCCTCCTGGACGCACGGCTGTCTTTAGAAGAGCATTTGACGGCCGTGGCCAGGGGGGCTTTCTATCAGGTTCGCCTGATACGCCAGTTGCGCCCCTTTCTGGATCGGGACTCCCTATGCACGGTCACTCATGCCCTCGTTACTTCCCGCCTCGACTACTGCAACGCTCTCTACATGGGGCTCCCCTTGAGGAGCACTCGGAGGCTCCAACTGGTGCAGAATGCGGCCGCGCGGGTACTTATGGGGGCGACATGGCGCTCCCACGTGACACCTCTCCTGCGCGAGCTGCATTGGCTTCCGGTGGTGTTCCGAGTGCGCTTCAAGGTGTTGGTTCTCATCTTCAAAGCGCTCCATGGCTTAGGACCCGGTTATTTACGAGACCACCTTCTGCCTCCGATAACCTCCCACCGGCCAACACGCTCCCACAGAGAGGGTCTCCTCAGGGTGCCGTCTGTCAGGCAATGTCGGCTGGCGACCCCCCGGGGAAGAGCCTTCTCTGTGGGGGCACCCGCCCTCTGGAATGAGCTACCCCCAGGGATACGACTAATCCCGGACCTCTGGACCTTCCGCTGGGCCCTGAAGACTTTTTTATTTCAGCAAGCCGGGCTGGGTTAAAAATTTTTTAATTGGGTGAATTTTATGGGTAACGGGGTTTTAAATTGGAGAAGCCTAAGATAATTTAATTTTGTTTTAATGTATTTTAATATTTGTATTGTGTGTTTTTAATTCTGGCTGTTCACCGCCCCGAGTCCTTCGGGAGAGGGGGCGGTATAAAAATTTAATAAATAAATAAATAAATAAATAAAACACATTTTATGTTGTGGTCAGTGTAAGATTGAATACAGGTAGTCCTTGACTTACGACCACAATTGAGCCCAAAATTTATGCTGTTAAGTGAGACATCATGCCAATCCAATCTGATCTTATTTTTTGATATAATGTTGTCCACTGGAACATGGTAGATGAAAATTTTTCCACCTTTTCAGTGGTAAAAATTATGGCCAAACTGAGGATTTCTCTACCATTGGTCAGTTGAACAGTCATACCCAAAAAATATATGTCAGTGGCTTCATGTCAGGCTGGAACAAAATACTGTGTGGTGTACCAGATGCTCCACCCTGTGGAAAGTTAGCACCCATCCCTCTCCTAGAATAATGAAATATTTTGAGAAATGTTAAAAAGGCAGAATATTATATTTCCCTGGATGAGAAATGGAGAAACATGCTCTTGGAAAGCAGCCCCCACCTTTCTTAATAGCCCTCAGCGGATGTCAGCACTTAAGAGATAAAGAGATAGCTAGCTCTATTCATAAGCAAATACATTCACCCAAGATCCAACAAAGGTAGGATTAGCCCCTTCATTGCATCAGCTGAACTTCAACCAAACCTGGGAGTTCAGACAACCTACAGAGCCAGCTATGACCCCTACAACAGCCAATAGAATACATGTTCTTGCACAGGAACAGGAAGCTCAAGTTCAAAGCCCAAGAAAAGGTATAAAAACCCCTCACTCTCAACTCCATGTGGTCAGCTACCCAGAACCAGAGGTGGGATTCAGCTGGTTCGGTCCGGTTTGGGCGAACCGGTTGTTAAGATTCTGCGCAGTTCAGAGAACCGGTTAATCCCACCACTGGCTTGCCCCGTTTGCGTAACCTTTTTTTTTTTGCTGATATCCATCTCTATTTTTAAAATATGATTTAAGTTTGTATTCAACTTATAAAAGTTGGTCTAGTGATGGGCTCAGTTGATTGGGGTTCTTTCCTCTGCATGATCTGTCCCTGCATCTGAAAAGAAAAGGAATGAATACAGCCATACTATTGAATCATTACTTGTACAAGCTGAGCCCAATACTGAATCTAGTTCATGTATTCCGTTTTTTAAACTGAGGAATACATTTCAAAAAAAGAATTCAGTATTGCTCTGTGAATGTACCTATGAATTTCATTCGATGACTTCTTAGATTATTTTGGACTATTTCTTTTTTGTTTGTCCCCCATTTGTTGGACCCCAATCCCCCTCAGTTTTAAAAATTTACCACCGCATAATCTGAAAATATGTTTGATTATTGATGAATCCTCAACAATATCTTGCAAACCAGTTGTTATACTTTTCTTAAAAGTTGAGGATTCAGTTACCTCACCAACAATTTTCATTGAGCTAGTTGAATTGGAAAAACAAGATGCAGAGACAATATGTTCTGTACTTATGGAAAGTTTAAACAATATTGGGCTTACTAAGAACTACCTAGAAAAAAATTTAATACAATTTTTCTCAGATGGTGCCAGCGTTATGCTTGGGAGAAAATCTGGAGTGTGTCAGCTTTGGAAGCCATATTAGACTGGAAGCTTCCACGCTGCCACCTTCTTTTTTTAAAATTTATTTAAAAAGTTTTAACAATCATTACAACAATTTTCCTTGGAGGTTAAATGAAAATGAACAATTTTCATTTAACCTCCAAGACCTCTTAGATCCCCTTCCATACTCTAATTCCATCCAAACTGGACTATGATCCGTTAAAACTCTTGGACAAATCTTCGTCTTCTTCACCCTGGAAAAGTAATTAATTAATTACTGTAATTAATATAAAATCAATCCTGGAGAAAGATTGATGTCTATCAGAGAAAAAGGTAAAGTCTTTTTCTTCGAGGTTTCTCTCTTGCCAGATATCTCTCAGCTCCATATCCTCCATCATTTCAAAAAACGATTTTGACGCCGCAGTGAGGCGGACGCGCGATTTGGGGCTCCAGAATCGCCACCAATAGCCCCGTTGCCAGACGGTCCAGTTAGGACCCCACAGTCTAGGTTTGACTGTGGCAGTGGAGGGCACCTCCTGTTGATCTCAGGGACATCGCAAAGTCTCTGATTGATCCAGGAAAGCCCTTTTTCCGGCAGCGGGGAAGCAGCCATTGCGGCTGCCAAGGCTGGGGCAGCTTCGGGGGAAGAAAGAGGAATGACAGCTATCCGATCTGGTGAGAGAGCTTTATTTTGACTGACAAGTTCACCTTAAGAAATGAGTGAGTGGATGATTATCTAAAGGAAGTTAAGCGGCGAATTTATTTTGAAATAGACTATTTGAAACCCGATTGCTGATTGGAACGGCTTTTAAACTAATTGTTTTTTAAGACTGAGACTGGACTGGATGAGAAGAGAAGGGAAGGCATTGATTTTTGGGACTGTGCTTTGTTTAAAAAAAAAAGAAAGAATCTTGTCTGAATTGTGATTGATCCATTGTGAAGCCTTTTTTTTCTTTTCCTCTGATTTTTTTTTCTTTTATAACTTCCTTTTTCAAAAAAAAATTAACTTTCAATAAAGAAGATTTGGATTTTTAAAGTAGGAAAGCTAAGAGAGTGAAAGTGCTGCCAACTACTGGGGAAAAGAAAAGAAGAGAAGAAATTCAGCTGCAATGTATTCAGGCAGAAAGATCAAAGATATATTGTAGCCAAAATAATAACAAAGTGGCTCTGAGCTCCAGCTTGTTTAGCATAAGTGAAGAGAACATCTGAGACAGTATCTATCTGCATTGTTGATTCAGGTGTTCTTGGTGGCTTTGAAGTAGGAGCCTTGGAAAAGTGTGAAGGGGAATTTTCCTCTCTATTATCATCATTCCTTTGGGCAGCTACTGTTATTCTCTCTTCCTGAGGCTTGTATGCGAGAGAACTCTCTGTACGCTTTCCGGATAAATATAAGGAAAGTTCTTTTTTCATTTTGAGGCTTTTTAAGGATTGAATCAAATTGGATTTAGGCATTCAAGAGCCTGAAGCTTTTTTCTTTTTCTTTTTTCTTTTCCTTTTTTTTTTTCTATCTCTTATGGTTTTTTTTCTCCCCCCCCCCCCCCCCATATTGTTCCCTATTGTGGATTTTTGATTTTGGACCTCTATATTTTTATAATTCATCATTTTTTTTCGCTCTCCTTGATATTTTGTTTATACATGAATTTTTTTCTCTCTCTCTCTCTTTTTTTCCTTTCTTTTTTCCTTTTTAATGGAATCTTAGTTGGATTAGGGTTTGGAAGAACCTGAAGAGCTGGCTTTTTTTTTCTTTTTTTCTTTTCCCATATTTGATTTTTTGCCTTTTTGCCTCTCCTTTTCCTTTTTCCCTTTTTGGTTCCCTTTTTGTTTTTTGTTTTTTTAATTTTTTATTTCCTCTCTTGGTCTTTACACCAGTGGATTATAATAAAATGAGTAAAAAAACAGTAACAGTGGGAGCTGCAACCACATCTTCTGCATCTCCATCTGGAGGACAACATATGATCCAGACCATGGCACAACAAGAGAAAGAGAAAGAGAAAGAAGCGTCGCTACAAGCAATTTTGAGCGCAGTTCAGAGGATGGAACAACAATTACTTAAGACAGATGAGAATGTCCAAGAGATGGAACAACAATTAATAAAGACAGATGAAAAAGTGGTTAGCATCCAACAGGCAATGTCAAAATTTGAAGGAAGACTACAAGAGCTTGAGAAGAAGGACGACCAAAAGGGGGAAAAAATGAAAGATTTTGACAATAGACTGAGAGAAGTGGAAAGCGAAAGAAGTGCAATAGTGGAATTGGAAATGGATAGAGCAGAATTCTATCTTAGATTTCAAAATGTGGAGGAAGAGAAAGGAGAAAATCTTGTGAATGTCATGATTTCTATGCTTGCTGATGCTTTGGAGATATCTAGAGAGGAGATGGCATATGGTGTGGACGAGATTTATTGAGTTCATACTAGATACGTGATGCGCAATAAATTACCAAGAGAAGTCCATATAAGATTTACTAAGAAATCGATCAAAGCACAAATTCTTCAAGTGATGAGAGAAAAAACATTGAAATTCAAGGAGAAGGAAGTGGTAGTCTTGAAACAAATACCAAGGAAAGTGAGAGATGCGAGAAAAGAGTATAAATTTTTGACTAAGATACTAATTCAAAAGGGTGTTAATTTTAGATGGCTGATACCAGAAGGATTAATCTTAACATGGCAATTTCAAAGATACAGGCTAGATACAATTGATAAAGCGAGAGCTTTTTATGAAGATTTTTTAAAGGAAAAGGAAGTGGCAATGGAAACAGAAACACAAGCTGCACTGATGTCGACAAAACCTACAGAAGAGGGACTTCTGGTTTGCTCTCCGTCGCTGCCAGATGGTCCCTCGGGACCGCCAGCCCCATCACCTGTAAAGAGCCACCTTTACAACGGAAAGGCGGCTCGAAAAACTCCATTTCCACAAGGAAATGTGAGATAGAGCAGGTGAGGGCAGGTAGAGCTCTCTGCGAAGCCCCCAGAGTTTTTTTTTTACCCTTGGGGACGAAGCAGATGAGGCTCCCTATTTCCCTCGCCGCCGCTCCGGGCTTTGGGAGACCTCTGCCTTTTTGCAGAGCCAGGCGACGAGAACAAGCCTTTTAAAGAAAATTAACAGATTGTTTAATTAAAGAGGATGAGATCTGGACCTGTGACCCTAAATCGCAAGTATTTTCATTTACTTTATAAAAGATATTGAAGAAAGGAAAAAAGAATTTTAAAATGGCGACTGCCGAGGCTTGAGAAGGGAAAGCTGAAAGGGAAAGTCCTTCCGTTTCTTAATAAGCCACAAAGTAGCGGAATAAATACTGCTGGCTACAATTGAGAAGAAAAAGTTCTACTCTTATGTTTTCTTTTTCCTGGAGATCTGATACTGATCTTGTTTGGAAAGAAGCTTTCTTTTCTTAAAAAAGAGTTTGTCTGTGTGGAAGTATGGCGTTTAAATTAACAAAGCCAGACAAACAAGCAGTGGGGGGGGGATTCCCCCATCTACAAACTAAATGAACAAGTTTTAAACCTACAGACTCAGAAAAATGATTTTAATTTAATTGAATTTCTTTTGGAGGAGATTGTAAGAAGGGATGAGATTGTGAACCAGAATCTTGAAAAATTCAAGCAGGAAATTAAAGAATTGATACAATTAAAGTATGATAATTTGCAACGAAAGATTGTAACAGTGACTAACAGTTTTTCAGAAATTGCTATAAAGTTGGATACAAATATTAAGTTATTAGAGTCTAAAATGGAGGAAATTGATGACAAGATTTACAATTTGGACAATAAAATACAAAGAATTGAAAATGACTTGATAAATACTCAAGACAATAGTTTAGAAGAAAAATCTAAAATGGAAGCTGATCATAAGACTTGCAATGTAGAAAATATAAAACAACGGATTGAAAAAGAAGTTTTAATGATGCAACACAGCTTCACAGAATTTGCGATTAGATTGAGAGGATTACAGGAAAACAACAGAGATGATTTAAGGAAAATATCTGCTGAAATTCTGGCTGGGATTTTAAAGGTTCATCCTGAGGAAGTATTTTGCAGGATTGACAGAGTCTACAGAATAAATTCTTGGATTGCAAAGCAAAGGCAACTGCCTAGAGATGTGGTGATTTACTTTACAGACAAAGAAATAAGAAATAATATTGTGCAAAAATCTTTTAATTCTACTTTACAACTGTATGGAAGAAAGATTTGGATATATAAAGAGCTACCGCCCAAGATGTTATTGGATAGAAAGAAATTTGGATTCTTGGTGACTGAGCTTAAAAAACAAAATATTTTATTTAGGTGGGATGTTCCAGTTGGTATAATATTGAGATATCAAGGAGAAAGATATCAACTAAATACTGTTGAAAAAGCGGAAGAATTTTATTATAAGATTTTGAAAATGAGTTCAACATCTTTATGCATAAAACAGGATAAACAGAAGGAGCTGGAAATAATGGAAAAACATCGAGCTACAGAGGTCTTTGTAGATGAATCGCCTTTGGATCCTTTAGATGTCTCAGACGGATTACTTATAAATACGGGAGAACCGGTGTTGGATTCTAATGTGAAGATTCATCAACTCGCAGACAAGCATGAAAATCAATCAGCTGATACACAACTTATAGAAAAGAAACCTGAATGGCGATCTAAGTTACAAAAGCAAAACCAACAAGATCAAGTTATAGATCAGAACGAAAATCGAATAGTTGATACACAACTCATAGAAAGGAAATTAGGCCGGAGATCAAACCCACAAGAAATCAAGAAAAAAAAAAAAAGAAATAGGTCTCACAAAAATAAAATTTTTTAAACTAGGCAACAGTGAATCCAGTTATCTAAAAGATGACTGAATGTATGAAAAGACAGTTGAGGCGAAGTATTGGTTAATATTATCCTGAGGAGAGTGACAGACCTCTGCAATGCCGTATTTTTGGGATGTGAAAAGGGCCTTAAACTGTTGGATTGGAATTATCTATTTTGGATTCTTTGATAAATGTATTACATTTATTCTGAGTTATATGGCAAGAGAGCCACGTTGGGGCAGGCAGAAGATCTGGTTGTTACCCCATTATGATGGTTGGAATTAATAATCTTGAAGAAAGCCACCACTACAGATACTATATGGAATACAATTATAATGTCACTAGGGTGGTTGTTTTCTTTTTTTCTTATATACATACATGAAGATATTTATTATTGATGGGGGCAGATGACAACTGAGGATTCCGAACATTTTGCTGGAACTAGGATGTGATGTTACCCTAATATGGGTGAAGGAGTTAACAATCCAGTTTAAAGATACTACAGAAGATAGTATATGGATTACAAGTTTAAAGTTATTGATTTTATCTATACAAAGGAAAAAAATTTTTTAGCAGGGTGGGCAGAAGAATAAAGATACTAAGATTTGTTATTTTGTGGGAAAGTGGGTGGAGATAGGCTAGTTTATTGATGGTTTAGTTTAAGAAAAGAGATGTTTAAGAGATATATTTATGGAGTGGAGGAAATGGACAGACAGACTATGAGTTGAATAAATGTCAAATTAGGATTTATTATATAGTTTTATAGTGGAAGGCTGCTTTGAATTATATAGCTTTAAAGTGGAAGGTTGTTTTGAGATGTTATATTAATATACATAAAAGGTTTGATTTAAGAGAATCAGGGCAGGAGAAAAAGGGCAGAATATTGCTAAATTGGGAGTTATAATAATACTATTATGTTAAATCAGAAGTCATTACACAACGTTACAGTAGAATGTTATTTTGAAATGTATAGTAAAAGGGGGATATAATAATATTATTAGAAAGAAAGGGTCAGTATTTGGGGGATGGAATAAGGGAATGGTAAAGTATTATATAATCTGTTATGAATTTAGATTTTACTTTGAAGAAGTCACAGGGTGAGGGGGGGTGAGGGGGGGTTAGGGAGGAGGGGGGGAGAAAAAAGGGGGAAAAACTTTTTCAATTAAAAAAAAAAACCTACAGAAGAGGAAACGGTAATGATTGAATCAACGGAAGGCGCTGTTGACGGGACCGTGGAATTCAAAGAACAACGGGAAGTAAGATCAACTAGAGCAATAAAACCTACATATAAAATATGAATATGGATACAACGAAATTAATTTCAATAAATATAAATGGACTTAATTCGGCTGTGAAAAGAAGAAAGGTTTTTCATAAATTAGAGAAGCTAAATTTTGATATAATTTGTTTGCAAGAAGTTCACATTAAAAAGAAACATGAACAATTATTGGCACAAACTAAACTTGGAAAAATTTTTTCATCATTATCGCAACACAAAAAGAGAGGCGTTGTTCTATATATTAAAAATTCAATAAAAGCGGAACAAATATATGCAGATTCAGAGGGTAGAGTTTTGATAGTGGAGATAATTGATAATAATATGAAGATACTTCTAGTTGCAATATATGCGCCAAATAACAATTAGAGTGATTTCTATTGAAATTTACATATGAAAATAATCGAAATGGACTATGATAATATATGCATGATGGGAGATTTTAATGGAATAGTAGATGAAAAATTGGACTATAAAACAACAAAAACAGGAAAGCATAATAGAAAGACACTGCCAAACTCTTTCTTTAAAATGACAGAGGAAATAAATTTGAAAGATATATGGAGAGTTAGAAATGGGAAGAATAGACAATACACTTTCTATTCAAACAGGCACTCATCTTGGTCCAGGTTAGATATGATATGGACAACAATGGACTTAATTTCGAAAATTGAACGGGTGGAAATAGACACTAATTTATGGGCTGACCATAATCCAGTGATAGTAACTTGGAAAGGTCAAAAAAGGAAAGCTAGATGGACTTTGAATAATACAATTTTAAAAGAAAAAGAATTTGTACAGAAAATGCAAAGAGAGCTGGAGTTTTTTTTTTTAAGGAGAATAATAAGGAAGATACATCGATACAAAACCGTTGGGATACAATGAAGGCCTACGCTAGAGGTATAATAATAGATTATATAAAGAAAAGGAATGTGAAAAAAAGACAAACTTTTACAATATTAAAGAATGAATATAAGAGATTTGAAAAGGAACTCCAGAAAGATCCACATAAGAAAGATGTAAAAATGAAAATGGATATGCTAAAACATAAAATGGATTTACTGGAGAAGGAAGAGCTAGCCCAAAAAATAAGAAGTGCTAAACAGAACTATTTTGAAAATGCAAATAAACCGGGAAGGTGGCTAGCATATAAATTGAAAAAAGAAAGGGAATCAAAAAAAATAATGCAACTGATTGATGACCAAGGACAAAGTAAATTTGGAAATAAAGAGATGAGAAAAATGATACAAGAATACTATAGGCAACTTTATAAAAGAGAGCAGGTTGAAGAGGGGAAAGTTAAAAAAATACCTACAGAACGCAAAACTACCTGTGATCCCTAAGAACATTGAAGAAATGCTAAATGGGCATATAACAATGATGGAACTAACAGAAGCAATTAAGAAACAAAAAAATGGAAAGACACCAGGACCAGATGGTTTGCCTGTTGAATATTATAAGACATTACAAGAATCCTTACGCCTCCCACTTTTGGATGTTATGAATGAAGTAATGAAAAATAAAACAATACCCCAATCATGGACTGAGGCTTATATCACACTGATTCATAAAGAAGACACAGACCCACAGCAAGTTAAAAACTATAGGCCTATATCCCTGCTAAATTCGGATTATAAAATCTTTGCTTCAGTACTGGCAGAAAGACTTAAGAGACACTTGAATAACTTTATTCATCCAGATCAAAATGGATTTCTTCCAAAAAGACAAATCAGAGACAATATAAGAATAATTTTAAATACTCTAGAATATTATGAAGCGCACCCTGAAAAACAAATGGCTTTGATATTCTTAGATGCACAAAAAGCATTTGATAATGTGAACTGCCGATTTATGATGTTACAAATGGAAGAGATGGGCTTTGGAAGGAAATTTATTCAGGCAATTGAAGCTATATATACGAAACAGACGGCAATGGTAATGATTAATGGAGAATTGACTGATGTTATTGAAATAGAAAAAGGTACTGTCGAGACCCCATGCTCGACAATCTGACGATGGGATCTTTCCTGTAGAAGCGGAAGTACCGAGCAGGGGGGGTGGTGGGGTGTGATTCGGGATGTCAGTTCTGAGCACGATCTGGTGACGGTGGGTGTGAGAAGGAGTAGGCGGGCGGTCACAATGCGGCCGAGATAGGATGCTGAACAGCTGCTGCGCGTTGCCGTTCCTAATTGCTGGGGCGCGCCGGCAGAGAGGAGCCCGGAAATACGGCTAATGGGCGTGATTATTTAACCTGCGCTGAGTGGCGGTGACGCCCAACGCCGACTTTGTATTATCTTTACCTGAACTCAGCAAGCGTTTGCAGCACCTCCGGACGCTGAATAAACTGTTTCCTGCCTTAACGAGCCTTGACTGCAGCGTGGTTTATTACCG
The DNA here is from genome assembly GCF_029215685.1 of Pituophis catenifer annectens. Taxonomy (NCBI): domain Eukaryota; kingdom Metazoa; phylum Chordata; class Lepidosauria; order Squamata; family Colubridae; genus Pituophis; species Pituophis catenifer. The sequence goes on from NW_027256885.1 coordinate 46,091,257, forward strand.
ACCTCAGGTGTGAAGCGAGAGAGCTGAGAGAAAGTCGGCGTTGCCCCCCCTTTTTCACCGTGAGTAACGCCGAGAGCGAAGGGATGGCGGAGGGAGCGGATGCCGGGGCGGCGATTCCCGAGGGACTGGAGGACGACAACGCCGTGTTGCAGGCGGAGGAACCGAGCCCCAAAGACCTTCCAGTGGTTAGAGCGAAGGAGAGGAAGCTTCAACCCGCCGAAGGTGCCGTTGAGACCCAGGACTCGACCGAGACGCAGCGGCTGAAGAGCTCGGCAGGAGAGTGGTGGCAGAGCTCCGCTCTCGTGGGCTCTGGCACCTATAAAGCCCCAACCCCCGGGGGTTACTCGGGGGAGTCTTCCTTCCGTGGCTGGAGGGAGAGGAAATGGCTAGAAGACGAAGAATGGGATGAGAGTCAGTCTACTGGCCTTGGAGCATCCACTCTGGATATCTTAAGGGAAAAATTCGGGGAAGGGAGTTTCAGAGATGCAGCGTCCTGGCAGCCCTGGATGGGAACGGAAGTCCCTGACTCGTGGCAGAGAGGAGGAGGGGGTCGGGAGTCCCGCTTCCATTTAGCAAGCCCAAAGTTGCGGGTAGAACGGAGGGAAGGCAGCAGAGGCCAGCCAATGGGACAGTCCCGACCCAGGGGTTCTTCAGTAAGCGAGCCGCCCCGCGACACTACCCACGAACGGCAGCCAAGGGTGGCAAGGAGGGGGATGGACCAGAGTGGTGCTGGAGGACAGCCTCGGTCAGGGGCACCGGTGCAGGACAGTGGAGCCAGCAGCCATCTCCCCCCCATGATGTTGCCACCCGGAATGTGGCCTCAGCAACTCCCCGCTGTGTGGGGTCCTCCCCCTATACAGGCTACATTTGACGGGAGCCCTGATAGGGTCTCTATCTTCCTAAGCCAGGTGCTCAGTCACACGGATCTCTATGGCCATCTGTATCCCTCTCAGTGGGCTGTAATTATGGCCATAACCGCAGTTCTCCAGGGGGAGGCTGCTAATTGGGTTGCAGACTTACATAGCGAACATGCTAGGGAACTGGCCGACGTGGGGCTGTTTTTAGAGGCGCTGCGGGGACGTTTTGAAGACAGCGCCAGAGTCCAGGTCACCGAGGGGGAATTATTGGCGCTGCGACAGAGAGGCCGGCCGGCCAAAGAATACGTGAAGGACTTCCGGACGCTGGCAGGAAGACTTAGGTCTTGGCCCGAACGGTTACTAGTACACCAGTTTCGATCTGGCCTGGACAGGGAGGTGAAACAAGCCTGCGTATACCGTGGGTTACCCCCAAAACTGTCCGAATGGTTTAAGGCCGCAGTGGAGTTAGAGGTTGGACTACGGGAGTTTCGGGGGCGCGTGGGCCAACAACCCCAACGATTTGTACCAACCGGACCGAAACCAAAGGAGTATGGGGTGAGCCCCGCGCCCGGCAGACCAACAGCAGGCGGAGGACGAGGGGCTTTCCGTTGCTTCCGGTGCAACCAACTAGGACACCGGGCTGCCGAGTGTCCCATACCCCCCTTGCAAGCTTCACCAGCACGCACCCCGCCGTCTGGAGCCAAGGTGCGGGAAAGGGCACGGTCAACATCAGAGCGAACATCCACGTCCACACCGATGCCCGCTAGCTGTTCCCGATCCACGTTAACCGGTGTGCAGAGCCCTTCGGGGGAAGGGGCTTTGCCAACGGTAACGGACGGCAGCGATGACAGTGGACCAGAGGACCCTATGGTAAGCGGTCCTATACGTCCGTTTGTAATACCAGTGGTGCTACGCAATATACGCACTCTAAAGGGGGTTCCACAGGGAGCGCTCATAGATTCGGGGTGTACTCGTTGTCTTATCCGCAGTACAGTTGCGGATCGTTTGGGACTACAACGGGTGAAACTAAAGACCCCTATCCGTTTTGAACAGATGGATGGGTCATTGTTAGGAGGTTTACCGGCCTCTCACGTTACAGAGGCCGTCTACTTGGAGATCGGGGAACACACGGAGCGGATCCGGTTTATTGTAGTCGACCGGATGGTCGAGTCGATTATCCTGGGCCTTGCATGGTTGGATAAGTGGCGTCCCACTATATGGTGGGAGGGAGGTTACCGGAAGCTGCAGATCAGTTTAGGGCCAGACCCAATTCCCGAACCCCAATCACAGGTCCAGCAGTGTCATGGCTTAGGACATGCTGGGTCAGGATATCCGGATGTATATAAAGATTTAGCAGCTGTATTCGACGAACGTGAGTGTGAGACGCTGCCGCCTCACAGAGTGACAGACTGTGCCATAGAGCTGATACCGGGGGCGAAGTTTCCTAAACCGCGTATGTACGCCATGACAAAACCAGAGTTAGAAGAGCTGCGGCGTTACATTGATAAAAACCTAGCTAGGGGGTTTATCCAGCCCAGTCGGGCGCGTATGGCAGCCCCGGTTCTGTTTCGCGAAAAGAAAGACGGTGGTCTCCGTCTCTGTGTTGACTTCAGGGGCCTGAATGCTGTTTGTGTCGAACACCTTTACCCTTTGCCGTTGATGAAGGATTTATTAGCCACACTGGCGACTGGGAAGGTGTTCACGAAACTGGATTTACGGGAAGCTTACTACAGAATAAGAATAAGAGCAGGAGATGAGTGGAAAACAACTTTCAATTGCCCGTTAGGAAGCTATAAGTTCCGTGTCATGCCTTTTGGGTTGCAAGGCGCACCTGCCGTGTTTATGCAGGTTATAAACGAGGTGTTGCATGAGCATCTATATCGGGGCGTTCTTGTGTACCTGGACGACATTTTGATATACTCCGATACGATGGAGGAACATGTCCAGCTAGTGAGGAAAGTGCTGTCTAAATTACTGGACGCAAAACTCTTTGTCAAATTGTCGAAGTGCGAATTCCACTGCACTACGTTAGACTATCTTGGGTATCGTATTTCAGCACGAGGGGTGGAGATGGATCCGAAAAAAGTGTCAACAGTACTGGAGTGGCAAGCACCCAAAACTCGGAAGCAATTACAAAGCTTTCTTGGTTTTGCCAATTTCTATCGGCAATTTATCCCATCGTTCGCACAGGTAGCCCTCCCATTGACAAACTTGTTAAAGACGAAGCATCTAGGAGGGGGTAAGGTAAAACCAGGACAACTGTTACCATGGACCATGGAATGTCAACAATCGTTCGAGCGGTTGAAAAGTCTGTTCGCTAGGGAACCTGTATTAAAACATCCAGATCCCTCGTTGGAGTTTGTAGTACAGGCAGATGCTAGTGACGTAGCGGTGGGGGCTGTGCTGTTGCAGCGGACATTAGATGGAACCCTGTGTCCGTGTGCGTACACATCCCGCAAATTGACACCCACAGAGCGGGGTTGGGCTGTTTGGGAGAAGGAGGCCTTTGCGGTGCGATGGGCTTTAATGACCTGGCGACATTTGTTGGAAGGAACGGACAGAAGGTTCGAGGTCTGGACAGACCATAAGAACCTAGAGGCCTTGCAAACCCCTAGGAAACTGTCGCCAAAACAGGTTCGTTGGGTACAGTACTTTCAGCGATTTAATTTCGAGTTAAAATATGTCCCAGGGGGCAGGAACTTCCTAGCCGATGCATTGTCCCGGATGCCTCAATTCGATAGTAAACGGGAAGATGTGGTGCAAGCGATAATCCCACAACCCCAACCGATAGCAGGGGTGGGCGATAAATCAACCCGATTCGAGTGGAAGGTAGAATTGGAAAAGGCAGTGCAGTGCGACCCTTGGTTGGTTGAGCACAGAACAATGGTAACCATGCGTGAGGGCTTAGCGTGGATGGGATCCAAGATATATATACCACAATCCATGCGGACAACAGTGTTGAATAAATGTCATGATTCCAAAACCGCTGGACATTTTGGGTTTCTGAAAACACTCCATCTCGTTCGGCGACAGTTCTGGTGGCCTCGTATGCGGAAGGAGGTAGAAAAATATGTGAAAGAGTGTCACGTATGTGCTGTAATGAAAACAAAGCCCGGTAAACCACTCGGTTTGTTACAACCGGTCGCTAGGCCCAGCAGACCATGGGAAGAAATAGGGATGGATTTCGTGGTAGACCTGCCTGATAGTAAAGGCCACACGGTTATATGGACTGTGGTTGATCTTTTTTCTAAGCAGGCTCATTTCATCCCCTGTAAAGGCCTGCCAACTGCAAGACAATTGGCTCGGTTGTTCATACGACACATATACCGGTTGCATGGGACGCCCCAACGAATCATATCGGACAGGGGGGTACAATTTACAGCGCGCTTTTGGCGTGAGTTTATTGGTTTGATCGGTTCATCCCAAGGGTTAAGCTCCGCTTACCACCCTAGTACCAATGGGGCTGCAGAAAGGGCGAACGCTATGATAGAGAGATATCTACGTTGTTATGTATCATATCAGCAGTCCGATTGGTCAGAGCTCATACCACTCGCTGAGGTAGCCTACAACAACGCGGTACACCGAAGTACTGGTGCTACTCCATTCCAAATCGTGTATGGACGAGACTTTATTGCAATCCCCGAACTTGACGTAGGTGAGCTGGAGAAGGTATCTCCTAAGGAGTGGGGAATACGGATTGGAGTCCAATGGCCGAAAATCAAAGAGGCATTACAAAAAGCGGCACAAGAGTATAAAACATTCGCAGACAGGAAACGGAAAGACCACAAACCGTTTCAGGTTGGAGATCAGGTATATGTATCCACTAAATACATTAGGTTACAGAAACCCAGTAAAAAGCTAGGTCCCAAATACCTCGGGCCTTTTACTGTTGTAAAGCTTATAAATCCAGTAACAGTTGAACTTCGGTTACCACCATTACTGGGAAAGATCCATCCGGTGTTTCATAGCAGCCTGTTAAAGCCCGCAACTGGTATGCGTAACCCTCCACAACGTCCAGGGCCTTTAGTCGGCTCCCATTACGAAATTATAGAAATCTTGGATTCCAAATTAAGTAGAGGGACATTAAAATATCTAGTGAGGTGGAAGGGCTATCCTCTGGAAGATGCCTCATGGGTACCAGTTGAAAATCTTCGGGCTGAAAAGTTGCTTAAACGGTATCACAAGAAATACCCCCACAAGCCTGGGAATAGTGTACAAGCAACTGCATAATTACATGTTAATCTCTTATCTTATCTCTTACAGGTGGACCCCTGGTAGGGGGAGCCGCCTGTCGAGACCCCATGCTCGACAATCTGACGATGGGATCTTTCCTGTAGAAGCGGAAGTACCGAGCAGGGGGGGTGGTGGGGTGTGATTCGGGATGTCAGTTCTGAGCACGATCTGGTGACGGTGGGTGTGAGAAGGAGTAGGCGGGCGGTCACAATGCGGCCGAGATAGGATGCTGAACAGCTGCTGCGCGTTGCCGTTCCTAATTGCTGGGGCGCGCCGGCAGAGAGGAGCCCGGAAATACGGCTAATGGGCGTGATTATTTAACCTGCGCTGAGTGGCGGTGACGCCCAACGCCGACTTTGTATTATCTTTACCTGAACTCAGCAAGCGTTTGCAGCACCTCCGGACGCTGAATAAACTGTTTCCTGCCTTAACGAGCCTTGACTGCAGCGTGGTTTATTACCGACCTCAGGTGTGAAGCGAGAGAGCTGAGAGGTACTCGACAAGGATGTCCCTTATCCCCATTGTTATTTATATTGACGTGTTATGAGTAAATGCCTAACTGTGTATATATCAATGCATAGACTGACCCCTCCTCCCTCACCTAGCCCTTCCCATGACCCCTCCTTACCTTGACTCTGCCTTCGCCATACATAAGGCCGTGCACAGGGATCCACGAGCCAGTTCCAGATGTGCACCTGAAAGAAAAAGAAATGGTGTAAATAAATACGTTGAATTAGAAAAATAATCGTGTCTGTGATTATTGGGCAAGATCCTTGGAAAATACTTCTCAATATGGTAGCAAAGGATGGTTGTGCCCAATAACCAGGAATAATATCTAAAATGGAAGGAAGGATGAACACAAGGTCCATCACCAGACTAATGGCAGAGCTGGAGGAATCCGAAGGCGCCACAGCCAGAATTCCAACTGCCATGGAAGTGGAAGACCTGGACCAGGCAAACAGAAGCGTGAGGCCAAAAGAAAATGCAGCCAGGCACACCAGGAACAAATCACCCGAGAGAGATGAGCTGAAAGAGACCATACAGAAAATGATGGAGGCCTCCATCAGCAAGAAGGAGCTCCTCGCGAAACTCCGGGACCTACTAGATGACCATGGAGCAGCGATGAGCCCCCAGGAACGAGACCACGAGACTGCCAGACCGGTAAGACAAAGATACCCCCTGTCAGGGACCCAGGACCTAAACAATTCCAGTTTCGCGCCATGCTCCCGGCGGCCAGCTTGGGATGGCCACCGACCAATGGGGAGCCAGGATTCAAATTTAATGGCGCGAAATGAAAGAAACCCCAGAACAAATGGGGGAACAACCAAAAACATCCCAGAAGGGACATACCAAGGCATCTGGAGCTTGCCTGCTGAGCTCGAAGCCAGAAAGACACCCGAGACCCCAGCAGCCGCAATAGGCCCTGCACGCAACCCCCTCGCGCCAGCCACTAACCTCAGGGAGACAACCGCAAGCCGAGTGGACTACGGGGGGGGCATCGATGATGATACACCCCTCCAGATCCTCCACCCGAGGGCCATTCTCCACAAGGATGACCGCAGGGCACCGATTGCGCTCGAGGCATGCCGATGGCAGGACTCGAACCCAGCACCCACAGCACCGACTACACAAGACCCGAGGGAAGGAGGCCACGCCAGCTACTCACCCTCCATGTGACCTCCGCCAGGCTTCCTCACGCGCCCAGGGACCAGCGACCAAGGATCGGGACCTCCCACTGCTGCCGCCCCCACTGCCGCCGCCACCGCCGTGCAGCCGAATCCCAGAAGTCTTCCACTTACGACCTCCTCGCCTCCTCGACTTTCTCCAGCTTCCAGCAGGGATCCAGTCACCCATTGATGGATGCCTGCCTCCAGGGACGACGCCGGGGACCCCAGGGGTGAGTCCGGACCCCCAACTGTAGGCCGAGGCCGAGGCCTAAGAGCAGCAACTGCAAGCTACTCACCCACCGACTACATGCGCGAAATAGGCTTCACGCATGCTCAATCGGCTCCTGCAAGAAGAGAAGGAGAGAACATAAATACAAGTCAGTACAGAGTCGCAAACTGCATCCCCAAGCCATATTGTGAGTTCCCTCACCTGAGATACCATGGACAGCAACAGACTGTGAGTAATTTACCACACAGCTCAGTAAATTTACCAACTGACTTTCCCACTCTTAAATTAGATGGATCAAACCTTATGCAGTGGAATCATCAACTCCAGATTTTATTTTTAAGGGAGAATCTGTTGTTTTTAATTGATGACCCCCCCACAAAACCTTGGACTTTAGAAACAGACTGCTTACATCACAGGGCTTACTATATAGTCATAGCAAGTATCCCACCAGGCATATACCCCAGCCTTAGACACTACCTGACTGTGTCTGAAATACAGCAAAAAATATTTAATCTGTTCTACAGTAAAAGCGCTGCCACCACAGCCAAAATATCTAGGGAATTCCACTCTGCCAGACATAAAGCAGGAACTCCCATGGGTGAACATATACTTAACCTAAATGCCACAAGGACTGAGCTGATACAAAGGGGGGAGGACATATCAGAGGAGAGTATGAAGAGCATTGTCATCAACTCCCTGGTCTCCAGCTGGGATAATTTCATAATGCAGCTGGATAGCATAAACCTAGGCCACCTCACACTCGAGTCACTGACAAACAGAATAATAGCAGAAGACAGCTTAAGGAGGGACCGCTCCATCAGCCGCAGGGACAGCAAACCAACAAAGAGGGTTGAGTTCCAAACCAGGAACCAAGACTACCCAGAGTGTTTCACCTGTGGTTCCAAGAACCACTATAAACGGGATTGTCCAAAAAAAAAAACTCGAGGGGAAGGGATCACACCTACCACAGGGGAAGGGAAGGCAGGAAGCCAGGACTCCCCGATAGATCCCCATCAGAAAACAGATATAGGCGTAGAGACTCCCCCGACCCAAGGGACAGAAGGGGAAATAGGGACAGCTCTAGGGAGAGCCGATCAGGATCCATGTATGGGATCGGGGAAAACACACACTCACACCCACAAACAAGAGAAGGAGAAGCGTGGCTCATTGATTCGGGAGCCACCAATCACACAACCCATGACAAGAAGATACTGACTTCATTTACAGAGGAAAACTACCACATTAAGGTGGCCAATCAAAACAGGGTCCTAGTAACAGGGAAAGGAAACACGTTCATAAGCGGGATAGGCAAGATAGAGGGGGTATTGCTCATACCCGAAATACCCCACAATATCTTAGCAGCACTTAAACTCAGCAAGGACATGGGCATAGAGACCACCTTCAAAGAGGGAAAAGCCTACATGACCAGGGACGGGGAAAGCATCGGCAAAATAGTCATTGATGGAGGGCTAACATACCTCCATCCTAAGAGGAATAGCCAGACCCAAGTAATCGCCCAACTAGAAAACACAGAGGATAAAGTCAATGCCCATGTCGAGATAGAGGGGAGCAGGGAAGGTGACCCCACCGAAAACAGCACAACACACAGAGGGAAATTGCTAATTGGCAAACCCATTCATGATGACTGTGCCCACTTGCTACATAGAAAGTTGGGCCATACCAGCTTCCCAGTCATCCAAAAAATGACAGAATGTACCAGTGACTTGAAAATAAAAAATTGCAAAAACTACTTAGAGTGCTCTGTATGTAAATCATCTAAGCTAAAGACCAAACCCAGACCTAGAAAGGCCACCCGCACCAATACTTGGGGATTCAATTAACAGCAAGATGTAAACAAATTGTAAACAAATTACATCATTTTTAAACTGTTTCAAATAATGAAATATTTTTCTCCTCTTTTGTGGTGAATTTAGGCCATTAACATTCCAGGTCAAAAATCTAGTTGCCATTCTTGGCCCCCTGAAGCATTTGGAGCATATGCTGGAAATCTCCATGCATTTTGCTTTTTGGCCTTGCTCCTCCCACTGCTTCTGTTTTTGTAGTATCTTGAATCATTTGAAGTTGCTGCACTCTTAATTCTTCTTGACGCTTGACTGCCGCTCGAGTCTGTCTTTGATCCTTAGGTTCTTCTATCTCCAAAGCTTGAACAGTAGTCGAAAATTGTATTAATTCTTCTTGAATAATGAAATCACCCTTTTGGGCCTGTGCCAACAATTCTTCTTTCTCCCCCTTTCTTGCCCCCTCTATTTCCGTCTTCCTTCTAGCTTCCTGGGGCTGTGGGCATCCAGCCTTTAATATATTGGTATAGAAATCTCTTGCCTTCCACACTGAATTGAGACGATATCTTTCTCCTGAATAATTCACCACTAGACCAGCTGGAACTTCCCATCTATACTGTATCTGACGGTTTCTCAGTTCTTCCACCAGAAAGGCATAATCCTTTCTGGCTCTCAACATTTTGGGGGGAATTTCTTTCAATGTTAAAACCTCCTGCCCCTGCACTTGAAGTTTATTTTTAAAAGTGACTTGTAGGATTTCATTGCGTAGTCTCCTTGTTGTAAAATAAACTACAATGTCTCTTGGTAGATGTTTCTGTCTGGCCACCCATGAATTGACACGATAAATTTTGTCAATTTGCCATTCAAAATTTGCTTTTTGATCACCCATTATCTGTGCAAATGCTTCTGAAAAGATCTCTCTCAAATTCTCTTGCTTATTTTCCTTGAGGCCTCTTATTCTCAGAGCAAATTCCATGTCTCTATATTGTATCATTATCACATCAGCCTCTGCTCTTTCCATCTTGTCCTGAACCTCCCCCATTTTATTTCCCAAGTTCTCATTAGACTGCTTAATTTCTTCCACTTTTTCATCTATTCCTTCAATATGTCCTGCCAATCCTTGTACTGCCATGATAATATCTTCTCTAATTTCTTGGTTTTGTTTTTGAATAGTCTCTTTAATTTGAGCTATCTCTTCAGTAACCTCTCGAGTTTGCTCCTGAAACATTGAAGCAATTTTTTTTTTCTGTAACAGAGGCTTGTGTTTTGAGGGCTTCCTGCAACATTTCAAATGTTAATATTGTTGGTTCCGTTGGAACAGAGAGAGATTGCAATCTGGACGTTTGAGCTGGTGAAGTCCCAGCACTTTTGGGGACAATAGCCTTAATTTGTTTTGAAGCCATTTTTAGTTTCCAAATTAAATTTAATCAGCTGCCAGAACAATAAATCCACCAAATCCAGAAATCAGTCTTTAAATAATATCAATCCTTTTTTAAAAAATCACTGCTGTAATCTTTGATCTTCTCCTTTTTTTTAAAGCACAAATCTCTAATTTTGAACAGGGGCTGCCAACACTAAAAGAAACTTCCTTTTTAACTTTCGCTTTCACGCCCCATTAAAGCTCAATTGCCATCTTGGTTTCACTTTCTCCCCTTAATAAGTCAGAAGGAAGTAATACTCATTTGGAGTTAAAGTTCAGTACTTGCAGATCTAATCTCTCCTGAGTTTGCTCAGCCTGCTTCCGAATGATGTTTATTCCAAGCGTTGTTTACAGGGGTGGTCGCGGCGTCTTCTTCTGCTTAAAGCAGAAACGTCCCGGATCCGGAGCTCTGTTGGGCTTCCAGGGAGCTCTCACCCTTCGAGTCCCAGAATTGTTCCTGGGGCTCCTTGGGGAGCTCTACCTACGCCCGTCTACTCTCTTCCTCCCCTTTTCCCGGGGAGAAAGTTTCCAAGCCGCTAGACAGCTGATTTGCGCTGTTCTAGCGGCTTTACGAGATCGCGGGGCTGGCACTCAAGAAAAGAGCGTCCTTGGCGCCTGCGGTGCCACCGGAAGTCTCCACGCTGCCACCTTCTTGTGTGTGGGAAAGTAGGAGGGGGAATTTAATAGAGGGAATGTAGTTAGACAAAATAGCATTCTTCCTTTTGGTCAAGGTCAGGACAATTCTGGATCTCCAACCCAGGCCACCCCAACGATGCCCTTGAAGTGATGTCCCGGTGCCTGGAGGCCGTGCGGGCCTGGATGGGGAGAAACAGGCTCCGACTCAACCCTTCCAAGACCTAGTGGCTGTGGCTTCTGGGGTCCCGATATAGCCAGCTGGCGCCATCGCTGGTTATTGGGGGCGAATCATTGGCCCCCACGGAAAGGGCTCGCAACTTGGGCATCCTCCTGGATACACAGCTGTCTTTAGAAGAGCATATGACGGCCGTGGCCAGGGGGGCTTTTTATCAGGTTCGCCTGATAAGCCAGTTGCGTCCCTTTCTAGATTGGGACTCCCTACGCACGGTCACTCAGGCACTCGTCACTTCCCGCCTGGACTACTGCAATGCTCTCTACATGGGGCTCCCCTTGGGGTGCACCCGGAGGCTCCAGTTGGTCCAGAATGTGGCCGCGCGGGGGATTATGGGAGCGATGGGGCGCTCCCATGTGACACCTCTCCTGCACGAGCTGCATTGGCTTCCTGTGGTCTTCCGGGTGCGCTTCAAGGTGTTGGTGACCACCTTTAAAGCGCTCCATGGCTTAGGGCCGGGGTATTTACGAGACCGCCTTCTGCCGCCAATAGCCTCCCACTGGCCAGTTCGCTCACACAGAGAGGGCCTCCTCAGGGTGCTGTCGGCCAGACAATGTCAGCTGGTGACCCCCAGGGGGAGAGCCTTCACTGTGGCGGCACCTGCCCTCTGGAACAACCTACCCCCAGAGATACGCACGATACCAGACCTCCAGACTTTTCGTTGGGCCCTGAAAACACATCTGTTCCATCTAGCCGGGCTGGCTTGACCCCATCCTTATGGTTTTAAATTTATAATTGGTTTTAATTGGGTTATTTTAAATTGATGGCCAAAAGTATTTAATGTTTTTTAAATTGTTTTTAAATTTTATATGTTGTGCTTTTACCATGGCTGTTCACTGCCCTGAGTCCTGTTGGAGAAGGGTGGTATACAAATTAAATAAATAAATAAATAAATAATAATAATAATAATAATAATAATAATAATAATAATAATAATAATCTGGAGAAGGAGTGGTTGGAGTAATGGGACAGATGGTGATTGGACCATGTGATGGACTGATGAGTAAGGGGTTGGTTTTGGGGATTTTGATTTAGTGAGGGAAAACCGAGAACTCTCATATTCGGGTTTTCCCAGATGTGCCAGTATACCTACTCTAATAAATGGAACTTTGAGAAAATGCTTGCCTCGGAGTTTTTAATTGGAGTTGGGTTTTTCTGGAATGCTGACATTAACCCGAATCCCTAAAATCAAAACGGCACCCCGAAAGGGGGCTGTCCAGGGTGCTGACCCCCAACATCAACCTAAAACTTGGGTGGTGCGAAGACTCAGCGAAGATGGAGGAGAAAGAGGAGATTGCAGAGGGAGCCATGGGGACAGATACTGGAGGACTTATTGAGACCTGGTATTCTCCTTCTGAAGAAGTGGTGCGAGCCATTGAAGCTGCAGAGACAACACAAAGGCTAGGCGCTCGGCCCAAGTAGTCGGATTCCTGGAAAAGTTGCCAGTCTGATCCAACTCCAGGAAGGGGACCAGGAGAGAGACCGCCTGAACATCATGCCACTTCCAGCCCAATGAAGTAGCCCCATGAGCCAGAGTGGAGATGTCGAGCCTCGGTTGGGTCTCGCCATCACTGGGGAGGAGGAGGAGGAGGGGGCAAGCTGCTGGACTCTCCGGGGGCGTGTCATCAGCTGTTTGAGAAGTCTTTACCACTTGCGCACAAAACGAAGCAAACTCTTTCATCGGAGATAGGGGGGGCATGGAGTTTGCAGATGACGCTGCCTTGTGATGTAACAGAGGCGCGCTCCTCCTACAGGCCAGCTAGGGGAAGGAGGGATGATGTTGACTGTTTGATTGCTAATTGATTTATTGTGCTCCTCCTACAGGCCAGCTAGGGGAAGGAGGGTTGATGTTAACTGTTTGATTGCCGATTGATTTATTGCGCTCCTCCTACAGGCCAGCTAGAGGAAGGAGGGGTGATGTTAACTGTTTAATTGCCACTTGATTTATTGCTGCGTATATAAAAGGCGCTACACTGCGATTGCGTGTAGCGCGAACTTTAAACCTTGTTTCCGGCTTGTGCCTTTCTCCTGCCTGTGTTTGCTGTGCTGAACCTAATTAAAGGATTGCAACTGCTTTATTCCGTTCTGGTGGTGGCTTGTTTCCAGTGCAGTTGGGTGGACTGGCCGAGAGAAAGTTAGTGCTCCCCCACCCACCAATTTCAACTGCCTATGTTCCCTAGCTGCGGTCCGGTGAGAAAGGCTGTCAGTGATGGCAGAAGGGATGGCACTAGGTGATTCGGAGTTGGAGGTCCCTCTAGAGGCTGATGTGGAGGAGGTGGTTGTGGAAGAGGAGAAGCTACAAACAGCAACCCCTCACCAACCGGTGGTCAGACCCAAGCTGCGCCAGCCACGTGAGGAGGACTGTGTGGAGACGGCTGGTGCGCAGTGTCAAGGGCTAGACCCTTCGGGACAGGTTTCCAGTGGGGGCTGGTGGCCTAGTTCTACTCATACCGGGCCCCAATGGCCATCTACCCCCCCGTTGGGTCCGTCATTTAGAGGTTGGTGGGAGAGACGTTGGACAGACGACGAAGAGGCGGACTGGAGCTATGATACTACAGGGCCTGAACCCAGTGCTATGGAGGCCATAAGAGATCGGTTTGGAGAAGGGAGTTTCCGGGACGCCCCGTCTTGGCAACCCTGGGCCACTGGGGTGGAGCCGTTACAAGGCAAGTCTTGGCAGGTTGAGGGCCTTTCCAGGCCAGAGGATCGGTTTTGCATCGCTAGCCCCAAATTCCGAAGGGAACAGGAAACAGGAAAAGGAAAGGGCCAAATCGAAGACCAGGACTACCACCTGCCTAAGAGGGAGGATAGCACCAGGGGCTCCGAACAACCATCGACCAGAAGAGAGGTAGGAGCTGGAAGGTGGGCACAACGTCCTGTGGGGGAACGGAGGCCCGTTGGAGACCTGAGGAGAGATGGGGAGAACAGACCGCCTGTACCACCCCCAGCATGGATCCCGGTTCCTGGGATGTGGGCACCACCTCCAATCTGGGGCCCTCCTGCACTGCAAGCCACCTTTGACGGGAGCCCAGACCGTGTGGCGTTGTTCTTAAGCCAGGTGGTTAGTCATCTAGACCAGTATGGTCGCTGGTATCCATCACAATGGGCCATGGTGGTAGCCATTACGGCTGTGTTAACCGGCGATGCAGCAGACTGGGTGGCGGGATTACATCGCAACCATGCTAGAGAACTGGTGGACGTGGGTAGGTTCTTGGAAGCTCTCTGTTCTGCTTTTGAGGATGACTCCAGTGTACAAATCGCGGAAGGAGATCTTGTAGCCCTCAAACAGCGGGGTGTTCCTGCAAAGGACTATGTACGTGATTTCCAGAAAATTGCTAGTCGCTTAAGGGACTGGCCCGAATGGATGCTAGTCCAGCAATTTCGGATGGGGTTGGATCGTGAGTTACGTCAAGCCTGTGCGTACCAAGGCCTGGCTCCGCGCCTGGCTGTTTGGTTTAAAGCCGCTATTGAACTGGACATTACCCTCCGGGAGTTTAGGCCTTGGTCGGAAGTTAATGTGGGACAGAGACGGGTTCCCACGGAGAGGGCCTCAGAAAAGCCGCCAACCACGTGGGTTCAAGTACCTCTGCCCAGCAGCGTCCCACCTGAAAGGTCTCAGCGACCGGCGTTTCGTTGTTTTCACTGCAATCAGATAGGACACAGAGCGGCTGAATGCCCTGTACCTCCGTTATGAGTACAGGCCCAAAAGCCGGCTATGGGGGTAGCGACCAGAGGCCGACCACGGCAGCCACAAGAACGTACCCAAGCACTTCAAGGACCAAAGTCCGTCATAGACCATCAGGCTCGTGATATTACACCAACCACTGTGGCGGGGAAATTCCCGGTGGTGTCGGGGGACAGTGATGACGACAAGCCGGAGGACCCTATGGTGAGCAAAACTGTGTTCCCTGTTGTCATACCTGTGGTGCTGAGGAATCCCCGAAGCACAACAGGTTTTCAGTATGGTGCTTTAATAGACACTGGATGTACCCGTTGTCTGGTGCGGAGAAGTGTGGTGGATGCTCTGGGCCTACAGATAAAAAAGCTAAAAGTTCCTGTGAAGTTCGAACAGATGGATGGGTCGTTATTGGGGGGGCGCCTGCTAACCACATAACTGAACAAGTGTTGTTGGCGATAGGTGAACATCAAGAGTCCATCCAGTTTATTGTGGTTGAAAAAATGATAGAGCCAGTTATTCTGGGTCTCACATGGTTAGATAAATGGCAACCTCACATCTGGTGGGAGGGGGGTTATCGTAAGCTTAGAATCCCTTTGGGACCGGCTGTCCCGTCCCCTGCTTCTTCAGTGGGACAGTCGAGTGAGGGACAGGACAATAGCTGTGCCTCCACAGAGGTGTTGCTTACACCGGACTTTCCTATTGTTTACCAAGACCTTTCAGCCATATTTAGTGAAGAGGAATGCGAAGTACTACCCCCCCATCGGACTACGGATTGCGCTATCGAGTTGGTGCCTGGGGCTAAGTTACCGAAACCTTGAATGTATTCCATGACCCAACAAGAATTATCCGAGTTACGACAATATATCGACAAAAATTTAGCTAGAGGTTTCATCGTTCCTAGTAGATCTAGGATGGCTGCCCCAGTCTTCTTCAGGGAGAAGAAGGACGGTGGGGTTAGGTTATGTGTTGACTTCCGAGGTTTGAATGGAGTATGTATAGAACATCTATACCCCCTTCTGCTTATGAAGGATTTGTTAGCTGCGCTATCTACAGGACGGGTATTTACAAAACTCGATTTATGGGAAGCGTACTACCGGGTACGTATCAAACAGGGCGATGAATGGAAGACCACTTTCAACTGCCCTCTTGGTAGCTACCAATATAGAGTTATGCCGTTTGGACTTCAAGGCGCTCCAGCGGTGTTCATGCAGCTTATCAACGAAGTTTTGCATGAACATTTGTATAGAGGAGTTCTTGTTTATTTAGACGACATTCTAATATATACGCGCACCTTGGAAGAACACGTTGTGTTAGTCCGTCAGGTTTTAGAGAAGTTGTTAGCTGCTAAACTGTTTATAAAACTTTCGAAATGTGAGTTCCATAAATCAAAAATAGATTACCTCGGGTACAGGATCTCAAGCGATGGGATAGAAATGGATCCACGTAAAGTCCAAGCTATAGTTGAGTGGCAAGCACCGAAAACCAGGAAACAACTCCAAAGTTTCCTTGGTTTCGTGAATTTCTATCGCCAATTCGTCCCCGCATTTGCCGCTATAGCATTACCGTTAACAGACCTGTTACGCACTAAATCCCCTGTGATAAAACCAAGACCAAACCAGTTATTGCAATGGACAGCTCAATGTCAAAGTGCGTTTGAACAGTTGAAATATCTTTTCACCAGAGAACCGGTACTTAAACACCCTGATCTGTTTCGTGAATTCATCGTTCAAGCCGATGCTAGTGACGTTGCTGTGGGAGCTGTGTTGCTGCAAAAAGATGAACAGGATAGGATACGCCCTTGTGCTTATACCTCACGCAAATTAAACACCACAGAGCGAGGGTGGGCGATCTGGGAAAAGGAGACCTTCGCTGTCTGTTAGGCTCTACTTACGTGGCGTCACATCCTGGAAGGGGCTACTATCCCGTTTGAGGTATGGACAGACCATAAAAATTTAGAGGCATTACAAACGTCTAGACGTCTGTCCCCAAAGCAACTACGCTGGGCACAATATTTTCGAAGATTCAATTTCAGACTCAAATATGTGCCAGCAGGAAAGAACTTCCTCGCCGATGCACTTTCTCGTATGCCACAATATAACAGTAAGTGCGAGGAAGTAGTGGAATCTCTTATACCACCTATTGAGAGTGGGCATGCGGTTGCGGCAGTGTTACAGAAAGAAGCGTCCTTCTTAACGAATCTTCGGATAGCTATCAGCCAGGATACGTGGGTAAATCAAAACCAAACGTCAGTAATCCTACGAGATGGATTAGGGTGGAATGGGGATCGTTTATACATTCCAGAACCGCTTCGAGCTACAGTTTTAAGATGGTGCCATGATGCCAAACCAGCAGGTCACTATGGTTTCCTTAAAACACTTCACCTGATTAGACGTCAATTTTGGTGGCCACGAATGCGTGGTGAAATTGAACGTTACGTAAAAACGTGCCCAACATGCGCGGCAGCAAAACCATGGTCAGGGAAACCACTCGGTCGATTACAATCGGTGGCTGATCCTAGTCGTCCATGGGAGGAGGTGGCGATGGATTTTATAGTGGACCTTCCGCCCAGCAATGGACATACCGTTATTTGGACAGTAGTAGACCTATTTTCAAAGCAGGTGCATTTTATACCCTGTCGGGGTTTACCATCTGCCCGACGATTGACAGACATGTTTATACAACATATCTACCGCCTTCACGGGGTCCTGAAGCGTATTATATCAGATCGGGGTGTCCAGTTCACCACCCAGTTTTGGAGGTCTTTCATTCATAGGATAGGGTCTACTCAAGGATTAAGTTCAGCCTTCCATCCCAGTACAAATGGAGCAGTCGAACGGGCTAATGCCGCTGTGGAACGATATCTACGTTGCTACGTTTCGTATCAGCAAACTGATTGGTCTGCCGTACTCCCGTTCGCTGAAGTCATGTACAACAATATCAGCCACCATAGCACGGGATTTTCTCCTTTCCAAATCATCTATGGAAGAGAATTCCCTGCCATACCTGAGGTAGAACCTCCAGCTACAGGTGTATCTACGCATTCCGGTTGGGCCGACAAGATCCGACAAATGTGGCCAGCGGTAAAAACGGCGCTTCAAAAAGCAGCAAATGAATACAAACTTTATGTCGATAAAAAAAGAGCCAACCCAAAACCGTTTTCTGTAGGGGATCACGTGTATCTATCTACAAAATACTTGAAATTACGATTACCTAGTAGGAAACTAGGTCCCAAATACATAGGTCCTTTTCCTATAACACGTGTGATCAACCCTGTCACTGTCATGCTTAAGCTACCTTCACTGTTAGGAAAAATACATCCTGTTTTTCATAGCAGCCTTCTTAAACCTGTCAAAGAGGAAAGGCCCACACATCAGCCTGTTTCCCTGGGACCGAGTCATTCAGATCAATATGAGATAGAAAAAGTATTGGATTCACGTCTACGTAGAGGCAGGTTACAGTACTTAGTACGGTGGAAGGGTTATCCACTAGCACAAGCATCTTGGGTGGCAGCTCCAGACATTCATGCCGACCGGTTGCTCCATCGGTATCATCGTAAATATCCAAATAAACCAGGTTCCAGTGGGTAGAACGGTTGCTATGCTAACATCTTTATTTTATTTCCTGCAGGTGGACTCCTGGTAGAGAGAAGCTGCCTGTCGAGCCTCGGTTGGGTCTCGCCATCACTGGGGAGGACGAGGAGGAGGGGGCAAGCTGCTGGACTCTCCAGGGGCGTGTCATCAGCTGTTTGAGAAGTCTTTACCACTTGCGCACAAAACGAAGCAAACTCTTTCATCGGAGATAGGGGGGGCATGGAGTTTGCAGATGACGCTGCCTTGTGATGTAACAGAGGCGCGCTCCTCCTACAGGCCAGCTAGGGGAAGGAGGGATGATGTTGACTGTTTGATTGCTAATTGATTTATTGTGCTCCTCCTACAGGCCAGCTAGGGGAAGGAGGGTTGATGTTAACTGTTTAATTGCCACTTGATTTATTGCTGCGTATATAAAAGGCGCTACACTGTGATTGCGTGTAGCGCTAACTTTAAACCTTGTTTCCGGCTTGTGCCTTTCTCCTGCCTGTGTTTGCTGTGCTGAACCTAATTAAAGGATTGCAACTGCTTTATTCCATTCTGGTGGTGGCTTGTTTCCAGTGCAGTTGGGTGGACTGGCCGAGAGGAGAGGTGTGACAGCTTTGGGATCCAGAGACCTGTTTCCTCCGTTTCAAAGCCAATCATTAACCAGACTCCTGGAGTGTTTTGAGTGGATGGAAGTGGGAAGTTATGCCCCCCGGTCCCAACCTCCTCAAGTGAGATGGAGCTTAACGCAACCCACATTCACTTTTCCTGATCCAGGACCAGGTGGAGGAACTAGCGTGGCACAGGCACCTTTCTACCCAGCCAGGGATGACTGGAGGGGTGGCTCGGTGCAGCCAAGCCAAGCAGCAAGCTGGAGACAGCAGATGCAGCTGGCATGGGGACTGCCACCACCACCAGCTGCCCCCCCTCACCAACCCGCCTTTATGCTACCCCCTGCGGAATGTATCCCCCCAGGCTGGGGATTCTATCCCAGCAAGGGGTGGGTCCAGTGCCAATGGACACCAGCACCTTCTGCTCCAATTTTCCAGGGATCACCATGGGCTCAATATGCCCCGATGATCCTGGCACATCAGTGGGGGCTGATCCAGCAGCTGGATGGAGCTCCCCCCCTTCAGCAGCCCAACAAGCAGCACAGAAGCCAGTTCCTGTCCTGCCTCCAGCCGAAATCCAGCAACCAGCAGCAGCCCCACCACAGGTTCCAGCTCAGCCTCCGGCGCTTGCCCCACTGCCCGCTGCGACAAACCAGCAGGTCCCAGCCCTGCTGCCTGTCGCCGGGGCCATCCCACCAGTGAGGCAACCACCACTCCAGTTTAGAGCAACATTTGATGGTAAGCCTGCCAAACTGGCTTACTTCCTCAGCTGAATCTGGGCTCATATAGATCAGTATGTTGAGCAATACGAAACAGATAGAGACTTAATATCTGCGATTTCTGATGGGATAAATGAAGGGAACACTGCTGAGTGGATAGCCCAGCTTCACAATGAGGGAGCTGCTGAACTAAACGATACCAATGGTTTTGTTGAGCTGCTCCGGGCCAGATTTGAAGACCCAGACTGGATCAATGAAAATAAAGCCACAATAAAGGTGATGAAGCAAGGTAATCAACCAGTGGTGAAATCTAAATTTCTTTCCTACTGGTTCTGTGGGCGTGGCTAGGTGGGCGTGGCTTGGTGGGATCATGTGACTGGGTGGGTATGGCTATGTAACCATGTGACTGGGGGATCAAAAGACAGAAACTCACTAAGAATGTCCTGCTGGAGAAGGGTTGGACTAGATGACCTCCAGGTCCTTTCCAGCCCTGGATTATCCTCTGAAGCTGCGTCTAGTGCCAGGTTTGTAGTCCTTCCTTCCTCTCGTTTTTCCTTCCCTCTCTCTCTCCCTCCCTCCCTCCCTCCTTTCTTTCTCTTTCTCTCTCTCTCTCTCTCTTTCTTTCTTTCTTTCTCTCTGTCTCTCACTCTCTCTCTTTCTTTCAAAAATGGACCCCCCACCCCCCTGTTTTTTGCATAAACCCCCCGTTTTTGGCCTAGCAGGCTTCAGGGAAGTCTGCTGGGAGCAAAAACAGAGCCCCCCACCCCCACCCCTGAAAAAAAAAGGTTCCGACGATCGTGCGCCACAGCTGTGATCATCGGAGCCTTTTTTTTACTTTTTAAAAGCATTTTTTACTACCCATTCGCCTGAGCCGGTAGTTAAAAAATGCCTAAAAAGTAAAAAAAAAAGTTCTGACGATCGCGGGTCGCTCAGCTGATCGTTGGAACTTTTTTAAAACATTTTTTATTACCAGTTCAGCGAACCAGTAGCATTTTTTACTACTGGTTCAGGTGAACCAGACCGAACCGGTAGCATTTCACCCCTGTAATCAATCCATAAAAGACTTTGTATGGGAGTTTAAATGGGTTGCAGGGAATCTTGGGCATTGGCCGGACCGCATACTCCTACACTATTTTAAAGAAGCCATTGATCAGGAAGTCAGGAAAGCCTGCGGAGTCCAAGGGGTGCCTGAGCGACTGCACGACTGGTATACAATGTTCATAGCTCTGGATAGAGAAATCCACCCACACCGCAAAGCCCCAGCTGAGAAGCCGCCTCAGAGGACTTTGGCTAGGCATCCACTTTCAAATCCTGGTGAAGTCCCTCCCACTCAATCTGCAGGGGTGATTAAATGCTATCGTTGTGGACAAGCAGGTCATCGAGCTTCTGAGTGTCTGGCCCCTGCACCAGTTCCACAGCAATGTCCAGCCACGGCCGCCGGAGACAGAAGGGCTCCACAAAAGCCCCCAGATACCAGTCGATTTGCCCGACAAGCCATAGAGGTTCCCCTCCCCATCGAAGAAAGTGAGGAACCTCTGGCCAAAGAAGCCCCTCCCGACGAGGCTAGCGGAGAAGACGACCCAATGGTGAGTTCACCCATCCCCTCTTTTTCAATTAAAGTGAAACTGGTGGTGCCTGAGACTTGGGAGCAAGGAGAAGTACCAGCAATAATAGATACAGGCTGTACCAGATGTTTAATTGAGCTTCCAATTGTTGAATAATTAGGGGTCAAAACAAGAGCTTTAAAACGCCCAATTAAGTTTGAACAGGTGGATGGGACATTAATTGGAGGAGTCCCAGCCACCCAAATTACAGAACTGGTTAGATTAGAAATTGGAAAACATCATGAACTTATACGATTTATAGTAGTGCCAAAGATGTCAGAATCTGTCATATTAGGCCTTGCTTGGCTTGACAAATGGGCCTCCACCATTAAATGGAAAGATGGATACCGGAAGATCATAATTGGTGTCGGGCCTCTGCCCCTGTCCTTCCTCCCAAGAGACTGCCAACCCATTAGGAGCCAGCCACCAGAAACAGCAGCTGCCAATTCAGACATGCCTCCAGGTGAACCCCAGATTCCTAAGGAATATACGGACTTAGCCAAAGCGTTTAGGGAGTGTAACATCCTCACCCTCATCGAGCCATGGATTGTGCCATTGAATTAAAACCTGGTGTTGTGGTCTGCCAGCAGCCTGCAGAGCTGGCAGCGGAGTCAGACAGTGAGGAGGCTGAGGAAGAACATGGGCCAGTTCTGGAGGCTGGGGAAGGCCCGGATGAGGGCTCTGCATCGGAGGCAGAGATGGGGCCAGGGCCATCGGGGAATGATGTGCGGACTCCGGAGCCTCCAGAGGCTGACAGCAGAGAGGCAGAGGAACAGGAGGAGCCTGTTCCTAGTGCACGCATGAGAAGAGCTGCCAGAAGGCAAGAGCAGCTAAAGCAAAAAGGATGACTCGGGAGTAGGGCCAAGAGATGATTGGCCCCTCCCATAAGGCTTAAAAGACCAGCAACGGCTCTTGGGCTCTTTGTCAGAAAACAACGTTGATAGATTTGTTTCTTGTCTTGCGGCATTTATTTCTTGTCGGTGTCTTCTGCTTCTGAACTTTTGCCAAGAAAAGCCTTTGACAGGTTGCCTAATTAGACCAAGGTTGGTGATAAGGCTGAAGAATTGTGTTATGAAGAATTTGTTTTGAATTAGTTTGGACTACGCTGAGAATGAGTTAATTCTCAGCTGTTCTAATAAAGTCTGTTTGTTTTCGAACTGATTGCGTCTGATAATACCTACTTGGGCCTGGGTCACAACACCTGGAGCCAAGTTGCGAAAACCCAGGATGTACTCCATGACGCCTGCTGAAATGACTGAGTTGAGGAAGTACATCGACACCAACTTGGCCAGGGGGTTCATCGAGCCAGCGAAATCTAGAGTGGCTGCCCCTGTATTGTTTAAAGAGAAGATGGGGGGCTGAGATTATGCGTTGACTTTATTTTATTTTATTTTATTTATTTATTTATTTTATTTATTGAATTTCTATACCGCCCTATTCCCGAAGGACTCAGGGCGGTGTACAGCCATGAAATAAAACACATAAATATACAAAATTTAAAATCGAATAAAATAGATTAAATAAATTTGGCTGAATTTATACCCATAATTTAAAATACCCATAATTTTAAAATACAATTAAAAATTTAAAATTTTCATTCAAAAGGGAGAAAATTTAGGCGAGGCCCGCTTGATGAAATAAAAGCGTCTTCAACTCGCGGCGGAAAGTGCGCAGATCCGGGATCCTCCGTATCTCTGGGGGGAGCTCATTCCAGATCGTCGGTGCCCCCACAGAGAAGGCTCTCCCCCTAGGGGCCGACAGCCGACATTGTTTGGCCGACGGCACCTGGAGGAGCCCCTCTCTGTGGGAGCGTACTGGTCGGTGGGAGGCTGTTGGTGGTAGTAGGCGGTCCCGTAGATAACCAGGTCCTAAGCCATGGAGCGCTTTAAAGGTGGTAACCAGAACCTTGAAGCGCACCCGGAAGACCACCGGGAGCCAGTGCAGCTCGCGCAGGAGAGGTGTTACATGGGAGCTCCATGTTGCTCCCATAACCACCCGCGCGGCGGCACTCTGCGCCAGTTGGAGCCTCCGGGTGCACCTCAAGGGGAGCCCCATGTAGAGAGCATTACAATAGTCCAGACGAGAGGTGACGAGGGCATGAGTGACTGTGTGTAACAAGTCCCGATCTAGAAAGGTGGACTTTATTGTTGAACTCCTGAACAGCGGGGGAAATACGGTGATTTGGACTGTCGTGGATTTATTCTCCAAGCAAGCACACTTTACTGCCTGCAACGGATTACCTTCTGCCAAAAAGCTGGCAAAACTTTTCATGAAGCACATCTACAGGCTTCATGGCGTCTCATGGCGAATAATATCAGATCGTGGGGTCCAATTTACTGCTAAGTTCTGGAAAGAGTTCCTGAGGTCCATTGGGTCGTCCCAGGGTACTAACTCGGCTTTCCATCTGGCTACCAATGGATCCGCAGAACAATCCAATGCCATGGTGGAACAATACATCAGATGTTATGTAAACTATCAACAAGAGAACTGGGCAGAATTGTTACAGTTCGCCGAGGTGGTTTATAATAATGCAGTACATAGTAGTACAGGGTTGACCCCTTTTCAAATAACTACTGGCATGGATTTTGTGCTGATGCCTGAGTTGCCTAGAGAGCCACCCACTTCCATGTCCCTAACAGAATGGATAGCCTCATTAAAAAAGGGGTGGGAGAATACTAAGAAAGCTTTAGCAGAAGCAGCGGAGAAATATAAAACCCAGGCAGACAAGCACAGGTCTCTCCAACCACCTTTCCGAATAGTAGATAAGGTGTATTTGTCAACCAAATACCTAAGATTGAGGCTACCTAGCAAAAAATTTGGACCCAAATTCATATGTCCCTTTCCTATAGTGAAAGTGATTAACACTGTAACTGTCCGACTTAACGTCCCTTGCATATTAGGGAAAGTGCATCCAGTGTTTCACAGTAGCTTATTGAAATCTAATTTAGGACCCTTACCAGCTGCTCCCCCCCCCGCCTTTGATAGTACAAGGGGAGATTCATTATGAAGTTAAGAAGATCCTTGACTCTAGATTACACAGGGGTCGGTTACAATATTTGGCACACTGGAAAGGGTATCTTTTGTCTGAAGCTACTTGGGTGAAAAGTTGGGATGTGAAAGCTGATAGACTAGTAAAACAATTTCATGATAAATTCCCTGAGACGCCAAAGGATCCTCCTGGAAGGGAGAGAGGGGGTTAAGCGGTTTGATGTACAATGCGTTAACCCTTTCTTTTGTGTTTTGTCTATTTTATTTTCCAGGGTGCGTTTTTTTCTTCAGAGGAGGACGCCTGTCAGCTTTGAAAGCCATCTTAGACTGGAAGCTTCCACACTGCCACTTTCTTGTGTGTGGGAAAGTAGGAGGGGGGATTTAGTAGAGGGAATGTAGTTAGACAAAATAGCATTCTTCCTTTTGGTCAAGGTCAGGACAATCTTGCATCTGGAGAAGGAGTGGTTGGAGTGATGTCTCGAGATGGGACAGATGGTGATTGGACCATGTGATGGACTGATGAGTGAGGGGTTGGTTTTGAGGATTTTGATTTACTGAGGGAAAACCCGTAGCTCTCAGATTCAGGTTTTCCCAGATGTGCCAGTATACCTACTCTAATAAATGGAACTTTGAGAAAATGCTTGCCTTGGAGTTTTTAGTTGGAGTTGGGTTTTTCTGGAACGCTGACAGAGTGAGCACTAGGATAGCAAAAGAGTTTCCAAACATCATAATATGGCACTGCTTAAACCATCGCCTCCAACGTGTTTTAGATGATTTGATAAAGGAAATAAAGAAAGTAAATCATTTTAAAATACTTATTGATAAGATATATACTATTTTTCATCAATCCAATAAGAACCAAATTGAATTTATCAAAATATCTGAACAACTTGGAATTGAAATTATAAAGATTGGTAGAGACTTCCGGCAGTGACGTCACGCCGATGCGGAGCAAACAAACGGGGCTCCGTTTAGTTTGTCCGAATTTTCGCATTTTTGAGGCCCCTAGGGCAAAGTTGGATCTCGGAGGGAGCAACGGTGTAGAGGGGACACCTTGGAGTTGGCGGAGAGAGGTACGATCTCCCGCTTTAACAAGAGGACTCCGTCAGATCAGACGCGAAAGAAATCAGCCTTCATGGCAGATCTGGAGGTGTGACGACCTGACTGTTCGAATAGAGTAGGAAGAGAAAAGATGTAAAACAGCGTGAAGTATCGGTGAGAAGGGATGAAAAGGAGATTGATTTTGGAAAGACTCTCAGTGACTTTGAGTAATACGTATTACATCAGCTGATGAGTGAGTCTCCTTGACGGTGGAAAAGCGGCAATTTAGTGGTGGGAGCAGAGACAAGGTGGCGAAGGATATTGAAAATGACAAATTGTGTGGAAGGTGTGAATGAAAAGATTTGAAGGGGCACCCTTTGAAGAGTTTAACGATAGATGATAAATTTGGACCAGAATTGTGATAAAGTACGTGGTTTGGAAAGAGAACTCTGGCTGGAGAAATAACAGTGACTGGGCTAAATAGAAGGGAGACATCTTGGAATTAAAGAGAGAGTTACTTAAAGAGACAAAGAAGAGTTGATGTAATGGTAATACTGAAAAACGAAAAATCGGTGTTTTGTGGTGGACCTTTACCATTGTGACTGCATATACCAGGAACTTCAGAAGAGACTTTTTCACAAACAAGATATAAATTGAAAATGGACTACATTTGGGCTTCTGGTTGGCACCGCCTGGCATCGCGGATGCTCTTTTTGGACCGCCAGCCCCGCGATTCCGTTTGAGCCATTCTGACAGTGCTAATCAGCTGTCAGATGGCTTAAAAACCTCTCCTTCGGGAGAAGAAGGAGAAGAGAGCCGGTGGGCGAGGGTAGAGCTCCCCGGGAGCCCCTGGAGCAATTCCAGAGGCTTGGAGGGTGAGAGCTCCCCGTTCAGCCCACTGAAGCTCCGGATCTGTGGCGACTCCGTTTAAATGGAGCCAGACGCCGGCGACCGACTCTGCTGCCAAGAAGAAGATCAACTGATTTCAAAAAGCAGACAGAAGGGAAGCAGGAGAACAAGCTTTTGCAAGTATATGCTTAACTCCTGGGATACATTGTTTCTATTTGATTTTGCTGAGCTGGAGCTGGAAATGGCCTCTTTGTTGTGGGTGTGAAAGTGAAAGTAGGAAATGAAAGTGCTTGTTAATAGACTTGTGCTCAGAGACTGGATTTAAACTGCTGGATTTGAGAGCTGGGTCCAGAAAAGACTATCTTGCTTGATAAACTACAAATAAATCTGAGAAAGCTGTTTGAGAGACTTTATGGCTCTGAAAAGAAAAATTCTTTTAAAATAATATGGCTTCCAAGGAAGGAGTTTCTGAAAGTGGAGGCTCCTTAATGGCGTCAGAAATGACACAGAGAACTGAAACACAGAGCCAGGAGGCTTTTTTTAGAGACCTTGCAGAATTTATAAAGGAAGCCATGAATAACCAAATTGAAATTATTAATAACTTTACAGCAATCATGGAACAAAAATTTACAGAACTGGTGGAGGATAAAAAAGCAACTGAGGATGTTTTTGAAGGAAAGCATAATGACAATGCAGGAGACATTTTGATCAAGACAGAGAAGCTGGAACTGGCTGACCCTCAAGAATCTTCAAACCTTCTTCCTGCCCTTTTGGAATTAACTGACAGAACTTTTCAAAAATATAATTTGGAGCAGAAAGAAGAAGAAACTGATCAGCTTTACGAGGTTTCAGAGGATTTGGCAGAGGCTTTCACACAATTAATTGAAATGCAGCAACTGGATTTTTCTTTGCAAACTGAGCGAGTTAATTCTTTGTTCTATGAACTGACTGTCTATACAAGCAAGAAGAGTCGATATGGGGGCTCTAAACCAGAGGAAATGGTTTTGAGAAAGGGACAAGTCTTAAGGATACATCAACCCCCAGTTAAAATTCAAAACCTCCTCAAAATAAAAGAAGGAGGGAGGAAGAAAGATTGGAAAAAATACAGAAAGAAAGGAAGAAGGGAAGATTATTTTTTTCTGGTCTAATTATTGATGTATTAATGATTAACTACAATGATTAACTAAATGAATTGAGAGTTCAATTAATGATTAATTAAGGTTTAGTTATTGTTAAAAATATTTGAATATTGAGAACAAAAGCAGGAGGAATAGCCAAATGAATAAGTATGTATTATCTACTAGTGTTTGTTATTGGTTTTTTTAAAAAAAATAATTCTTAGGGCTAAAGGATTATATGTTATTTTGTGTTTAAAGGGAGATTGATGAATAATTTGTAGAAGGGGAGTTAAGGGGTCTAGGGAGTTTTAATGTCTTGCAATAATTTAACATATTTTAGCGTATGTTTGGTAAAACCTATACCCTGTTTTTCTTCTGGGAAGTCGGGGGAGGGGGGAGGGAAGGGGGGTTGCACAAAAATGTTTAATTAGATAAGTGATTTGTTTGATTTGTTTGAATTTTAAAAACAATAAAAAAAAATTTGTTCAAAAAAAAAAAGAAAATGGACTACATTTATTAACAGTCAGCCTAGAAACAAACAAAAGTGAATAGTGGTTATATATATATCTGATATTTATACTTATATTTATATCTATATATTATCTGATACATATATTTATAATACTAGATCTATTTTTACTCTATTCTAGTTTTATATTTATGTATATATAATAGTATATATAGGATTAGATGAAGAACTTGATATATTTATATTTTTATATATGCAATATAGAGAATCAACTTAAGGAAATTCTAAATATATATTTGATAAATATTCAAAACTGATTATGCAGAAATATATGAATTTAACTACTAATTATTTATTAAATAACTATTTAGTTATTAATAATTCAACTATAGAACTATAGATATATTTTAGATATATTTAAATTTCTGACTTTTTATGATATTTAAAATCCTATAATTTATAATATTCAAAGTAAATGTAGGGTATCTCTAGATTTAAATTATTTCTATTTATTTCTATTTATATATTTAGGCTGGTATATTATTATTATTACTATTGATAGTAAAGGGTAATTGACTTATAACAAGAAGTTAGATCAGTGATAGAGATAAAAGGAGTGGAAAGAAGCTAAATAAGTGTAGTTAATATATGGTATTGTGGAAACACTTTTTTAAAACTCTAAAAATGACTAGTATGATGACGATGGTCACGAAAATAGGCAAAAAAACAACTTTGGCAATAGCCTCCCCATTGGGACAGCGCTCAATGGAAAGTATGTTGGGCGGTGAGAAATCAGGCTCCACATTGAACCTACAGAGTGTGCAATCAACGCTGATGATGATTCAAGAAACAATGATGAAGATGCAAGAAACAATAATGAAAAATCATGAAGAAATAAAGAGTGAGATGGGAGAGGTGAAAGGAGACATCCGCAAACTAGATGACAAAATTGGTACAATACAGGAGACGATAGCCAGAAATGAACAGAAAATAAAGATAGTGGAAGCTAGAACAGAACAAACGGAGAAGAAATTAGAAGCAACGGAAGGTAAATTGATGGCAGTAAATAGAAACCTGGAGGAGGCAATAGTACAGTTGGAAATGGAGAAATCAGCATTTTTCCTAAGATTTCAAAATGTAGTAGAAAGTAAGAAGGAAGATCTCGCAAAACTGATGGCAGAACTACTAGCTGATCCCCTACAGAAAAGCAAGCAAGAGATTCAAAATGATATAGATGAGGCATATAGAATCCACACCAACTATGCATGTCACCATAAACTGCCTAGGGAAGTTCATGTAAGGTTTACAAGAAAAACAATTAGAGATGAGGTTTACAGCAAGACAAGAGATGAACCATTGATTTATAAGGGGAAAGAAATTCTAACCCTGAAACAAGTACCAAGAAGAGTAAGGGAACAAAGAAGGAATTATCATTTTCTATCCTCACAATTAGTCAAATATACAGTAAAGTATTGTTCAGATGGCTCATCCCTGAAGGGATGTTGATTACGTGGCAAGAAAAGAAATGTTGAATTGATACTTTGGACAAGGTACAAGAGTTTTATGACCATTACTTAGTCGGAGACAAAGAACAAGATAGTAGAAAGGAAATAGAAAACAAAAGTCAATATGATCAGAAATCAGAAGAAAAAATATCCGAACAAGACATAAGAGTAAGGATGGAAACGGAACGCCATGAAAGGGAAGGAGCCAGGACAAGAGCACAAAGGGAGACAAGAGCAAAGAAAGGACCAAAACTTACAGACAAACAATAAGATGGAAGAAGAAATTAAGATGTTATCACTTAACATCAATGGTATGAATTCTCTGGCCAAATGGAAACAAACACTGACAAAACCTCAAAGACAAAACATGGATATTATTTGCTTGCAGGAGGTTCACATTAAGAAAAAACATGGCAGTATCCTAGAATTCCCTAAATTAGGAAAACTTCATCTGGCGCTGGCATCAAAAAAGAAAAGAGGTATAGCAGTATACATAAAAGAATGGTTAAACACAAGAAAAATATACGTAGATGAAGAAGGAAGAATTCTAGTGATAGAAATAACAACAAGCCAAAAACTAATGCTCCTAACAGTAATATATGCACCAAACACTAATCAGAAGAAATTTTATCACAAATTACATCAGAAAATAATAGAGTTAGAATGGGATAATTTATGCCTAATAGATGACTTCAATGCAGTGGTGGACAATAAGAGAGACTACATGAGCAAAAAAAAAAAAAAAAAAAAACAAGAAGAAAAGAAGACAATTACCAAACTCATTCTCCAAAGTGATGCAAGAGCTAAACCTACGAGATGCATGGAGAGAAGTAAATCCAAGGAAGAAACAATATACCTTTTTCTCTAATCCTCACAACTCTTGGTCAAGAATTGATATGGCGTGGATGAACCCGGAGTTGATTAGTGACATTGAAGACATAGAGATACTGCTGAACACATTGGCCGACCACAATCCATTAACAGTAAAATGGAAGGGACAAAGGAAAAAAGTGAGATGGACATTAAACCAGAGGATTCTAAAAGAAAAAAACGTATGTGCAAATGATGGAAAAATAACTTGGATTTTTCTTTACAGAAAATCGGAAAGAACAAACAACACTACAAAATCTATGGGATACAACTATAGCGTATATTCGTGGTTTAACAATAGCCTATGTGGCAAGGAGAAATAAGGAGAAGAAAAAACAACAAAAGATACTTCAGGAAAAAATTAAAGAATTGGAATGTGCATTGCAAAAAGAACCACAGAATAATAAAATTAAGGAAGAAAGAGACTTAGTGAAACATAAAATTAATTTAACGCTACAAGAAGCAATGACACATCTTTGAAAAAAGAGAAAAGCGACAAATAAGGACTTAACACCTTTAAAAGTTAGATGAAGCAAGGCAAACGGATGGTTACATAATTGCTACAAAATGGAGATTGCTGTGACTAAGCAAAAGTCTTCTGCTTGAAAAAGAACTATTTTGACTGGCTATTTACCCTGGATTACTTAGAAAATAACTATGGTTTTTTGGATTTTGGAGATTCCTATTCTGCCTATGGGTGGTTTTATAAAGAAAGAAGAAATATAATGGAACTAATAAAATCGAAACTAACTGGCACAGGGACAAAAGAAGTGGCGCAGGAACAAAATAAGGAAACTGATGGATTCTACATGGAACAGACTTTACAATAGAATTAAAATGATATATAGAGTTTCAAACATGGATATACTGATTTTGAAGTGGAATACTTATGGACAGATAAGGAAATGAAGAAATAAAATAGATAAACTTAAAATGTAATGTTTAAATGTTTAAATGAGTTTTAAATACAAGCAGGAGGTGTCTATGGAGAAATAAAGATGGAAAATAAAAGAAGGTAACTAAAATATGTGAGGGATCTCACGAAGAATGATGGTTCGTTGAGGGCGTTTCCAAGAAAAGGTCAGCACGCAAGGATGCAATCAAATTAAGTCTTTTTTAAGAAGTAAAAGTAGAGTAAAATAAGGTCCCAGGCATGGAGGCATCCATGCCTGGATTGAGCCCATGGGTCAGTCCCATAGGAGACTAGAACAAGAGCAGGTAAAAGGGAAAGGGTAAAAAGGGGCAAAAGAAGGGAAGAGCAGCCCCTGTGCAGGGGTTTTTTATAGGGGCCCCTGGCCCCTCCCTTACAAGGTGTGTGAGGGGGCCGGAGGGCCATTAACTTTCCCCAATGGGGCTGCAGGGGCTGGAGCCCCTTGACCCACCAGTGGGATCAAAGGTGTCTCTTTGCCCCCATCTGGTGGCCTTTGAAGAGACTGCCATGGCTGGCACAAAACACCTAACAAAATAGAAATTTGATGTTAAGGTGGTTAAAAACGATATTTTTACAAAAGCATAAGAGTATATATTAATATGAGACAAACTTAAGAAAATTTATTAGACTTAGGGAGAATAAGTGGAGAATATGTCTGATGCAATATGTTTTAATTTTAAATTGTAAAATTTATTAGACTATGGGAGAACAAGTGGAGAATAGGTTTGATGTAACATGTTTTAATTTTAAACGGTAAACAAAGATGAGAATGGTAAATATGATTAAATGTGAATGATTAATGAACTATTGGATGATAAAATAAGAAACACAGACTTAAGTAACAAATTGCAATTGAATTTAATGTATATTGGAAATGATCAACATTAAGAAATAGGTTGGGAAACACCCTGGAAGAGTATATTTGGAAATAATTAAATAATAGATAAATATACTGAAAAGAAAACACTCAAAATAAGATATGCTGGGTATCAGCCAAACAAGAGGTGGAGATGAGGAGGAGAATATGCTGGAAATCAGCCAAAATAAAATATGCTGGAAATCAGCCAAACGATAGTTGGAGGTATGGAGGAGAATATGCTGGAAATCAGCCAAAATAAAATATGCTGGAAATCAGCCAAAATAAAAAAAAAATGCTGGAAACCAGCCAAACAACAGTTGGAGTTATGGAGGAGAATATGCTGAAATTCAGCTAAAATAAAAATTGCTGGAAATCAGCCAGACAATAACTGGAGATATAGAGGAGAATATATTGGAAAATAGTCAAATTAATATGGGGTGAAAAAGAATATGTTGGAAGACAATTAAAATGAAGTGAAACAATTTTGAGATTATTCTGTGTAAAATGAAATGTGTAATGGATGATAAACTCAAGAAAATTAAGTGTAAATTGACGAAGTTTAAGATCTAAAAATTGGATGAAATGGGTCCAGACATTAAGAAATACAGATAGAATTTTGATTTATAAATTGAAATAGAAATAGAAATAGAGTTGTATATATTGGAAATTAAGACTTGTGGTGATAAAATAGTAAGGTAAATACTTAGATCAAGAGGTTATAATATTTCTTAAATTTGTGTTTTGATATTGATGTTAAAAGAAGTAATGGAGAAAATTTAGGAAAGAGTTAGAATGAACTTTGATTTATATTTGGATATAAAAATGAGTGGAGTTTATTTGGGAATTAAGATTTATTTATTTATTTATTTATTTATTTATTTATTTATTTATTCTAATTTTTATACCGCCCTTCTCCCGAAGGACTCAGGGCGGTGCACAGCCAAAGATAAAACAAACATATATAAAATTTAAAAGCAATTTAAAAACATTAAATAATTTGGCCCCAACATCATTAAAAAACAAAAGCAACCCATTAAAATTAATGTTTAGGCCAGCCCAGCTTGTTGGAACAATAATGTCTTGAGGGCACGGCGAAAGGTGCGTAGGTCAGGGATCATCCGTATCTCCGGGGGCAATTCATTCCAGAGATTTGTGGTGATATAATAGTATGGCCTAAATTAAGATGTTAGAATTTATGCTAAAAATTTTTGTTTTGATTTGTAATTTTAAAAGATGCAATGAGGAAATTTTGAATGGAGTTTGTTAAAAAATGTACCTATTTATGACCGGATCAAGACTTCGTTCTTAAAAGATATATTTTATGTTTATGTTTGAAAAAAAAATTAAAAAAAAATTTTTTTTAAAAAAGAAGCAATGACACAAAACCTTAAAATAATGAAACAAAACTTTTTTGAATATGCAAATAAACAAGGGAGCTGGCTGTCACATAAACTGAAGAAAGAGAGAACAAAAAAATTAATACATCAATTACAAGATGAGAATGGGAACCTTCATTACCCATCAGAGGGGGGGAAAAGTATACAGTATTATGAAGCCCATCCCAAGAAACAGATAGCGTTGATATTTGTGGATGCACAAAAAGCTTTTGACAATTTAAATTGGCAGTTTCTCATCACCCAACTAATTAGTATGAATTTTGGAGAAAAATTTGTAGGGATGATTAAAGCGCTATACTCCAATTAAATTGCCAAAATAATAGTAAATGGAGAATTAACAGAGAAAGTCAATATAAATAAAGGGGTCAGACAAGGCTGTCCACTATCCCCCCTTCTATTTATCTTACCATTAGAAGTGCTGCTAACACAGATTAGACAGAAACAGGAAATTAAAGGACTAAGAATTAAAAAAGAAGAATATAAAACACAGCCGTTTGCAGACAACCTGGGGTTTTTTTTAATAGAAGAACCATTAGAAACAGGAACTGTATTAATGCAGGAAAAAGAGGATTTTGGCAAAGTAGCAGGTCTAAAAATAAACGAAGAGAAAACAAAGATAATAACCAAAAATCTTACACACAATCAGAATGAGAAATTGGAAGGGAAATTGGGAATTCAAATAGTAAAGAAAGTGAAATATCTCGGAATTTGGCTGACAGCAAAATGTTCTTCTATAAAAGAGGATAATTATACCAAATTACTACAACAAATACAAAAAGATTTAGAAAATTGGGTGAAATTACAATTATCACTAATTGGAAGAATTGCGACAATAAAAACTAATATTTTACCTAAAATCTTATTTCTATTTCAAACAGTACCAATAAAACCTGGGAAAAAAGATTTTGTAGAACTAAATAAAACAATTTTAAAATTCATTTGGTTAGGGAAGAAACAAGCCGTAACATGGCTTAAGGATTGGATAACTCTTAAAAATAAAAGGATACTAACAATAGAAGGCCATGATTTACAGCTTGGCTGGCATGCGTTCATCTGGGAGGGAAAAAACAAATTTCATACGTACTTTCAGAGACATCAGGTAAGAGATGCCCTGTTAGATGTTTGGAGGAAAATCAAGAGAAATTATTACACAAAAATCCTGAGGTGGCTATCAACCACGGAAGCAATGATTTACCCCAATGTATTAGACTGGAATAAGGTAGTGACATACAAAGAGTTATTGGATGGGCAAGGAAAACTTAAATCTAACCAAGACCTAAAATCTCAAGGAATAGAAATAGATTGGTGGCCATATTTACGAATTCAGACAAGGTAAAAAAAAGATTTAGAAAATTATGGCTTCCAAAGAGAACAACAAGAATTGGATAAAATATTATTCGGGACAGAGGAAAAAATGATAACCAAAACGTACAATTGTTTTTTAAAATTTAAAATGGAGGAGGAAACAGTGAAAGAGACGATAATTTGGGGCAAAAATTTCGGATATAACATTGAATTGGAACACTGGGAAAAATTATAGGAGAAAAACTATAAATTAGCAGCTTATAAGGAAAACATGTACAAAATGTTTTATCGTTGGCATCTACCCCCGGCAAGGCTAGCGAAAATGTTCCCCAATAGACTGGCAAATTGTTGGATATGTAATTACGAACAAGGGACATTCTATCACATGTGGTAGACATGCCCAAAAGCTAAGAAGTATTGGATGAAAATTAAAAAATGGTTAGAAGAAATTACAGAACAAAAAATTGAGATGAAACCAGAGTTGTTTCTACTGCATATCATAAAAGGAAATATAAGTAAAAAGACTCAATACATCATACTTCACATTATAACAGCAGCCAGAATTACATTTGCCCAGAACTGGAAACAGGAAAACATGCCATCAAACGCAATGATAATAAAAAAGGTGTGCAGAAATGAATAAATTAACCATGGAACTAAATGATAGAGAGGAAACAGAGTAGTATTAGATTTGGAATATGTGGTATAATTGGCTAGAAACTAGTTGTAAAATTAATGCATAAAGTATACATAGAAATGTTAAAGTGAAAACTGTATATATTTATGAATATGATAAAGGATGTTAAAGGTTAAAGGGATTATGTAAGTACATATATGTATATTTAATGTATAAAGAATATACAAAACTTATACTAAAGGTGAACAATTGTATAATATAGCAAAAGGTATTATGTATTTAGATGTATAAATACAAAAAAAATAAATAAATTACATAATGTATAAAATGATAGGCCATAAATGGAAAATATGTAATTAGAATTGATACCGATAACTGAAAGCTGTAAAAGTGGAAATGTGATTTTAAAATTAAAAAAGGTTGCATAAAGACTATTTATATAGAGAGATATTTTCTATCTCTATATCAAGATAGAAAAACGCCCACACAGCATGAATAAACGAGATGATACCTCCTGCCTACCAGCTATTTGGAAACCCGCCCTTATTGACAAACGAGTCCCTAACACGAGGAATGACACCAGACCCACACTCACGAGGGCCACACAGGATGTCACCACCACACATCCACGCGGAAAGCAGACTCAAACCCACACTGATGATGAGGCACGACCACGGACCAGAAGCCAGACCACAGCTGCATCATTAGCCACTTTAAACCCCTCCAATCCATACATGAAGCAGACTGACACCCACCATGAAGATGTGGCACGACCACAAACACGAAGCCAAACAACAGCAATGCAGCTCACCAGGTCAAATCTCCCTGCAACTCAGACTAACCCGAGCACAACCAAGCCCCCACCCAAACAGAACACACCCCCAGCCAATCAGAGCACAGCCAACCCCTCATCCAGAGCACAGCCAAGCCCCCAACCAATCAGAACACACCTCCACCCAATCAGAACACAGCCAAGCTCCCACCCAATCAGTTCACACCCCCACTAGCAGTTAAAAGGAAGAAACAGCTGCGATCACACATTGCTCCTAGAAGCACGAAGCCAAAAACACCAGCCTGAAGATGACGAATGAGACTTTGTCGAAATGTCGCCAAGACACTTCCAATTTTACGTGGGAGAAAACCCGAATAACCAAAGACACACACACACACACACACACACACACACACACATATATATATATTGGTAGAGTTTGGGGACCAAGATGGGCTGCCTGTAGTTTAGGGTCAACCCTAGCTATGTGCGTGCTTATCCAGTGCTACATCAGTATTTTCATTCAAATGAAAAGTACTTAGGTATGGCTGCCCATCTTGAAAATATATATTTTATGACTGATTTGGCATTGATGATTGACATTCTAAACGAAATTTCTCTTTTTTCAAATGCATTGCAAGCAAGAAATGTAGACATAATAAAGGCTGAAAAACGTTTGATAAGATCTATTAAAGCATTTGAAATGCTTAGAAAGGAAAAGGTGTATACAAAAAAAAGATGAATTAATTACTTCAGAAACCTTCAAAAATATAAAATTTGTAGAAAATCATAGATTTGTTGGGCTTCCTTGGGAAAGACTTTTAGAAAACATCATAATGAATTTGAATAGAAGACTAATGGATTGTGAACATTTAAAAACAGGTTGTAGCCAATTTCAAGACAGGAATAAATTACAATTTCTCAATTTTTTGGAGCCAGATTACTTGAATATTGAAGAAGTAGTAGTTCCATGGAAAGCAGTTGAAGAACAATTGCTCGTATTTAGTGACATTTTTAATTACCAAATTGATATTAACGATTATCGAGATTTTGTATAAAATGTTTTTAAAAATTCCCAGAAATATGCAATTACTGACAGTGTTCAAAAAGCTAAAAATATTGTCAGAACAATTGTAAATTCAGCAAAAGTGGAAAGGGGTTTTTCAAAGATGAACATCATATGTTCAAAGAAGAGAAGTCGCCTGTTTCCAATATAACAAACCTAATGACTATTAGTCTAATTGGCCTACCTCTACAAGAATGGGACCCTATTACTACAGTCAAAAAATGATTAAGAGTAAATCACACAGCCGATGATGCTCAAGTAAAAATGAAGAAAATTGCAAGTGAGGACGCCAATCAAAAAGCAATTTTGAAATACCTTATATAACAGTTTTATTGTTTTTTGTCAGGTATTATCTAATAGTTTTTCATTAATATTTTAAAATTCTTTCTTGTAACAAAATCTAGTTTTGTGTACCTCTTTTATTATTCTTATTTAAGTATTAAATGCTTGAAATAATAAACTACCTTTTGGTATATCTTTTTTTATACTTAAAACGGTCATTAGGGCAAAGAAATGACATCAAGTTGGCCATGCCCACCCAGTCACATGCCCACCCACCCACCCATGCCCACCCAGCCATTCATTAGAGCAGAGAACTGGTTGTTAAGTTATTTGAATCCCACCACTGCCCAGAACCCATGTGGTTCTGCTTCATCATTAAACCATCTTTCCAATCAGCCTCCATGTTTCCAGTGTCTTTCTCCCAGCTTGGAACTGAACCAGATGGGTAGGATGCGGAGGGGCCCATTCCAGAGCAGCATGAAGATTTAAAGACACTGTGTGCCAGAGGTGCGACCGTAAGGGGCACCTGGCCAGAGTCTGCCGTGCAAGCATACCGTCTGCTTTCAGGGCAAAACTGCAACCTGCTGCTACTGAAACAGTAGAGAAGAGGAGACCACGACCATGGAAGCCCAAGCAGAAGGAAAGATCTCCTGTGGCTAACAGAGAGGCATACCAGACCAACATAAGACAAACCAGATCGACAGCAAAAAAGATCCACATTACCATCCTGACCGAGGGAACAGAGTGTGAGATGGAAATAGATACAGGGTTGTCTCTGACTATTGTTGCTTGGGACACTATGAAAAAGACAATTCCGGCCTTGAAAAAGAAGGACTTGAGGCCCCAATGAATACAACTAAAAGACTATCAGGGGAACCGTATCCCCGTAGTAGGCAGCAGAAAGTTCTGGGTGCAATTTAGGGGTTTCGCAGGTCCCTTACAGATCACCGTGGTTGAAGGAGCATTGCCAAGCCTGCTCGGCTTGGACTGGTTCAAGGCCCTGGGCATAGGTGTTACAGGACTCAACACCATTTCATTTTTTTAAAATAATTTTTATTAATATATTCTATGCACCAATACACAAATGAAATATACAATCCTTAAGCTTTGCAAATCCTGAGAAAAGGTTTCTCTTAGTTATTCTCATTGCTGTCAACCTCAGAAGATATATCAAGTAAAAGGAAAGATAATTAGTGGATGATCATCTGGAGGAACATTGAAAAGATAGTCAGAGATCAGGCAAGAGTGTTGAAGGAGATGACAAGCCTTGCATCTACTGTGACCAAAACGGGAAAGAAAACAACTCCAAACCTCTCTAATCCTATGATTACGTCGTCACCTGCAATGCAAAAGTCAACAGAAGGTCTATCTAAGACTGAAAAATCAGCTATGATTCCTACCATGCAAGCAATGCAGTCGACGCTGGCAATGATACAAGAGACAATGCTCATGATGCAGGAAAAGATGTCCAGCAATCACTTAGAACTGAAAATGGATATCAAAGGTCTAAATCAAAAAATGAATGATATACAGCAGTCGATACAAATGAATGAACAGAAAATAAAAAAGATGGAATCCAAAATTGAGCAACAAGAAAAGAATTTGGACACAGTAGACCAGAAACTAATGGCACAAAACAGGGAGTTAGAGGACTCGATCACCCAGCTAGAAATGGATAGAGCCTCCTTCTACCTGCGCTTCCAAAACATCTCCGAGGATAAGGATGAAAACCTGGGTCAAGTAATGGCGGAATTAATGGCTGAGGTCTTACAACAAGACACAGATGAGATAATAAAGGAACTGGATGAGGTATATAGGGTGCAAACGAACTATGCCAGACGAAACAAGCTGCCCAGGGAGGTTCATATAAGGTTCGCTCAGAAAAAAGTCAAGGACTTTTTTTATAATATGGTGAGGGAAGAACCAGCCAGTTATAAAGGAAAGGAGGTGATTGTGTTAAAGCAAGTCCCGAGGAGGGTGAGGGAATTAAGAAGGGATTATAGATTCCTTGCTATCCAATTGAATAAGAGGAATATACTCTTTAGGTGGATCTTGCCGGAGGGTATGATGATTACATGGCAAGGGAAGAAAATCAAAATAAATAGTCTGGTAGAGGCTCAGGACTTTTTAGACCAATTGAGAGGGTCAGAAGAAGACCAGAGCAGCAAAGAGGAACTAGAAGCGACTACCACAGAAGAGGAACTTACCCAGCAAAGAAGATCTAAAGAAGGGACCCCAGAGGAGAAAGAGACCCCGGAGGAGAAAGAGAAGGAAGAGAAGGAAAGCAAGGAAGCAAGGAAGAAACAAAGTCCACAGAGAGTTACACGAGTGAATAAGAACTAAAACAACATAAGAATGGACGACTGGAAACTTCTATCGATTAATGTAAATGGCTTGAATGATTATAAAAAGAGAAAAATATTCTTCACCAAATTAGCCAAACAAAATGCGGATATAGTATGCCTCCAAGAGGTGCATATAAAGAAAGAAAATGAAAAATACTTGGAGTATAAAAAACTTGGAAATCTCTATACCTCCCTAGCAGGGAAAAAAAAGAGAGGGGTGGCACTGTATATTAAGAAGGAAATAAAAGCAGAGCTGAAATATGCAGACTCAAAGGGTCGGATACTAGTGGTTGAAATTAAAAGAGGTAATTCCTCAATATTAGTAACAGCTATCTGTGCCCCGAATAAAAATCTGAGAGAGTTCTATAATAAAGTACAAGAAATAATAAGTAAAATGGATAATAACAATATATGCAAAATAGGAGACTTTAATGGAGTGGTGGACTTGAATAAAGATCATAAAAAAACCAAAGGCCAAAAGAAAAAAAGGAAAAACTTACCAAAATCTTTTTTTGACCTAGTGGACGAACTGAACCTGGCAGATATTTGGCGAACTTTACATCCATATAAAAGGCAATACACTTTCTACTCAAACCCCAACAAATCATGGTCTAGAATTGACATGATGTGGGTAAGCAGAAATATAGGAATGGACATCATGTCAGCCGAGATTGCACCCAATATATGGGCGGACCACAATCCACTGGAGATCAAATGGAAGAGTGGGTATAAGAGAAGGAATGTAAGATGGAGATTAAACACACAATTTTTGCGGGACAAACAAAATATTGAAAAAGTAAAGGGGGAGTTAAAAGTCTTCTTTGAAGAAAATGAAAAGGAACCAACTGACCGAGGAGTAATCTGGGACACAAAGGCGTTCCTGAGAGGATTGGCAATAGCATATGGAGCACATAGAAATAAAGAAAAGAGAGAGACCCAGAGGACATTGTTGGAAGAACCGGGGAAGGCAGAGAAGGAAGTGCAGCAAAACCCAGACAATGAAACAGCAAAAGAAAACTGGATGACTATACGTCACAGAATGAATATAATAGACCAGGAAAAATTAGCGTATGAAATCAAACGAACTAAACAATATTATTTCGAAAATGCCAATAAGCCGGGCAGATGGTTGTCCTATAGACTTAAAAAAGAAAAAGAGAAAGGGATTATTTACCAACTAGAAGATTTAGAGGGTCACATCATAAATAAGGAAGAAGAGAAATTAGAGATGGTCCGCGAATTCTATGCCACTCTATACAAGGAAGAAGATATCCCCAAGGAAAAAGTAGTACAATACCTATTGAAAGAAGAGCTTCCACTGATTGGGGAGGAGGAGAAAGAGATGCTAAATAAAGAAATCACAATGGCAGAGCTAAAGACTGCGATATCTAAATTTAAAAAGAACAAATCACCGGGCCCGGATGGATTCCCAGGGGAATTATATAAAAATCTAGATTTAGAGGATATTCTCCTTCCAAAACTGTTAGAAATCTATAATGAGGCCTTGATAAAATCCAAAATACCAGAATCATGGAGGGAGGCTTATATTACACTTTTACAAAAAGAAGGAACGGATGTAAAATTGATAAAGAATTATAGACCAATCTTCCTCCTCAATACTGATTACAAAATTTATATGAGTATTATAGCGGGAAGGCTAAAGGTAATTCTGAATAAGGTAATACATAGCGACCAAAATGGATTCCTTCCAGGGAGACAGATAAGAAACAACACAAGGACAGTTCTAGATGTGTTAGAATACTATGAGGAACACCCGGATAAAGAAATGGCACTAGTCTTCCTAGATGCCCAGAAGGCGTTTGATAATCTGAACTGGGAGTTTATAAAGCAACAAATTAACAAAATGGGATTTGGACAAAATTTTGTGAATACAATAACCACGATTTATGAGAAACAAAGGGGCAATATCCTAGTGAATGGAGAACTAACAAAAACCTTCCAAATCAGCAAGGGAGTGAGACAGGGATGTCCATTATCACCACTCCTGTTTATTTTGGCTCTAGAAGTACTGCTAAAAAGGATTAGAGAAAATAAGCAAATTAAGGGTCTGAAAATTAGAAAGGAAACATATAAAACCCAAGCATTCGCGGACGATGTGGCAGTAATTATGGAGGAACCTGTGGAAACAGGCGCCCAAATTTTGGAAGAACTTGGTAAGTATGGAGAGGTGGCAGGGTTCAAATTAAATGAATCTAAAACTAAAATGCTGACCAAAAACATGACCAAAGACCGGAAGAAAGTTTTGGAGGAATCAATGGGGATACAAGCCGTTAAGAAGGTTAAATATTTGGGAGTATGGATTTCAACAAAGTGTTCAGCCCTTAAAGAGGACAATTATGTACCCTTGGTCAAAAATATTAAACAAGATTTAGAGAAGTGGGAGAAGCTCCAGATATCCTTTTTAGGGAGGATTGCAGCAATCAAAATGAGTGTCCTACCCAAATTGTTGTATTTATTTCAAACCGCTCCAATCAAATTAGATAGGAAATTTTTCCGGGAATTTAATTCTATTATCAGGAAATTCATCTGGGGAGGGAAGAAACCAAGGATAGCAATTAGGAGCCTACAAGACAAAAAAGACAGGGGTGGTCTCGGACTTCCAATTTGGGAAATCTATCACAGAGCGTTAAAAGAATGGGCAACTCTGGGAAACAAAAGAATTTTGACTTTGGAAGGGTAC
This sequence comes from Pituophis catenifer annectens, assembly GCF_029215685.1. NCBI lineage: Eukaryota > Metazoa > Chordata > Lepidosauria > Squamata > Colubridae > Pituophis > Pituophis catenifer. The sequence continues at coordinate 46,133,650 of NW_027256885.1, forward strand.
GACCTCCAGAAGGGTTGGCATGCTTATCTTTGGGAAACAGGAAAAAGAACAAGAACATATTTCCATAAACATAAAATAAGGGACACGTTAATGTCAACATGGGGAGAAATAAGACAAAAACAATATACTAAAGTTCCCAGATGGCTATCTATGATGGAGGCGATAATATACCCCAATGTCCTGGAATTGGGCAAAACAGTAAAATATAAAGAGATACTAGATGGGGCAGGGAATCTCAAAACAATGGCACAATTGAAAGAACAGGGCACCCACATAGAATGGTGGACATATGCACAAATTAAATCACGATAAAAAAAAAGATAAAGAGCAATATGGTATAGAGATAGGCAGCAATGGGTTCGACAAGATATGGATGGGCACGGATAATAAATTATTGGCCAAATTATATAATTATTTGTTGGAGTACGACTTGATAGAGGAGGTGGTTAAGGACCCAATGCTAGCATGGGCTAAAAATATTGGACAAACCATAAATCTGGATGAGTGGGACCAAATTTGGAACAACAATCTCAAAATGACCAGGGCAACAACTTATAAGGAAAACCAATATAAGATGATTTATAGGTGGCACTTAGCACCAGCCAGGATTGCCAAAATTTACCCAAATTTGAGTCCAAACTGCTGGAAGTGTGGTCACCAGCAAGGTACTTTTTATCACTGTTGGTGGACCTGTCCACAAGCCAAAGAATTTTGGAGGATGATATGTAAATGGCTGTCGGAAATAATAGGAGACACTATTGAATTAGAATCAAAAATATTTCTCCTGGGAATCTTGAAGACAGAAATTGCAAGAAAGAAGTAGTATCTTATGGTACATATAATTACAGCAGCAAGAATCTCCTTCGCTCAACATTGGAAAGAGAAAAAGTTACCATCCAAAGAGCATGTAATTAGGAAAACAATGGAATATGCCGAAATGAACAAACTGACATTAGAAATTAATGATAGAGAGGAAACTGATTATTATAGCGTGTGGGATATGTGGTATGAGTGGTTAGAGAAAAGAAAATCGAAGTGAAGCGTGAGAGAGCTAAAGGTCAATTTGATGATTAACTAAATGGGTATATTGAAATGAGTTGTACTACAGGCAGTAGGAAATAAAATGGAGTAAGGATATAAGTTTATGTAAATAAAATGAAATAATAAGTATTAAGGACGATATAAGTAAGAATTCCTACGGGTAGTACTTTTTAAATTAAGATAATCATGTAATACCATGTAAATAATAAGTAAATATTATGCATATGTATATGTATATGTTTATTAACACCATGAAACCGGAAAGGTGGAATTGTATTATAATTTTCTAACAATAAAAACTTATAAAAAAAAAAAGAAATATACAATCCTGCCACCATTTCACTCAACACCATTTCAGATGATGGTGCCGATGACCTCATCAAGGAGTTCGAGGACGTCTTCAGCAACAGCCTAGGCAAGCACAAGGGAACGTCTATTTCCTTCAGCCTAGATTCCAAGGTGGCCCCAATTAGGATTAAACCGAGAATGGTACCCCTTGCAATTAGGCCTAAAATTGATAAGGAACTAGATAAGTTAATTGCCCAGGGAATCCTTGAGCCGGTGGATCATGCCCGTTGGGAAACCCCAATAGTCACGCCAGTCAAAGCTGACAGTTCAGTCCGCATCTGCACAGACTACAAGTGTACAATCAATAAGTCCTTGCAGCAGAGCGCCTACCCTGTTCCTATCGTTCAGCACTTACTGCACACATTGGGGACTAGAACCATGTTTGCGAAACTTGATCTCGCGCAAGTGTACCAGCAGTTGCCAGTCGATGACAGCACGGCCAAAGCACAAACTATTGTCACCCACAGGGGCACATTTAAATGCCACCGCTTGCAATTCGGTGTCAGCGTGGCACCAGGGCTGTTCCAAAGTCTCATGGAATGGATTGTGCAGGGCATCCCTGGGGTAGTGCCCTATTTTGACGATGTCCTGGTGTCCGCTACGGATAAACCAACCCTATTCGCCCACCTTAGGACTGTCCTAACCAGATTCAGGGAGGCGGGGCTTAAAGTTAAGCGCGAAAAGTGCCACATTGCTGTGCCCAGGGTGGAGTTCCTGGGTTACACGATCAACGGCTCAGGGATTCACCTTACCAAATCCAAAATTTCCGCCATTAGGGAAGCCCCCACCCCTCAAAATAAGCGGGAGCTGCAAGCCTTTCTGAATTTTTACAGCATATTTTTGAGGCATAAGGCCACTGTTGCCGAACCCTTATATAGGCTGCTGGGAAAAAAGGCTTCCTGGGTATGGGGCCAGGCTGAGGCGGCTGCTTTCACCACCGGAAAGAACCTGCTGACTTTGGATAGCGTATTGGTGCATTACAGTGACTCCCTGCCCCTAATTTTGACTTGCGACGCCTCACCTTTCAGGGTTTGGGCTGTCCTCAGCCACCAGCTTCCTAGTGGCCGGGAGGCTCCTCTTGCTTTCTATTCTCGCACATTGTCTGCCGCCGAGCGAAATTACAGCCAGCTGGACAAAGAAGCTCTGGCTGCAGTCGCTGGGGTCCAGTGGTTCCATGACTATTTGTATGGCAGACGTTTTACCCTCATAATAGACCACAAGCCCCTGCTGGGTTTGTTGGCTGGCGATCGCCTGACCCCGAACATACTACCCCCCCCGGGATGGTGTGCTGGTCACTGTTTCTTGCTGCCTACAGCTACCGGCTTGTCCACCATCCCGGAAAGTCCCTGGGGCATGCAGATGCCCTTAGCCGTTGCCCCCTGCCTGCTTTGGTTGAGGACCCTGTGCCGGTCTGCCAGGTCCTCCTGATTGAGGACATTGTTGCGGGTCCTGTCACCATGGCTGAAATTGCTCGACTTACTGCTAAGGACTCTGAACTATTGCAAATTTTAAATTATGTGTGGAGGGGCTGGCCCAACAAACCGTTGTCGGAATCAGCACAGTCTTATTTTTTGCGCCAAAATGAATTGTCTGTGTTAAAAGGGTGCTTATTATGGGGGGAAAGGGTGGTCATACCTGCCAAGCTAAGATAGGAGGTGTTAGAAATTTTGCATGTGTCAGCGTTCCAAATTAGGCTCTCTTCCAGCGCTGACATAACAAGATGAACTTTTACCTAGTTTTGTATGTACAGATAGTGTTTCCTGGGAGACGAGGGTGGGGGCTACATTCCTGTGAAAAGAACATGCCGGGAGGTAGAGATGGATCTGCATGATGGCCAATGGGACATTGGGGTTGGAGAGCGGAAGAGGAGGGGGTTGGAAGGAGGGGCCAGTTTGGCTGCAAAAATGAAATCAGAATTGTCGGCTTTTTATGTTCTTAAATAAAAATGTTTCATTAGAGAGATTGCGCTTGAAAATGAAACTCATTTAAGATAGCTCCGAAACCTGACAGACAGCCAAACTGTCCTCCAAATCCAGGCTGGCTGAGTTTAAATCATCCCGTTCCCTCCCAGACATCTGGTCGGACGGACTATGGCTGAAGCCAAGCTCTCGGAGGAAAGCCTGCTTCAAGAAACGGGAGGAGCAGAAGCGGTCGTGATTCCAGCCAACTTGGAAAATACAAAGGTAAAAGATAAAGAAAAACCCCTAAGTGAATTGGGAAGGGCGAGCTGGGGATGGGAATGGCAGCGAAGCCCAGACAAGGCAGCACCTCCCCACCCCAGGATGAGAGACGAGGCAGAGGACTACCAACACCAAGGCTGGCCCTCCAGAGCTCAGCACAGAGAGGAGAGGGCAGAGAGGGAGGAACCACCCCAGTTCAGAGGGAAATTCGATGGTGACCCAGACAACCTCGCCCAATTCCTCGATTCAGCTGAGATATACATAGAGCGGTTCGGACACCTCTACCCTTTCCCCAGAGCCCTAGTGAATGCTATCTCGGAAGGGCTGGAGGGAGAAGCAAAGAGGTGGTCAGCATCACTCTACAAATACAGGGCCCCCCAGCTACAAAATGCGGATGGGTTCTTGCAACTATTGAGAGCCCGTTATGAGGAGGAGGAGGAGGACCCCTATGTGGAAGACGAGCTCAGAAACCTAATGCAGAGGGGGAAGCCTATCAGAGAGCATATCCGTGAATTCAGGAGAGTCATTGGGACACTGCCTCCCCTACCAGAGCGATTGCTGGTGTATTTTTTTAGAACAAGCCTAGATAAAAGAATTTCCCAAGTGACTGCCTATCGTGACATCCCAAACCGACTCGCTGAATGGTTCCGGGTAGCGATAAAAGTCGACAGAGGGCTGCGGGCGAGTGACACGTCAAAACCACCAGAGGAAAAGGAGAGAGGCCGACCAGACCAGGGGCCACTCAACAGACGAGAAACCCCAACATCACAGCCCTCCTACAGACCAACTGCCCCACGGAGCCCACTGAAATGCTACAGATGTGGAGGAAGCGGCCACATAGCAGCAAGATGTGGAACGCCTAGACCAGGACCAGCTCCACCGCCCAAAGCACAACCGGAACGAGGGCCCAAGCGCGTCACCCATGTACCGCGGGAAGCTCCCCAAATCCCTGAGTTTTTCGCTCATCTGACCGAAACCAGAGGAATCCCAGTGGAGGGAGATCAGTCCCCCGAACCCTATGACACGGAAGACGAAGGCGAGGATGACCCGATGGTGAGTGGACCCGTCCATCCTTTTCTTTTCCCCATACGCCTAACAGCCCCCAAAACAGGGGCCCAAGAGACTTTCCAAGCCCTAATAGACTCGGGTAGCACACGGTGCCTAATCAACCTACCCACAGTTCTAAAATTGGGAATCCGAGCTAAACAGCTCAAACAACCAATTCGCTTCGAGCAAGTTGATGGGTCCCTAGTGGGAGGAACGTACGCCACACACTTGACTGAACCCGTGAGACTAGAACTCGCAGATCACTGGGAGACGATCCGCTTCATAATAGCCCCCAAGATGACAGAACCAGTCATATTGGGACTCTCATGGCTCGACAAATGGGGCCCAATCATTTGGTGGCAAGAGGGAACCCGCAGGCTGAGAATAGCAAAGGGGCCCCAACCCCTGCCGCCCCGACCAGAAGAATTCCCTCCCACGCTGAAACCCCAAAGCAGCCCTCCACTACAGAAGAAAACACCACCAACACAAGGGTCCCTCCCAGAAGGTGCAGCAAAGCAATTGGCAGCCGCACCCACCACCGCTTGTAACGCAAACCAGATCCCAAGGGAGTACCAAGACCTTGCGGGGGTATTCAGCGAGGCCGAGTGTGACATTCTGCCCCCCCACCGCGAGACCGATTGTGCCATCAAGATTATCCCAGGAGCGAAACTACCCAAACCTAAAATGTATGCCATGACGCCCCGAGAAATGCAGGAAATGCGGGACTACATAGACAAAAACTTACAAAGGGGATTTATTGAGCCAGTGAAACCAAGGGTAGCGGCGCCGGTCATGTTTAAAGAGAAAAAGGACGGCTCCATGAGACTGGTAGTCGACTTTCGAAATATCAACGCTGTTTGCATACACAACTTGTACCCCCTCCCCCTCATGAAAGACATGTTAGCCCACCTAGCTAAAGGGAAGGTTTTCACCAAACTAGACCTTCGAGAAGCTTATTACCGAGTACGCATAAAGGCAGGAGATGAATGGAAAACAGCATTCAACTGCCCCCTGGGTAGTTTCCAGTTTAAAGTAATGCCTTTTGGATTGCAAGGAGCCCCGGCAGTATTCATGCAGTTAATAAACGAAGTCTTACATGAACACCTTTACAAAGGGGTCCTCGTCTACCTGGATGATATTCTTATCTACACGGAGACCATAGATGAACACATACCCCTCGTCCGCCAAGCACTGAAAAAACTGCTACGGGCAAACCTATATGTCAAACTGCCAAAATGTGATTTCCACCAATCACGGCTAGACTACCTGGGCTACCGAGTATCAAATGAGGGGATAGAGATGGACCCAGCCAAGGTCCAATCAGTTCTACAATGGCAGCCCCCTCGCACCCGCAGACAACTGCAAAGTTTTCTAGGCTTTGCGAATTTCTACAGACAATTCATCCCCTCGTTCGCGAAGATTGCCAAACCTTTGACGGACCTCCTAAAGACAGGAAGCCCAGCGATGAAACCTCGCCCGGGACAACCCCTACAGTGGGACCTGACCTGCCAACAGGCATTTGAGATGCTAAAAGGACTGTTCGCGAAAGAACCTGTCTTAAAACACCCGGATCCGGAACAGCCTTTTGTCATCCAAGCAGACGCAAGTGATGTGGCAGTAGGAGCCGTGTTACTCCAAAAGAACAACCAAGGTGATCTACAACCCTGCGCCTACACCTCCCGCAAACTCACCGATACGGAGAGGCGATGGGCGGCGTGGGAGAAGGAAGCGTTTGCAGTAAGGTGGGCCTTGTTGACCTGGCGGCACCTTCTAGAGGGAGGCCAGAAACCATTTGAAGTCTGGACTGATCATAAAAACCTAGAGGCTCTAAAAACCCCACGAAAACTGTCGCCCAGGCAAGTGCGGTGGGCACAATACTTCAATCGTTTCAATTTCGAGCTTAAGCACATCCCAGGAGGGAGAAATTTCCTGGCTGATGCCCTCTCCCGGATGCCCCAATACAACAGTGAGCGGGAGCAGGTAGTGAATGCCATCATCCCCTCCACCCAAGCTGCGGCCCAAGTGATCACCAGACGGCAACGACGTGACCAGCAAGGCCAACTTGCAAGTGACTTAACTGCAAAATTAAAAAATGAAACGCTGACCGACCCCTGGTATCGGGACAATCAACATCTCTTGACAAAAAGAGATGAACTAGCATGGAGGGGGACAAAACTCTATGTCCCACAGAGTTTACGCATCCTGATTCTCAAGAGGAGCCACGATGTTAAACCAGCAGGACACTTCGGGTTCCTAAAGACTCTGCACCTAGTACGAAGGCAGTTCTGGTGGCCACACATGAGAAAGGACGTAGACAGTTATGTAAAAAGCTGCACCATTTGTGCCACGATGAAGACAAGGCCAGGGTGCCCGCCTGGATTGTTGCAACCAGTAGCTGAGCCAACAAGACCATGGGAGGAGATTGCAATGGACTTTATAGTAGACCTACCAAGGAGCAGTGGAAATACAGTGATCTGGACTGTAATAGACTTATTCTCCAAACAGGCACACTTCATACCTTGTAGTGGACTGCCTTCAGCCCGTCAGTTATCCAAACTGTTCCTGAAACACATTTACCACCTACATGGAGTCCCCAGGAGAATCATTTCCGACAGAGGGGTCCAGTTCACAGCAAAGTTCTGGAGGGAGTTTCTACGATCCATAGGTTCATCCCAAGGGCTCAGCTCAGCATTTCACCCGAGCACCAATGGGGGGGCAGAAAGACTGAACGCTATGATAGAACAGTATTTAAGATGCTACGTCGACTACCAGCAGTCCAATTGGGCAGACCTCCTATCTTTTGCGGAGGTTGCATATAATAATGCTGTCCACAGCAGCACGGGGCTAACCCCGTTCAAAATAGTGAGTGGCATGGATTTTGTTCCCATGCCAGAATACCCGAGGGAGCCCCCTTCCTCAGTCAGTTTGACCGACTGGATGGCAATGTTGAGACAAACTTGGGAAAATGTTAAGAGGGCGCTGGCAAAGGCAGCTCAATCTTATAAGGTCCAAGCAGACAAGCACCGAACTCCCCAAAGACCATTTCAGCTGGGAGAGAAAGTTTACCTCTCCACCAAGTACTTGAGACTTAGACTCCCGAGCAGGAAATTGGGCCCAAAATTTATAGGACCATTTCCTATAATAAAAATAATCAACCCCGTTACAGTGCAATTGCAGTTGCCACGGCTTTTGGGGAAAATTCACCCCGTTTTTCACAGTAGCCTTCTAAAACCTGTAGTGGGGTCTACTTTAAGGCCAACTCCACGTGAACCCCCTGGGCCCCTGGTTGTTGGGGGCCAAACGCACTACGAGGTGCAGCGGATTCTTGATTCAAGATGGCACAGGGGGCGCCTCCAGTACTTAATTAAATGGAAGGGTTACCCATTGTCAGAGGCTTCCTGGGTGAAGAGCGCAAACATCCAAGCTGATCGCCTTATAGCAAAATTCCATGCAGACCACCCGGGAAAGCCGGGAGGGGGGGGTGCACAGCCGGGGAGGGGCTGATGAGACTAATCTTGTTGTGTTTTCCCTATGGGATAGGTGATGTCGCAGAAGTGAAGGGAGAGGGGCCGGATGTCAGCGTTCCAAATTAGGCTCTCTTCCAGCGCTGACATAACAAGATGAACTTTTACCTAGTTTTGTATGTACAGATAGTGTTTCCTGGGAGACGAGGGTGGGGGCTACATTCCTGTGAAAAGAACATGCCGGGAGGTAGAGATGGATCTGCATGATGGCCAATGGGACATTGGGGTTGGAGAGCGGAAGAGGAGGGGGTTGGAAGGAGGGGCCAGTTTGGCTGCAAAAATGAAATCAGGATTGTCGGCTTTTTATGTTCTTAAATAAAAATGTTTCATTAGAGAGATTGCGCTTGAAAATGAAACTCATTTAAGATAGCACCGAAACCTGACAGCATGCTGGGCATCCTGGTATAGTCAGGATGAAAGCCCTGGCCAGGAGTTACGTCTGGTGGCCTAAAATGGATCATGACATATTGGAATGGGTCGCTACCTGCTCCCCGTGCCAGGAATCCCGACCGGCTCCTCTCGTTGCCCCACCAAAACCATGGGAGACCCCCCAGGCGTCTTGGGCCAGGGTGCACATTGACTTTGCGGGGCCAGTAAAGGGGCAAATGTTCTTAATTGTGGTGGACGCTTACTCTAAGTGGTTAGAGGTAATTCTAATGGCATCGACCACTGCCGAAGCCGTAATTAAGGCACTTAGAAAGCTGTTCGCCACACATAGCCTCCCCGATGTACTAGTCTCAGATAACAGCCCACAAATGACGGCCGTCCCAATTTAAACATTTTTAGCCGACTTGGGCATCAGACATGCCCTGGTGGCACCTTTTCATCGTGCCAGTAATGGGCAGGCTGAATGATTAGTGAGATTTACCAAAGAAGCCTTGGCTAGACTAGGACTGGGGGATTGGCAGGCCAGAATAGATAAATTCTTATTAGTACAGCACATTACGTCATGTGCAGCCACCAACAGAAGCCCCTCGGAACTCCTCATGGGAAGGAGGCTTCAATCACAATTGGATTGATTGCACCCAAATTACATTGCAGAGACACCTCCCGATTCAACTGGGAAAATTCGCAAATTTGAGATTGGGGACAAGGTTTATGCCCACAATTATGCTGAGGGCGCCCTTTGGATTCCTGGCACAGTAGTAGGAATATCTGGTCCTTGCTCCTATCAAATTGAGTTAGAGGATGGAAGATTGTGGCGTCGGCACTTGGACCAACTCCGAGGCTGACTTTCTAATTCACCACTCTGAACACCAGACCTAGCTCAAACCGACCAGCGGCCAAGCCCTGACTGTACAAAACTGTTAAATCCAATGTCTAACACTGACTTAAACCCGATTTTGCAGCTTGAACACCCACCTGTGAAACCAAGACTCCAGCGAAGATCTCCAGAGGGGTTGGACCTTAAAGTCCACGCCATGCCCAAAGACGTGTTCCAGGAGGTTCCATTGGCGGGTTTAGAGACAGCAACTAATCCACCCGCTCAGGCTGACACCCAGAACCATATTGAGCTGTGCAGGTCAACTAGGACTCGCACTAGGCCCGCCTACTTACGTGATTACATTTATAAATATGTAAATATGTAAATTTGTTCTAGGAAGGGAGGGGTGTTATATACCATATAAGGTAATAAGGAAGTGAGCTGCAGGCTTCACTCAGGTCCTCCAAATAGGCAGGAAAATACTTGAATCTCATTGGCTAAGCCGTCTGGCAGCCCTCTATAAAAGAGGACACTGCCAGACAAGCAGTTCATTGGGTTGTACTGGTCTACTATTAAAGAGCTGTTGTTACTGAAGAACTGTGTCCATCTCTTCTATCACCAAATCCAACACTTTGTCTCTTTTTCTTTCATTCTTTCTTTTCTCTCTCTCTCCCTTCCTCTTTCCTTCTTTCCTTCTTTCTTTCTCTCTCTCTCTCTTTCTTTCTCTCTCTTTCTTTCTTTCTTTCTTTCTCTTTCTTTCTTTCTCTTTCTTTGTTTCTTTCTTTGTCTCTTTTTCTTTCTTGTCTCTCCCTTCCTCTTTCCTTCTTTCCTTCTTTCTTTCTCTCTCTCTTTCTTTCTTTCTCTCTTTTTCTTTCTTTCTTTCTTTCTTTCTTTCTTTCTTTCTTTCTTTCTTTCTTTCTTTGTCTCTCCCTTCCTTCCTTCCTTCCTTTCTCTTTCTTTCTCTTTCTTTCTCTTTCTTTCTCTTTCTTTGTCTCTTTTTCTTTCTTGTCTCTCCCTTCCTCTTTCTTTTTTTTCTCTTTCTCTCATTTTCTTTGTCTCTTTCTCTCTCTCTCTCTTTCTTTCTCTCTTTCTTTCTCTCTTTCTCTCTCTCTCTCCCTCCCTCCTTCAAAGTCTAGGAGAGTGAGACCAGGAGGCCAGAGAGAAAATGCCTGGCGGTGGCAGCAGCAACACCACCCAAAATGGGAGCTTCAGGCAGTGGTGGCGGGGCGTCCCGGAACTCCCTGGGAGTTTTCCTGCACAGCTTTTGCCACAGCAGGCATCAGTGGCGATGATGGCGGGGTGTCCCGGAACTCCTGGGGAGTTTTTCTGCATGGCTTTTGCCACGGCACGCAACAGCGGTGGCGGCGTGTCCTGAAACTCCCCGGGAGTTTTCCTGCATGGCTTTTGCTGCAGCAGGCATCAGCGGCAGTGGCGGGACATCCCGGAACTCCCAGGGAGTTTTCCTGCATGGCTTTTGCCACGGCAGGCATCAGCAGCGGCGGCGACGGTGGCAGGGCGTCCCGGAACTCCCAGGGAGTTTTCCTGCGTGGCTTTTGCGGTGTCTGCCTCCCTTCACATGTGGTGCACATGTGCAGCAGCCCTGGGAAATCCACTCGCCCTCCCGCAGCACCGCCCACCCACCGCCCAGGCTGGGCCGGAAGCAACATGTCTCCTGTCACAGGCTGCATGTGTGACCCGACCTTGGAAGGCAAAGGCATGGTGGACTGCCGGGAAGGTCGTGTGGAAGGCAGGCAAGCATGCCAGGCTGCAGGGAAGGGAGTAGGCAGCTAGCTCCCTTCCCTACAGCCGGGCAGCCCTGACATGCTTGCCTGCCTTCCATGCGCCCTTCCCGGCGGTCCCATGGCCAGGCCTGCTTGCCTGCCTTCCTCCCCCACCATCGCCTGTTTGTTCGGCTGGTTACCTTCCACAGCGGCTGGTCCAGAGTCAGGAAGGCAAGCTGACTGGAGTTTTCAGCGGCCCCCAGCCAACCACTGCTACTGGAAAGCTTTCTCTGAAGGCAAGCTGCTGCCATTGCTGCCTTGTTCTTCGCGTATGCACATCCCATTGGACTTGCAAGGCAATGGGATGCGCATGTGTGAAGAACATGGTGGTGACGAACATGGCGACCGGGGCAAGTGAGTGGCGACCGGGCGACTGGTTCGGGGGCATGGCCAGCCAGCCATTACTACTGGTTCTGCGAGCAACTAACATTTTTTACTACCGGTTCTCCCGAACCGGTGCGAACCTGTAGCAACCCACCACTGCTCTAATTCCAAAAGAAGATTCGGATTTAACACAATAAAGAATTATAGGCCAATATCATTATTAAATGTAGACTATAAAAGATTTGCTTCAATAATAGCGGAAAGACTTAAAAGATATCTGAATGAATTTATACACTCAGATCAAAATGGATTTTTACCTAAAAGACAAATAAAAAACAATGTGAGAATTATTTTAGATACATTGGAGTATTATGAAGTACATTCGGAAAAACAAATGGCGTTGATTTTTTTAGATGCACAAAAAGCATTTGATAATTTAAATTGGCAATTTATGCTACAATAACTAAAGTGCATGAACTTTGGCAAAACATTTATAAATATGATTCAGACAATATACTCCAAACAAACAGCAAAAGTGATTGTGAATGGGGACTTGACGGAGAATTTCAATATAAGAAAGGGTACAAGACAAGGATGTCCACTATCCCCATTACTATTTATATTACCATTGGAAGTGCTAAACAGAAATCTTAGACAAGATTTAGAAATAAAAGGGATGGAAAAAAAAAAATACAAACTACAGGCATTTGCAGATGACCTGGTATTCATTTTAGAAGAACCACTAGAAACTGGCCCCAAGCTAATAAGGAAAATAGAAGAGTATGGAGAAGTTGCAGGATTGAAAATAAATGAAGAAAAAACCAAAATATTAGTTAAAAACCTTACAGATAAACAGAAAAATGAACTGGATAAGAAGAGAAACCTTCAGGTGGTTAAGAAAGTAAAATACTTAGGAATCTACCTAACAGCAAGATGTGCAACAGTTAAAGAAGATAATTATACAAAATTAATGCAACAAATTAAGCAGGATTTGGAGAAATGGAAGAACCTGCAACTATCGATGATAGGAAGAATAGCTACAATAATACGCCCTATTTAGGGTGACTCGTTACCTCCTTAATGTAGGGGGAGTGGAGGAGCCCTTGCAGGGTAGAGCTGAGGAGTTTGTGCAGTTTCTGTTGGATAAAGTCGCTCAGATTCGGATGGACCTGGACTCTGATTGGGCAATTCCGACCGAGATGACGGGGGCAGGTCTTAGTCCTATTGTGTGGGATGAATTTGAGCCTGTGACTCCTGAGGAAGTGGACAAGGCTGTAGGAGCGATGAGTTCCTCCACTTGTTTGTTGGACCCGTGCCCCTCCTGGCTGGTTTCGGCCAGCAGGGAGGTGACACGAGGCTGGCGCCAGGCTTTAGTTAACGTGTCCTTGAGGGAGGGGTCCTTCCCGCAACCACTAAAGGAAGCGGTTGTAAGGCCCCTCCTCAAGAAGCCTTCCCTGGATCCAGCAGAATTAAAGAACTTTCGTCCAGTCTCCAACCTACCCTTTGTGGGAAAGGTTGTAGAGAAAGTGGTGGCACTTCAACTCCTATGGTCATTGGAGGAAACGGATTATCTAGACCCTTTTCAGTCTGGCTTCAGGCCTGGCTACAGCACGGAAACTGCTTTGGTCACGCTGATGGATGATCTCTGGCGAGCCCGAGATGGGGGTCATTCCTCCATCTTGGTGCTACTTGACCTCTCAGCGGCTTTCGATACCATTGACCATGGTATCCTTCTGGGACGACTAAGGGAGTTGGGAGTGGGAGGCAGCGTGTTACGGTGGTTCTCCTATCTCTCTGGTCAGTCACAGTCGGTGTTGGTGGGAGGACAGAGGTCGACCCCTAGGCCCCTCGTTTGCGGGGTGCCTCAGGGCTCGGTCCTCTCTCCCCTCCTATTTAACATCTACATGAAACTGCTGGGTGAGATCATCCGACGATACGGGGTGAGGTATCAGCAATATGCTGATGATACCCAGCTGTATATCTCCACCCCGTGTCAGTTCAGTGAAGCGGTGGATGTGATGTGCCGGTGCCTGGAGGCCGTGAGGGTTTGGATGGGAGTCAACAGGCTCAGACTTAACCCAGACAAGACCGAGTGGCTGTGGGTATTGCCTCCTAAAGACTATGTCGACTGTCCATCCTTGGTTCTGGGGGGGGGGGAAGAAATTGTCCCCCCTCAGAATGGGCTCGCAATTTGGGTGTCCTCCTAGACTCACAGCTAAGATTAGAGCAACATCTGGCAGCTGTAGTTAGGGGGACCTTTGCACAGGTTCGCCTGGGGCACCAATTGCGACCCTACTTGGATCAGGAGGCTCTCCTCACAGTCACTCATGCCCTTGTCACCTCACAGTTAGACTATTGCAATGCGCTCTACATGGGGCTACCCTTGAAGAGTGTTCGGAGACTACAGTTGGTCCAGAATGCAGCTGCGCGAGCTGTTGTGGGTGCACCTAGATACACCCACAGTACACCAATTCTCCATGAGCTGCACTGGCTCCCTATTGGTCTCCGGGCACAATTCAAGGTGTTGGTTATTACCTTTAAAGCCCTACATGGCTCAGGGCCAGGTTATCTTCGAGACCGCCTTCTACCGCATAGCTCCCAGCGACTGGTAAGATCCCACAGAGTTGGTCTCCTCCGGGTCCCGTCAGCTAAACAATGCCGGCTGGCGGGCCCACGGGGGAGGGCCTTCTCTGTGGCTGCCCCAGCTCTCTGGAACCAGTTACCTCCTGAGATCCAGACTACCCCCACCCTATTGGCCTTCCGGAAAGCGGTGAAGACCTGGCTTTTCTGGCAGGCCTGGGGCCGTTGATCTCGCTGTTGCAATCTTGCGAGATCCGGCCATGAATGGTGTGCATGGGCTTTTAATGTTTTAAAATGTTTTTACAATGTTTTTTAACAATTTTTCTATGTTCGCATTATTTTTGCTGTAAGCCACCCAGAGTCCCTCGGGAGTTCGGTGGCATAGAAATGTGATAAATTAAATTAAATTAAATTAAATTAAATTAAATTAAATTAAATTAAATTAAATTAAATTAAATTAAATAATTAAATTAAATTAAATTAAATTAAATTAAATTAAATTAAATTAAATTAAATTAAATTAAATTAAATTAAATTAAATTAAATTAAATTAAATTAAATTAAATTAAATTAAATTAAATTAAATTAAAATCTTGCCAAAACTACTTTTTTTGTTCCAAACAATTCCTATAAAACTAGACAAAAAGTTTTTTGATGAATTGAACAAATTAATGTTAAAATGTATTTGTCAAGGGAAAAGAGTAAGAATAAGTTTGAAAATGTTGCAAGAATCTAAGAACAACGGGGGTTTTGGGTTGCCAGATTGGGAGCTTTATTATCAGGCATCTGTACGTACCTGGGTGAAAGAGTGGGTAAACTTGAGGCATAGAAGACTATTACTATTGGAGGGACATGATCTCCAATTGGGATGGCATGCTTTCCTGTCGTATGATAAGAATAAAACACATAGATATTTCCAAAGACATTATGTAAGAAACACATTACTTTTAGTATGGGAAAAAGTCAAAACAAAAAATTATAGGAAAATACCAATTTGGCTTTCTATGATGGAAGCACTGATACATCCAACTGTTATTAATCTGGAAAGAATTGTAACATATAAAGATATCCTAAATGAAGATGGGGAACTCAAAACGACACAGGAATTGCAGAACCAAGGGGTAGATTTAGCATGGTGGCCATACTTGCAAAATCAATCAAGATGTGTGAAAGATGCAAAGACATACTGTATGGATTTTATAAAGAACCAACAGCACTTGAACAGATATTTTTAGGGACAGATGAAAAATTAATAAAGAAAATATATACACTAGTTATTTGTTAAGTATTAAAATGGAAGATGAACAGGTGAAAGAAACAATAGCTTGGGCAAAAAACTTTGGATATACCATAGAATTAGACAAATGGCAAAAACTCTGGAATAGAAATTATAAATTGATAATGGCAACCAATTATAAGAAAAACCTGTATAAAATGTTTTATAGGTGGCATTTGCCACCGGCAAGACTAGCAAAGATGTTTAAAAATATGTCCGCTAAATGTTGGAAATGTAATCAGATACTGGGTTCTTATTGTCACATGTGGTGAACATGTTCAAAGGCAAAAAACTTTTGGACGAGAATACATACATGGTTAGAGAAAATAATAAAGCAACACATGGACTTAAAACCAGAAACCTTTCTATCCTACCTAACTTCTAATCATGTCACCTACCTAAAAAAAGAAAAAAAGAGAGAAAAGGAAAACTAGAACAACAAAAAAGAAAAATCATCTACTCATTGTCTCTTGCCTGCTTCAATACTTTAATTGCTATGTTTTTTTTGGCTTGCCTCCCATATTCCTCTCTTGGATCTTTATCTCTGTCTGCATCTGCTTCTTGGCTGTTCAATCTAGGTATTTCTCCCACCTCTACCCTCTTCTGCTGCCTAGATTCCAAAATTTCTGCCCAGGCCCCTATCTCCCTTTCAAAAGTATCTTCCAACTCTCTTAATATATTTTCCCCCTGATTTAATTCATCAGTCACTGTTATTTTCATTGTTGTCTCCTCCTTTCCTGGGCGTCTTGGTCTTTACTCATCATCCCTTGTATGGTGTTTTCCATTTTTTCCGTAATCTCCTTGAATGCTTTCTCCATTATGTTTTTTGTGTTTCAAAAAAGTAACGCCATCTCCTTTGAAGTTCCACTCATTTCTTCCTTATAATGCATCTTATTTTATTATAAAAAGTTCAACTTTTGTCCAGCAGTCCAGGAACTATTTATTCAGTCCTTAAATTGCCCTTCAAAGAGTGCACTAATCCCAGTTCTTTATATCCCCTAGGTAAACAATCAGTTCCATTTAAATAGCCCCAACAGTTATCAAAAGCCTCTTTGCATCCCCTTTGCAGGTTCAATCTACTAGCATAACATTCAGTGGCCCCTTTAATTAAATAGCTTCCTTATTTTCATATTTGAGTCTCCAGTAGTCATGGGGTAGTTAAAAATAATCCAATAAATATTTTCACAGTCCTTCATATAGGTCTGTGATGGCGGACCTATGGCACGCGTGCCACAGGTGACATGCAGAGCCATACCTGTGGGCACACAAGCCGCTGCCCTAGCTCAGCTCCAGCACGAATGCACGCCGGCCAGCTGATTTTTGGCTGACCCCGCCCATGCCACCCCTCCCCTCACAGGAGTCTCCATGTGGCCCATTTTGGATGCCAGGTAAGTACAGGGCTCGCATGGAGGTTCTGGGAGGGGGTTTCCAGCCTCCGGAGGGCCTCGGGGGGGGGGGCAGGGGAGGCTGTTTTCACCCTCCCCAGGTTCCAAAAAAGCCTCTGGAGCCTGGGCAGGGTGAAAAACAGGCCTACCAGGCCTACCGGAAGTTGGGAAACAGGGCTTTTCCGGCCTCCGGAGGCTTCAGGAAGGCCTGCTGGGCCCAAAACAGGGTGGGGCAGTGCGGGGGGTGGGGCAGTGCAGGGGGGGATTGCACACGCATGAGCAGGGGGGCATTGAATTATGGGTATGGGCACGCTTTCGGCACCTGAGGAAAAAAAGGTTCGCCATCACTGATATAGGTATTCCCAGACTTGTAATTTTTCCTTTCATCAGCAGGTGGCACTCTCAACTTAAGTTTCAGTATTGCCACTAGTCAATCATCATTTTAGTTGCAAATCAATTATAAAAGCAGAATAAGTTTTGTAAGTAAATGATTCCAGCATTTTAAAATGCCTTCCCAGTACCACGTCTTCCCAGTTTAAGAGTCCAAATTTCTATATATTTCAAAATTTATTATTTTCTGGTCTGGTATTTTCTCAGAATGCTTAGATGCCACTTTAACAAATAATTCTGAGCAAATAGTTCTGATTATTCCTTGGGGTTAAATTTAAGGCAAATAGAAATCCTTTCCCCCAGTTCCAGCACTGTTCACCTACTTCGCTCCAGTACCAGTCTTAGTTGTTCCTCGGTTGTCCCAGCTTTGTGGCAGCCATCTTTAGGCTGTCTCTTCTTCTTGCCGTGGCTGAGAGGGAAAAAAACCCTCAGACAGGAGAGCTGCGACACTCCTCGACCTCACAGGGCGCCCCTCTTTGCTTCACCGCCCCTACAGGGCAGCTTTGGCTCCTCTCGGAGCCCACAAACAGGGAGAAGTCAGCACAGGGGATGCGGAGCCCTGTTTCCTGTGTCTGATATTGCTGTGATGTCAACCAGAAGTCGGAACACCCACAACTTCTGATGGCAAGTCATTCCACTGATTAATTGTTCTCACTGTCAGGAAATTTCTCCTTAGTTCTAGGCTGTTTCTCTCTTCTTGGTTAGTTTCCAATCATTGCTTCTTGTCTGGACTTCTGGTGCTTTGGAAAATAGGTTGGCCCCCTCTTCTTTGTGGCAGCCCTTTCCAATATCTGGGCAATCCCAGATATTGGAAACTGCTATCATGTCACCCCAGTCCTTCTTTTCATTAAACTAGACATAGCCAGTTTCTACAACCGTTATCATCTTTCTCCTTCTGCCATATCCAGAAACACCTTGTCTTCCCTAACAAATCCCTGGATCTCTTCCTCCCCCTCCTCTTCTTCTTAGGTCTGAAAGTGAGTGACTGGCCCAAAGTCATCTAGCTGGCTTTGTGCCTAAGGCAGAACTAGAATTCACCATCTCCTGGTTTCTAGATTGATGCTTTTTTAAAAAACCACTATACCAAACTGGCTGTTGATCTACTTCTAGCCACTCCGTTTTCTCTTCCACTAATCCATGAAGTCTGAACTGGGTGCAGATGTAGCTGTTTCTCAGGCAGGAACACAAATATGGTACACACCTTACAGGTTAACACAGCTTGTCCATATCTATCAATTTCTTTAAGATCAGCCAACCAAATAGCTCCTCCTTTCATATAGTCCCTTGTCTAAATTCTCCCAAAGCAAAAAAGAAAGAAATAGACGGTCCTATTGGTCCCTTCCTGTCTCACAGGCCTTCCTAAACTTTGTGATGAAAGCCCCACTCAACATAGGTTAAAAAAAAGGGGTGGTGTTCTCACAGGATTGCAGCTGCCATCTTGACTTTTTTGACCTTCCCACCATGGATCCTCTTGGCTTGCAGAATTGGCTCAGGTTGAACAGTACTGGCAATGCAGGGAGGGGTTTCATGGTTAAGCTAGAGCAGGGGTGTCAAACTCACATCATGGCGGCATCACGTGACATATTGGGACTTTTTCCCCCTTCACTAAACCAGGCGAGGGTGTGGCCAGCGTGTGACGCATCCAGCCCACGGGCTGGGAATTTGACAGCCCTGAACTAGAGAAAGAATTATGATTCTCTCTTGGCTGTCACCAGTTTAGTGCACGTCCATCAAATCAAATCCCTGTTCTCTGCCCCAGTTTGCTGTGTGGTTGTGATCGATCAGCTACAGGTAGTCGTTGACTTATAACCACAATTGGGACCAGAATTTCCATTACTAGGCAAGGGGGTTGTTAAGTGAGTTGTGTCCAATTTTACAACTTTTTTTTGCCACAGTTTTGAAGTGAATTGCACTTGTTAAGTAAACCATATGGCTGGTAAGAGAATCCAGCTTCCCCCATTGACTTTGCTTGTCAGAAGCTGGTTGGGAAGGTTGCAAATGACGATCCATTGCCCCAGGATGCTGCAACCGTTGTAAATACATACAGGTTGCCAAGTGTGCAAATTTTGATCACATGACTGGGGATACTGTGACAGTTGTAAGTGCAAAGACCGGTCCTAAGTCTGAGCCACGGTGGTGCAGTGGTTAGAGTGCAGTATTGCAGGCTATTTCTGCTGACTGTCAGCTGCCAGCAGTTCAGCAGTTCGAGTCTCACCGGCTTAAGGTTGACTCAGCCTTCCATCCTTCCGAGGTGGGTAAAATGAGGACCCAAATTGTTAGGGGCAATATGCTGACTCTGTAAACCGCTTAGAGAGGACTGTAAAGCACTGTAAAGCAGTATATAAGTCTAAGTGCTATTGCTATTGCTAAGTCACTTTTTAAAGTGCTGTTGTAATTTTGAACAGTTACTAAATGGATGCTTGTAAGTCGAGGACTGCCTGTGTTCAAGACCAAGTCTCTGAGACAATGGTTGGCTTCAATACCTGGCTGCAGAGAAAACCACAGAGAGGGAGGGTCAAAGAAATCAAGATGGCTGCTACAACCATGTGACCAAAACCTGTTCCTTTCCATGTTGCTGTCCACAAGGGTGGAGTTTCAACTGCATGATTGTGGGCATCATCTTGACTTTTTTTTGACCTCTGCTGGGACATGCTGACTGGGTCAGCAAGGATCCTATGCTTCTCCTTTGCCAGCTGCCTCTCCCAGCTTGGACATTTGATCCTCAGGCCGAGAAAAGAAGCAAGCAAGGCTGGGGGCTCTTCTGACAGATGCTTAAAGTTCCAGTTCTCACCATCTGCCCAAACCATCTCTGATTACAGCAATGGTGCAATTGTTGGGTGGTTTTCCCACCAGCTGGTGATGACAAAGGGGCAGCTCTGCCTGCCTGGGGAGTGAGGACAAAATGGAGGGTCTTGCAACCGGGCCGGCCAAATCCATTTTTTGTGGTTTTCTGCTAGTTGTCAGATGGGAGAAAATTAGAAATATTTAGGAGCCTAAGAACAGAGTAATTGCTTCACTTCCTTCCTGCCTGAACTGTTGAAACAGGATGTTGTGGCATGAAAAACCATACTCCTGTCCTCCTGGTAACTGAAGAGCTTTGATGATAACGATGTGTTAGCAGATGCTGTCAGAACATTTGTCATTTCTAACTATTCTTGTCTGAAAATAGAGTAAAAACACAAACCACAAGGATTGTAAAAATTGTGAGGACTCCCAGCCCAATTATCAGTTAGCATCACAGTGGTGCACTCAAAATGGATACCAGTTCTCCATCCTCCATCACAATTACTCACATTCACACACTAATTTAGAAAAATCTGAAGGTGTTTCATACCTCTGCAGTAATAGATTTGCCCACACCAGTGCACTGTGTGGTCACTCCTTGTCTAATCATTCAGAGACAATCTTCACCCACCAGATGCAACAAGCAGATTCTTATTTTTAAATAATTTTTAAATTTTATTTTAGTACAAATAATCCATCTTCCATTAAACAGTGTGTCATCTGGGTACCAATGTTTGTGTAATAACAGTTAAAATTTACAATCATATTCGCTGGAACCGCGGTGATAGTCAGGGGAATGGCGGGCTCTAACGAGCCCGCAAAAACCCCGACTGACGATCCATCCTCCGATCGGTCTTGGACCGACCCCATCCTGTAGGGATGGGGGGAGAAGAGGAGCACCTCGTTGGGCCAAGAGGAACAGGCAAGTTCCTCGGAGGCCAGAGGAAATCCTCTAAGTCGGAGATGGGGGGAGGCAGCCATGGCGGCTGTCGCAAAGCCGTGGAAGACCGGGAAAAAGATTGTGCTGGAAAGAAGAGGATAGAGCAATACCTTGAAGCTGGGTGAGTGACACCAACCCAGGCAAAGCAACAGAATTAAATGGATTGAAAAATAAGACCCCAAGCCTTAAATAGCGGCTGCAGATTTACGGGGCTTGAAGATTAAGGAAAAAAAAAACTTTTGGAGACAAAGACCCATGACAGACTTTGAAATTCGATTTGGAATAATTGGCACTTAATAATTTTAAAATTGGATTCTATCTTTTTTTTACTTATTTGGAGTTGATTGGAGAAATGTTTTTCTGGGAATTTACACCTTTAGAAAGTTAACAAGGCTAATGAAGAGTGACAGACGGGTGGCTACATAATTGCCATGGAGTCTGCGGTGACTAAGCAGGAGAGTGGATTATTTTTTATTTTATTTTATTTTACTTCAAATTTATATACTGCCCTTCTCCCTAGGGACTCAGGGTGGTGTACAGCCAAGTAAAAACACATAAATACATAATACATAGATTAAGAACAGATTAAAAGGAAATATCTCAATTTGGCCCAAAATTTAAAAAGACAAACGAATTTAAAATCATTTAAAAGGATTTGTTAGGCCAGGCCAGCTTGTTGAAAAAGGAAAGTTTTAAGGGAACGGCGGAAGGCACCAAGGTCTTGGATTCTCCTTATCTCTTGGGGCAGTTGATTCCAGAGGGTGGGAGCCCCCACAGAGAAGGCCCTCCCCCTGGGGGTCACCGGCCTGCATTGTTTGGCTGATGGAACCCCGAGGAGGCCCTCTCTGTGGGAGCGCACGGGTCGATGGGAGGTCGTCGGTGGCAGAAGGCGGTCTCGAAGATAACTAGGTCCTATGCCATGGAGCGCTTTAAAGGTGGTAACCAACACCTTGAAGCACACCCGGAAGACCACTGGGAGCCAGTGCAGCTCGCACAGGAGCGGTGTTATGTGGGAGCGCCATGCAGCTCCCGTAATTACCCGCGCGGGCCGCATTTTGGACCAATTGGAGCCTCCGGGTGCTCCTCAAGGGGAGCCCCATGTAGAGAGCGTTGCAGTAGTCCAGGCGAGAGGTGACGAGGGCATGACTGATTGTGCACACGGAATCCCGATCAAGAAAGGGGCGCAACTGGCGAATCAGGCGAACCTGACAAAAGGTCCCCCTGGCTACAGCCGTCAGATGTTCCTCCAAGGACAGCTGTGTATCCAGGAGGACACCCAGATTGCGCGCCCTCTCCACGGGGGCCAAAGACTCACCCCCGATAGTCAGCGATGGAGTCAGCTGACTATATCGGGATGCCGGGAACCACAGCCACTAGGTCTTGGAAGGGTGGTATCTCACCCCAAAGCCATGGATGATCTCACCCAGTGGCTTCACATAAATGTTGAACAGAAGGGGCGAGAGGACCGACCCTTACGGCGCTCCACAGATGAGAGGCCTCGAGGTCGACCTCTTCCCCCCTGTCAACACAAACTGCGACCAGTCAGAGAGAAAGTAGGAGAACCACCATAACACAGTGCCCCCCATCCCCAACTCTTCCAGCCGGTGCAGCATAATACCATGGTTGATGGTATCAAAAGCCGCTGAGAGATCTAATAGGACCAGAACAGAGGAGCAACCCCTGTCCCGAGCCCTCCAGAGATCATCAACCAACGCAACCAATGCAGTTTCCATGCTGTACCCAGGCCTGAAACCCGACTGGAACGGATCTAGATAGGACGTTTCCTCCAGGAATTGTGGAAACTGTCGTGCGACCACACTCTCAACAACCTTCGCCACGAAGTGAAGGTTGGAGACAGGACGGTAGTTAGCCAATACTGCCGGGTCCAGGGAGGGCTTCTTGAGGAGAGGCCTCACCACTGCCTCTTTCAAGGCAGCGGGGAAGTGACCCTCACTCAACAAAGCGTTGATAATTCCCTGGAGCTAGCCTCGTGTGACCTTCCGGGAAGCCAGTACTAACCAGGAGGGACACGGGTCCAGTAAACATGTGGTCACATTAAGTCTCCCCAAAATCCTGTCCACGTCATCCGGAGTCACAGAGTCAAACTCTTCCCAGATAACATTCTCAAGACTATTCCTCGCCATCCTGCCCAGATCTACCCAGTCAGAGTCCAAATCCCACCGGATCTGAGCGATTTTGTCATACAGATATCGTCCGAAATCCTCAGCCCTGCCCTCCAAGAGGGAAAGATTTCCCTTTCGTTTGGAAAAGAAACATTGTAAATGGCTTTATACCTTGGACTATTTTGAAATTAACATTAAATCTATGGATTTTGGAGATTCCTACTCTGTCCCTGGGTGATTTTATGAAGAAAGAAAAAATATTTTGGATTTTTCACAATGGAATTTAACAAGCCTAGCAAAAAAACTGGGTGTGGCATAGGAACAAAGACAGGAAGTTGATGCATCACACATGGACTAGACATTCCAAAAGCATTAAAGTGACACACACAATTTTTAAATTGAGCAGATAGACTTTTGAAGTGGAACAGTTGGACAGAAAGGAGAAGGAAGGAAAAAGAAGATAAAATCAAATGTAATTAAATTGAAATGTAATGTTTAAAAGCTTAAAGGTATAAATGATTTTTAGATAAAAACTGGAGGGGTTTTGGAGTAATAAAAATAGAAAATAAAAGATGGCAATCAAAATAGAGGATTGAGATAAAGGTGGCTAAAAATATTAAAGAAGAGTATATACAAATACGGGATAATTTTAAGAAAAATAAATGTTTGATGTAATATGTTTTGACTTTAACTTGTAAACAATGTTAGATTGGTAAATGTTTAATTATGGTTCTATTGAATGAAACAAGAAGATACACAGACCTTAGTAACAAAGTGTGATTTAATCTAAAATATGCTGGAAATGATTATTATGAAACATATTGAGAACTAATTTAAAAAAGTATGTTGGGAAACTGACATGAAATAGATAATTATATTGCAAGGGAAAATTAAAAGAAGAGGTGATGGGCACTAACTAGTTAACAGTTTGAGACTCGGGAGAAATATGTTGGAAACTAGTTAAAATGCTGGAAATCAGCTAAACAATGGTAGGAGAGTTGGAGGAGAATAGGCTGGAAATCAGCCAAATAATGGTGGGAGTTTTGGAGGAGACTATGCTGGAAATCAGCCAAATATAATATGCTGGAAATCAGCCAATAAAATGCTGGAAATCAGCCAAGCAACAGGAGGAGAGTTGGAGGAGATATGCTGGAAATCAGCCAACATAAAATGCTGGAAATCAGCCAAGCAACAGGAGGAGAGTTGGAGGAGATATGCTGGAAATCAGCCAACATAAAATGCTGGAAATCAGCCAATAATGGTGGGAGGCTCAGAGGAGAATATGCTGGAAATTAGCCAAAATAGTGGGTGCTCTGGAGGAGATTAGGCTGGAAATCAGCCAAACACAACATGCTGGAAATTAGCCAAATAATAGAAGGAGGTATGGAGGAGAACATGTTAGCAATTAGTTCTCGGCTTGTCGTTCATTCAGAACCACGATAGTAAATAATCACCAGTAACGCACAGAGAATCAGGGTTTACTTTGGCAATGGAAAGCTCGCAGTCAAAAGTAAAGTACAAGTCGGTGTTTTGGTTCAAAGTCAGCGCTGGGTGTAACCACACCACAGCACTATTTAACAAAACTCAGCCCCTTAAACATACATCCGGTGATTATCAATCAAGCACCCCCCACTCCCTTAACAGTAACAGCTGCGAGTGCCAGAGCAGCGGGGACAGCAGAATCGGAGAGCCCGGCAACGTCATCAATCATCGCCATGAACGCCGCTATCCAGGAACTGATTGTGTGTTTGCTGCGGCTGCTTATCTCCGCTCCTTCGTCTCCCATACCCCCCATCGATGGCAAGCTCCGGTAGGACTCGACAGGCGGCCCCCCCTACCAGGATCTCACCTAAAAATAGAAAGCATACAAATGTTAGTTACTGTTACGATCCTGCATTAGGTTTGTCTGGGTATTTCCGATGGAACCGTTGTATCAATCGGGCAGTGTGAACGTCGGGTGCTGCCACCCACGAGGCCTGTGTTACAGGGTGTCCTTTCCACCGCACAAGATATTGCAACATCCCCCTACGGACCCTGGAGTCCAATATTCGGTCTATCTCATATTGGTTGGTATGCACGGGACCCGGTGGAGTAGTCGAGGTACCTGGCCTTTCTATCGTCACCGGTTTCACCAAACTGCTATGGAATACGGGATGTATCCTACTGAACAGAGGGGGAAGTTTAAGAGCTACGGTTACGGGATTGATGACTTGTGTTATAGGAAATGGTCCTATATATTTAGGTCCTAATTTTCTACTGGGTAGTCGGAGTTTAAGGTATTTCGTAGACAAGTATACTTTGTCTCCTATCCGGAATGGTTTTGGATCAGCCCTTTTCTTGTCTGCATATTTTTTGTACTCGTCTGCTGCCTTTTGTAATGCTGTTTTTACACTTGGCCATACATGACTAATTTTATCGGCCCAACCGCGTGGCGTGTCACCGTCTGTCATAGGGGGATCTAACTCTGGAATGGCTGAAAACTCTTGGCCGTATATTACTTGGAAAGGGGAGAACCCAGTACTGCGGTGTGGTATGTTGTTATATGCGACTTCGGCGAAAGGCAGGAGTCCTGACCAATTCGTCTGCTGGTAGGAAACGTAGCATCTAATATATCTTTCGACCATGGCATTGGCCCGTTCAGCCGCCCCGTTAGTGCTCGGGTGGAATGCTGAACTTAACCCTTGAGAGGACCCAATTAAACGGACAAATCGTCTCCAAAATTTAGAGGTGAATTGAACACCGCGGTCGGATATAATCTTCTTAGGTGCTCCATGGAGATGATAGATATGTTGCAAAAAGAGTTCGGTTAATTGTCGCGCGGATGGTATGCTTTTACATGGCACAAAGTGGGCCTGTTTCGAAAACAGATCTACCACCGTCCAAATTACAGTGTGGCCATGGCTAGGGGGGAGATCGACTATGAAATCCATAGCGATCTCTTCCCACGGCCTGCTAGGATTCGCGACTGTTTGTAATAATCCTAACGGTCGTCCAGACCAGGGTTTGGCGGTTGCACAGGTTGTGCAACCTTTTACGTACGTTTCTATGTCCTTACGCATTCGTGGCCACCAGAACTGCGTCCTCACAAGGTGTAGAGTTTTTAAGTACCCAAAATTTAATTTAATTTAATTTAATTTAATTTAATTTCCAATTTATATACCGCCCTTCTCCCTGAGGACTCAGGGCGGTGTACAGCCAAGATAAAAAACATAGAATACAAATATTAAAACATTTAAAATATATATAAATTTTTGGCCCGAAGTTAAGAATCACAAACTAATTAAAATAATTTAAAAATTTGTTCTAAGCCAACCCGGCTTGCTGAAAAAGATAGGTTTTCAGGGAACGACGGAAGGCATTGAGGTCATGGATTCTTCTTATCTCTGGGGGCAACTGATTCCAGAGGGTGGGAGCCCCCATAGAGAAGGCCCTCCCCCTGGGGGCCACCAGCCTACATTGTTTGGCTTATGGCACCCTGAGGAGGCCCTCTCTGTGGGAGCGCACGGGTCGATGGGAGGTCGTCGGTAGCAGCAAGCGGTCTCGGAGATAGCTAGGCCCTATGCCATGGAGCGCTTTAAAGGTGATAACCAACACCTTGAAGTGCACCCGGAAGACCACTGGGAGCCAGTGCAGCTCGCGCAGGAGCGGTGTTACATGGGAGCGCCATGTTGCTCCCGTCACTACCCGCGCTGCTGCATTCTGGACCAGCTGGAGCCTCCGGGTGCTCTTCAAGGGGAGCCCCATGTAGAGAGCGTTGCAGTAGTCAAGGTGAGAGGTGACGAGGGCATGAGTGACTGTGCACAAGGAATCCCGATCAAGAAAGGGCCGCAACTGGCGAATCAGGCGAACCTGATAAAAGGTCCCCCTGGTAACAGCCGTTAGATGTTCCTCCAAAGACAGCCGCCTATCCAGGAGGACTCCCAGATTGCGAGCCCTTTCAGTGGGGGCCAAAGACTCGCCCCCAATAGTCAGCGATGGAGTCAACTGGCTATATCGGGATGCCGGGAGCCACAGCCACTCAGTCTTGGAAGGGTTGAGCCTGAGCCTGTTCCTCCCCATCCAGCTCCGCACAGCCTCCAGGCACTGGGACATCACTTCAAGGGCATCGTTGGGGTGGCCTGGGGTGGAGATGTACAGCTGGGTGTCATCAGCGTACTGGTGGTATCTCACCCCAAAGCCACGGATGATCTCGCCCAGCGGCTTCACATAAATGTTGAACAGAAGGGGCGAGAGGACCGATCCCTGCGGCACTCCACAGATGAGAGGCCTCGAGGTCGGCCTGCTGATTTGGCATCATGGCACCTGCATAACACCACATTCCGTAAACGTTCCGGAACATATATTCTATTCTCCCTCCACGCTATCCCATCATTATAGCTAACCATAGAGGGGTTTTGGATTACCCATTGATCCTGTTGTAAAGCTGTTTTAAACTCAGTACGTAAGTGACCATCTACTTCCGTAATTCTTAATAGGGTTTGGGAAGGTGCAATTAGAGGTTCTATCACTTCCTCTCGTTTGCTATTATACTGTGGCATCCGGGACAGCGCATCAGCCAGGAAGTTTTTCCCAGCAGGAACATACCGCAACCGGAAAGAGAAACTCTGGAAATATTGTGCCCACCTTATCTGTTTGGGAGATAGTCGCCTGGGCGTTTGTAAGGCTTCTAAGTTTTTATGGTCCGTCCATACCTCAAAAGGATGAGACGCCCCCTCCAAGAGATGTCGCCATGTCATCAACGCCCAACGGACCGCGAATGCCTGCGTTGGGTCTGGATGTTTGAGTACTGGTTCTTGAGCAAAGAGTGTTTTTAACTGCTCGAAAGCCGTTTGACACGCTGACGACCACGTCAACGCTTGTCCCAGCTTTGGTTTAGCCGTGGCCGGTTTGGTCCGTAACAAATCCGTTAGTGGTAGGGCTATTTCAGCAAATCTGGGAATGAACTGCCGATAGAAGTTGGCAAAGCCAAGAAAGCTCTGTAATTGCTTTCTAGTCCTAGGGGCCTGCCATTCAAGCACTGCCTGGACTTTTCTGGGATCCATCTCTACCCCGCTCTCTGATATTCTATAGCCTAGATAGTCTATCCTCTTTTTGTGAAACTCACATTTGGATAGTTTCACGTACAGCCTAGCAGCTAATAACTTGTCTAAGACCTGTCGGACCAGAGATATATGTTCCTCTTCAGTTTGCGTGTAAATCAAGATGTCATCTAAATATACAAGGACACCCCTGTACAGATGTTCATGCAGCACTTCATTGATGAACTGCATGAACACCGCAGGGGCGCCCTGTAGTCCGTACGGCATGACCTGGAACTGATAGCTTCCTAAGGGACAATTGAATGTTGTTTTCCACTCATCCCCTGGTTTGATTCGTATCCTATAATACGCTTCGCGTAGGTCGAGTTTCGTAAAGATACGACCGGTGGCTAGGGCAGCTAACAGGTCCTTCATTAAGGGAAGTGGATAGAGGGGCTCCACACACACTGCATTGAGATCCCTGAAGTCAACGCATAAGCGTAAACCCTCGTCTTTCTTCCCCCGAAACAGGACAGGGGCAGCCATCTTTGATCGACTAGGTGTGATAAAACCCCGGGCCAAATTCTTGTCTATATATTTTCTTAATTCTTTTAGTTCGGGTTGTGTCATTGAATACATCCGGGGCTTGGGTAGCTTCGCCCCGGGTATTAACTCAATACTGCAATCCGTAGGCCGGTGAGGGGGCAGGGTCTCACATTCCTCCTCACTAAAGACCCTGGCGAGATCCCTATACACATTAGGATACGTCGTGTCTGATGGTGGGCTCTCTGCTTCTATTCCCCCTGCTGGCTCCTTTTCCTCATTGGTAGGGGGAGGTCCTAACGGTAATCGGAGTTTGCGAAAACCCCCTTCCCACCATATCATAGGAGCCCACTTGTCCAACCATGCCAATCCTAAAATCACTGGTTCTAACATTTTCTCCACTAAAATAAACTGAATAGTTTCGGTGTGCTCCCCAATATCGAGGTGCACCTTTTCTGTTATATGAGTCACTGGTGCCCCTCCCAGCAATGAACCATCCATTTGTTCAAAGGTAATAGGGGTTCTCAACCGCACAACCCGCAGCCCAAGTTCGTCAACTATTGCCCTACGAATTAAACAACGAGTACACCCTGAATCGATCAATGCCTCATATTGGCGTCCAGTGGTTGCCCGTGGGTTTCGGAGTACGACTGGTACCACGAAAGGTCGGATGGGGTCGCTCACCATCGGGTCGTGTGGGTCCTCATCGTCGTCATCACTATCCCCAGCCACAATCGGGAATTTTTCCGCCACCACTTTCTTAGTATCTGTAGCTAGGGGATCCCTCTCCGTACAGGATGTTCGAGTCATTTGGGACCATTTGGATGTTGGTCGGCCTCTGCCTCTCAACACAGCTCTAGGAGGGAGGTTCTGGTCTGAGCTGCGGGGCATGGGATGAGGACAGTCGGCTGCTCGATGACCAAGGCGATTACATCTGAAGCAACGAAACGCAGGCCGCTGGATCCTTTCTCCCAAGCCGGAACCAGCATTCGGTTTAGTCTCCTTGGGTGTTTGTGTGCGTTCTGCTGGTCGTTTTCCTTGACTTGCAACCCCTTCACCCCGTATACGGAACTCTCGGAGACTGATGTCCAATTCGATGGCTGCCTTGTACCACACACTCAACTTGGGGGGCAAGTCCCGGTACACGCAGGCTTGCCGTAAATCACGGTCTAGTCCTTTATGGAATTGGTGCACCAGAAGACGTTCTGGCCACCCCACCAACCGAGCCGCAATCTTTCGGAACTCCTGTACATATTCCTTTGCTGGTACGCCCCGTTGCTTAAGCGCAAACAAATCCCCCTCTGCAACCTGGGTGCTTGTTTCGTCTTCAAATCTGGCATGAAGAGCCTCCAGAAATCGTCCCATGTCCACCAGTTCTCTTGCATGTTTAGCATGGAGGCCTGCCACCCACTCAGCCGCTTCTCCTGTCAGGACCCCCGTAACAGCAACCACCATAGCCCACTGGGAGGGATACCACTGTCCATATTGGTCCATTTGGCTTATCACCTGGCTTAAGAAAAGAGCCACTCAGGGCTTCCGTCAAAGGACGTCTGCAGGGCAGGCGGTCCCCAAATGGCCTGAGGGACCCACAACCCCGGTGGGGCCCCCGGAGGCCAAGGCATGGGGCCTGGGGTCCTCGCTGCGCCAGTCGCTCTCCTGTCCTGCCTAGGTCGGTCCCTCACCGCCCCACGACCCCCAACAGGTAAGCCCCCTGCCATTTGCGTTGGTTGGGGCTCAGGACCGGCTCCAAGGTCTCCCGACGAGGCACCTTGGTCTTGTTCTGGAGGGGGTTGGTCCATGGATCGTATAGAGGTCCGCTCCATCCTCAATTTAGGACTTGTGAGCCGGAATTGGGTCTCCGAAGCAGTCACCCCTGTATCCTGCCAAGAAGAACCTGGAGGCTCCAGCCCTGCAACCCAGGGCTGCCAGGATGGGGCGTCACGAAATCCAAATTCCCCAAAACGCTCACGCAGCATATCCATAGTACTGGGACCGGATGAGGCAGGATACCCCCAATCCCCTTCATCCTCATCAGTCCATCGTCTTTCCCTCCAGCCCTGGAAAGACACTCCCAAGCAAGGGGGCATTGGCATCCGCGGCCCGAGGAGAACAGAGCTGTGCCACCAATCCCCCGTCCGACCCCGTTGTCCTGGAAGACTCTCCTCCTCCGTTCGAGGTGGGGCGCTCTTGGGTTGCTTGACTTTTGGTTTCACTGCCAACTGTTCCACACTCTCCTTCGCCTCCTCTATCAGCAGTTCCTCCCCCTCCACATCTCCACCGCACTCCTGCTCTTCCAAGGCCGTCCCTTCTGCCATATCCCCCTTTGCTGCAAAGCCACAGGGAATCCTCACCTCTTGCGAAAAGGAACCAAGCGCTGACTTTCTCTCGGCTTGTCGTTCGTTCAGAACCACGATAGTAAATAATCACCAGTAACACACAGAGAATCAGGGTTTACTTTGGCAATGGTAAGCTCGCAGTCAAAAGTAAAGTACAAGTCGGTGTTTTGGTTCAAAGTCAGCGCTGGGTGTAACCACACCACAGCGCTATTTAACAAAACTCAGCCCCTTAAACATACATCCGGTGATTATCAATCAAGCACCCCCCACTCCCTTAACAGTAACAGCTGCGAGCGCCAGAGCAGCGGGGACAGCAGAATCGGAGAGCCTGGCAACGTCATCAATCATCGCCATGAACGCCGCTATCCAGGAACTGATTGTGTGTTTGCTGCGGCTGCTTATCTCCGCTCCTTCGTCTCCCATACCCCCCATCGATGGTGAGCTCTGGTAGGACTCGACATTAGTTTAAATAAAATTTTAGGGATGACTCTGTGTAATTTGAAATGTGTAAAAGTAATGATAAAATTTAAGATATCAAGATTTGATGGAATGGGTCAAGAGTCTAAGAAATGTAGTTAGAATTTTGTTGTATAAATGGTAAGAAAAATGGAGATGTATTGAATTTGAAATTAAGATTTGAGGTGATAAAATAGTGGTTAATAATTAGAATAAGAGATTAGAATATTGTTAAAAAGTATTTTGCAACTGATGGTAAAAGAGATGATAAAGACAATGTGGAGAAGAACCAGATATAAGCAGGATTGATACTTAGACACAAATGAGCTAAAGTAAATATGAAATTAAAATTGTATTGATATAATAGATTTATATAGATAAGGATGTTAGAATCTATGTTAAAATTTATTCTTCTTATGTTTTGAACTTTTACCTGTTAAAGATGCAATGGGAAATTGTGAGTGGAGTCTGTCAAAGAAATGTAAGCGTGGTAACCATCTATGACCGGATCGAGTTTTTGCTCTTGAAAGTTATATTTTATGCTTATGTTTGAAAAATAATAAAAAATATTTACAAAAAAAAAATTACAATCATATTCATCATTTAATCTATTCTTAACTTAATACCAATATATTAAATATCTAATACTTTACATCCTCTTCTTAATTTGCTTAACTCTATTAACTCTATTAACTATTTTCTATATTTTACTCATCTACTTTTATTTCTAATTTTTATATTTGTCCTCTAACCATCGATAAAAAGGTTTCCCATATCGCATAATAACCAGTTTGTTCTTTCTCTTTAATTGCCAGTGTTAATCTATTCATTTCTGCACATTCTAATATTTTCCTTATCATATTCTCCTCTGTAGGAATCTCTTCACTTTTCCAATTTTGTGCAAATACAATTCTAGCTGCGGTTATTACATGAATAATCAAATATACATATTCTTTAATATAAGTTTCTGGTAAGATCCCCAACAGAAATATTTCAGGTTTCTTAGGACCAACTTGTTCCTTTGGTATCAAAGATATATAAGCAGTTGTCCAAGATGGGGGTATTTTACCCCCTTGTTGAATATTGCAAAATAAATCTCTAAGTTGTCCCACCATTTCAGCTTGTAAAGTTTTGTAATACACTGCAGTCAAACCATCCGTGCCAGGAGCTTTGGCTGTTTTTAGCTGCTTAATTACTGCTATTATCTCCTCCTCTGTTATAGGATAATTCATTCTTTCTTTTTGTTGATCAGTAATTTTTGTAACTCTCTTATCCTTTAAATATTTTTCTATAAGTCCATTCTGCACCTCTTCTTTGGCATATAATTTAGTATAATAATCCACAAAAGAACAAATTGGTCCTATAAAACCAGAGAACTACAGACCAATATCTCTTTTGAACACAGATTATAAAATTTATGCGAAGGTATTAGCCAACAGGTTGATGCCAGTAATCCAAAAAGTGATTCATGAGGACCAAGCGGGATTTATTGAGGGCAGATACATGAAGGACAATGTAAGGCAAGTAATAGACTTATTGGAATATCTTGATAAGAATAAACAGATTTCTGCAGTGCTGGTTTTTTTGGATGCGGAGAAGGCCTTTGATAGAGTGGATTGGAACTTTCTACTAAAGACTTTAAAAAAGATGGGCTTTGGGGACCAATTTATACAGGCGATTTCAGCAATTTATCAAGAGCAAAAAGCACAGATTATTATTAATGGAAGTTTGACGACAGAGTTTAAAATTGAAAAAGGAACAAGACAGGGTTGTCCGTTGTCCCCACTTTTATTTATTTTAACATTGGAAGTCTTGCTAAATACAATACGGGACTCAAAAATTTTGAAAGGTATAGTGATAAGGCAAGAGGATTATAGAATAAAGGCATTTGCAGATGATCTGGTTGTTACCCTATCACAACCAATGGAATCAACAATCCTGATGAACGACATTATACAAGACTATGGTAGAGTTTCAGGTTTTAAACTGAACTCAAAAAAGACTAAAATGATAGTTAAGAATATGACACAAGATCGTAAACATGAGCTTGAAAGGAAGGCAGGTTTTGAAATTGTACCTAAGGTAAAATATCTTGGAGTTCAGGTTGCAGAATCAAATATGAAATTGTTTCAAAATAATTATGAGGTGTTGTGGCGAGAGGTTCAGAAAGACATGGAGACTTGGAAAAAGCTGCAACTGTCTTTACTTGGAAGAATAGCAGCAGTTAAGATGAATATTTTGCCAAGATTTCTGTTTTTGTTTCAAATGATTCCGGTGCTTAAAAGTGATAAACAACTGAAAGTCTGGCAGTCTGGTGTGAATAAGTTTGTCTGGAACGAGAAAAAGCCGAGAGTGAAATTGAAAATTATGCAAGATGTTCCGGAAAGAGGAGGCCTTAAACTCCCAAACCTACAGTTATATTATGATGCAGCAGCTTTAACTTTAACAAGTGATTGGTTTGGAAATAAAAAGGCTGGAATATTGAATGCAGAAAGTTTTGATCTTGAATTTGGATGGCATGCTTACTTATTTTATGATGATAAAGTTGATAAAGTATTTAAAAGTCATATACTCAGAGATTCTTTGATGAGAGTTTGGAAGAAGCACCGACTCAAATGGGATTATAAAATACCGCTATGGCTGGATCTTGGTCATACCTTGTGGAATACAAATATAATGTCACTCGGGGGGTTTTTATACAAAGAGGTTCTTTTTACAGATGCGGGCAGATGGCAGCTGAAGACATTGCAGACACTGTTGGACGAAGGGATTAATTTAACCTGGTTACAATATAATCAATTACAAATGAGATGGAAAGAGGACCAAAAAACTGGTATTATACTGCATGAGGAAGAATTAGTTAGACATATAAGAGAGAAAGGTCCAATGCATATTAAAAGGCTTTATAATGTTTTGTTAGAAAGGGACTCAGAAACTGAATTAGTTAAAGATTGTATGATTAAGTGGGCACAAAATTTTGAAGAACCAGTGATGTTGGAAACATGGGAAAAAATTTGGGTTCAGAATGTTAAGTTCACACAGTCGCAGAATTTGAGGGAAAATTTTTATAAAATGTTTTATAGATGGCATTTGGATCCTAAAAAGTTGTCATGTATGTACCCTAATGTTCAGCCAAAATGTTGGAGATGCGAATGTTTGGATGCTACGTATTATCATGTATGGTGGACCTGTAGGAAAGTTAAGGCTTTTTGGATAAAAATTTGGTGGGTCATGCAGAATGTTTTGAAGAAAAAAATTCAATTTTCTCCACAATTGTTTTTATTGGGTATAGTTAAGGGTTTTACACGGGGTGAAATAAAACTAATATTGTATATGATAACAGCAGCAAGATTGTTGATAGGTAAATATTGGAAGAATGAAGCTTTGCCTACTATCGAGGAATGGACTTTGAAGATGGCCAGTTTTGCAGAGATGGCGAAGATTTCAGCGTATTTAAAAGATTGTTCACAAGAGACTTATGAATGGGAATGGAAAAGGTGGATAGAATATGTTCAGAACAAATACCAAACTAGAAAGTATCAAATAGCTTTTATTTGAAAATAATGTATTAGAAATATTTTAATGTAAAGAGACAAAGAGGAAAAATTATATAGGGGGAGGGATGGGTTCAGGTTTATATATTAGTGTTATTAGTTATGAGTATGTAATAGGGAAGTCTGGGGGGGGAGGGTTAGGGAGGGTTAGGGAGGATGGGAAGTTTGGGGAGGGAGGTGGGGGGGTGAAAAAAGGGGTGAAAATGTAATTGAAAAACTTTTGCAATAAAAAAAAAAAAGAAATATTTCAGGTTTCAAATCAATATGTTGTTGTATCATCTTTTCCAACCATGTACGTATTTTTATCCAATATTTTTTAGCTTCTACACATGTCCACCACATATGATAGTATAAGCCAGGTGTCTGATGACATTTCCAACATTTAGCTGATTTATCTTTAAACATCTTTGCCAATCTTGCTGGTGGCAAATGTCATCTGTAAAACATTTTATACAAATTCTCTTTATACGCAGTTGACATTGTTAGTTTGTAATTTCTATCCCATAATTGCTGCCATTTTGCTAGTTCTATCGTATAACCCCCCTTCATGAATTACTGCCTTGTCACGGAGAAGGGGCTTGCGTAGCTCAATGAAGCTATGAGCTATGCTGTGCAGGGCCACCCAAGATGGACAGGTCATAACAGAGAATTCTGACAAAACGTGATCCACTGGAGAAGGAAATTGCAACCCACTCCAGTATCTTTGCCATGAAAACCCCATGGACAGTACCAAAAGGAAAAAAAGATATGATGCCGGAAGATGAGCCCCTCAGGTCAGAAGGTGTCCAATATGCTACTGGGGAAGAGCAGAGGGCTAGTACTAGTAGTGCCAGAAAAAATGAAGCGACTGGGCCAAAGCCGAAAGGACGCTCAGCCGTGGATGCATCTGGTGGTGAAAGGAAAGTCCGATGCTGTAAAGATCTATTCTCCATAGGAACCTGGAATGTAAGATTCATGAATCAAGGCAAGCTGGACATGGTCAAACAAGAGATGACAAGACTGAACATCGACATCTTAGGAATCAGCAAACTAAAATGGACAGGAATGGGTGAATTTAATTCAGATGACCATCAGGTATACTACTGCGGGCAAGAATCCCTCAGAAGGAATGGAGTAGCCTTCATAATCAATAAAAGAGTAGGAAAAGCAATACTGGGATACAATCTCCAAAATGACAGAATGATCTCAATTCGAATCCAAGGCAAACCATTCAATATCACAGTAATCCAAGTCTATGCCCCAACCACTGGTGCTGAAGAGGATGAAATTGACCGGTTCTATGAAGCCCTACAGCACCTTATAGAATTAACACCAAAAAATGATGTCCTTATCATCATGGGGGATTGGAATGCTAAAGTAGGAAGCCAAAAGATAACCGGAATAACAGGCAAGTTTGGCCTTGGAGTACAAAATGAAGCAGGGCACAGGCTGATAGAATTCTGTCAAGATAATATGATGGTCACAGCAAACACTCTTTTCCAACAACTCAAGAGACGACTCTACACATGGACATCACCAGATGGCCAACACAGAAATCAGATTGACTATGTGCTCTGCAGCCAAAAATGGAGAAGCTCTACAGTCAGTAAAAACAAGACCAGGAGCTGACTGTGGCTCAGATCATGAGCTTCTTGTTGCAAAATTTAGACTTAAATTGAAGAAAGTAGGGAAAAGCACTAGGCCACTCAGGTATGAACTAAATCATATCCCTGATGAATATACAGTAGAGGTGACAAATAGATTTAAGGAATTAGATCTGATAGACAGAGTGCCTGAAGAACTATGGATGGAGGTTCGCAACATTGTACAAGAGGTAGCAACTAAAACCATCCCAAAGAAAAAGAAAGGCAAGAAAGCAAACTGGTTGTCTGAGGGAGCTTTGCAAATAGCTGAGGAAAGAAGGGAAGCGAAAGGCAAGGGAGAAAGAGAAAGATACACCCAGTTGAATGCAGAATTCCAGAGAATAGCTAGAAGAGATAAGAATGATGTCAGCGTTCCAATTTATGATCTCCTCCAGCGCTGACATGAATGAGAGAGGGAGAAGCTTTGCTTTAATGATGAGATGAACTTTTACCCAGTTTCCTGCTTTTTAGTAGATAGTGTTACCTGGGTGACAGAGGGAGGGGGGAATTCCTGTGAATAGAGAGTGCTTGGGACGGAGAGATGGATCTGCACGATGGCCAATGAGACATTGGGGTTGAAGAACGGAAAGGGAGGGGTGTGGAAGGAGGTGCCAGTTTTGGCTGCACAAAGAGTTCAGGGATGTTGTTCTTTCTATTCTTAAATAAAGAAAAGATTCATCAGAGACCTTGCGTTTGAGAATGAAGTTTATTTAAGATAGCAGCGAAACCTGACAAATGCATTCTTAAATGAACAGTGCAAAGAAATAAAAGAAAACAATAGAATAGGGAGGACCAGAGATCTCTTCAAGAAAATTGGAGATATGAAGGGAACGTTTCATGCAAAGATGGGCATGATAAAGGACCAAAATGTCAGGGACCTAACAGAGGCAGAAGAGATTAAGAAGTGGTGGCAAAATTACACAGAAGAACTATACAAGAACGAGCTTAACATCCTTGATAACCACAATGGGGTGGTCACTGACCTCGAGCCAGATATTCGAGAATGTGAAGTCAAATGGGCCTTAGGAAATCTGAGCAACAACATAGCTAGTGGAGGAGACAGTATTCCAGCTGAGTTATTCAAAATCTTAAAAGACGATGCAGTAAAAGTGCTACACTCAATTTGCCAGCAAATTTGGAAAACTCAACAGTGGCCACAGGATTGGAAAAGGTCAGTTTACATTCCAATTCCAAAGAAAGGCAATGCCAAAGAATGTTCAAACTATTGCACCATTGCACTCATTTCACATGCTAGTAAAGTTATGCTTAAAATCCTACAAGCTAGGCTCCAGCAGTATGTGGATCGAGAACTACCAGAAGTACAGGCAGGATTTCGAAGAGGCAGAGGAACTAGAGATCAAATTGCCAACATACGCTGGATCCTGGAGAAAGCTAGGGAGTTCCAGAAAAACATCTACTTCTGCTTCATTGACTATGCTAAAGCCTTTGATTGTGTGTGTTAAGGATATTGTTGAGTTACACCCGAAGTTGTGGTTTATAAAGCAGAGTACCATTAGAGTTTTACACACGGAAACATTTTGAGAGTAATTGTGAATAACATACAAACTGGGTTTTATAGTATTTTACTTTTAGGGAAAAGCAAAATCATAGTCCTTTAACAATCCAAGTCTTAGCCATATAAAGTGCAATATAAATCAATCCAGGGATATAAAATCTTCTTACCAGTTTGTAGAAAAATACAAGGAACAATCAGGAACAATAAATATCAGTTCAATAAATATCAGAAAGCAGTAAATAAATAACCATGATCAAACAATGACCATATAGAGAGATCAAAAAGAGTTACAGCATAGCAGCAGGTAAAAATGGTGTCGTGTCCACACTAACCATAATTTAGTTCTCCTTAAATACATTGGCTACAGAGCTCAGCCAATCAGGATGCAGAATGACTCAGCACAGTTCTTAAAGCTACATAATACATTCACATAATACAAACATGTTGGTTTATACTGTATATTTCCTGGCCAACCAATTAGGCAATAACCATTTCCTAACATACTCCCCTTTGGACAGGACAATACAGTATATAATGGTTCACAACCTCTCAGCGGCTTTTGATACCATCGACCATGGTATCATGCTGCGCCGGTTGGAAGAGTTGGGGGTGGGGGGGCACCGTGTTGCGGTGGTTCTCCTCCTTTCTCTCTGACCAGTTGCAGTCTGTGTTGGCAGGGGGGCAGAGGTCAACCCCGAGGCGCCTTGTGTGCGGGGTGCCACAAGGGTCGGTCCTCTCGCCCCTTCTGTTCAACATTTATGTGAAGCCGCTGGGTGAGATCATCCGTGGTTTCGGGGTGAAGTACCACCAGTACGCTGATGACATTCAGCTGTACATCTCCACCCCGGGCCACCCCAATGATGCCCTTGAAGTGATGTCCCGGTGCCTGGAGGCCGTGCGGATCTGGATGGGGAGAAACAGACTCAGGCTCAACCCACCCAAGACTGAGTGGCTGTGGTTTCCGGTGTCCTGATATAGCCAGTTGGTGCCATCACTGACTATTGGGGATGAGTTGTTGGCCCCCATGGAGAGGGCTCGCAACTTGGGTGTCCACCTGGATACACGGCTGTCTTTAGAAGAACATCTGATGGCTGTGGCCAGGAGGACTTTCTATCAGGTTCGCCTGATTCGCCAGTTGCGTCCCTTTCTGGATCGGGACTCCTTATGCATGGTCACTCATGCCCTCGTCACTTCCCACCTGGACTACTGT
The DNA here is from genome assembly GCF_029215685.1 of Pituophis catenifer annectens. Lineage (NCBI taxonomy): Eukaryota > Metazoa > Chordata > Lepidosauria > Squamata > Colubridae > Pituophis > Pituophis catenifer. The sequence goes on from NW_027256885.1 coordinate 46,172,832, forward strand.
AATGCTCTCTATATGGGGCTCCCCTTGAGGAGCACCCGGAGGCTCCAACTGGTCCAGAATGCGGCCGCGCGGGTGGTTATGGGAGCGACATGGCGCTCCCATGTAACACCTCTCCTGCGTGAGCTGCACTGGCTCCCAGTGGTCTTCCGGGTGAGCTTCAAGGTATTGGTTACCACCTTTAGAGCGCTCCATGGCTTAGGACCTGGGTACCTACGAGACCGCCTTCTGCCACCGGTAGCCTCTCACTGGCCAGTACGCTCCCACAGAGAGGGGCTCCTCAGGGTGCCATCGGTCAAACAGTGTCGACTGGCAGCCCCCAGGGGGAGAGCCTTCTCTGTGGGGGCACCTGCCCTTTGGAACGAGCTCCCCCCAGAGATACGGAGGATCCCGGATTTACGCACTTTCCGCCGTGCTCTCAAGACTTTTTTATTTCAACAAGCTGGGCTGGCCTAACTCTTTTTAATTGCTTAATTTTAATTTTAATTTGCTTTTTAAAAAAGGGGTGTTTTAATTAGTATGGGCCAAATTTGTTTAATATGTTTTAAATTGTTTTTAAATGTTATATTGTATGTGTTTTATCTTTGGCTGTTCACCGCTCTGAGTCCTTTGGGAGAAGGGCAGTATATAAATCCAAATAAACCTAAACCTAAACCTAAACTATCTTAACCCGTAACTCTCACAACGTGTCCTATGTTTGATCGCACCCTGCGCTTTGGTAAAATTGTCAGCAATATTGTTCTCCGACATACAATATTCCAATTTTTTCATATTGCTCTGTATACTCTGCTGTACATTTAAGTATCTAATGTCAGTATATTTAGACCTCATCTTCACAGCCAAATTAGTTTCCATTTTTATAGCGGCTTGGTTGTCTTCAAAAACTACAATTGGATAATTCACAGTTAAGCCGATATCTATCATTAGTTGTTTGTAATATATTAGGTCTGTGCACATTAACGACAAACAAGAAAATTCAGCCTCCATGGTGGATAAACTAATATGCTTCTGCCTGATCGATTTCCATCCAATTAACGAATTCCCTAACATTATCGCAATACCTGATGAAGATTTTCTTGTAGATAAATCAGTAGCGAAACTAGCATCAGCATATGCAGTCAGTATCAGATCACAGTTAGGTTCTAAATATAACGCGTAATGCATTGTTAGTTTTAAGTATATTAATATTCGCTTTGCAGCTTGCCAATGCCTCTCTGTTGGTTCTGCGTTATATCTTGCTAATTGATTAACACAATAGGAAATATCTGGCCTCGACCAATTATTGATATACGATAGACTCCCTATTAAAGATTGATAAATCTCTTTGCTAAATACAGGACTTTGTATATCTCCATTTTTGAAATCCTGACTCATAGGTGTTTTTGCTGGCTTACATAACTCCATATTATAGTGCTTTAACACTTGGCTAATCTTGCTAGATTGAGACAGTTTATACCCTCTAGCAGTTCTTATAATATCAAGTCCTAAATAATGTATAATATTACCTAGATTTCTTATCCTAAACTTATCCTGTAACAAATTAATAATTTCTATTGCTTCCTGTTCAGTCTTCGTTACGATAGCAATGTCGTCTGTAAACAAGAGTAAAAATGAAATCAAACCATCTTTCTCCCGTTTAAAGAGACATTTGTCTGCTACACCTTCCAAAAACCCCATAGCATTCAGTTCTTTCAGTTCAGTTGCTTCAAACCATAAAGGCTCTTTTTTAATTTCCAGCAATCAGTTCGCTCATCCGTTCTTACACCTAACGGCTTCTTCATATAAATGTTGTGATGTAAAGGTGCATGTAAATATGCTGTCTCAACATCTATATGAGTAATCTGATAGTTATTCTTTGCTGCCCACACTAGCATTGTTCTCAATGTGGTTGCTCTTAAACTAGGAGCAAAAACTTCATCGTAGTCTCTTTCAGACTGCGCAAAACCTTGAGCGACTAAACGTGCTTTATGGGTTACAGTTCCATCAACACCTGTCTTTAATTTATAAACCCATTTACGACCTATTAACCTTTCTTCTGGTGGTAACTGAACATTTTCATATACATCTAACTCCGTTAAAGATTTGAGTTCTCTATTCATAGCCTCCTTCCACGCCATTCGATCCTTTTCAGGATACTTTTTGATATCATCATAATTGGAAGGTTCTACATTTACTTGACAAACCACACTTGCTTGATACCTGTCAGGTGGATTTCTTACCCGAGTAGATCTTCTAGGCAATACAGGACTCATAACTGGTATTTCATCTGACTCCTCCTCTAAACCTTCTTCTTCTTTTACAGTAGATTCTACATCAGTGGTTGTCAACCTTCCTAATGCCGCGACCCTTTAATACAGTTCCTCATGTTGTGGTGACCCCCAACCAGGGGTGGGTTCTAAATTTTTTTACTACCGGTTCTGTGGGTGTGGCTTGGATGTCATGTGACTGGGTGGGCGTGGCTAGCTGGTCATGTCACTGGGTGGCCATGATTATGTGTATAGGGACTACTCAGAGGGCTGAAAAAAGTCATTTCTTTTTTTTTTTATTGAAAAAGTTTTACAAGTACAAATTTTCCCATTCCCCCCCCTTTCCCTCCCTAACCCTCCCTAGCCCTCCCCTCCTCCCATGACTTCCCCAAGGTGAAATCCAAATCCACATCATATTATATCATACTTTACCGCCCTTCTAATCTCCCCCCTGTGTACTATACATTTCTACATAACATTGAACTATTCTACCCCCTATATACTATACATTTCTACACAACATTCAACTAAAAGCTATCTGATACTTCCTAGTTTGGTATTTATTCTGCACATAATCTATCCATTTCTTCCACTCCCATGCATAAGTCTCTTGAGTCCGGTCTTTTAAGTATGCTGATATCTTCGCCATTTCTGCAAAACTGGCCACCTTCAAAGTCCATTCTTCAATAGTAGGCAAAACATCCCTTTTCCAATATTGACCAATCAGTAACCTAGCTGCTGTCGCCATATACAATATCAATTTTGTTTCGCCCATTGAAAAACCCTTAACTATACCCAATAAAAACAATTGAGGAGAAAATTGGAGTTTTTTCTTCAGAACATTTTGCATAACGCACCAAATTTTTATCCAGAAAGCCTTCACTTTCTTGCAAGTCCATCATATATGATAATATGTAGCATCCAAACAATCACATCTCCAACATTTTGGTTGAACATTAGGATACATGCATGACAATTTCTTAGGATCTAAATGCCATCTATAAAACATTTTATAAAAATTTTCCCTCAAGTTCTGTGACTGCGTAAATTTAACATTCTGAACCCATATTTTTTCCCACGTTTCCATCATAACTGGTTCTGTAAAATTTTGCACCCACTTTATCATACAATCTTTAACCAGTTCATTTTCTGAGTCTCTTTCTAACAAAACATTATAAACCCTCTTGATATGCATTGGGCCTTTCTCTTTTATCTGTCTAACCAATTCTTCTTCATGCAACATTAAACCAGTTTTTTGATCTTCTCTCCATCTCAGTTGAAGTTGATTATGCTGTAACCAAGTTAAATTAATCCCTTCTTCCAACAGTGTATTCAATGTCTTTAGCTGCCATCTGCCTCCATCATTAAAAAGTGCTTCTTTGTATAACCCCCCCCCCCCGAGTGACTTTATATTTATATTCCGTATGATATGACCAAGATCCAACCACAACAGTATTTTATAATCCCATTTGAACCGGTGCTTCTTCCATACTCTCATCAAGGAGTTCTAAGCATATGGCTGTTGAATACTTTATCCACTTTATTTTCGTAGAATAAATATGCATGCCAACCAAATTCAAGATCATGACTTTCTATATCCAGTATTCCAGGTCCTCGCACTTTTGCCTGGTCCTCACACTTATGACCATCCTCACATTTATGCCCGTGCAGCATTCTTAACAACCATGTCACTCATTTCACAATTGCTTCTCTTCACCATGGTAACAAGATAGGGAGAAAAACGTAAAATGTGAGGACAGTCGTAAATTCGGGGACTGGTCAAAAGTGCGAGGACCAGTCAAAAATAACTTTTTCAGCCCTCTGAGTAGTCCATATGCACAAAAGGACTACCCAGAGGGCTGAAAAAAGTGATTTCTGACAGGTCCTTGCACTTTTGGCCGGTCCTCGTACTTATGACTGGTCATCATTTATGCCCATTGTAGCATTCTTAACAACCATGTTGCTCATTTCACAACTGCTTCTCTTCACCATGGTGACAAGATAGGGAGAAAAACATAAAATGTGAGGACAGTCGTAAGTTCGAGGACTGGTCAAAAGTGCGAGGACCAGTCAAAAATAACTTTTTCAGCCCTCTGAGTAGTCCATATGCACAAAAGGACTACCCAGAGGGCTGAAAAAAGTAATTTTTTTTTATTGAAAAAGTTTTTCAAATACAGATTTTTCCCCCTTTTTCCCCCCTCCTCCCTCCCCCCCTCCCCCTCCCCTCCCCCTGTGGCTTCTCCTAAATAAAACCCAAATTAGTAACAGATTATATAATACTTTACCATCCTTTTTACTCCACCCCCCATATGCTGACCCTTTCTTTCTAACAATATTATTATATCCCCCTTATACTATACATTTCAAAGCAACATTCAGCTGTAAAATTATATAATAAATCCTGATTTAGCAATTTCTACTCATAATCTATCCATTTCCTCCTCCCCCATGCATATATCTCTTAATTCAAATCTTTTATGTATATTAATATAACATAACATCCCTTTTCCTAAACTAAACAATCAATAAGCTAACCTATCTCCACCCACTTTCCTACAGGTCTACCATACATAATATTTTCAATATCTTTGTTCTTCTGCCCACACCACTAAAAAAAAAATATTTCCATATATAAATAAAATCCTCAAATGACTTTAAACTTGTAATCCATATGATATCTTCTGTAATGTCTTTCAACTGGATTGTTAATTCCATCACCCATGTTAGGGTAGCATCAAATTCTAATTCCAACAGTATGTTCGGTATCTTCAATTACCATCTGCCCCCATCAATAATAAATGTTTTCATATATCAAAAAACCACCCGAGTGACTTTATATTTATATTCCATATAGTGTCTTTTGTAATGTCTTTCATCTAAATTATTCATTCCAACCACCGTGTTAGGGTAACAACCAGATCTGCTGCATGCCCCAATCCCATAATTCTCTTGCCTTGTAGCTCAGCATAAACGTAATCCATTTGTCAAAGAGTCCAGAATAGAAAGTTCCAATCCACTCAATTTAAGGCCATCTTCCACATCCCAAAAGTACAGCACTGCAGAGATCTGTCACTCTCCTCAAAATAGTATAAACCAATACTTTGCCTCAGCTATATTTTCATGTATTTAATCGTCTCTTAAGTAACTGGCATTACACTGTTGTTTAGTCTAAAAGTTTTTATTTTTGTAGGACCTGCTTCTTCTCTTCTTAACTTTTTGTGGCTTAGATCTCCATCCTGGTTGCCTTTCTATGAGTTGTATATCAACTGATTGATTTCCATGCTGGTCTGTAACTTGATAAGTCATCACATTAGAATCCAAAGCCGCCTCTCTTGTATTTATAGGTAATCCAACTATAACCTCTGAAGGAGAATCCAAAAGCGGCTCATCCAAAAAGGCCTCTGTAACTTGTTGTTTTTCCATTACCTCCACCTCCATCTGCTTAGCCTGGGTTTCAATCTCTTGTTGGTTTTGCTTTTCTTTATTCCCCTCATGTGTTATACATGGAGATGTTGAATCCATTTTAAGAACCTTATAGTAAAATTCTTCCGCTTTTTCAACAGTATTTAGTTGGTATCTTTCTCCTTGATATCTCAATATTATTCCAACTGGAGCATCCCACCTAAATGGGATTTTTTGTTTCTTTAGCTCAGTCACCAAAAATCCAAAATCCTTTCTATCTTTTAACATCTTGGGCGGCAGCTCTTTAAATATCCAAATCTTCCTTCCATGCATTTCAAGAGTGGAGTTAAAAGGGACTTCCGGTTTCCTTGTCTTCGGCGACGGCGGCGCCTTTTGAAGCTCCGCCAGCCCCGCCGCCTGTAGAGCCGCTTCGAGACGAAGAAGCGGCTCGAAAACTTCTAAATCCATAGGATTGAAGAAGGAGAGATCGCAGGGCACAGGTCGAGCCCCTGTAACCCCCCAGGGAAGTTTCTGGGGAGAGAACAGGCGTGGCTCCCTTCCAACCTGCTGAAACTCCGGGCGATGTGGGACGATTCTGCCTTTGCAGAACAAGCCGGCTGCAGGAAACTTAAAGCGAAAGAACCAACTTTAATAAACAGCGAAACTACCTGAATCCTGAAACTTGGAAACGCAAGTATTAGCGCTTTGTTGACTTTTCAATCTGAGAAAATGCGAATGAGTGAAAGTGCTTTGAAAAAACATGGCGCTTAGCCTCAGAGTTAACGAGTCAGCGAGTGTGGATTGGTGAAGTTATTTTGCCTTGTTACAAAGTTTCCAAGTTGCTACAAAGTTGCCTTGCTTGTTATAAGAGAAACAACTGGAAAATTTCTCCCTTTCAATATTTGACTTTGCTTTACTTCAACTTTTATTTGATTAAATCTGGGGGATTTTTTTAGAAGTCTTTGTGCAGGAGGGAAAGGAAAAGGAACTTCCCTCTTTAGAAAAACTAGATCACGTGGCAGGATGGCTTCAAAGAAGCAGGAAGGGAAGGCAACAGGGGGGGATCCCCCACACACAAACATGAAACGCAACTTCCCCCTGCTCAACAGCTACAAACTCAGAAAAAAGAATTTGATGTGGGAGATTTAAAAGAATTTATTTCTAAAACTTTGGATGATAAATTTCAAAAATCTCAACAGGAGATAGATGATAAACTTCAAAAATCACATCAGGGGATAGATGATAAACTTCAAAAATCACATCAGGAATTTATGCAGGAAATTAATGAAGTTAAAGATATGGTGAAACAGAACCAAAACAAGGTGACCAAAAAAATATCAGAAGTGGCATCTGGCCTGGCAGAATTTATTGGGAAAGTTGATTTTAAAGTTGAAGAACTTAAATCAGAAGTTAATGTTAAGATGAAAGACAATGATTATAAAATTGCTGATGTTGACAATAAAATGCAGAGAGTTGAAAACGAGATTGTTATGATACAATTCAGGGCAATGGAGTTCGCTATACGGCTTCGGGGAATTCGAGAGGAGGAAAGACAGGATTTGAGACAAGTTTGTTCTGAGGCCCTGGCCAAGATTCTACAAGTTAATCCTGATGTGGTTTTTCACAAAATAGACAAAATTTACAGAGTGAACTCTTGGGTGGCCAGACAAAGACAATTACCTAGAGATGTGGTCATATATTTTACAGATAGAGAAATAAGAAATGATATCCTGCAAAAATCCTTTTACACTTCTGTACAAGTGGGGGGCTCACGAATTGGAATTTATAAAGAATTGCCTCCTAAAATGCTGAAAGCTAGAAAAGAATTTGGCTTTCTTGTCAAGGAATTGCAAAATTTACAGATACCTTTCCGGTGGGACGCACCAGTTGGTATAATTTTCAGATACAAGGGAGAAAGATGCCGTTTGAATACCATGGAGAAGGCACAACACTTTTATACTACTATTCTTAAGGAAAGAACACCATCTCCACGTACATCTACAGTTTTGGAGATTAAAGAGAGTGAAGAGAAGCAACCTCAACGAGAATTGCAAGAACAGTCCAAGCAGGAATTAGAGGAAGTGCAAGGTGCAGAAGGAGGTTTTCTGGATGAGCCCTTGCTGGAATCTTCTCCAATTTTGGACTCGGTTCGGATGATTGAAGTCAAGGATCAACGTATAACTAGAGCTCAATCTAAGTTACTTAAACAAAAGCAACAACAACAACAGGAAAGACAAGACAAGAAGGGAGCTAAGAGTACTGCACAAGAGATTGGAGCTATGGGAGGAGCGAGATCGAAGCTTTCGGATGATCTTCAAGTATTTTGCTCTTTGCTCCAGAAAGAGGCTGATGACCTTTAAGTGTTTATCTTGGAATGTTAATGGGTTGAATTCAGCACAGAAAAGGAAGAAATTATTTACATATTTGAAACAATTTAATAATGATATAATTTGTTTACAAGAAACGCATATCACAACTCAAGATCAAAAATATTTGATAAACTCCAAACTAGGAACACATTTTATATCTTCAACTTCGCAAAAAAAGAATGGTGTGGTTATCTATGTAAATAAAAAGTTAACAGCTAAAGTTATAGAAATAGATGAAGATGGTAGGTTTGTAGCAATTGAATTGCTTACGGCAAATGGCCAAATTCTTTTGATTGGAATTTATGCTCCCAATCAACAGCAGGACTATTTCTACAAGATGTTACATACCAAAATATTGCAATGGGATTACAGATCTATTTTAATTATGGGAGACTGGAATGGAGTAATTGACTCTAAATTAGATAAAAAGAGTTTGGCAAAGTCTAGGATCAGATTACCACAGACCTTTTTTGACATGAAAGAAGATATGGAACTAAAAGATGTTTGGAGAATACATAATTCAAAAGAATTGGACTACACTTTTTTTTCTGACAGACACAGATCCTTCTCTAGGATTGACTTCATTTTGTTGACAGATGACTTACTTGTTAAGACAAAAAGAACAAAGATTTTTCCAAGAACTCTGACTGACCATAGCCCAGTATGGATAGAAATCGAGATGGATAAGGTTGAGAGACGTTCTTGGAGACTAAATGAGAATTTGTTTAGATATGAAAAAAATACAACAGAACTTAAAAAGCATTTGAAAGAATTTTTTGAAATAAATTTGAATAAAGGTACCCCAATTGAAATTGTGTGGGACGCAAGTAAAGCTTATATGAGAGGGGTACTTATTTACATGAATTCTAAACATAGACTGTTCCGACAAAAGAAAAGATCTGATTTGGAAATAGAAATAAAGAATAAAGAACAGTTACTTATTAAAAATCCAACAGATGAAAGAATACGCAGTGCTATAAAATTGTTGAAAGACCAATTTCAAATGCTCATGGCAGAACAAGTTGCAACAAACTTACAATATGCGAAGCATAACACATTTTGTAACGCTAATAAACCGGGCAGATGGCTGGCTTACACATTGAGGAAAAAACAAAGTATACGGACTATTGATAGTATTGATATTGGAGGGAAAGAAATTTTTCAACAAAAATTAATTAAAGAAGCTTTTGTGGACTATTATACTAAATTATATGCTAAAGAGGAGGTGCAGAATGGATTTATAGAAAAATATTTAAACGATAAAAGAGTTACAAAAATTACTGATCAACAAAAAGAAAGAATGAATTATCCTATAACAGAGGAGGAGATAATAGTAGCAATTAAACAGTTAAAAACAGCCAAAGCTCCTGGTACGGATGGTTTGACTGCAGTGTATTACAAAACTTTGCAAGCTGAAATGGTGGAACAACTTAGAGATTTATTTTGCAATATTCAGCAAGGGGGTAAAGTACCCCCATCGTGGACAACAGCTCATATATCTTTGATACCAAAAGAACAAATTGGTCCTATAAAACCAGAGAACTATAGACCAATATCTCTTTTGAATACAGATTATAAAATCTTTGCGAAAGTACTAGCCAACAGGTTGATGCCAGTAATTCAAAAGGTGATTCATGATGATCAAGCGGGATTTATCGAGGGCAGATATATGAAGGACAATGTAAGGCAAGTAATAGATTTATTGGAATATCTTGAGAAGAATAAACAGATTCCTGCAGTGCTGGTCTTCTTGGACGCAGAGAAGGCCTTTGATAGAGTGGATTGGAATTTTCTACTAAAGACTTTAAAAAAGATGGACTTTGGGGATCAATTTATACAGGCGATTTCAGCAATTTATCAAGAGCAAAAGGCACAGATCATTATTAATGGAAGTCTGACAACAGAGTTTAAAATTGAAAAAGGAACAAGACAGGGATGTCCGTTGTCCCCACTTTTATTTATTTTAACACTAGAAGTCTTGCTAAATACAATACGGGACTCTAATATCTTGAAAGGTATAAAGATTAGGCAAGAGGATTACAGAATAAAGGCATTTGCAGATGATCTGGTTGTTACCCTATCACAACCAATGGAATCAATAATCCTGATGAAGGACATTATACAAGACTATGGTAAAGTTTCAGGTTTTAGACTGAATCCAAAAAAGACTAAAATGATAGTTAAAAACATGACACAAGATCGTAAACATGAGCTTGAAAGGAGGGCAGGTTTCGAGACTGTACCTAAGGTAAAATATCTAGGAGTTCAGGTTGCAGAATCAAACATGAAATTGTTTCAAAATAACTATGAGGTGTTGTGGCGAGAGGTGCAGAAAGACATGGAGACTTGGAAAAAACTGCAGCTGTCTCTACTTGGAAGAATAGCAGCAGTTAAGATCCCAAAAAGTTGTCATGTATGTACCCTAATGTTCAGCCAAAATGTTGGAGATGTGAATGTTTGGATGCTACGTATTATCATGTTTGGTGGACCTGTAGGAAAGTTAAGGCTTTTTGGATAAAAATTTGGTGGGTCATGCAGAATGTTTTGAAGAAAAAAATTCAATTTTCTCCACAACTGTTTTTATTGGGTATAGTTAAGGGTTTCACATTGGGTGAAACAAAATTGATATTGTATATGATAACAGCAGCAAGATTGTTGATATGTAAATACTGGAAGAATGAAGTTTTGCCCACGATTGAGGAATGGACTTTGAAGATGGCCAGTTTTGCAGAGATGGTGAAGATTTCAGCATATTTAAAAGATTGTTCACAAGAGACTTACAAATGGGAATGGAAAAGGTGGATAGAATATGTTCAGAACAAATATCAAACTAGAAAGTATCAAATAGCTTTTATTTGAAAATAATGTATTGGAAATATTTTAATGTAATGAGGTAAAGAGAAAAACTATACAGGGGAGGGAGGGGTTTAAGTTTATATATAAGTGTTATATTAAGGGTTTTTTATGAGTATGAGTATATTATAGGGAAGTCTGGGGGTTGGGGAGGGTTAGGGGGGGTTAGGGAGGTTGGGAAGTTGGGGGGGAGGTGGGGGGGAAAAAGGGGTGAAAATGTAATTGTAAAACTTTTGCAATAAAAAAAAAAAGAGTGGAGTTAAAAGACTTTTGCACAATATCATTTCTTATTCCTTTATCGGTAAAGTAAATCACCACATCTCTAGGCAACTGCCTTTGCTTTGCCAACCAAGAATTTTCTCTGTAGGCCTTATCAATCTTACAGGATACCTCTTCAGGACTAACCTTTAAAATCCCAGCCAGAACTTCAGCAGACATCTTTCTCAAATCTTCTTTTTTATTTTCCTGTATTCCCCTAATTCTGACCGCAAATTCCATAAATCTGAATTGCATCATTGTGACTTCATTTTCAATCCTTTGTTTTATATTATCTGCATTGTAAGTCTTGTTGTCAGCTTCCTTTATTTTTGACTCTACTTCTGAGCTATTTTCTTGAATCATTGTTAAATCATTTTCAATTCTTTGTATTTTATTATCCAAATTATAAATCTTATGATCAACTTCCTTCATTTTAGACTCTATTTCTAAATTAATCTCTTTATCCATCTTTATCATTGTGTCTAAGAAATTTATCATATGTTGCTTGAATTTATCATACTTTTGTTGAACCAACTCTTTAATTTCCTGTCTAAATTTTTCAAGGTTCTGGTTCACAATCTCATCATGTCTTGCCATCTCCTCCAGAACAAATTGCATTAGATCTTTAAAGCCATTCCTCTGCATCTGCAAGCTCAAAACTTGTTCATGTGGTTTATAAATGGGAGAGCCCCCCCCCCCCCTACAGCTTGGTTGTCTGGCTTTGTCAGTTTTAACGCCATCCTGCCACACAAGCAGATTTTTTTTTCCCTTTAAAGAAGAAAACTTCTCTCCAAACAATATCAATATCAAGTCTCTAAGAAGGAAGAAGCATGAAATAGGAATTTTTCTCTTCACTTCTAGCCAGCGCTGTTGTCTCAATTACTTTGTAACATATTGAACTAGTCAAACGGAAGGACTTTCGCTTTCCGCTTTTTTCTCAAGCCTCAGCCAGTCGCCATTTTAAACTTTCTTTTTTTTCCCCCCTTCCACTCTTCTTTACTTTTAAAGTCAGTCTTAGGGTTATTGGAAATACTTGCAATTTAGGGTCCCAGGTCTGGATTTCACCCTACTTGTTCAGAGAATCTGTTAGTTTTCGTTAGTTGGTCTGGTCCCATCGCCTGGCTCTGCAAGCGCAGAGTTCTCCCGAAGCCCGGAGCAGCGGCGAGCGAAAATAGGGAGCCTCATCCTGCTTCCTCCCCAGAGACAAAAAAAGAACTCTGGGGACTTCGCAGAGGGCTGTACCTGCCCTCGCCGGCTCTGTCTCTCGTTTCCTTATGGAAACGGAGTTTTTCGAGCCGCCTTTCAGCTGTAAAGGCGGCTCTTTATGGGCGACGGGGCTGGCGGTCTCAAGGGACCGTCTGGCGGCGACGGAAGCCAAACCGGAAGCCGAAAAAAGTGATTTCTGACAGGTCCTCGCAAATCAAAGATTTCTGAGACCAATGGTGAATACTTAAATTTCGGTAGTCACCAATCCCAGTCTTAAAATGAGTTTAGAATCAGTGGGAGTCACTGATAACAATGAACTAACTAGCTACTGATAATGAGTCCGGTCCTGCCTTTCTTTTCCTTCTGTCCAAGTTTTGCAAGTACTTTTTCCAGGTATATGTTTTATTCCAAAGTATACAAACCATTATTGTTAGGGAAAAAATGGGTCTTCCAAGCAATTTTAAAAGACACTGTCAGAATGACTCTGCTCTCAGCCCCACTTGTGGCTCCTTGAAAAGCATACCCCCCCACATATGTAAATGAAAAGAATAAGCTTAAAAATCCTAGCCTTTTAAAATTGAAAATATGGAGAATTGGGAGGATGAATTTGAGACACTAAGGGAGATGTTTCAAAAAGTAAGGGAGGCATTTAAGGGAAAAAAAGAAGCAGAGAATTGGTTAGCTTGCAAAAAAAGAAAGAGAAAAGATGAATGAGAAGCAAGAGAAACAAGGAGATAATATTGAAAAGGAAATAATTGAAAAAAAGATAAAGATGATTACACTGGGTTCAATAGAAAAAATGGAATAAGATGAAATATACTGCTAATAATTAAAAAGATGAGGGGAAATTTTGAGAAATATACTTGATAAATGAAAGGAAGACCGGGGTTGCCTGGACTCCATAGTGGAAAATATAAAATTGAAAATGAATACAGCAATAGAGAGGGATGAAGGAAGGAGAAGAGAGATGGAAGAGGGAAGGAAGAGAAGGGAGGAAGGAAGGGAAGGGAAATTAGAGTAAGAGTGAGGGTAAGAGAGGGAGGAAGAGAGGAGGAGAAGGAGAAAAGAAGAGGAAGTAGAGAGGAGAAGAGGGGGGAAGAGAAAGTAAGAAGGAAAGAAAAGAGAGAGGTGGTAGGTTTGAGGAGAAAGATTGCTGTACAATAAAAAAGATGAAACGGAAGAAAGGCAACCCCAAACAAATATAAAGATATTAAGATAAAGAATGAATTGTTAAACTTTAAAGAATAAAAGAGAACAAATATGAACAAATAGCAATAATTAGAAACACACATAAAAACATACAATGTATTTTCTTTGAACAGAGTATTTGGCCGGTTCACAAATTTAAACAGTGTTTAGTCATTTCAATTATGTTTGTTTTATGTTTATGTTTTTTATGTTTTATTAGATTTATATACCGCCCTACTCCCGAAGGACTCAGGGCGGTGAACAGGCACAAAATAAAATACATAGAAACAAAAGTTAAAAACATAATTAAAACCAGATTAAATAATTTAGCCCGAGACAATTAAAAATCCCAATAATTTAAAACAGATTAAAATTTCGATTTAAAAGAATTTTAAAACAGGGGAGAAAATTAGGCCAGGCCGGCTTGCTGGAATAGGAGAGTCTTAAGAGCACGGCGGAAAGTGTGCAGATCCGGGATCCTCCGTATCTCTGAGGGGAGCTCGTTCCAGATAGTGGGTGCCCCCACAGAGAAGGCCCTCCCCCTGGGGGCCGCCATTCGACATTGTTTAGCTGACGGCACCCTGAGGAGCCCCTCTCTATGAGAGCGTACCGGCCGGTGGGAGGCTGCTTGTGGTAGTAGGCGGTCCTGTAAATAACCAGGTCCTAAGCCATGGAGCACTCTAAAGGTGGTGACCAAAACCTTGAAGCGCACCCGGAAGACCACTGGGAGCCAGTGCAGCTCGCGCAGGAGAGGTGTCACACGGGAGCGCCATGTTGCTCCCATAACCACCCGCGCGGCCGCACTCTGCGCCAGTTGGAGCCTCCGGGTGCTCCTCAAGGGGAGCCCCATATAGAGAGCGTTACAGTAGTCCAGGCGGGAAGTGACGAGGGCATGAGTGACTGCGTGTAGGGAGTCCCGATCCAGAAAGGGACGCAACTGGCGAATCAGGCGAACCTGATGAAAAATCCTCCCGGTCATGGCTGTCAAGTGCTCTTCTAAAGACAGCCGTGAATCCAGGAGGATGCCCAAGTTGCGAGCCCTCTCCGTGGGGGCCAGCGATTCGCCCCCAATAGTCAGCGATGGCGTCAACTGACTATATCAGGACGTCGGAAACCACAGCCACTCGGTCTTGGGTGGATTGAGCCTGAGCCTGTTCCTCCCCATCCAGATCCACACGGCCTCCAGACACCGGGACATTACTTCAAGGGCATCGTTGGGGTGGTCCGGGGTGGAGATGTACAGCTGGGTGTCATCAGCGTACTGGTGGTACTTCACCCCGAAACCACGGATGATCTCGCCCAGCGGCTTTACATAAATGTTGAACAAAAGAGGCGAGAGGACCGACCCTTGTGGCACCCCACATATAAGGGGCCTCGGGGTCGACCTCTGCCCCCCTCCCAACACAGACTGCAGCCGGTCGGAGAGAAAGGAGGAGAACCACCGTAATACAGTGCCCCCCCACCCCTAACTCTTCCAACCAGTGCAGCATGGTACCATGGTCGATGGTATCAAAAGCCGCTGAGAGGTCTAATAGGACTAGGACAGAGGAGCAACCCCTGTCCCGAGCCCTCCAGAGATCATCAACCAACGCGACCAATGCCGTTTCCGTGCTGTACCCAGGCCTGAAGCCCGACTGGAACGGATCCAGATACGTCGTTTCATCCAGGTACTGGGGGAGCTGTTGCGCAACCACACTCTCTTTTTTTTAAAAAAAAAATTATTAATAGATTCTATACACCAATATACAAATAAAATATACAATCCTGCCACCATGGTATAATATGATTACATTGTCCATAAGTATAAAATCATACGCAACAAAACGAAGGTTGGAGACCGGACAATAATTAGCCAACACTGCCGGGTCCAGGGAAGGCTTCTTGAGGAGAGGCCTCACCACCGCCTCTTTCAAGGTGACGGGGAAGTCACCCTCACCCAACGAAGCATTTATAATCCCCTGGAGCCAGCCTCGCGTCACCTCCCGGGAAGCCAGCACTAACCAGGAGGGGCACGGGTCCAATAAACATGTGGTCACGTTCAGTCCACCCAGAATCCTGTCCACGTCGTCAGAGGTCACAGGATCAAACTCATCCCAGGTAATATTCTCAAGACCTGCCTCAGTCATCCCCCCTGGAACTACCCAGTCGGAGTCCAGATCTTCCCGAATCTGAGTGATTAATTAAATTTACAATTTCTATATTTCCTTTTTGCCATATTTATTCCTCATCTATTTTTTTAAAAAACCAATATTACCCTTCATCCTCATCTCTAATCTTAATCAAATTCAATTTTTCCCTTCTATTCTATATTATACCCCTTCGCATTGTCATCTATTTTTATAGCCATCCTCACATTGGTTAATTATGTAATTATGTAATACAGTTGTTTAATACAAATTCAACATTTTAATATAAATCAATTAGTTATATAACTATCTTTTTTGTATATTAATCAATATGAACATGAATATTCCAATTATTCATACAAGGTTTCATACAAGGTAGACAAATGAAAAATAATGTAAGACAAATTGTTGACATATTGGAATATTTGGAAAGGAATAACCAAATCCCTGCGGTGCTTATATTTTTGGATGCGGAAAAAGCTTTTGATCGATTAGATTGGCAATTTTTATTGAGAGTGGTTAATAGGATGCAATTTGGGAATTGCTTTATGCAGTCCATAAAAGCAATATATCAGGAACAGACAGCTCAGATAATTATTAATGGCAGTTTGACAGAAACTTTTAAAATTGAAAAAGGTACGAGGCAGGGATGTCCCTTATCGCCATTATTATTTATATTAACTTTGGAATTGTTGTTAAACAAAATACGTAATATAGATGAGATAAAGGGAATTAAAGTTAGAGACTATGAATATAAGGTACGGGCATTTGCAGATGATTTGGTTATGACCTTAACTCATCCAGTGGAATCAGCAAAGGTTTTGATGGATATAATAAAACAGTATGGTCAAGTATCTGGGTTTAAGATAAACATTGGAAAAACAAAGATGATAGTTAAAAATATGACAACAAATCAAAAAGAGGAGTTACAAAGGGTAACGGGATGTGAAATAGTTAAAAAAGTTAAGTATTTAGGAGTTTATATTGCATCTTCTAATGGTAAATTGTATAAGCATAATTATGAACTGATATGGCATAAAATACAAGCTGAAATGGATAAATGGAAAAAATTACAACTGTCCTTGTTGGGTAGAATAGCAGTTATAAAAATGAATGTTTTACCTAGGTTTTTATTCCTCTTTCAAATGATACCAATACTGAAAAAGGATGCCAACCTGGAAGAATGACAGAAAGGTATTAATAAATTCGTATGGCAAGGTAAGAAACCAAGGATAAAACTGAAAATAATGCAGGACATACGAGAAAGAGGAGGATTGAAAATGCCAAATTTAAAATTGTACTATGAAGCAGCTGTTTTAGCAGCAATTAGTGATTGGATTAATCTAACAAATGGAAGGATATTGAATATTGAAGGGCATGACCTGGTCTATGGTTGGCATGCTTATTTAGTGTATGAAAAAAGGGTGGATAAGAGTCATATATTGAGAAATGCTTTACTGCGTGTCTGGAAGAAATATCAATATAAGTTAAATGAAAAGATACCTATATGGACAGCACCCAGGCACGCAATAGAGAATACGAGTATAGAAAGTAGACAGGATGTAATTACATATAAAGATATTCTTATTATGGAGGGAGGTATATTAAAATTAAAACCTGTGAATGTGTTGAAAGAGGAGAAAATAACTCAAACTTGGTTTCAATATGTACAATTACAAGCCAGATGGAGAAAAGACCAGAAAACTGGTGTTATACAAAGTGATGAAAATTTAATTAAACAAATTAGAGACCAAAGCCCAATGCACATAAAAAGATTGTATAATATATTGATAGAGATGGACTCGGAAACAGAGTTAGTTAAGGACTGTATGATAAAATGGGCGCAGAATTTTGAACAGCCAATAATGATGGAAACATGGGAAAAAATATGGGTGACAAATGTGAAATTTACCAAAGCGCAAAATTTAAGGGAGAACTTTTATAAAATGTTTTATAAATGGCATCTAGACCCAAAAAAGTTATCTCGTATGTATCCAAATGTACAACCAAAATGTTGGAGATGTAATTGTAAGGATGCCACTTATTTTCACATTTGGTGGACATGTAAAAAGGTTAAAGCGTTTTGGATAAAAATTTGGTGGATTTTACAAAATATTCTTAAAAAGAGGTTGAAATTTACACCACAGCTGTTTCTGCTGGGTATAGTTACGGATTGTACAGTTATAGAGACTAAATTGATTTTGAACTTAATAACTGCAGCAAGACTGTTGGTGGCACAATATTGGAAGAAGCAAGATTTACCTACAATCCAAGAGTGGACAATGAAAGTTACAAACCTAGCGGAAATGGCAAAAATTTCGGCGTACTTGAAGGATCATTCAAATGAAAGATATTTAAGAGACTGGAGAAGATGGATAGATTATATTCAAAATAAATATCGGAATAAGAAATTGCAGATAGGTTATGAATGATTATATAGATATTTGGTGTGTCTTTAAGTAATAAAGCTAGTCGGGTAATTAGGGAATTGAAGGAACAAGAGATGTGGAATGTCATAATTATTTAGACTAGGATTGATTATGATTGTTGAAGGTTATACCCTGTAATTTGTTCTGGGAAGAGGAGGGGGGGAGGGGGGAGGTTGAGGTAGGGAAGGGGGGGGAAATATGTAAACTTTTTGTAAAACTTTTCAATAAAAAAAAAATATTCCAATTATTCCCATGCCATCCAATTTCTTACAAATCAATTAATTATATTTACCAATAATAATAAACCAAATAATTTCCCCCATATATTCCTCCAAACCACAATTTAACCATTTCTGCTTTCAACACAATATACAATTAATAGTATCTCAATTATTACAATTCCCTAGTTAAATAGAGCTTTTTTTCTTTTGTGTTTTAAAATCTTGAACCTCCTCTTTTCCCCTAAATTTCCCATTGTTTGCACCTACCTTTTTTGGTGAGGAAAAAGAAAATAAATCTGCCTCTGCCTAATTTTCCAACGTAACGGCTAAAGCCTACTTTACTTCCAGTTTCGTTTTCAGTTTGATTTGCATAAGGAGAAAAAAAAATCTGCTCCAGCAATTTAGCTCTTTGCAGCAAGCTGCAGAGCCCTCCGCAAAACAGCTGAGAGCAAATCAGCTGAGAGTCGGGAGGCAGATCTAATCAACGGGCTAATTAGCCTATGCTGAAGCTGAAAGGAGTTGTTTTTTCTTGCTGTTTGCTTGCAAGGAGGTAACTGCTGCGAGGCACAAGCCAAAGGGTGGGGGCCACCCTCCTTGCCACTTAGGGCCCCCCTGTTGCCCCCTTTTGCCTCTAGCACCCCCCTGCCACCCCCATGACTCTTACCGCCCCCTAAGGCATGGTACCGCCCACTTTGGGAACCACTGGCTTAACTACTTAAGTACTTAACAACCAGTTCTACTGAAGTAGAATCCCACCACTGGGCCTACCCATTTATTTTTGCAGACACCGGTCTACTCATTTGTTTTCTTTTAACACTAATCAGCTGTAGGGCGGCCCTTTGAAGCCCTGTGGCAAGAGTTTAAACAGTTTTTTTCCCCCTCTAGCTATCAGCTGGGACTCAGGAGGCAGCAATAGATTGGGGGTGGGGCCAAATAAAAGGTAAGACTAACGCAGGGGGTGGGTGGGGCCCCAGAACCGGTTTCCCGATGGTCTTAGGTGACCCCTGGGAAAGGGTCGTTCGACCCCCAAAGGGGTCGCGACCCACAGGTTGAGAACCACTGTTCTACATCATCTATATCATCTTCATCAGGGGTATTATTGAACATTTGATTATCAATAATAACATTATCATCATTTCTGTAATCAGCTTGCTCAAGCTTATCCCAACCTACATGCTCCAGGAATTTTGCACTAGCGCTACAATAGATACTAGTGGTTCCTGGTGCCCAGAATCTAAATGATCTGTGGTTCGATTCATATCCTACAAAAACATTTTTCTAGCTCTCTGTTGTCCTTTTCATCTTAACGGAGAGGGAATATGAATCCAAGCAGGAGCACCAAATGTATGCAAATAACTAAGATTAGGTTTTCTACCATGCCATAGTTTAAATGGTAATTCACCAGTAGATGAATTTACAACGTTGTTTAAAACATGGTTAGCACACATTATGGCTTCACCCCATAGAGTTTCTGGCAAACTAGAATCTGCTAACATAGCTCTAGACCAGTGGTTCTCAACCTTCCTAATGCCGCGACCCTTTAATACAGTTCCTCATGTTGTGGTGACCCCCAACCATAAAATTATTCCTAAAACCATTGAAAATATGTGTTTTCCGATGGTCTTAGGCGACCCCTGTGAAAGGGTCATTCGACCCCCAAAGGGGTCACGACCCACAGGTTGAGAACCACTGCTCTAGACATAGCTTGCAGTGTTTGACCTCTGTATTCTACATAAGTGTTGTGTTGTGGTCTATACAGGGCAGAACATTTATACGCAATACCTGCCTCCTGCAACATATTCTCTAACCTTAGGTTAGTAAACTCGGTACCATTGTCTGTTACCAAGCAAACTACTTTATGTTTCTGTTTTCTCTCTACAAATCTTAGCCAGTTGTTAATATGCTGAAATGTTTCAGATTTTGTTTTCATCAAGTAACAGAAACCATATCTAGAGAAATGATCAACAATGCTTAGTATATAGCAGGCTCCCCCTAAACTGGGTTGTTTAGGTCCAATTAGATCAGCAAACACCACTTCTAATGGTCTTTTGGTTTTGAATCCATTGACTCGGTTTGCTGGGGTTACTTTGCTTTTCTCCTGATTACAGGCATTACAGTTCAGATATTTAGTACATGGTTTTAACTTTATCCCTTCAGATAATTCTACTGTCTTTTTCAATACCTTAAAATTCATATGTCCTAATCGTCAATGAAGTAAATGAATACATTAATCGTGTGGCTTCTTATTATCATAAACCGAGTTAGTATTAGCTACTATTGCTGGGTTATCTCTTAATACAAATAAATCATTTTCTAACATTGCAGTAACACATTTTCCATCCTTTTCGATTAAACATTCATTTCCTCTAAAGGTTACTACAAACCCAACCTGTAATAATGATTTAACAGATAACAAGTTGAATTTCAGTCTAGGTATATACAACATTGGTAATTGTTCGTTAATAAATGAACAATGTGCAATACCTTCTCCAGCTACTTTCATTCTCCATCCATTGGTTAATGTTACATGTTGTTTGCTATTATTCAGTTTAACAAACCTTTCTCTATTTCTAGTGATGGATTGTGATGCACCACTATCAACTACCCACAAATCATGGTTAACATTTGTAGAACTTGATATAGCTAAATTAACATTCTTTTTGCTTCTCTTTTGATCACCAACAGTCATTTTCTTTCCCTTAGTACAATATTTAGCTATATGACCCTTAGCCCCACAAGAAAAACATCTTTTAACAATATAGGCAGTTGAAGACAAATTTTCTTCCTGTGGTTGTATCTCTCTTAGTTGTTCTCTGTCTTTCCTTCTTCTGGACTCTTCCAACAATCTTCCGGTTATGCCAGTCAATGTTAGTTCATCTCTGGTCAAAACCTCCAGTGAAGAAACATAGTCATCATAACTTTCATCCAAAGAAGAAAGAATAATGTAAACCTGTCGCAATTCTGAAAAAATAAGTTCCTTCTCATGTAGCTCTTGAAAAGTTCTTGTCATAAACTCCAAATGAGCTAACATATCTCCTCCTTTAAGAAGACGGGTTTTAAACAGTTTACGTGTAAGATGTATGTGAGCACCCACACTATCACGAACATATATTCTCTTCAAATTGTTCCAACACCTAGCAGCAGAATCTTCACCACGAATATGGACTAGCTGCTGGTCACTCAGTGTCAGTCCAATTATACAAAGAGCTCGTTCGTTATCCCGAGTAAATTTGGCTAATTTCTTCTCATCTTCATCATTATTTGGATTCCATGCAGTTACATCCAGTGGATTATTAACTACATCCCATAGTCCTTCCCTACGCAAAAGCAGGTTGCATTTCATAGACCAGGAAACAGTTTGTTCTGTCCAACCGGGTTATCATGGATATACTGGATGACTGTTCTTGTGCCATCTTCACTTGGATACTTGATAACAAACACAGCTGTCTGAATAAATTACTGTATCATTCACATCAACTCTCAGTGCTCTAGATATTTCTGGGTAACTCTGGGTAACTCTGGGTGGCTCTGGGCCCATAACCAATGTTAGGGATATTGTTGAGTTACACCCGAAGTTGTGGTTTATAAAGCAGAGTACCGTTAGAGTTTTACACACGGAAACGTTTTGAGAGTAATTGTGAATAACATACAGACAAACTGGGTTTTATAGTATTTTACTTTTAGGGAAAAGCAAAATCATAGTCCTTTAACAATCCAAGTCTTAGCCATATAAAGTGCAATATAAGATCAATCCAGGGATATAAAATCTTCTTACCAGTTTGTAGAAAAATACAAGGAACAATCAGGAACAATATAAAAACAGTTCAATAAATATCAGAAAGCAGTAAATAAATAATCATGATCAAACAATGACCATATAGAGAGATCAAAAAGAGTTACAGCATAGCAGCAGGTAAAAATGGTGTAGTGTCCACACTAACCATAATTTAGCTCTGGCTACAGAGCTCAGCCAATCAGGATGCAGAATGACTCAGCACAGTTCTTAAAGCTACATAATACATTCACATAATACAAACATACAATGTTGGTTTATATATTTCCTGGCCAACCAATTAGGCAATAACCATTTCCTAACAGTGTGGATCACAACAAATTGTGGCAAGTTCTTAAAGAGATGGGAGTACCAGACCATCTTATTTGTCTCTTGAGAAACCTATATGTGGGTCAAGAAGCAACAGTGAGAACTGGACACGGAACCACTGATTGGTTCAAAATTGGGAAAGGAGTCTGGCAAGGCTGTATACTGTCACCCTGCCTATTTAATTTATATGCAGAGCACATCATGAGAAAGGCGGGGCTTGATGAATCACAAGTTGGAATTAAGATTGCCGGGAGAAGTATCAACAACCTCGGATATGCAGATGATACCACTTTTATGGCAGAAAGCGAAAAGGAACTAAAGAGCTTCTTGATGCGGGTGAAGAAGGAGAGTGCAAAAGTTGGCTTGAAACTCAACATTAAGAAAACTAAGATCATGGCATCTGACCCTCTCAATTCATGGCAAATAGATGGGCAAGAAATGGAGGTAGTGACAGATTTTATTTTCCTGGGCTCCAAGGTCACTGCAGATGGGGACTGAAGCCAAGAAATTAAAAGATGCTTGCTCCTGGGGAGGAAAGCTATGGCAAATCTAGACAGCATACTAAAAAGCAGAGACATCACCCTGCCAACAAAAGTGCATATAGTCAAGGCTATGGTTTTCCCCGTTGCAATGTATGGCTGTGAAAGTTGGACCATAAGAAAGGCTGAGCGCCAAAGAATTGAGGACTTTGAACTATGGTGCTGGAGAAAACTCCTGCGAGTCCCTTGGACTGCAAGGCGATCAAACCAGTCAGTCCTAGAGGAGATCAACCCTGACTGCTGATTAGAAGGCCAGATCCTTAAGATGAAACTCAAATATTTTGGCCACCTAATGAGAAGGAAGGACTCACTAGAAAAGCCTAATGCTGGGAAAGATTGAAGGCAAAAGAAGAAGGGGACGACAGAGAATGAGGTGGCTGGATGGAGTCACTGAAGCAGTAGGCATGAGCTTAAATGGACTCCAGAGAATGGTAGAGGACAGGAAGGCCTGGAGGAACATTGTTCATGGAGTCGTGATGGGTTGGACACAACTTCGCAACTAACAACAACAAATCGTATAACCAAAGTTTTTTGCCCAGGCTATCATTGTTTCCTTCACTTGTTCTTCTTCTAATTTAATACTCAGTAAATAGCTATATAGTTTTTTTTTATCATCCTCTCTTCTGTTCCTGTTAGTATCTTATCTAATTCTGTCAACTCCATATAAAAACCATATAATTTAGCATCTTTTTCATACCTAGATTGTATTTGCAGCCGTGTATATCAAGCCATGTCGATCCCCTGTTTTTCTAATTCTTGCTTGTTTTTGAGCTCCCCCGTTTCAGTTAAAATATCTTTATATCTGACAATATTTCCCATGTTAACAATATTTGGGTGTATTAGTGCTTCCATCATCGAAAGCCAGACTGGTATATTTAAATATTGTTGTTCTCTAACTTTCTCCCACACTAACAATAAGACATTTCTTATATAATGTCTGTGAAAGTAACCATGTACTGTATCTTATTCTTCCCATACCATAAAAAGGCATGCCATCCCAATTGCAAATCATGTCTCTCCAGTATCAATAATCTTGTATTTCTCAGTACAATCCATTCTTTCAGCCAAGTTAACACCACTGCCTGGTAATATAATTCCCAATTTGGTAATCCAAAACCTCCTCTACTTCTTGCATCCTGTAACATTTTTAAATTAATTCTTGCTTTTCCCCCTGCCAAATATATTTTGTTATTATTTTATTTAGGTCTTCAAAATATTTTTTCTCCAATCTTATTGGAATTGTTTAAAATAAATATAATAACCTTGGTAACACATTCATCTTCATTGTAGCTATTTTTCCTATTAACGACAATTGCAAACCTTTCCAATTTTCCAAATCTGTCTTAATTTGTTGTATCATCTTATAGTAATTATCTTCCTTAATCGTTAAACATCTCGCTGTTAATTGGATCACTAAATATTTTACTTTTTTTGTAATCTGAATATCTAATCTCTTCATTAGCTCTTTTTTTTGTTTTTCTGTAACATTCTTCACTAAAAACTTAGTCTTTTCTTTGTTTATTTTCAGCCCTGCCACTTCACCGGATTGGGCGAACCGGTAGCGTTGGCAGCGGGAGGCTCCGGCTCCGCCCACCTGCCTGGATGCTTTTGTGCATGAGCAGAAGTATTGCACATGCGCATGAGCGTACCCGCGCCCGCGAGCAAACCGGTAGCGATGGGTTTTGAAACCCGCCCCTACCCAAATTGGCAAAAAGCATGGTGAATTCTGGACAAATGACCCCAGAACATTGTGATGAGTCATACAACTGACCCATTTGAAATTTGGGGTGGCAGAGTAACCGTTTATGATGGCTGGTAGTATTTACTATAAAGCACCCATTCCATAGCTGTCATAACTTCAATAGGTCGCAAAACAACCAGTCATTATGCGAGGACTACTTGTATTGTCTTCAATGCCTCTTGGCGTTTACTTATTTCCTTCTTCTTCCTGTTCCTCCTGTAAAAGGCGTAACTGCAGACATGAAAAGATTAATTGTTCTCATTGTCAGGAAAGTTTTCCTTCGTTCTGGGTTGTTTCTCTCCTTGATTAGTTTCCATCCATTGCTTTTTGTCCTGCCTTCAGGTGCTTTGGAGCAGGGGTCTCCAACCTTGGTGTTAAGTTGGGTGAAGGAAGAGACTGGAACAGGCTTCAGACAACAGCTCTTTATTCGTTAACTATGTACAATCCAGCAGCTTGCCTCTCTGACAACTCGCTCTTATATACAGAGTTGTCAGCGAGTTCAACCAATCATATACAAGTATTTTTTCCGCTCAATCAGGCTGTCAGTATCTAACACTTGGCAACTTTAAGACTTGTGGACTTTAACTCCCAGAGTTCCTCAGCCAGCAAAGCTGGCAAAGCTGGCTGAGGAACTCTGGGAGTTGAAGTCCACAAGTCTTAAAATTGCCAAGGTTGGAGACCCCTTCTTTGGAGAATGGCTGACCCCCTCTTCTTTGTGGGAGCCTCTCAAATATTGGAACACTGTTGTGGCCCGTCAGTGGCCTGTGCAGCTAGTAGCTGATTCCAACAGCGAGGAGGCTGGTGTGGTGCTGCGCCAGCAGCCTGTGCAGCTGGAACTCGAGTCGGACAATGAGGAGGCTGGAGAAGATGTGGTGCCAGAGGCAGGGATTCAGCCAGGGCCTTCAGAACCTCCAGAAGCTTCCATGGGTGAAGAGGAAGAAGAGGAGGAGCCTCTTCTCAATGCACGGGTGCGCAGAGCTGCCAAAAGGCAGGAGTGGCTCCTCAGGAGGAGGTCTCCTCGAGAGTAAGGCTTGGGGCTAATTGGCCACTCCCTTAGCCTATTTAAGGATGGATGATGACTGAGGCAATTTGCAGGGAACTGTTGTGACTCCGACCCCCGAGGCCAACTTATCGGAGGGAGAAGGCTCTGAACATGAAGGAGAGGAGTTGGCCAGGCCTCCCCCTCCAGGACCCTCCTCTCTGGCACTGCCTCAGGTGTCTCCCGAAGGAGAAGAGATTGGCCAGGAGCCAGGTATCTCCTTGCAGTCGGACAGTGACGGAGATAAGTCTTGGCTGGATCCACGCCAGCGTCGGAGAGACAAGCGCACGCAGCAGAAAAGGAGGCGTGCCAGAGATTAAGCTGAGTCACTGGACCACACCCCACAGGGGATAAAAGGGGGTGAGGTGGCCATTCAGACTCTGTGACAGACAAAACTAACTACTAGCGAGTCACATTGTTTAATTTAATTTAATTTAATTTAATTTCCAATTTATATACCGCCCTTCTCCCTGAGGACTCAGGGCGGTGTACAGCCAAGATAAAAAACATAGAATACAAATATTAAAAAACATTTAAAAATATATATAAATTTTGGCCCAAAAGTTAAGAAATCACAGACTGATTAAAAGAATTTAAAAATTTCTTCTTAAGCCAACCCGGCTTGCTGAACGTTGAAACAACGTTATCTGCCTTGGATTTAATACGGACTGGACTTGACAATTCTTGAACTGTGTGTATCTTGTTTGGGTTTATCTGTTGGAGGAACAACCCCTCCCTCTATGAGTAAAGTTCTTGGCAGGCAGCTACTGGGTTGCTGCCAATCCTCTTATCGAAAGAATTTGTTGTCTGCCAGTTTTATTTAACCCCTGGCTATCTGTTTGTGTGCGTGTGTGAGCCGGGGACAGAACAGGAACAACTTAGTTCACTCTCCTTCGTGTCTGGAACTTAGTTCTTTTATCAGTGTCCTGCAAATTGCTTCTGGGCTTTCTGCCAATCCTAGTAAGATTACAATTATTTATTCTTTGGATTCTTGTAGGCTGTTAAGAAAATTAATTAACAGCCTTTGTTTGAAAAAGACTGATTTAATTTAGTAAACTAAGGTTTATACACACTTTGTGTGTGCTGCATTTTTGGGTCTGTAGCTGGGGCAGAACAGAACACTGCTATCATGTCACCCCTAGTCCTTCAACACTCCAATGTAGGAGTTTGCATACGTGCAGGAATTTTCCTAATCTCGAAGGCAAACCTCAGATAAGGAAGGTTACATGCACGTAGGCGCCAGGAAATGACATTAGAAAAAAAGACCCTGAATCTGTAAATAAGAGGAGAGGAAGTGGGATGTATGTTAGACTTTAACTATAGCTAAACATTATAAGTGCTTAAGCAAGCAGTAGTAATGGTTAACCAAAGTGTCAGTGTTTCGACGCTGGCATAGAGAGCAGAGGAGACAGAGAGATAAGCTCTGAACTTTTGCCTGCTAAATCCCTTTGAAGTCGGGTTGTCGTGGTAATGAAGGGAGGAGACATTCCTGGGAAATGACGAGACAAGAAGTCTGAAGAATGACTTGGAAGATAGCCAATGAGAAGCAGAGATTTGGGGATCGGAAAGGGAGGGATTGGGGGGCAAAAGGTCAGTCTTGCCAGCATCGAAGTCTGACAGACAGACAAGACTCAACTTTCCAAGCCAAACTGGCAAACCTCCAGCCCTCCAGCTCCCTACCAGATGTTTGGATGAATTGGAGGCAAGGTTCTGAAGGCATGGCAGCAAGCCAGCTCTCTACTGAAAGTCTACTCCAAACGGCTGTGAACCAGCCACCCCTCCCTACTCCAGCCAGTTTGGATGCAACGGGGCCACCCCCTCCCCCAGCAAAGCTGCAACCCCCCTTCCCCCCCCCCCCCCCCACTGCCACAGAATTACCAAGGACAGACGATCGTGCTCCAGCCCAAGAGAAGAGAAAATGATGAACCTTGGTGGACTTTGCCAAAATCTGCAGAAGCTGAATTCCCCTTTCCAGATGCTAAAGGTAAGGGGAAGCCCCTGAGTGAATTGGGAAGGGCGGATTGGTTATGGGATTGGCAGAAGGCCAGACAGAAAGAAATTTCAACCCTGCCACTCGAAAGCCCCATGGAGGAGTTAAAGCAAAATTTTGAACGTGCCGTCAGCCTGGAAGACGGTCCATCCTGCAGGCCCAAAGATAGAAGGAGGCCAGCTGACCCTGTTGAACTAAGTCACCATAGAAGGGGGCCCAACCCTTCCCCCTCCCACACCAGAAGGAAGGAAAGTCCCAGTTTGCATCCATGGGTTCCTCCTCTGCCCAGCAAACATACCAGCCTACGCAAGGCATCACCCCCCCCCGCCCCCGAATGAGAGATGAGGAAGAAGCCCAACGATACCCCAGACAGGCACACAGAGCCCGGCCATGGGAGGATGGGCCACCGAGGGCAGAGCCACCCCGGTTCAGAGGGAAATTTGATGGGGATCCAGACCAGGTGGCGTAGTTCCTCGACGCAGCTGAGGTCTATATCGAGAGCTATGGGCACCTTTACCCATTCCCCAGAGCCCTGGTCAATGCCATTTCAGAAGGGCTGGAGGGAGAAGCAAAGACTTGGTCATCAGCCCTCTACAAGAATAGAGCCCCCCAACTGCAAGACGCAGATGATTTCTTGCAACTACTGCGGGCGAGGTACGAGGAGGTAGGGGAGGACCCATATGTGGAAGACGAACTCAGAAGCCTAATCCAGAGAGGGAAGCCCATCAAGGAACACATTCGTGAATTCTGAAGAGTCGTGGGCACCTTGCCTCCCCTACCTGAGCGACTGCTAGTGTATTTTTTCAGAACGAGCCTAGATAAGCGGATCGCTCAAGTGACCGCTTATCGGGACATCTCGAAGCGACTCTTTGAATGGTTCCGCGTGGCGATGCAAGTTGAAAGGGGACTGCGCGCCAACGACATGCTAAAGCAACCAGAGGCCAGGGAGAGATACCAATCGGACCCGAGGCCACAAACCAGACGAGGAACCATGGCACCACGGCCTACCCAAAGGCCTTTCGTTCCGTGGAGCCCAATTAGATGCTACAGATGTGGAGGAATGGGCCATCTAGCAGCAGCCTGTGGAACCCTGGGCCCGAGGCCAAACCCTCAGCCAAAGGCACGACGAGAATGGGGCCCCAAGCGAGCCACTGATGTGCCACAAAGTCTCCTCCCCGGCACAGAGGTCTTCGCCCACCTGACCGAGACAAAGGGAGTCCCGGATGATGGAGACCAATTCCCCGACTCGTATGACAGCGAGGACAAGGGTGAAGATGACCCAATGGTGAGTGGTCCCATCCACCCTTTCCTTTTCCCCATACACCTAACAGCCCCAAAGACAGGTACCCAAGAGACTTTCCAAGCCCTGATAGACTCGGGCTGCACTAGGTGCCTGATTAATCTACCCACAGTCCTAATATTGGGGATCCGAGCTAAGAAGCTCAACCACCCAATTCGATTTGAGCAAGTTGATGGGACCCTAGTAGGCGGAACTTGCGCCACACACCTGACCGAACCAGTGAAGCTAGAACTAGGGGATCACTGGGAGACGATACGGTTCATAATAGTCCCCAAGATGGCCGATCCAGTCATACTGGGACTTTCCTGGCTAGACAAGTGGGGTCCAATTATCTGGTGGCAAGAGGGGACCCGCAGATTGAGGATAGCCAAAGGGCCCCAACCTCTGCCGTTCCAACCAGAACAAACACCCCCCACACTCGGGCCCCAATGTCTCCTGGCTGAACAAAAGAAAATGGCACCGACGCAAGGGCCCCTCCCGAAGGGCATCGTGAAGCAGCTGGGGCCCACATCCAACAGCACCCATGAAACAGAGTAGATCCCAAAAGACTACCAAGACCTAGCACAGGCATTTAGCGAGACCGAGTGTGACGTCCTACCTCCCCACCGCGATTCCGACTGTGCCATCGAAATCATCCCTGGAGCGAAACTACCTAAACCTAAATTGTATGCCATGACACCCCGTGAAATGCAAGAAATACGGAACTACATAGACAAAAACCTACGAAGGGGCTTCATCGATCCAGTCAAACCGCGGGTTGTGGCACCGGTCCTCTTCAAAGAGAAGAAAGACGGCTCTATGCGTCTGGTAGTTGACTTTCGGGGATCAATGCGGTCTGCGTACACAACTTATATTCCCTCCCCCTCATGAAGGACATGCTAGCCCACCTGGCCAAAGGGAAGATTTTCACCAAACTAGACCTCCGCGAAGCCTACTACCGAGTGCGCATCAGGGAAGGAGACAAGTGGAAGACAGTGTTCAACTGCCCCCTGGGAAGTTACCAATTCAAGGTGATGCCATTTGGGCTACAGGGAGCCCCAGCGGTGTTCATGCAATTGATAAATGAAGTTCTACATGACCACCTGTACAAAGGGGTCCTCGTCTACCTAGATGACATTCTCATTTACACGGAGACCATAGACGAACACATACCCCTCGTACGCAAAGTGCTGGAAAAACTGCTGAAAGCAAACCTCTATGTCAAACTGTCAAAATGTGAGTTCCACCGATCACGTCTGGACTATTTAGGTTACCAAGTGTCAAACGAGGGGATAGAGATGGACCCGGCTAAAGTACAATCAGTCCTAGACTAGCGACCCCCTCGCACCCGCAGGCAACTACAAAGCTTCCTGGGGTTCGCAAATTTCTACAGGCAATTCATCCCCTCCTTTGCAAGAATTGCCAAACCTCTGACGGACCTCCTAAAGACAGGGAGTCCGACAATGAAACCCCGCCCGGGACAGCCTCTACAGTGGGACCCGGCCTGCCAACAGGCATTCGAGACACTAAAACAAATGTTTGCAAAAGAACCGGTCTTGAAGCATCTTGACCCCGAACAACCCTTCGTCATCCAAGCAGATGCCAGCAATGTAGCAGTAGGGGCAGTCCTACTCCAAAAGAACAGCCAGGGGGACCTGCAACCTTGTGCCTACACATCCCGCAAACTCACCGACACAGAGAGACGATGGGCAGCATGGGAAAAAGAAGCATTCGCGGTGAGATGGGCGCTGTTAACCTGGCGACACCTGCTAGAAGGAGGCCAGACACCGTTCAAGGTTTGGACTGACCATCAAAACCTGGAGGCCCTCAAGACCCCACGGAAGTTATCGCCCAGGCAAGTCCAGTGGGCCCAATACTTCAATCGTTTCAACTTTGAGCTGAAGCACATCCCAGGGGGGAAGAACTTTCTGGCCGATGCCCTCTCCCGAATGCCTCAATATAACAGTGAACGTGAGCAGATAGTGAATCCATTTCATCCCTTCTGCCCAAGGAGTGGGCCAAGTAACCACCAGACGGCAGCATCGAGACCAGCAGGGCCAACCCGCGAGTGACCTAACGACAAGGCTCAAGGCAGAAACGTTGGCGGACCCCTGGTTCCAAGACAATCAACATCTCCTGACAAAGAGAGATGGCCTAGCATGGAGAGGGACGAAACTTTATGTCCCAGACACCTTGCGCACCTTAATCCTCAAGAGAAGTCACGATGTCAAACCAGCGGGACATTTTGGTTTCCTAAAGACTCTGCACTTAGCTCGGAGACAGTTTTGGTGGCCCCACATGAGAAAAGACATGGACAGCTATGTAAAAAGTTGTACCATCTGTGCCACGATGAAAACCCGACCAGGAAGGCCCCCGGGGCTGCTGCAGCCAGTAGCTGAACCGACAAGGCCATGGGAGGAGATTGCTATGGACTTCATAGTCGAAATGCCGAGGAGCAGCAGAAGCACAGTGATCTGGACTGTAATAGACTTGTTCTCCAAACAGGCACATTTCATACCCTGCAGCGGACTACCCTCAGCCCGCCAATTGGCCAAACTGTTCGTAAAACACATCTACCGCCTGCACGGAGTACCCAGAAGAATCATCTCTGATCGAGGTGTCCAGTTTACAGCGAAGTTCTGGAGGGAATTCCTTCGATCCATAGGATCATCCCAAGGCCTCAGCTCAGCGTTTCACCCGAGCACCAATGGGGGGGCGGAGAGATTGAATGCCATGATAGAGCAGTACCTGAGGTGCTACATGGACTACCAACAATCAAACTGGGCGGACCTCTTATCGTTTGCGGAGGTCACATATAACAATGCTGTCCACAGTAGTACAGGACTAACCCCATTTAAGATAGTGAGCGGCATCGATTTCGTCCCCATGCCAGAGTACCCGAGGGAGCCTCCTTCCTCAGTTACCTTGACCGAATGGATGGCAATGCTAAGAGAAACCTGGGAGAACGTCAAGAGGGCATTAGACAAGGCAGCACGGTCTTATAGGACACAAGCAGATAAGCACCGAGCCCCCCAGAGGCCGTTCCAAGTAGGGGAAAAGGTCTACCTCTCCACCAAGTACTTGAGACTCAGACTCCCAACCAGAAAACTGGGGCTGAAATTCATAAGGCCATTTCCAATAGTAAAAGTAATCAACCCGGTT
This sequence comes from Pituophis catenifer annectens, assembly GCF_029215685.1. Taxonomy (NCBI): domain Eukaryota; kingdom Metazoa; phylum Chordata; class Lepidosauria; order Squamata; family Colubridae; genus Pituophis; species Pituophis catenifer. The sequence goes on from NW_027256885.1 coordinate 46,204,979, forward strand.
ACAGTACAATTGCAGTTGCCCCGGTTACTAGGGAGGATACACCTCGTTTTTCACAGTAGCCTCCTGAAGCCTGTGGTAGGGTCAACTTTAAGGCTGGTGCCACGTGATCCCCCAGGGCCCTTGATTGTTGGAGGCCAAACCCACTATGAAGTACAGCGAATTCTTGATTCGAGGTGGCACAGAGGACGCCTCCAATACTTAATTAAGTGGAAGGGTTACCCCTTGTCAGAAGCTTCCTGGGTGAAGAGCACAAACATTCAAGCTGACCGCCTCATAGCTAAATTCCATGCAGATCACCCGGACAAGCCGGGAGGGGGTGGGACACACCCTCGGACGGGGTAAGGTACTAAACTTGTTGTTTGTCTCGCGCAGGCCTCACCGGGAGAGTGAAGGGAGAGGGGCCGGATGTCAGCGTTTTGACGCTGGCATAGAGACTAGAGGAGACAGAGAGATAAGCTCTGAACTTTTGCCTGCTAAATCCCTTTGAAGTCGGGTTGTCGTGGAAATGAAGGGGGGAGACATTCCTGGGAAATGATGAGACAAGAAGTCTGAAGAATGACTTGGAAGATAGCCAATGAGAAGCAGAGATTTGGGGATCGGAAAGGGAGGGATTGGGGGGCAAAAGGTCAGTCTTGTCAGCATCGAAGTCTGACACAAAGATCTTATAGTTGCTGGAAGACTTTTTTGAGCCAATGAGATGCTGACAAGTGCTCTGTAGCTGAAAGTAACAAACTATATAATGTCACTATGTAAGGCAATAAAGACACCACATATATCTTCACCCTTTGTGTGTGTTGTCATTTACAACAAGTGGTGCCCGAACAGGGACTCCTGCTTCGTCCGGCAAGGATTTGGTGCACCGTCAACCCGTGTGGTATCTTCAACCTTTTAAAGGTTTCTGTAAGTACTCGTGGTTTCTTCAACCTTTTAAAGGTTTCTATAAGTAATGGGGTCTTTGCTTTCTGAGGAACAAAGGAAGCATGCTGAAGAATTAAGCTATTTACTTAAGAAAAATCACACTGATGTATCACAACGCAGTCTCTTACGGCTGGTCCAGGAGATTGCGAATCAGTGTTTATGGTATCCTGAAAAGGGGTCTTTAAAATTATTTGATTGGGAAAAAATTGGGAAAGTTTTACATACTGAACCAAGAGCTAAGGTAGAGATTTTGCATGTGTGATATTCAGGAAACCAGCCTTTACCTTTTTAGGAATAAAAACAGAGACTATGAACAGACCAAAGACAGCTTTTATTGTTAACTTTGCAAAGTGTCTTCCTGTTGTGGCCCCGCCCTCTAAGCCTGTCCCATCGGAGGAAGAAAGCTCCGAGCATGAGGAAGAGGAGTCAGCCAGGCCTCCCTCTCCAGGCCCCTCCCCTCTGGCATTGTCTCAAGTGCCAGTCGAGGGAGAGGAGACAGCTGATTCGAATCAAAGTGATAATGAAACATCATGCCTGGACGCACGCCTCCGAAGGCGTGATAAACGTTTGCAGCAGCTTAGGAGGCGTGCTAGGGATTAGAACTGAGTCACTGGACCACACCCCAGAGACTATATAATAGAGGGTAGTGGTCAAAGGATCCTTGTGACGAACAAAGTAAACCTTGGACAGTCACTAAAGCCTCGTCCGGAACTGCTGGGAGGAATATTATTTCTGTTTGGACTTTCTTGAACGTTCGTACCTTATCTGTCTGTTTGTGAAAATAAAGTCCCTTGGCAGACAGTGTGTCTATCGCTGCCAAGAGGGAGATAAGAACTGGGTGCGTTCCAAAGTGTTTCCTTAACCCTCGGCTGGCTGTGTTGTGTGTGTGTGGGGACGGGGACAGATCATCTTGTTCGTCACCCCATACTCCATCGTTAACCCACGATGGACCAACAGCTGCAGCAGCAGTTACAGCAGATACTGCAGGCCAATCAGCTTCTGCAACAGCAAGTAGCACAGCTAACTGCCCAACTTGCTTTGGGAAATGCTCCTGCAGCTCCACCTCCTCCCCCTCCCCGTCCGAGATGCCCAGTGAACGTGCCAGATAGGTTTTCTGGGCAGCAGGAGATGTTTCCGGCCTTCTTGGGACAATGCCAACTGTTTATGGCAATGAGGCCGGAGGATTTTCCGGATGACCGGGCTCGGGTGGCATTTGTTATCAGCTCCCTCTCTGGCACTGCCACCCGATGGGCCACGCCCCTGTTGTTGCAAGATAGCCCCTTGCTCCTGGACTTTCAGGGCTTTTTACAACACCTGCGCACCATGTTTGAGGATCCCCTCCGGGTGCAGACGGCAGCGAGGCGCATCAAGGACCTCCGCCAAGGCAAGCGCCCCCTGCAGGACTATATTGCAGAGTTCCGACTGCTAGGCCAGGATTCGGCTTGGAATGAGGTGGCGCTGATGGACGCCTTCCAGGACGGCCTTTCCGATGAGATGCAGGACGAGCTGGTTCGTATGGAGGCGCCACCGACTCTCGACGCGCTGGTGACCCAATGCCTGCGCATCGACGCCCGCCTGCAACGGCAACGGCCCCGTCGGGCTCTTCCAGAACCATCGACAGCATCGGCACCCCCGCATTTCGCACCGACAGTGCTCCGGACCGCACAGCGTTTTGTGGCGACGGCTGAGGAGCCCATGGAGCTCGGAGCAGCCAGACCTCAACTGACGGCCCAGGAGCGGATGCGGAGATGTCAAGGGGGGTTGTGCCTCTATTGCGGTGAGGCGGGACATTTTGCCGCCTCGTGTCCCCGGAAGCGGAGTGGACCGCTCATGCCTGTTCCGGAGTCTCGGCGTGACCAGCTGGGAAACGGGCCAGGCCTGGCCTAGGGGAAACTCTGGGTCAGGCACGTGACCATGCCCCGCCAGAGTCGGCGGCTGTGGACTGTGAGCCCCCTCGGCACCTGATTTTGAACACCCGGGTGTTGTTGGCTAACCGGTCGGAGGGGCTCCAAGCGCATGCGCTGGTGGACTTGGGGGCCACCACGAACTTTATGGACCAGGCCTTTGTGGCCCATTACAAAGTCCCCTTGGTTCCAGTGGACCCTCCGTTGAGGGTTGAAACTATAGATGGGCGGAAACTCGTGGCGGGGCCCATCAAAACCGCTACCCAGCCCTTGCGCCTCGCCATTGGAAACCACGAGGAGGCGATCCAGTTTTACGTAACGGCGGATCTGCACTTTCCCTTGGTCCTGGGGATGGCCTGGCTTCGGGCGCACGACCCTCAGGTGGCGTGGTCGAGAAACGCCATCTCGTTCCCGAGCCTGCAGTGTGTCGACCACCTTCGCCACACCTGCGCCGGCCAGGACGTCTCTGCCCCAAACGTCTCCTTGCCTCCGGAGCTGACGCCCTTCGCCGACGTGTTCAGCGAGAAGGAGGCGGACCGCTTGCCCCCGCACCGACCCTACGACTGTGTGGTGGACCTAATGCCCAACGCGCCCCTGCCCTCGGGACGCCTGTACTCCATGTTGGAGCCCGAGCTGGCCGCCTTACGGGACTTTCTGGAAAAGAACCTGGCCCGTGGGTTCATCCGGCCTTCGACCTTCCCGCTCTCGGCCCCGGTCCTCTTCGTTAAAAAGAAGACGGGGGACTTGCGCCTGTGTTGCGACTACCGGCGCTTGAACGCCATCACAGTGCGAAATCGCTACCCCCTGCCGCTGATCCCGGAGCTCATGGAGAGGTTGCGGGAGGCCTCGATCTTCACTAAGCTCGATCTCCGAGGGGCCTACAACCTGGTGCGCGTGAGAGAGGGGGACGAGTGGAAGACGGCGTTCGGCACTCGGTACGGACACTTCGAGTATACCGTCATGCCGTTCGGATTGACCAACGCCCCCGCGGTCTTCCAGCACTTGATGAACGATGTGTTCCGGGACATGCTGGATCGGTTCGTGGTGATCTACTTGGATGACATTTTGATCTATTCCCGGACCCCGGAAAGTCACCTCCAGCATGTCCGCCAGGTCCTGCAGCGCCTGCGGGAGCACCAGCTCTATGCGAAGTTGGAGAAATGCTACTTCTTCCAGACTTCCATAGAGTTCCTTGGGCACATCATCACCCCCAAGGGCATCGCGATGGACCCGCGCAAGGTGGAGGCCTTGCGCAGTTGGGAACCCCCGCGTCGGGTGAAGGACGTCCAGCGTCTGTTGGGATTCGCCAACTACTATCGGACCTTCATCCCGGGCTTCGCCACCCTGACCTTGCCGTTGACCCAGCTCCTTCGGAAGAAGGTCCCGTTCCAGTGGGGGCCCCCGCAGCAGCAGGCCTTCGAGGTCCTCAAGCAGGCCTTCCTCACGGAGCCAGTCCTGAGGCACCCCAATCCACACCGTCCGTTCGTGGTGGAGACGGACGCGTCCAATGTGGCGATTGGGGCGGTGCTGCTACAGGCTCCGGTGGATGGCGGCACTCTTTTTCCCTGCGCATACTACTCCCGGAAACTCGGCCCTCGGCCCGCACCACGGCTCGCCTGTTCCTGCAACATATCTTCCGCCTCCACGGCCTGCCGGACCGGGTGGTTTCGGACCGCAGGGCCCAGTTCACGGCCCGCTTCTGGAAAAGCCTGATGGCCGCGCTGGAGGTGCAGGTGTGCCTGTCGTCGTCGCACCATCCGGAGACTGACGGGGGCACGGAGAAGGTCATCGGCATACTGGAGCAGTACCTCCGCTGTTTTGTCAACCAGCAGCAGGACAACTGGGCCGAGTACCTTCCCCTGGCGGAGTTCGCCTTTAATAACTCCCAACACACCTCCACCCAGATGACCCCGTTCCATGCCAACGTCGGATACCATCCACGGCTTTTCCCGTTGACCATCATGGACTCCCCTGTTCCCGAGACCCGGGACTTCCTCTCAGAGCTGCAGGCGGTGCAGCAACTGGTGCGGCGGCAGCTGATCCGGGCGAAAGAGGATTATAAACGGTTCGCCGATCGCGCCCGCCGGGCGACGCCACCGCTGGAAGTAGGAGATCGGGTGTGGTTGTCCACGAAACACCTCCCCACGGACCGGCCGGTGAGGAAACTGGCCCACCGCTTTATCGGTCCCTTCCCTATCGAGGCGGTCATCAATCCGGTGGCCTACCGATTGACTCTACCCCGCTCCATGCGGCTCCACCCTGTTTTTCATCGGTCCCTCCTGGTCCCTGAGGCCCCCGCGAGCCATCTCCGCCGCCCGCCGACGCCTGCCCCCCCAGCCGCAGCCGACGAGGACGACGCCTCGACATATGAGGTGGACAGTATCCGGGACTCCCGTTGGCTGAAGGGGCGCTCCCAATACCTCATCGCCTGGAAGGGGTACGGGCCCGAGGATTTCACCTGGGTGGACGCATCTGCCGTTCAGACCCCTGACCTGGTGCGGGCTTTCCACGAACAGTTCCCGTCCCGACCCCATCCCGACCGTCAGACCCGGGGGAAGGGCCCTGCGGTGGGGGATAGTGTTGTGGCCCCACCCTCTGAGCCTGTCCCATCGGAGGAAGAAAGCTCCGAGCATGAGGAAGAGGAGTCAGCCAGGCCTCCCTCTCCAGGCCCCTCCCCTCTGGCATTGTCTCAAGTGCCGGTCGAGGGAGAGGAGACAGCTGATTCGAATCAAAGTGATAATGAAACATCATTCCTGGACGCACGCCTCCGAAGGCGTGATAAACGTTTGCAGCAGCTTAGGAGGCATGCTAGGGATTAGAACTGAGTCACTGGACCACACCCCAGAGACTATATAATAGAGGGTAGTGGTCAAAGGATCCTTGTGACGAACAAAGTAAACCTTGGACAGTCACTAAAGCCTCGTCCGGAACTGCTGGGAGGAATATTATTTCTGTTTGGACTTTCTTGAACGTTCGTACCTTATCTGTCTGTTTGTGAAAATAAAGTCCCTTGGCAGACGGTGTGTCTATCGCTGCCAAGAGGGAGATAAGAACTGGGTGCGTTCCAAAGTGTTTCCTTAACCCTCGGCTGGCTGTGTTGTGTGTGTGTGGGGACGGGGACAGATCACTCCCTCTCACAGGAAGAGAGAGAGCAAGTAAGCCTTTTACTCACGGATCTTATATACAATTTTCAGGATGCACAAGTCTAATACAACAGGATATAAGCAGGTCCCTAGAGCATCAGTTTCAGATCTTATATAACACATTTAGCACATGTTTTGCCTCCTGGAAATTCCCCATCTTCCCAGTAAAAATACCCCACACGAAAATATTGCTTATGCTTGTGATATTATGTGCGTACTTCCCTTTATTAAAGAGGGCAAAGTGACCCAGAACATTGGTCTATTCATTATGTATCCTGCAAAACAAGCAGTTTTTAGGAACTATACAGGAACTACACAGTTCCTCTTCTCATGTTCTTATGTCTTATTATGTTCTCTTAGCTAAATTATATAATCAGGTTATACAAGGTAGAATAAGGCACTTAAAATGGCGTAGCTCAGGGTATACTTTTTACAGGAATAATCCTTATTTCTCTCAATCCCCCATTCTCCTTTTCATTAATTTTTATTCCTGTAAATTATGTATGTTCTGTAACATTATAGAAACCTCTCTGCGGCCTAAGCTACCACGTGATTCTTCAGTCAGTTTCTTCTGTTTCCTCACTCTACAGCAACACTTCCACCAACATTTCCAAAAGCTACAGCATACAGGTATACATTTAATACAAAGACATGAAATAAGACCTATAACTACAATCAGTATAATACTGACAAACAATTCCCTCAACCATGCAAAACCGGGTAACCACGAGGTTAATGTGTCCCAGACTCCCTTAAAAGCTGCATTTTTGGTTACCTGAGTTAAATGTGTAGTAATATTATGTAATGACTTTAACTTGGATTCTATAAATTGAGATTTGTCGGAAATATTAAAACAACAAAGGCCTTGGAATTCCTTGCATCCATGACCCATTCTTAATAGCATATATTCTATAGCTACTCTATTTTGCAATAAAGTTTTTCTTATTTCTCCCATCTCATCAGCCAATGCAGCAATAGCAGACGATGTTTCATTTATACTTTTAGCTAAAGCACAAGCTAAATGTCCAAGTTGATATTGGTTATACTGTGTAGACATCCATGGAAACATCCCCAAAAGTCCAGCTTGGACTTTATTCAACACTACTACATCATCATTACAGGTAGCATCGAATGCCCAATGTGTAGTATCCCTTCTGCCTCTATAGATCCCCTTATATGTGTTCTGTCCCCGTCTCACACACGCACACAAACAGACAGCCGTGGGTTAAATAAACTGGCAGACAACCAAATTCTTTCGATAAGAGGATTGGCAGCAACCCAGTAGCTGCTTGCCAAGAACTTTACTCATAAACAAGATACACACAGTTCAAGAATTGTCAAGTCCAGTCCGTAATTAAATCCAAGGCAGATAATGTTGTTTCCAAAGATGCAATGTGACTCGCTAGTAGTTAGTTTTGTCTGTCACAGAGTCTGAATGGGCACCTCACCCCCTTTTATACCCTGTGGGGTGTGGTCCAGTGACTCAGCTTAATCTCTGGCACGCCTCTTCTTCTGTTGCACGTGCTTATCTCTGCGACGCTGCCGAGGATCCAGCCAAGACTCATCTCCCTCATTACTGTCCACCTGTGGCTGCATGGACGTGCTTGGCCCCGGGCCTATCTCTTGACCTTCGGTGGACACCGAAGGCATTGCCTGAGAGGAGGGTCCTGGAGAGGGAGGCCTTGCCAACTCCTCTCCTTCACTCTCGGAGTCCTCTCTTGCCGATGACACAGGCTCAGGTAACGGAGCCACAACAATATGTTCCTTCCCTAATATGGTCATATGATTCTATGGGTGTAATATGCCATTTAGTAGGATCTTTAGGAGCATATATAACTAAATGTGGTTCTTTTCCAGGCTTAGGGATCTCATGATCTCCGTGTCCCTCCGCAGTTTCAACACCTTCATGAGTAGTTACCTTGGTAGCCACTTTCTTAGGAACACGATCAGTATGGTATAAACTTGCATTCATCATCTCATAATAAAACTCTGTTTTATGATTTATGTCTTTTAAATGTGCAACGGCCATAACAGTAGTCAAGCGACCAATGGTACAAGAACCACCTATGGCATGTGCAGGGATATATGCATAAGCATACAATCCACAAAAGAGAAACCAACCTCTAGGCAAATATAGAACCTGGCCAATAGATTCCACCTCCTCCGTTTCCGAACAGTGAAACACCACCTCAGTAGGCAGAGGAACATTGTTAGGTTCAGCTTGCAGCTTACTCCTAACTTGTTGGTCAGGCAATATCTGTTTCTTTAAGAAACAACTGAGCCACGTAATCAGGGTTTGCTGAACCCTGTAATTAGGCTACAGTGCATAAATAAGCAGCACAGAGAAGCGTTCGTTCTTCCTGGTTCTTCCTGCTTCTTCCGGATTGATACCTGATTGTATCCTGTTGCTTATTGCGTCTATTATATGGTACTGTATACCAAGAGTTACTAAAGTCTGTTTGCTTTGGTAAGGGAAGATACTTACTGGACTGATATTACTGTTTATGACCTTGGACTGTTTTACTTACATCGAGACTGCTTGTTATCTATAAAGTATTATTCTCACATGAGCTGGACGTTTATCTCCTTCCCTGTGTGTTTCTGCTCTGCTCGTTGCACAAGCAACAAATACCTTTTACACACACCCTAACATTGGTTATGGGCCCAGAACGTTCCAGGGCTCTTTAATTTGTTTTTGTGGAAGTGAGAAGTGCAGGCAGTGGGTGTAGTAGTCAAGATGATGGCTTTTGAGCAAGGTACAAGTTATTCTACTATAACCCGGTTGGATGGTACAAACTATGTTACCTGGTCCACAAAATGCTGTCTACTTTTGCGAAAAGAAGGACTGTGGGACATGGTTAATAATCCACCGGACATAACTGCATTGAATGCTGATGACGAAGAAGATGCCAAAAAGATAGCGAAGTTTCACAGGGACAACGAGCGTGCTTTATGCATCATTGGCCTGACACTGGGAGACCAGCAACTTGTCCATTTCCGGGGCGAAGAGTCTGCTGCGAGGTGTTGGACAAAGCTAAAGAAGCTCTACGTTCGTGACTCTGTGGGTGTCCATATCTACCTGACACGGAAATTATTTCGCTTACATCTTCAGAAAGGAGGAGACATGATGGCTCACCTGGACTCCATGACAGGGCTTTTCCAGGAGCTACATGAGAAAGACCTTGTGTTTACTGAACTGCAGCAAGTTTATATTATTCTTTCATCATTGGATGACAGTTATGACTCTTTTGTTTCATCATTAGAAGTATTGTCTAGAGATGAACTAACATTGGCCAGTATAACTGGTAGGTTACTGGATGAGGCCAAACGTAGGCACGAACGAGACCAGTTAAGGATGCAACAGCAACCAAAAGCGGAAGCTGTATATGAGAATGTCAATATTGTTAAATGCTGTTATGCTTGTGGGGCTAAGGGGCACATTGCAAAATATTGTAAAAATAAGGAGGTGTCTGCTAGAAGCTCTGCTAAACCCAGGAAAGGGTGTAATTTAGCAACCAGTTCATCTAATAATATAAGAGATGATTGGTGGGTGATTGATAGCGGTGCCTCTCAATCAATAACAAAAAACAGAAAACTGTTTCTAAATATGAAGAAAAGTACTAAAAAGGTCAAATTAGCTAATGGCTGGAATGTGACTGTAGCTGGGGAGGGACTTGTTCAATGTTCTCTTAGTAAGCACCCTTTACCCATGCTTTATATCCCTAGTTTGAAATATAACCTTTTATCTGTAAAGTCATTACTACATTCTGGGTTTACAGTAACTTTTAAAAACAACAAATGTTTGCTTGAATGTGAAGGCACTGTAGTTACTGCAGAATTAGAAGACGACTTATTTGTTATTAGGGATAAGTCATTACTGTTAGTCCAGTCAAAAGCTAAATTTGGAAAGCCTCATGATGAATGCTTACATTTATTACATAGAAGGCTTGGTCATCTGAATTTCAGGTTGTTGAATTTGACTGTTAAGCAGTCTAATGGCATTAAATTAAGGGCTTGCAGCAAATACCTGAATTGTAATACTTGTAACCAGCATAAAAGTAAAGTTACACCTGCAAACCGCTGCAATGGGTTTAAAACAACTAAACCTTTGGAGGTAGTCTTTTTAGACTTAATAGGGCCAAAGAAACCCAGTTTAGGGGGAGCATGCTATATTTTGAGTATAGTTGATCACTTTACCAGATATGGTTTTTGCTACCTTATGAAGTCCAAAAGTGATACGTTCCAATGTATCACAAACTGGCTTCGTTTTGTAGAAAGGAAGCAGAGGTTTAAGGTGAAATGCATTGTTACTGACAATGGAACTGAGTTTACTAACCATCAGTTGGCTAAGTTTTTGAACGATGCTGGGATACAGCATAAACGTTCTGCCCTTTTTCGGCCAGAACATAATGCATATATTGAACGAAGAGGCCAGACCCTACAAGCTATGACTAGGACTATGCTGGCTGATGCTTGTTTACCTGATAAATTGTGGGGAGAAGCAATACTATGTGCCAATCATATTTTAAATAATGTGGTGCACTCCTCTACAGGAAAAATACCTTTTACTTTATGGCACGGGAGGAAGCCTGATTTAAGTTATATTCATACTTTTGGTGCACCAGCCTGGGTGCATATACCGGTTAGTCAGAGAAGGAAGGACCAACAGAGAGCAAAGAAAATGATTTTTGTTGGCTATGAGGCTAACCATAGGTCCTATAGGTTCTGGGAAACAGGAACAACAAAAGTTTTGTGTAGCGCTAATGCTAAATTCCTAGAACATGAAGGCTGGGACAGGTTAGAAAAAGCAGACTATGGTTTTACAGATGTAGATGTTAAGGTAGACCATATTCCTGATGATAGTTCATCTGAGATGGATGATAAACCATCTATTAAGATGGAAGAACAGGAACAGGAATCAGGGTTAGGGGAGGATGAACCCAATATACCTGATGTTAGTCCTGTTATGCCTAGACGATCTTCCAGGGACCGGCATCCACCAGATCGCTATAAAGCCACAGTGGTTTGCCAAGTAGATATCGAACCATCCAGTTATCATGATATAAAATTATATCCAGAAAAGGAGCAAAAAGCCTGGCAAGAGGCAATGGATAGAGAAATTGATTCATTGAAGAGGCTTGGTGTCTATGAAGTTGTAAGAATACCACCATATGAGAAACTTATAGGCTGTAGGTGGGTCTATAAGGTAAAGAAAAGTGTAGATGGGGTAATAACCCATAAAGCTCGGCCTGTTGCACAAGGGTTCTCACAGACAGATAGAGACTATGATGAGGTTTTTTCTCCCAGTTTACGAGCGAGCACTTTGAGAACGATGCTTGTTTGGGCAGCTAGAAATAAATGCTCTATTACTCATTTAGATGTCGAAACAGCTTACTTGAACGCTCCGTTGAGACATACAATGTATATGAAGATAACCAGGCAGCCATTAAAATGGCAACGAATCTTGCTGTAAAGACAAGGACTAAATACACTGATATACGTTATCTGAATGTTCGGCAATGTGTTAAGGATAACATGATTACATTGGAATATTGCGCATCAGAGGACAATATTGCCGACAACTTTACCAAAGCGCAAGGTGCCATTAAACACACCAATTGTTGTGAAAGATTTGGATTAAAAATCTGAAATGTAACTGATACCACTGTACAATGTATGATTTGGATGTGTATTTTTGTTTCTGTATCTATTGTGTATATTGTCCTGCCCAATGGGGAGAATGTTAGGTTCAGCTTGCAGCTTACTCCTAACTTGTTGGTCAGGCAATATCTGTTTCTTTAAGAAACAACTGAGCCACGTAATCAGGGTTTGCTGAACCCTGTAATTAGGCTACAGTGCATAAATAAGCAGCACAGAGAAGCGTTCGTTCTTCCTGGTTCTTCCTGCTTCTTCCGGATTGATACCTGATTGTATCCTGTTGCTTATTGCGTCTATTATATGGTACTGTATACCAAGAGTTACTAAAGTCTGTTTGCTTTGGTAAGGGAAGATACTTACTGGACTGATATTACTGTTTATGACCTTGGACTGTTTTACTTACATCGAGACTGCTTGTTATCTATAAAGTATTATTCTCACATGAGCTGGACGTTTATCTCCTTCCCTGTGTGTTTCTGCTCTGCTCGTTGCACAAGCAACAAATACCTTTTACACACACCCTATCACTTTCTCTTGCCGTTTCTCAGGGTGTTTATAAATTACACAATCATATGCTGGTAATATCGTTTTAACCTCAATCACCAGTTTCTTTTGATTAGTCCATTTAGTCGGCTTTTGTGGACTTCCAAATAGTGTTATAACATGTGACAAATTAAAATTATTTGGTTCTATTGTAATGCGTGCTTCTTCAAATAAAAATTTTCCTGGAACAGGCACCCCCACAAAACATGTTGCCATTATATCAGAGACAGTTGTCTCGCCTCTGATACAAAAGGAAGAACTGTTTAAAGCCACCTTCATTAAATCCAAAAATACATTGCCTTCTTTCTTTCTCGACTCCGCAATGCTTCTGGTATATCGTAAAGGTGCTTTAAGGTAACCAACAGTGCATCGTCCCTTCCATACAAAAGGTAATTTGGGCAATGCCATATTACCACATAAGAACATTAACTTAGAATGGGCTTTTAACTCTAAATATGGAAAGTGTATCCCTTCCTCTAAAATTCGGAACATCTTATATGAAGGGGTATAATTACCATATCACTCAGTGCATTGATTGTATAAGAATTCCATTCTATTTGAAAGATCAGCATATTTAGGGGCTATTTCATATGTACGGTTGCACTTGGCATATCTGCCCAACGGTATACCATCTCCAAAAGATGATTTTATACATATCTCAGCCTCCTCAGTGCTATCTATCAGGGTCAGTGGTGTTTCTATAAGAGAATAACGGTGCTCGAGTTCGGTATGGAAACATAGCTGCTGCCATGTTATAGGGTAACTAGGCAACACATCCAAAATTCCCATCCCTATCTGCACCTGCAGTATAATAAACACTACCACAATGAACCCCATCCTCCTAGTGGACTAGGCCCCCCTCCCCAATGTATTGTCCAGAAAGATAAAAGTTTATTATCTTACCACCAAAGTATCAATCAATCGAGGGGAACTTACATCCACTGGATACCAAAGCATAGATTTACACCAATCAATTATATCTTTTCTTAATACAATCAAAAACACAGCAAAAAGTAATATTACTCCTAGCCAAATACAAATTTCTTCTTCCATCCGTTGGTCATCAATCGTCTAAGGTTTGTCGTCGAAAAGTCAATTTAAGAGGATTTGTAGGTTTTGTAGCAACTGTCCATCCATAAGGTGAAGCCACCGGTCCCTTCACTCTAGAATAATGCACCCAGCCTCGTTCCTTGGTTCTCACAGCTGGTTCAGTGGTTAGCAACACTTGAAACGGTCCTTCCCACACCGGCTGCAATTTCGTCTTTTTAATGGCTTTTATCAGGACCCAGTCTCCGCTTTTGTACTCATATACTTGGAAATCAAGAGGTGGAGTCTGTGCCAATAGTCCTTTGGACCTTAAAAAAGAAAAACACTGGGACAGTCCTTGTATATATTTTCGCAGAAAAACATCTTTCAGTTCTATTCTAGGCATCCCAACCTTCCCCATATACAGCAACCCAAACATCATCTCATATGGAGATATTCCCAAATCCTTCCTAGGACTAGTTCTTATTCGTAACAGAGCTAAAGGCAAACATTTCGTCCAAGGTAGTTGTAGTTCTAACATTAATTTTTTTAACATGGATTTTATAGTCTGGTTAAAGCACTCCACTCAGCCAGAGGAAGTAGGCGTGCTGCTTAAGTGGAATTGCCAATCAATTCCTAATTGATTCATTACCTGTTTCACTACCTGGGCCGCAAAATGTGTACCTCTATCACTATCAATGGATTCAATTAAACCATATCGTGGTATCAATTGTTCCAATATAATCTTAACAGTCATTTGAGCATTTGCCTTTGCACACGGAAAAGCCTCAACCCATCCAGTCAAATGATCTACTATGACTAATAAATACTTAAGAGTCCCAACTGCTGGCATTTCTGTATAATCCACCTGGATACGTTGGAAAGGCCAGACAGCTAAGTCTCTACCTCCCCTGGTCCCACTAACAAATTTATCAAGGGCTCTTGGTGGGATCCCTCTATCAAAAGCCCCTGATCCCACTAATCATCCTCTTCTCCCATAAGGGTATAGAGGCGCTGCTCCACCCTCTGGGATCTCCTCTTCTCAGGACAATTTCTAGCAAAATGGATGTCAGCACTTCAAGCTGCATTTACTCTAGTGCTGACATAAGAAAGAGAAGTGGAGGCGTCTGGAAAGGGACGTTTGACTTTTCACCTACTTATTTTCCCTGGAGATAATATCCCCTAGGAGATGGGATAGGAGGGGGGAAATTCCTTTGAGCTGGAGTGGTAGATTAGGGGTAGAATGACTTGGAAGATGGCCAATGAGTGCAGGGGAGTGGGGAACAGAAAGGGAGGGTTTTGGGTCTGGAAGTCAGTGTTGGCTTCGATGAGTCAGAGGTAGAATGTCGTGCTTAATAAATGGGAATTTTTCTTCAAAGACTTTGTTTGAAATGCAATTTATTTGAGACGACCTCGAAACCTGACAATGCCCATCTTTGCCACATGCAAAACATTTCTTGCTTTCCGATCCACCAACACCAGGCCTTCTCCACTGGAGGAAACCTCTCCCAATTCCAGGACGCTGTTGTCTCATCACAGTGGAAGGCTTCACAAAACCCTTTCCTCTTCCACCCCCCTCCTTTCTGTCTGCTGGCTTGTTTGCAGCCTTTAACACAGACACCATCATCTGACTCTTCTGCCTAGTCTTTACTTCATCTCTATTCACATAAACTTTTTGGGCTTCCTTCAACAGAACGGTAATATCAGAGCCAGCCCAGTCATCAATTTTCTGTATCTTCTTCTTGATGTCTGGCCACACCTTCATCACAAAATGCATTTTCATTAAGGACACATAAGCTGGTGTTTCAGGAGAAAGACCAGAGTACTTATTTAAATTGTCCTTAATACGTTCCAGAAACACCGACGGTGTTTCATCCCGCAACTGTTCCACCTCAAAAGCTTTAGTTAAATTCTTTCCTTGAGGTACAGCTGTCTTAACTCCCTGAAGTATAATTCGCTTCAGGTCCTCCATTTGCTCCCGGTCAACTAAATTATTATTATTCCAACCAGGATCAGCTAATGGAAACTTAGTTTCAGCAGCAATGGGCTGAGCAGCCCCTACTTGGGTTTTATCCCAATAAGCCATAGCTGCTTTCCATATTTGTGACCTCTCCTCAGGGGAGAACAGATAACCCAATATATGCTGTAATTCTGCAAAAGTATACAAATTGGGTCCCAGGAACAGATCCAATGATTCAGATAACTTAATAGGATCTGCCTGCAAAGATGGCATGTTACTTTTATAATTTCTCAAATCTGAAGATGTTAAAGGCACATTCACAAATGTTGTAATCGGTACACCTGCACCAGTTGTGCCATTAGGCATCTCCCTTAAAGGGAGCATCTTCTTTGTCTGTGATCGTGTCACACGAGGGGAAGGGGGTTGATTCTGTCTCACAGTTAACCAACAGTTCATCTACCTCCCTCTTCAACTGCTGATATTGCCGGACTGCCGAAGTCTCTCCCACACTGCTCCCAGCAGCCTCATCAATTCCACCCACCGCTCCTGCTCCATTCTGATTATATGGAGGAGGGGGGAGGTGGACATGTGACATAAACTAAAGGATCCCAGCCTTTCTCCTCTTTCTCTTTCCCATACAACACTCTAGAACTTGGAACTACTGAACTGTCTCTTTTAACTCCTCCACCTCCATGTTACTCCAATGCTGTTGTCTGTCCTCCTTCCTCCCTGGACTATCTGACTCTGCCTCCTTCAGCTCCTACTGACACAGGTCAGATTACTAAACCTTCTGACTCTGCTGTTCAGTCCTCTTTTCAAAAAATGGTAGAATCCTGCAAACGGGATTCCTCCATGCCTGGGGCAGAACTTGCTGAATTATTGTCTGTATGTCCTGTACAATATCATCAGGGCCAGGGCCAATTGGCAGGACAGCAGATAGCAGAATGGGAAGGGTTACCTTATCAAATTTTGAGGGAACTAAAAAAGGCTGTTACAGAATATGGCATCAGTGGTAATTTTACTAGAGGCTTGGTAGAAGGGATAAAAAATGGATATACTATGAATCCTGAGGATTGGAAGCAAGTTTTCCGAATGATTTTGACTTCAATGCAATATGTTGTTTGGGAAAGTGAATTTATGAGACATGCTCAAGCTGCTGCTCTGGCAGGTGGGGGAGCATACACGGTGGAACAACTCTTTGGCTCAGGTCAATTTGCCTCAATTCCTGCCCAAATTGTGCTTCCCCCGGCCACCTTAACTATTGTTTCTGAATGTGCATTTCGTGCTTTTTTAAAGGTTCTGCAGGCTGGGGAACCACGAGCAAATTTTTCCAATATTAGACAGGGGGCTAGTGAGCCCTATGCTGATTTTGTAGAAAGATTGTCTAAAGCAGCGGTTCTCAACCTGGGGGTCGAACGGCCATTTCACAGGGGTTGCCAAAGCCCTCTTTTGCCCCCCCCGCTTTCACTCACCCTCACCCTCTGCCTCTGTTGGATCGCCGTTCGCCGTTTGCTTACCCCGCCCACTCCCAATCTATTGCTGCCTCCTGAGTCCCAGCTGATGGCTAGAGGGAAAAAAAACTCTTTAAATTCTTGCCGCGGGGCTTCAAAGGGCCACCCTACAGCTGATCAGTGTTAAAAGAAAACAAATGAGTAGACCGGTGCCTGCAAAAATAGAAAAAACAGCCTCTTTCAGCTTCAGCATAGGTTAATTACCATAAGTTGATTTGATCAGCCTCCCGACTCTCAGTTGATTTGCTCTCAGCTGTTTTGCGGAGGGCTCTGTTGCTACCTAGCTGCAAAGAGGTAAATTACTGGAGCAGATTTTTTTCCCCTAGCTATGCTGGAAAAGCGAAACTGAAAGTAAAGCAGGGATTTTTGCTGCAATGTGACAAAATGAGGCAGAGAGAGATTTCTTTTTCTTTTTCCTCACCAAAAAAGGTAGGTGCAAAACTGCAAACAATGGGAAATTTAGGGCAAAAGAGGAGGTTCAAGATTTTAAAACACAAAAGAAAAAAAGCTCTATTTAACTAGGGAATTGTAATAATTGAGATACTATTAATTGTATATTGTGTTGAAAGCAGAAATGGTTAAATTGTGGTTTGGAGGAATATATGGGGGGAATTATTTGGTTTATTATTATTGGTAAATATAATTGATTTGTAAGAAATTGGATTGCATGGAAATAATTGGAATATTCATGTTCATATTGATTAATATACAAAAAAGATAGTTATATAACTAATTGATTTACATTAAAATGTTGAATTTGTATTAAACAACTGTATTACATAATTACATAATTAACCAATGTGAGGATGGATATAAAAATAGATGACAATGCGAAGGGGTATAATATAGAATAGAAGGGAAAAATTGAATTTGATTAAGATTAGAGATGAGGATGAAGGGTAATATTGGTTTTTTACAAAAATAGATGAGGAATATATATGGCAAAAAGGAAATATAGAAATTGTAAATTTAATTGAAATGACTAAACACTGTTTAAATTTGTGAACCGGCCAAATACTCTGTTCAAAGAAAATACATTGTATGTTTGTATGTGTGTTTCTAATTATTGCTATTTATTCATATTTGTTCTCTTTTATTCTTTAAAGTTTAACAATTCATTCTTTATCTTAATATCTTTATATTTGTTAGGGGTTGGTTTTCTTCCCTTTCATCTTTTTTATTGTCCAGCAATCTTTCTCCTCAAACCTACCACCTCTCTCTTTTCTTTTCTTCTTACTATCTCTTCCCCCCCTTCCTCTTCCTTTCTCCTTCTCCTCCTCTCTTCCTCCCTCTCTTACCCTCACTCCTACTCTAATTTCCCTTCCCTTCCTTCATCCCTCTCTATTGCTGTATCCTTTCATGCATATGGACTACTCAGAGGGCTGAAAAAGTTTTTTTTTTATTGCAAAAGTTTTACAATTACATTTTCACCCCACTTTTCCCCCCCAACCCACCCCTCACTCCCCACCCTAACCCCCCAGACCCCCCCTAACCCTCCCCCTGTCGAGCGTCAAGAAGCACTCGACATCATGTCCATGCACCGGCAGAACATGGATACCCGACTGGAAGGGGGGGGGGTTGAGCCACATGGGTGATGGTGGTGGAATAGGCTTCCGAGTAGGCGTTTATGTGCACGGGTGCCTTATGGGGTCGCGTGGGGTTAGCTTACTACTCTGAGAACACTCTAGAAAAATGACGGCATCCCAGTACGTCCGAAGGAAATGAGGAAGTACGAGACCTTCCAGCTGAATGTAATCTGGAAGGAACTATATAAGGACTCGCTTGCAAGGGCGTGACAGCTGCGTCTTTGTTTTGCTAGCTTTGCATTCCGGTTTCTGTAAGCGCTGATTGCCACGATTAAATGAAGATACACCAGCTTGGCTTTAAGCGTGTTCTTTGAGCGTGGACACGGTCCTAGGGGAGCCGAGAGGAAGACGCAGCTCTCCCTTTTCACAAGCCGTTTTGGAGCCGCCCCCCCCCCGTGAAGGAAGGAACGGGATGGCAGAGGGCGTAGCGGCCGACGTGCTGCCGGAGGATACAGCGGAGACCGTGGGCGAAGCGGAGGAGGAGGTTGACGCCGGGATGGATGGGGCGGCCAGCCCGCCGGTGGTGCGGCCGAAACAGCATGAGCCCGGGGTCGACGGCGCCCCTAGTGAACGAAAGGAACGCGAACGCAACGCCCGGGAGACGCCCGGCCCAGAGACAGGTGGGATGCGTCTTCAAACCCCGCCCTATGCCGGTTCCCAGTTCCAGGATTGGAGGGAACGGCGATGGCTGGAAGACGAGGAAGGGGACTGGAGCCACTCCACTGGCCTGGGGCCTTCCACCCTAGAGATCCTACGCGACCGTTTTGGCGAGGCGAGCTTTCGCGACGCGCCCTCCTGGCAGCCATGGGCGCCCAGCATGGAGGGAGCCACCTCCTGGTCGGGAGGCGGTACGGCGGGTGGGAGTTCTGACAGCAAATTCCGCCTTGCCAGCCCGAAGCTGAAGTTGGAGGGGCGTGAACAACGCTGGGTGAGTGGAGAGCGGAGACAGGCTGTACATTCATACGGTGGGGGCGAGGGCAGCCACGCAACTTCCGGTGCCGCTACACAGCCTGGGAGAGAGAGGAGAGTAGATCCCGTGAGAGACGCCCCTCGACAGCTACCCGGCACAGGAGATAGGCCACCACAACAGCGTTACAGAGACCCGCTACCGGCATGGGGCCACGGTCCCTGGGCACCCCCCCTCCAGCAACATCCCTGGGGATTACCGCCTGTGCAGGCTGCATTTGATGGAACTGCAGGAAAGGTGGCACTGTTCCTGAGTCAGGTAATAAGCCATATGGACCTTTATGGCAGATTATATCCTTCGCAGTGGTCCATGGTCGTGGCGGTCACAGCAGTGCTCACGGGGGAGGCAGCTGAATGGGTTGCCGATTTGCATAGTGAACACGCCCGCGAGTTAACAGATCTGGGCCTGTTCCTTGAAGCATTACGCAATAGGTTCGAGGATGAAACTCGGACCCAGGTCATCGAAGGTGAATTGGTCAACCTACGACAGCGTGGTCGCCCTGCCAAGGATTATGTCAAGGAGTTCCATAATCTGGCAGGAAAACTCCATTCGTGGCCAGAGCGATTACTTATCCACCAATTCCAGGCAGGGCTAGATAGAGAAATAAAACAGGCCTGTGTATACCGGGGTCTAGGCCCACGATTGTCCGAATGGTACAAGGCAGCGGTGAGCCTAGACGTTGGTTTACGAGAATTCAGGCCTCGGAACACACCACCGTTCCAGTCCCGTCGTGGTCCAAGTGGCAGATCCAGTGACCGCGGGGCGTTTAGAGGAACCCCGGCATTCGGGCCGACCGCTACCGAGGCGAACAGACGCCCGTTCCGGTGCTTTCGATGCAACCAAGAGGGTCATAGAGCTGCGGACTGCCCCGTCGCAGCCCCGCGACTGTCAACTTCCCGGCCATCCGTTCCGACTACCACGCCACGTGACCGACCCCTACGAACACCAGAACGCTCTAGGGCAGCCACGCAGACGCCCTCGTTAGAACCGACAACCCGGTCCAGTAATACCATGCCAGGGACGGCTCGTGTCCCCGACGCATCCGAAGAAAGCGACAACGGAGATGAGTTGCAGGATCCTATGGTAAGTGACCCTGTACACCCCTTCCTGATACCAGTGACCCTTAGACATCCTGTCACTAAGAAGGAGTGTGAACAAAAAGCCTTAATTGACACAGGCTGTACTCGATGCCTTATGCGGCAGTCGGTAGCTGAGGGCTTGGGCCTTCGGATCCTGACTCTTCGTACCCCCATTAAATTCGAGCAGATGGATGGGTCCATCCTGGGAGGCACACCTACTGCCAGTGTTACAGAACCCGTATTCCTGCAAATAGGAGCCCATCAGGAAATGATCCGGTTCATTGTAGTAACCCAGATGATCGAACCCATCATTCTTGGGCTCGCGTGGTTGGACAGGTGGGAACCACACATATGGTGGGAGGGGGGTTATCGTAGGCTCAGACTGCCATGTACAAAAGAGAGGGTGGCTCTCCAGCAAGAAACAACAAGACAAGGTACATACCCCCAAGCATATAATGACCTCGCCCGAGTATTTAGCGAGGAAGAATGTGACATCCTGCCCCCCCATCGGGATACGGATTGTGGTATCGAAATACTTCCCGGAGCCCGGTTGCCAAAACCCCGTATGTACTCGATGACACCACAGGAACTGAAGGAATTGCGAACGTATATAGATAAAAACCTGGCCCGGGGATTTATTCGTCCCAGTCGTTCGCATTTAGCGGCACCCGTCCTCTTTCGAGGTAAGAAGGATGGTGGCTTACGTTTATGTGTTGACTACCGGGGATTGAATGCTGTCTGCGTAGAACCGTTGTACCCCCTGCCGCTGATAACTGATTTGTTGGCTACCCTGGCGTCAGGGAAAATCTTCACGAAATTGGACCTCCGCGAAGCCTATTATCGGGTACGGATACGTCAGGGAGACGAGTGGAAAACCACATTTAACACTCCCCTCGGCAGCTACCAGTTCCTGGTGATGCCTTTCGGTCTACAAGGGGCACCAGCGGTGTTTATGCAGCTTATAAACGGTATTTTACATGAACACCTATATCGGGGCGTCTTAGTCTATCTGGACGACATTTTGATCTACTCTGATACAATGGAAGAACACGTCCAGCTGGTTAGACAGGTCCTGACCAAGTTGCTGGACGCACATCTTTTTGTAAAACTCTCAAAATGTGAGTTCCACCGGGAGGAGATCGATTATCTAGGTTTTCGAATTAGTCGTACTGGTATCCAGATGGACCCGAAGAAAGTAGCTGCGGTCTTAGAGTGGAAAGCTCCGCAAACCCGTAAACAACTGCAAAGTTTTTTAGGTTTTGCAAACTTTTATCGACATTTCATTCCGTCCTTTGCAACAACAGCATTACCATTAACGGAGCTATTGCGAACAAAAGGTGTGGTGGCCCCTGGGAAAAAGCCTAGGCCGGGATACAAACTACAATGGTCATCTGAATGCCAACAAGCCTTTGAAAATCTTAAACGGGCTTTTGCCACTGAACCCGTATTAATACACCCTAACACGTCACAACCGTTCGTAATACAAGCGGATGCTAGTGACGTGGCAGTAGGAGCTATTCTAATGCAGAAAGATGCGAACGGTATGTTAAGGCCTTGTGCATACACCTCCCGAAAATTTACAACCGCAGAAAGGAACTGGGCAGTGTGGGAGAAAGAGGCCTATGCCGTAAAATGGGCATTACAGACATGGCGGCACCTACTGGAGGGTAATCCCATACCGTTCGAGGTCTGGACAGATCACAAGAATCTACAGGCCCTCCAAACACCTCGGAAACTGTCCCCAAAACAGGTGAGATGGGCACAATATTTTCAGCGGTTCCGTTTTGCCCTCGTGTATAAGCCAGCTAGAGGAATGTTTTTAGCGGATGCGTTGTCACGGATGCCGCAATATCACAGTAAACGAGATGAGGGTTTACAAGCAGTAATCTCACCCCTAAAAGCGTATGTATTGACAGCCCCGCAGACCGAGGATTGGCTCACGCTTTTACGGAAAGCCATTCGGACGGACGCATGGGCACAAAACAATGCAGCATCCCTAACCCACCATGATGGCCTAGCGTGGTGGGGAGATAAACTCTATATTCCAGCAACATTGAGACAACGAGTGTTACTCCAGTGCCATGATAGGAAAACCGCCGGACACTTCGGGTTCCTTAAAACCCTACATCTGACGCGCAGACAATTCTGGTGGCCTAAAATGAGGAAAGACATTGACCAATACGTCCGGGGATGCCACACATGCGCGGTATCCAAGCCACAACCAGGGAAGCCACTGGGCTTATTACAAACCGTAGCCGAACCAAACAGACCATGGGAGGAAATAGCCATGGATTTCATTGTAGACCTTCCCAGTAGCAGAGGTTATACCGTTATTTGGACAGTAGTCGATCTTTTCTCAAAGCAAGCCCACTTTATTCCATGTAAAGGCTTACCCTCTGCCCGACGCCTGGTACGTTTATTCCTACAACATATTTACCGTTTGCATGGAGTGCCTAAGAGGATAATATCAGACAGAGGGGTACAATTCACCGCCCGATTCTGGAGAGGGTTTCTCCGTGATATAGGGTCAACCCAGGGCCTTAGTTCAGCCTATCACCCTAGTACGAACGGTGTTGCTGAACGCACGAATGCCATGATAGAACGATACTTACGCTCCTACGTTACCTACCAACAAAACGATTGGGTTGATTACCTTCTATTTGCTGAAACGGCATACAATAACGCAGTACATCGGAGTACCGGATTTACTCCGTTCCGGGTAGTCATGGGGAGGGACTTCCCTGCTATCCCGGAGTTAGACCTTTCCCTCCAAAAACCTATGACTCCCAACGACTGGGCTACTAACGTGAATGCTGTGTGGCCTCACGTAAAAACCGCTTTGACACGGGCAGCCGATGAATACAAGCTCCAGGCAGACAAAAGGAGGGCTACATGTCCATCTTTTCAGATCGGAGACCTGGTTTATTTGTCAACAAAATACTTAAAGCTACGATTACCAAGTAAAAAACTAGGACCCAAATATATAGGCCCATTTCCTATCATTAGAGTAATTAACCCCGTAACATTCATGCTAAAACTACCCCCCTTATTGGGAAAGACCCATCCGGTTTTCCACTCTAGCTTGTTAAAACCGGCCACTACACCCACTACAACACCAAAACCACCTCCTGGCCCGGTAACCGGTGCCCACTATGAAATACAAGACATCATCGATTCCAAACTACGTAGAGGCCAGTTATACTATTTAGTCCGCTGGACAGGGTATCCTGATAGTGAAGCATCCTGGGTACCTGTAAAAGACATAAACGCCCCCAGATTACTGAGAAAGTTCCACAAAGCAAACCCCCAGAAACCACATCCCTTACCTGAACATTAATATCATCTCTTTTTGTCTCCTCCTCTTAGACGGACGCCTGGTAGGGGGAGCCGCCTGTCGAGCGTCAAGAAGCACTCGACATCATGTCCATGCACCGGCAGAACATGGATACCCGACTGGAAGGGGGGGGGTTGAGCCACATGGGTGATGGTGGTGGAATAGGCTTCCGAGTAGGCGTTTATGTGCACGGGTGCCTTATGGGGTCGCGTGGGGTTAGCTTACTACTCTGAGAACACTCTAGAAAAATGACGGCATCCCAGTACGTCCGAAGGAAATGAGGAAGTACGAGACCTTCCAGCTGAATGTAATCTGGAAGGAACTATATAAGGACTCGCTTGCAAGGGCGTGACAGCTGCGTCTTTGTTTTGCTAGCTTTGCATTCCGGTTTCTGTAAGCGCTGATTGCCACGATTAAATGAAGATACACCAGCTTGGCTTTAAGCGTGTTCTTTGAGCGTGGACACGGTCCTAGGGGAGCCGAGACCCCCCTGACTTCCACAGAATATAATCCCATCAAAATCCCCTTTTTATAAAACTTGAACCCCTCAAACCCCCTTATATTTTTTTCTCTTCACAATTCATACATTTCTATTTTTATATAGTACTTTCAGTGAAAAGCTATTTGATACTTCCTAACTTGATATTTATTCTGCACATAATCTATCCATTTTTTCCATTCCCATTCATAAGTCTCTTGTGAGCGATCTTTTAAATATGCTGAAATCTTCGCCATTTCCGCAAAACTGGCCATCTTCAAAGTCCATTCTTCAATAGTGGGTAGAGCTTCATTTTTCCAATATTTACCTATCAATAATCTCGCTGCTGTTATCATGTACAATATCAACTTAGTTTCATCCAATGTAAAACCCTTTACTATACCCAGTAGAAACAATTGTGGAGAAAATTGAATTTTTTTCTTCAACACATTCTGCATAACCCACCATATTTTTATCCAAAAAGCCTTAACTTTCTTGCAATTCCACCAAACATGGTAATATGTAGCATCTAAACAATCACATCTCCAACATTTTGGCTGAACATTAGGATACATACAGGATAATTTCTTGGGATCTAAATGCCATCTGTAAAACATTTTATAGAAATTTTCCCTCAAATTCTGCGATTGTGTAAATTTAACATTTAACTACCAAGAGCCTTGGTAGTACAGGGGTTTAAGGCACCCTGTTATTAAGCTGGTTATTAAAGACCAGCTGCCTGCAATTACTGCAGGGTTCGAATCTCGCCAAGGCTCAAGGTTGACTCAGCCTTCCATCCTTTGTAAGGTAGGTGAAATGAGGACCCAGTTGTGGGGGCAATAAGCTGACTTTGTATAAATATACAAAAGGATGAAGGCTATTGCTGAGCACATTGTAAGCCGCCCTGAGTCTTCGGAGAAGGGCGGCATATAAATCAAATTAAAAAAAAAAAAAAAACATTCTGAACCCATATTTTCTCCCAGGTTTCCAACATTACTGGTTCTGCAAAATTCTGTGCCCATTTAATCATACAATCTTTAACCAATTCAGTTTCTGAATCCCTTTCTAACAAAACATTATATAGCCTTTTAATTTGCATTGGACCTTTCTCTTTTATATGTCTAACCAATTCTTCCTCATGCAACATAATACCAGTTTTTTGGTCCTCTTTCCATCTCAGTTGAAGTTGATTATATTGTAACCAAGTTAGATTAATCCCTTCATCCAACAGTGTCTCTAATGTCTTTAGTTGCCATCTGCCCGCATCTGTAAAAAGAACTTCTTTATATAAAACCCCCCCGAGTGACATTATATTTGTATTCCACATGATATGACCAAGATCCAGCCATAGCGGTATTTTGTAATCCCATTTGAGTCGGTGCTTCTTCCAAACTCTCATCAAAGAATCTCTAAGTATATGGCTTTTAAATACTTTATCCACTTTGTTTTCATAAAATAAGTAAGCGTGCCAACCAAATTCAAGATCAAAGCTTTCTATATTCAATATTACAGTCTTTTTCCTTCCAAACCAATCGCTTGCTTGAGTCAAAGCTGCTGCTTCATAATATAACTGTAGGTTTGGAAGTTTAAGGCCTCCCCTTTCTGGAACATCTTGCATAATTTTCATTTTCACTCTCGATTTTTTCTCGTTCCAGACAAACTTATTCACTCCACTTTGCCATTCTTTCAGTTGTTTATCACTTTTAAGCACCGGAATCATTTGAAACAAAAAAAGGAATCTAGGCAAAATGTTCATCTTAACTGCTGCTATTCTTCCAAGTAACGAAAGCTGCAGTTTTTTCCAAGTCTCCATATCTTTTTGTACATCTCGCCATAACACCTCATAATTATTTTGAAATAGTTTCATATTTGATTCTGCAACCTGAACTCCTAGATATTTAACCTTTGATACAATCTCAAAACCTGCCCTCCTTTCAAGTTCGTGTTTCCGATCTTGTGTCATATTTTTAACTATCATCTTAGTTTTTTTCTGGTTCAGTCTAAGTCCTGATACTGTGCCATAATCTTTTATAATGTCTTTCATCTGGATTATTGATTCCACCGGCTGTGTTAGGGTAACAACCAGATCATCTGCAAATGCCCTTATTCTGTAATCCTCTTGCCTTATCACTATACCTTTCAAGCTGTTCGAATCCCGTATTGTATTCAACAAGACTTCTAGTGTTAAAATAAATAACAAAGGGGATAACGGACAACCTTGTCTTGTTCCTTTTTCAATTTTAAAATCTGTTGTCAAACTTCCATTAATAATAATCTGTGCCTTTTGCTCTTGGTAGATTACTGAAACCGCCTGTATAAATTGATCCCCAAAGTCCATCTTTTTTAAAGTCTTTAGTAGAAAATTCCAATCCACTCTATCAAAGGCTTTCTCCGCATCCAAGAAAGCCAGCACTGCAGGGATCTGTTTATTCTTCTCAAGATATTCCAGTAAATCTATAACTTGCCTTACATTGTCCTTCATATATCTACCCTCTATAAATCCCGCTTGATCATCGTGAATCACCTCTTGAATTACTGGCATCAACCTGTTGGCTAGTACTTTTGCATAAATTTTGTAATCATTATTCAGAAGAGATATTGGTCTATAGTTCTCCGGTTTTTTAGGACCTGCTTGCTCTTTTGGTATCAAAGAAATATAAGCTGTTTTCCATGATGGGGGTATTTTACCCCCTTGTTGTATGTTACAAAATAAGTCTCTAAGTTGTTCCACCATTTCTGCTTGCAAAGTTTTATAATACACTGCAGTCAAGCCATCCGTTCCCAGAGCTTTGGCTGTTTTCAGTTGTTTAATTGCTGCAATTATCTCCTCAACTGTTATAGGGTAATTCATTCTTTCCTTTTGTTGGTTAGTAACTTTTGTAACTCTTTTATTTTCTAAGTATTTTTCTATAAGTCCATTCTGTATGTCATCTTTAGCATATAATTTAGTATAATAATCTACAAAAACTTCTTTAATTAATTTTTGTTGATGAATTTCTTTCCCTCCAATATCAATACAGTCGATAGTCCGCATACTCTGCTTCTTCCTTAATGTATAGGCCAGCCATCTGCCCGGTTTATTGGCATTACAAAATGTATTATGCTTTGCATATTGTAAATTTGTTGCAACTTGTTCCGCCATAAGCATTTGGAATTGATCTTTCAAAAGTTTTATAGCACCACGTATTCTTTCATCTGTTGGATTTTTGATAAGTAACTGTTCTTTTTTCTTTATTTCTGCTTCAATTTTGGATCTTTTCTTTTGTCTGTTCAATTTATGTTTAGAGTTCATGTGAATGAGTACCCCTCTCATATACGCTTTACTCGCATCCCACACAATTTCAATAGGGGTACCCTTGTTCAAATTAATTTCAAAAAATTCTTTCATCTGCTTCTTAAGTTCTATTATATTTTTTTCATATCTAAACAAATTTTCATTTAATCTCCATGATCTTCTCTCAATTTTTCCAGTCTCAATTTCTATCCATACTGGACTATGATCAGATAGAGTTCTTGGAAAGATTTTAGTTCTTTTTGTTTTAACAAGTAAATCATTTGATAATAAAATAAAATCAATCCTTGAAAAGGATCTATGTCTATCAGAAAAAAAAGTATAGTCCAAATCTTTTGAATTATATATTCTCCAGACATCTTTTAATTCCAAATCTTCTTTCATATCAAAAAAAGTTTGTGGTAGTCTGATCCTTGACTTCGCCAGACTTTTTTTATCTAGTTTAGAGTCAATTACTCCATTCCAGTCTCCCATAATCAAAATAGATCTATAATCCCATTGCAATATTTTAGTATGCAAAATTTTATAAAAGTGATCCTGTTGTTGGTTAGGAGCATAAATTCCAATCACAAGGATT
This sequence comes from Pituophis catenifer annectens, assembly GCF_029215685.1. NCBI lineage: Eukaryota > Metazoa > Chordata > Lepidosauria > Squamata > Colubridae > Pituophis > Pituophis catenifer. The sequence goes on from NW_027256885.1 coordinate 46,232,955, forward strand.
TGGCCATGTACAGTATGCAGTTCAATTGCTACAAACCTACCACCTTCATCTGCTTCTATAATTTTAGCTGATAGTCTTTTATTTATATAAATAACCATGCCATTCTTTTTTTCCAAGTTTGAAGCTATAAAAAAAGTTATTTTTGACTGGTCCTCGCACTTTTGACCAGTCCTCGAACTTACGACTGTCCTCACATTTTACGTTTTTTGCCCTATCTTATCACCATGGTGAAGAGAAGCAGTTGTGAAATGAGTGACATGGTTGTTAAGAATGCTGCACGGGCATAAATGTGAGGATGATCATAAGTGTGAGGACCAGTCAAAAGTGCGAGGACCTGTCAGAAATGACTTTTTTCAGCCCTCTGAGTAGTCCCTATACACATAGCCATGGCCACCCGGTCACATGACCAGCTAGCCATGCCCACCCAGTCACATGACCTCCAAGCCACACCCACAAAATAAGCCATGCCCACAGAACCAGTAGTAAAAATTTTTAGAATCCACCCCTGGTTGGGGGTCACCACAACATGAGGAACTGTATTAAAGGGTCACGGCATTAGGAAGGTTGAGAACCACTGGTCTAAAGCTATTCGTCAACAATTTGATCATCAGGAAGCGTCAGGGGAACTTCTTCGGCAGTTGGCTATTGAAAATGCCAATGCTGATTGTAAACGAGCTTTGCAGCCGTTAAAGGCTACGTCTCAATACACTCTGGCTGATATGTTGCGGGTTTGCCAGGATATTGGTTCTCAAACTTATAAAATGCATCTTTTGGCTGCTGCTATACAAAAAGGGCAACGTCCTGCTGGCAATTGCTTTAAATGTGGTAAACCTGGACATTTTCAAAAGGACTGTTGCTCAACACCTGCAGCCTCTCAAAATCGCCCTTCTAAAAAATGCCCAATTTGTAAAAAAGGATTTCATTGGGCTAATCAGTGCCGTTTTCGGTCGGGAAACTTGCCAATGGGTGTGGCACCCACCCAGAGCCAAAAGAGTGCCTTTTTCGTAGTCATGTCTCCCCATCCAGCCTCTCTTCTGCAGTCCCAGCCACAGCAGGTAGTGCTGGGCTCGATTTAATAACTCAGGAATCTGTGAAATTTAAATTTCCCTTGGAGGTTAAATTGATTCCTTCTCAATTTAAAGGCCCTCTTCCCTCTGGTTTAGTGGGTCTTATCTTGCCTCGATCTTCCGCTCATAAAAAGGGGTGCTTTGTAGTCCCTGGTGTTATTGATTCTGATTACACTGGAACTCTTTTTATTCAGGCTTGGGTGAACCTTCCTAAAACTATTCCTGCTCAATGTTCTATTGCTCAATTACTTTTGCTCCCCTATCAAGTCCCATGTCCTGGCACAGGGGCACGTGGGGATGCTGGTTTTGGTTCTACCTCTCCTTCTGTGGCTTTACTTCAGTCTGTTACTTCCTTTCACCCTTTGTTAATTCTCTATTTGAATAAGCAACCTTTTCAAGGGTTGCCTGATACTGGAGCCGATGTTACTGTTATTTCATCTTTACAGTAGCCTGTGCAATGGCCTAAGAAATCAGTTTCTTCTTTATGGGGTGTAGGTGGTTCCACTGCAGCCTGGCAGAGTGTGCACGATATTCAATTCTCTACCACGGCTGGTAAGTCCTTGTTCAATGTTGGATCTAGCCCAATAACTCGAGGACAAATTCCAAGCTTTAATCTTTTTCCTTTATTGCAGACCTAGGTGGATCCTAGGCCTAGTGGTACCAGAGGTCACTGACCTTGTACCTCTCTCTTTCAGGTATACATCTGGAACAACTCGAGTACCTCGTGGTTGGAGCTATTATACCCAGGAGGAGGGGCTAGGAGGTAAGGAGTGGCTATAGGGGTTATGGGATATGTGGTCAGTTAACCCCTGCAGAACCAGATGGCCAGGGAGGTGGTACTGTTAGACATTTACTATGACAAAACCCCCTCTAAATGTCTAACCGGGTATATGGTATAAAAGGGTTACATACATACAAGAAATATACATGTATATGCGCAGGTTACATATAAACACACATTTTTGACATGAGGTATACATGCTGTTTATGTGGTAGGGGCTTTGTGAGTATGTCTGCTGTTTGCTTCTCTGTGTCACAGTGTACAGCCTTAATGAAACCTATCTCTGAGAACTGCCTCACTTGTTTGCACTTGATGTCAATGTGCCTAGATCGCTGACCCACGGCATCGGCCCTTGAGATTTTTTTTGCCGCTTTGTTGTCTTCGTGGATGACTATTGGGTATGAGGGTTCAGTCCAAATACTGCAGAGCAGGTCATCGAACCACACCAGGTTGTTGACGGCCTTGGATAGGCAAACAAATTCTGCTTCTGTGGTTGAGGTGGCTACCAGTTTCTGCTTTCCTGTGTACCAATGAATGGGGCAATTGTTAAGCAGCAGCACATAGCCGGAGGTACTTTTCCTGCTTTTTATGTCTCCAGCCCAATCAGCGTCAGCGTAGCAGGTTAGTTTTGGTTTCTCGGATATTTCTGGCTCAAGGCAGAGTTGGGCATCCACGCTGAATTTTAGGTATCTAAGCAGTCTTTTGATGGCGTTCCAGTGTGATATGGTGGGTTTGCTCACGTGTCTGGACAGTAGGTTAACGGCTAAGGCAATGTTGGGCCTGGTCCAGTTGGATATATACAGCAGTGACCCTATAGTTGACCTATACAATTTATTGTCAGCGAAGGGTTCAGATTCCTCGTGCATACTCTTCAGAAACTCTGGCTGCATGGGAGTTTCGCTGGGTTTTGCCTCAGACATGTTGCACTTTGATAGTAACTCGATGATCTTTTCTTTCTGGGAGAGGCGAAACCCTTTGTCAGTTTTCATCACGTGGACACCTAGGTACTTATCAATTTTTCCTAATGATTTTAAGGAAAAATGGCTACCCAGCTCAGTAGCGAATTTGTCACATCTGTTTTTATGCTTGCTTATGTACAAAATATCGTCCACATAAACGAGCACGCCTTCGAATGTGTTGTTTTCTTTCTTTGTAAAGAAGCATTTGTCAGCTGAGGTGGCTTCAAAACCCATGGATCTGAGGGCCTTGGCTAGGCAATCATACCACCTTTTGCCCGACTGCTTGAGTCCGTATAGGCTTTTGTTCAGCAGCCAGGTCTTGTTCTCACCCTCGTTGTATCCAGGTGGTGCTTTGACGTATATCTCTTTGTCCAATTCAGTGTGGAGGTACGCAGTCTGTACATCGAATTGGAAAACTTCCAGGCCTAGAATGGTGGCTACTACCAGGGCACTTTTAACACTCTCGGCCCTGATGGTAGGCGTAGGTAGGTGTCTGTGTAATCGTCAGGGTATCTTTGGGCGAAACTCTGTGCAACTAGTCTCGCCTTGTACAGGACCTTGTTGTCTTCTAGTGTCTTGACTCTGAACACCCATTTGGTTCCTATCGGCTTTTTGTTCTCTGGAACTTGGGCGGGCGAATACACTTGTAGGTTCCTGAGGCTCTCCATTTCCTTCTCCATGGCTGATATCCATTTCTCTCTCTCTTCCTGGGGAAGGTCGAGTATATCCTCATGAGTTGGGTGTGATGTGGTTGTCATGGATGGTCATGACATAATCTTCTAGCTTCTTTGGTAGCTTGTTCCTGTTCCCTCTGACTGGTCTGCTGGGGGTTGGTTCGGTTTCTTGCATATTATCTGCTTCTTTGTTTGTCAGGTTATCCAGCTTCAGGGAGGGATGCCCTTCTTTCCACTCTTTGGTGTTTACTTTGTGGTGACTGGTTTTATGTTCTCCCACTTTTTCTTCCCCCTGGCCATGTTCGATTGTGTCTCTATTGGTGGGGATGTCGTTGGAGTGAACCCTTGACCAGTTTGCGTTTTTGTGGAAATTGGCAGACCTGGATACGACAAAACGGTTGTTGTTGTCGATGAATCTGTAGCCCTTTGTGCCTGGTTCATAACCCACGAATCTCAGTCTCTTTGATAGTTTCTCTCCTTTCTTTCTCAGTTGCCTGGGGATGTGGACATCGGCTGGGGTGCCGAATATATGTAGGTGTGCAATGTTGGGTTTTCTGTTATATAGCATCTCGTATGATGTCTTATTGATGGAGCTTGACCACAGTCTATTCAGAGTGTAATTGGAGTAGTGCAGTGCCTCTGACCAGAAATGCTGCCCCATCCCAGCATCCTCCAGGGCGCACCTCATCATCGTTTGTAACACTCCATTTTTTCTCTCTACGACTCCGTTCTGAAAGGGTGAGAAAGGCGAAGAAGTGTAGTGTATTATGCACCGTTCTCTCAGCCACCTTGTGAATTCCTTGGCCATGAATTCTGAGCCCCTGTCTGTCATTATTTGCCTTATTTTCATATTGTGTTGCATATCTATTCTTTTATGGAATTCTTTAAACCTTTGGAACACCTCGTTTTTGTGTCTGAGGGAGTAAACATACCCGTATCTGGTGTAGTCATCCACAATTGTGAGGAAGAATCGCTTCCTATGCCCTACAGATGGTTTCAATGGCCCTACCAAGTCCATATGTACTAATTGGAAGGGAGATTCTGTGGTTCGTTTTGACCTTTTGGGAATGGCTTTGACCCTGATCTTTGAACGCTTACATATTGAACACTCCAGATAATTTTTGCAGTTCTTTACTTTGAGACCTTCGGTACATTCTGTCATTCTTTTTACAATTGGGAAACTTATGTGCCCCAGCCTCCTGTGAAGAAGGTGGGCGCAGTTATCATGCAATGGTTTCCCGATAGATACAGACTTATTGACATTTCATTTACATTTTTCTGCCTCCTGCTGTACCCCCTCTATTTCTGTGCATTCATCTGCCTCGTGGTCCGTGCTGGTATTAATGCTCCCTTCCTCCCTTGCGCTGGGTGTGAAGTAGGGTAGTCCCTCATGCATGGTTACCTTTCCTATTTCCTCCCCCTGCTTGATCATGTAGGCCTTTCCATTTTTAAACATGATTTCTATGTTTGTGTCCTGTGTCAGTTTGGTGATAGCTAGTACGTTGTGGGGTATCCCTGGCACGTACAGTACCCCCTCTAATTTTCCTATTTGTGTAATGTGCGTGTTTCCCTTCCCTACTACTTTGACTTTGCTTTGGTTTGCTACCTTTATTTCAGAGTCTACTTCTGTGAGGGAGTCTAGTAGTTTTGGGTTGCAAGTTGTGTGATTTGTGGCTCCTGAATCCAGAAGCCACGTGTCCCTTTCTATCTTGTGTCTAATGTCTGGGTCATCGTGTCTGAGCCCATACATAGAACCCGGGTTACTGTCTCTAGAGTTGTCCCTGCGTTCGTGATGCCTCCTGGGGTTGGGGGACCACCCTCGCCCCCTTTCCTTTGGGTACCTGCGCTCAGGTGACCGCCCCCCTCTGCTGTCATTGTGTCTCCTATCCCTGTGGTTTCTAGGGCAGTTTCTCCTTAAGTGATTTTTGGACCCGCAAGAGTAACATTCTGGGGTGTCTCTGGCTCTATCCTGAAATTCAACCTTTTTTGTTGGCCTGGGGTCCCTCCTGGACAGTTGGCGGTCCCTCCTCAGATTGTCCTCTGCAATAAGCTTGTTGGTTAGTGTGCCTAGCGATAGGTATTGCAAGCTGAGGCTATCTAGTTGGGTTATGAAGTTGTCCCAACTGTTATCTAAAGAGTTTATGATTACACTTATCATGCTCTCTTCAGTGATTATTTCTCCCCTCTGCATGAGCTCTGCCCTTGTTGCGTTTAGTTTTAGTATGTGCTCACTCATGGGGACCCCTGTCTTGTGTTTAGCAGAGTGGAACTCTCTAGATATTCTAGTGGTTGTGGCCCTACTCTGGCTGTAAAACAAGCTACATAATTTTTGTACAACATCATAGACAGTCAGGTTATCTTCAATAGTAGGATACATGGCAGAAGGAATTGAGGTTAACATAATACAAAATGCCCTATGGTGAATACAATCAATTTCCAGTGACCAGGGCTTTTATGGAGGTCTGTTGGCTAGAAACAGTGCATTTCCTGTCATGAGAGCAATTCTTAATTGCTGACTCCATTCTATAATATTACCCCCATCTAATTGCAATTTTGGCAAATTGGCATAATTTGCCCCAGAATTGTTAGGAAAGTTACTTACTTGGGGGAGCTGTCCATGGTCCATTGTGTGATTGAACTCGCAATAAGGCTTTGGGATGTCTGTGGCTAGTCTGTATTTACTTGTGTCTATGTAACTTGCTTCTCTTGTTGCAGGCAGACACTGGGCATGTGCGAAGTTCATTTCGCGCCGGAGTCCATCGAGTGAGGTTCCTGCTGCTGGAGCTCTCAGGCCTAGGCCTAGGCCTGTCGGTGGGAGGCTGAACTCACCCCCGGTAGGTCCGTAGGCTCCTCTGGAAGGCGGACACCATTGTGTAATGGCTGGATCCCTGGCAAAGAAGGGAAGAAGGTGAGGAGGCGAAGCGGTCGTGGGTCGAGGACTTCTATGGGTTGGCGGTGCGGCAGCAGCGGAGGTCGTAGGTCGAGGATTCCCTGCGCCCAGCGGCTCGGCGGCGATGGCGGCAGCGGCGGCGGATCCTCCCTCGTGATCATCGGTCCCCGGTCGTGTGGGCTGGTCCGGTTGAGGTCGTGGGGCGGGTGAGTAGCCGGTTCTTCTCTTTGCCCCCGGGTCTCACGTAGTTGGTGCTGCGGGTGGCGAGTTCGAATCCTGAGGTTGAGCCTTCCTGCAGGTGGTCGGGTTTTGGCACTGGTTGTCGGTGTGCGCGGTGTCTCTGGGTGGCTGTGACTCAGTTGCCTGGTTGCTGTTGGTTGTCCTGGTTTTCTTGTGGCTTCCAGGATTTTTTCTTCATTTTTTGAGTGCTGCGGGAGGCTCGAAAGCGGAGCTGAGAGCAGCGGTGATGGTCTCGATTGCCTTTTGCACTTCGAGATCGGTAGGTGATCTTTTCTTGGTAGTTGCAATTTCTTCGTGGTCGCTTTCTGAGTTAGTTTTTTCGAGGTCGCTTTCTGAGTCCCCTTCGTCTGTTTCGGGGTTCAGGCATTTTCGTGCCAAGGGATTCAAATCCTGGCTTCCCATTGGCTGGTGCTCATCCCAAGATGGCCGCCGGGAAGGAGGCGCGGAAATGGGTTCGGCCAGTTCGAGGTCATCGATCTGGGATGGCCTACCCTTCTCTGTTTGGTTTTCTTTCTCGATTGTCTTTGGGGCCTCGATCGCTGCTTCTTGCTGTTTGAAGAGGCTTTGAAGGTCCGCGATGAGGTTTTCCTTGTTGCTGCTTGCCTCCATCAGCTTCAGGATGGAGAGTTTAAATTTGTTCATTTTCTGTGTCGTTTCTTCTTCCAGGGTGGTGGTCTTTTTGGATGACCCCTCTTCGTCTGATTGTGAGTCCAGGCTGGAGTCCTGCTCGCTCCCAGCTCCTGTCTCCTTTATGGTGGTGCCCTTGGATGCAAGTAGTTCAGCCATCTTCTTGGTGAGTGCTCTAGTCTGTACTCTGTTTGTTTCTTCAGGGCAGATGCTGGGTTCAGTCATTATCTGGAGTTATGGGCAACCATCCTCTGCTACCATATTGTTCAATGTTGGATCTAGCCCAATAACTCGAGGACAAATTCCAAGCTTTAATCTTTTTCCTTTATTGCAGACCTAGGTGGATCCTAGGCCTAGTGGTACCAGAGGTCACTGACCTTGTACCTCTCTCTTTCAGGTATACATCTGGAACAACTCGAGTACCTCGTGGTTGGAGCTATTATACCCAGGAGGAGGGGCTAGGAGATAAGGAGTGGCTATAGGGGTTATGGGATATGTGGTCAGTTAACCCCTGCAGAGCCAGATGGCCAGGGAGGTGGTACTGTTAGACATTTACTATGACAGTCCTTTGCCCTGGAACCTTGATGTCAGCGTCTCAGCGCTGACATAGAAAAGGGAGGATGAAGCTTGAACTTTTGCCTGCTAAATCCCTTTGAAGTTTCGATCTCCTTGGAGATAAAGTGGGGGGACATTCCTGTGAACTGACAGGAAAAGAAATCAGGAGAGTGACTTGGAAGATAGCCAATGAGAAGCAGAGAATTGGGGATTGGAAAGGGAGGGATTGGGGGGCAAAGGTCAGTACTGACCATGCAGAGTCATGATCCGGTTGCTGTACTCGAATAAAGAGAAAATTTCCTTAAAGATTGGCAGTTTGGAAGGTCATTTATTTTGAGATAGCATTGAAGCTTGACAGACGGTCAGTACTCACAACTTTCCAAGCCAAACTGGCAAACCTCCAGCCCTCCAGCTCCCTGCCAAATGTTTGGACGGAGTGGCGCCAAGGTTCCGAAGCCCCCCTCCCCCCCCCACTGCCACAGAATTATCAAGGACAGACGATCGTGCTCCAGCCCAAGAGAAGAAAAAATGATTGGTGGATTTTGCCAAAATCTACAGAAGCTGAGTTTCCCTTTCCAGATGCTAAAGGTAAGGGGAAGCCTCTGAGTGAATTTGGAAAGGCGGATTGGTTATGGGATTGGCAGCAGGCCAGACAGCAGAAAACTTCAAAGCTGCCACTCGAAAGCCCCATGGAGGAGTTAAAGCAAGATTTTGAACATGCTGTCAGACTGGAAGAGGGTCCATCCTGCAGGCCCAAAGATAGAGGGAGGCCAGCTGACCCTGTTGAACTAAGTCACCATAGACGGGAGCGCAGCCCACCCCCCCCTCCCACACCAAAAGGAAAGAAAATCCCAGTGTACATCCATGGGTTCCTCCTCTGCCCAGCAAGCATACCAGCCTAAGCAGGGCTTCGCCCCCCCTGCCCCCAAATGAGAGGTGAGGAAGAAGCCCAACGACACCCTAGACAGGCACACAGAGCCCCACTATGGGAAGAGGGGCCACCGAGGGCAGAGCCACCCCAGTTCAGAGGGAAGTTCGATGGGGATCCAGACCAGGTAGCGCAGTTCCTCGACGCGGCTGAGATCTATATCGAGTGCTATGGGCACCTTTATCCATTCCCCAGAGCCCTAGTCAATGCCATTTCAGAAGGGCTGGAGGGAGAAGCAAAGACTTGGTCATCAGCCCTCTACAAGAATAGAGCCCCCCAACTGCAAGACGCAGATGGTTTCTTGCAACTACTACGGGCGAGGTTCGAGGAAGTAGGGGAGGACCCTTATGTGGAAGACGAACTCAGAAACCTAATGCAGAGAGGGAAGCCCATCAAGGAGCACATTCGTGAGTTCCGAAGAGTCGTAGGCACCTTGCCTCCCCTACCAGAGCGGCTACTGGTGTATTTCTTCAGAACAAGCCTAGATAAGTGGATCGCCCAAGTGACCGCTTATCGGGACATCCCAAAACGACTCTCCGAATGGTTCCGCGTGGAGATGCAAGTTGAAAGGGGGCTGCACGCCAACGACATGCTAAAGCAACCAGAGGCCAGGGAAAGATACCAATCGGACCCGAGACCACATACCAGACGAGGAACCACGGCATTACAGCCGACCCAAAGGTCTTTTGTCCCGCGGAGCCCAATGAGGTGCTACAGATGTGGGGGAGTGGGCCATCTAGCAGCAGCATGTGGAACCCCAGGCCCGAGGCCAAACCCTCAGCCAAAGGCACGACGGGAGCGGGGCCCCAAGCGAGCCATGGATGCGCCACAAAATCTCCCCCCAGGCAGAGGTCTTCGCCCACTTGACCGAAACAAGGGGAGTCCCGGATGATGGAGATCAATCCCCCGACTCGTATGACAGCGAGGACGATGGTGAAGACGACCCAATGGTGAGTGGTCCCATCCACCCTTTCACTTTTTCCCATATGCCTAACAGCCCCAAAAACAGGAACCCAAGAGACTTTCCAAGCCCTGATAGATTCGGGTTGCACTAGGTGCCTGATTAATCTACCCACAGTCCTAAAATTGGGGATCCGAGCTAAGAAAGTCATCCATCCAATTCCATTTGAGCAAGTTGATGGGACCCTAGTAGGGGGAGCTTACGCCACACATCTGACCTAGCCAGTGAAACTGGAACTAGGGGATCACTGGGAGACGATACGGTTCATAATAGCCCCCAAGATGGCCGATCCAGTCATACTGGGACTTTCCTGGCTAGACAAGTGGGGTCCAATCATCTGGTGGCAAGAGGGGACCCGCAGATTGAGGCTAGCAAAAGGGCCCCAACCTCTGCCGCTCCAACCAGAACAAACACCCCCCACACTCGGGCCCCAATGTCTCCTGGCTGAACAAAAGAAAATGGCACCGACACAAGGGCCCCTCCCGAAGGGCACTGCGAAGCAGCTGGGGGCCACATCCAACAGCTCCCATGAAGCAGAACAGGTCCCAAAAGACTACCAAGACCTAGCAGAGGTATTTAGCGAGGCCGAGTGTGACGTCCTACCTCCCCACCGCGATTCCGACTGTGCCATCGAAATCATCCCTGGGGCGAAACTACCTAAACCTAAATTGTATGCCATGACGCCCTGTGAAATGCAAGAAATGCGAAACTACATAGACAAGAACCTACGAAGGGGTTTCATTGAGCCAGTCAAACCGTGGGTCGCGGCACCGGTCCTCTTCAAAGAGAAGAAAGACGGCTCTATGCGTCTGGTAGTTGACTTTCGGGGATCAATGCGGTCTGCGTACACAACTTATATCCCCTCCCCCTCATGAAAGACATGCTAGCCCACCTGGCCAAGGGGAAGATTTTCATCAAACTAGACCTCCGTGAAGCCTACTACCGAATACGCATCAGGGAAGGAGACGAGTGGAAGACAGCGTTCAACTGCCCCCTGGGAAGTTTCCAATTCAAGGTGATGCCATTTGGGCTACAGGGAGCCCCAGCGGTGTTCATGCAATTGATAAATGTAGTTCTACTTGACCACCTATACAAAGGGGTCCTCGTCTACCTAGATGACATTCTCATTTACATGGAGACTGTTAGGTTCAGCTTGCAGCGTACTCCTAACTTGTTGGTCAGGCAATATCTGTTTCTTTAAGAAACAACTGAGCCACGTAATCAGGGTTTGCTGAACCCTGTAATTAGGCTACAGTGCATAAATAAGCAGCACAGAGAAGCGTTCGTTCTTCCTGGTTCTTCCTGCTTCTTCCGGATTGATACCTGATTGTATCCTGTTGCTTACTACGTCTGTTATATGGTACTGAATACCAAGAGTTACTAAAGTCTGTTTGCTTTGGTAAGGGAAGATACTTACTGGACTGATATTACTGTTTATGACCTTGGACTGTTTTACACTGAGACTGCTTGTTATCTATAAAGTATTTTTCTCACACGAGCTGGACGTTTATCTCCTTCCCTGTGTGTTTCTGCTCTGCTCGTTGCACAAGCAACAAATACTTTTTACACACACCCTAACATTGGTTATGGGCCCAGAACGTTCCAGGGCTCTTTAATTTGTTTTTGTGGAAGAGAGAAGTGCAGGCAGTGGGTGTAGTAGTCAAGATGATGGTTTTTGAGCAAGGTACAAGTTATTCTACTATAACCCGGTTGGATGGAACAAACTATGTTACCTGGTCCACAAAATGCTGTCTACTTTTGCGAAAAGAAGGACTGTGGGACGTGGTTAATAATCCACCGGACATAACTGCATTGAATGCTGCTGACGAAGAAGATGCCAAAAAGATAGCGAAGTTTCACAGGGACAACGAGCGTGCTTTATGCATCATTGGCCTGACACTGGGAGACCAGCAACTTGTCCATTTCCGGGGCGAAGAGTCTGCTGCGAGGTGTTGGACAAAGCTAAAGAAGCTCTACGTTCGTGACTCTGTGGGTGTCCATATCTACCTGACACGGAAACTATTTCGCTTACATCTTCAGAAAGGAGGAGACATGATGGCTCACCTGGACTCCATGACAGGGCTTTTCCAGGAGCTACATGAGAAAGACCTTGTGTTTACTGAACTGCAGCAAGTTTATATTATTCTTTCATCGTTGGATGACAGTTATGACTCTTTTGTTTCATCATTAGAAGTATTGTCTAGAGATGAACTAACATTGGCCAGTATAACTGGTAGGTTACTGGATGAGGCCAAACGTAGGCAAGAACGAGACCAGTTAAGGATGCAACAGCAACCAAAAGTGGAAGCTGTATATGAGAATGTCAATATTGTTAAACGCTGTTATGCATGTGGGGCTAAGGGGCACATTGCAAAATATTGTAAAAATAAGAAAGTGTCTGCTAGAAACTCTGCTAAACCCAGGAAAGGGTGTAATTTAGCAACCAGTTCATCTAATAATATAAAAGATGATTGGTGGGTGATTGATAGCGGTGCCTCTCAATCCATAACAAAAAACAGAAAACTGTTTCTAAACATGAAGAAAAGTACTAAAAAGGTCAAATTAGCTAATGGCTGGAATGTGACTGTAGCTGGGGAGGGACTTGTTCAATGTTCTCTTAGTAAGCACCCTTTACCCATGCTTTATATCCCTAGTTTGAAATATAACCTTTTATCTGTAAAGTCATTGCTACATTCTGGGTTTACAGTAACTTTTAAAAACAACAGATGTTTGCTGGAATGTGAAGGCACTGTAGTTACTGCAGAATTAGAAAACGACTTATTTGTTATTAGGGATAAGTCATTACTGTTAGTTCAGTCAAAAGCTAAATTTGGAAATGTAAAGCCGCATGATGAATGCTTACATTTACTACATAGAAGGCTTGGTCATCTGAATTTCAGGTTGTTGCATTTGACTGTTAAGCAGTCTAACGGCATAAAATTAAGGGCTTGCAGCAAATACCTGAACTGTAATACGTGTAACCAGCATAAAAGTAAAGTTACACCTGCAAACCGCTGCAATGGGTTTAAAACAACTAAACCTTTGGAGGTAGTCTTTTTAGACTTAATAGGGCCAAAGAAACCCAGTTTAGGGGGAGCATGCTATATTTTAAGTATAGTTGATCACTTTACCAGATATGGTTTTTGCTACCTTATGAAGTCCAAAAGTGATACGTTCCAATGTATCACAAATTGGCTTCGTTTTGTTGAAAGGAAGCAGAGGTTTAAGGTGAAATGCATTGTTACTGACAATGGAACTGAGTTTACTAATCATCAGTTGGCTAAGTTTTTGAAGGATGCTGGGATACAGCATAAACGTTCTGCCCCTTTCCGGCCAGAACATAATGCATATATTGAAAGAAGAGGCCAGACCCTACAAGCTATGACTAGGACTATGCTGGCTGATGCTTGTTTACCTGATAAATTGTGGGGAGAAGCAATACTATGTGCCAATCATATTTTAAATAATGTGGTGCACTCCTCTACAGGAAAAATTCCTTTTACTTTATGGCACGGGAGGAAGCCTGATTTAAGTTATATACATACTTTTGGTGCACCAGCCTGGGTGCATATACCAGTTAGTCAGAGAAGGAAGGACCAACAGAGAGCAAAGAAAATGATTTTTGTTGGCTATGAGGCTAACCATAGGTCCTATAGGTTCTGGGAAAAAGGAACAACAAAAGTTTTGTGTAGCACTAGTGCTAAATTCCTAGAACATGAAGGCTGGGACAGGTTAGAAAAAGCAGACTATGGTTTTACAGATGTAGATGTTAAGGTAGACCATATTCCTGATGATAGTTCATCTGAGATGGATGATAAACCATCTATTAAGGTTGAAGAACAGGAACAGGAAGTAGGGTTAGGGGAGGATGAACCCAATATACCTGATGTTAGTCCTGTTATGCCTAGACGATCTTCCAGGGACCGGCATCCACCAGATCGCTATAAAGCCACAGTGGTTTGCCAAGTAGATATCGAACCATCCAGTTATCATGATATAAATTTATATCCAGAAAAGGAGCAAAAAGCCTGGCAAGAGGCAATGGATAGAGAAATTGATTCTTTGAAGAGGCTTGGTGTCTATGAAGTTGTTAGAATACCACCAAATGAGAAACTTATAGGCTGTAGGTGGGTCTATAAGGTAAAGAAAAGTGTAGATGGGGTAGTAACCCATAAAGCTCGGCTTGTTGCACAAGGGTTCTCACAGACAGATAGAGACTATGATGAAGTTTTTGCTCCAAGTCTACGAGCGAGCACTTTGAGAACGATGCTTGTTTGGGCAGCTAGAAATAAATGCTCTATTACTCATTTAGATGTCGAGACAGCTTACTTGAATGCTCCGTTGAGGCATACAATATATATGAAGAAACCTCCTGGTTATGATACACAGGATAGAACTGAGTGTTGGAGGCTACAGAAAAGCCTATATGGTTTAAGGCAATCAGGTTACGAGTGGAACCAATGTATAGTGCAGGAATTACATAACATTGGGTTCTATGAGGGCGTAGCAGATAAATGTCTGTTTAAAAAAGAACAGGATGGATGTGTTTCATTCTTGTTACTCTTTACAGACGACATTGCCATAATTACCAGAACTGACGCTGAGGCCAGAGAGATTATCGGTCAGTTGCAAACAAAATTTAAACTTAGAAATCTAGGACATATACGGCATTATCTAGGGCTGGATATCCTAAAAACATCTAGAGGATTTAAAATATCACAATCTAATAAGATCTGCAAATTGTTGACAAAATATGGGATGGAATTATGTAAACCTGCCAAGACTCCTATGGCACAGGAATTCCAGCAGGATAGTTTGCAGAGTCCACAGTTCAGTAAAGAACTGTATCAATCATTAATAGGCAGTTTGTCGTATTTGAGCAACTGGACACGGCCTGATATAGCTTTTAGTGTTAATCAACTAGCACAATATAGTTCAGAGCCTACTGATAGGCATTGGCAGGCTGCTAAACGTGTTCTTAGGTATCTTAAAAGAACGTTACATTTTGCTATGTATTTAGAACCAAATGCCAATATGGTATTAAAGGCATATGCTGATGCCAGTTTTGCCAGAAAATCTACGTCTGGAATAGCAATCATGTTGGATAACTGCCTGATTGGATGGAAATCAATTCGCCAGAAACACATCAGTTTGTCTACCATGGAAGCGGAATTTTCTTGTCTATCACTTACATGTACTGAACTGATTTATTATAAACAGTTGATGGAAGATATTGGATTCAAAATGGATTATCCTATTACGGTTTATGAGGATAACCAGGCAGCCATTAAAATGGCAACGAATCTTGCTGTAAAGACAAGGACTAAATACACTGATATACGTTATCTGAATGTTCGGCAATGTGTTAAGGATAACATGATTACATTGGAATATTGCGCATCAGAGGACAATATTGCCGATAATTTTACCAAAGCGCAAGGTGCCATTAAACACACCAATTGTTGTGAAAGATTTGGATTAAGAATCTGAAATGTAACTGATACCACTGTACGATGTATGATTTGGATGTGTATTTTTGTTTCTGTATCTATTGTGTATATTGTCCTGCCCAATGGGGAGAATGTTAGGTTCAGCTTGCAGCGTACTCCTAACTTGTTGGTCAGGCAATATCTGTTTCTTTAAGAAACAACTGAGCCACGTAATCAGGGTTTGCTGAACCCTGTAATTAGGCTACAGTGCATAAATAAGCAGCACAGAGAAGCGTTCGTTCTTCCTGGTTCTTCCTGCTTCTTCCGGATTGATACCTGATTGTATCCTGTTGCTTACTACGTCTGTTATATGGTACTGAATACCAAGAGTTACTAAAGTCTGTTTGCTTTGGTAAGGGAAGATACTTACTGGACTGATATTACTGTTTATGACCTTGGACTGTTTTACACTGAGACTGCTTGTTATCTATAAAGTATTTTTCTCACACGAGCTGGACGTTTATCTCCTTCCCTGTGTGTTTCTGCTCTGCTCGTTGCACAAGCAACAAATACTTTTTACACACACCCTAACAGAGACCATAGACGAACACATACCCCTTGTCCACAAAGTGCTGGAAGAACTGCTGAAAGCGAACCTCTATGTCAAACTGTCAAAATGTGAGTTCCACCAATTGAGGCTAGTCTATTTAGGTTACCGGGTGTCAAACGAGGGGATAGAGATGGACCCGGCTAAAGTACAATCAGTCCTAGACTGGCGACCCCCTCGCACCCGCAAACAACTACAAAGCTTCCTGGGGTTCGCAAATTTCTTTTTTTTTTTCTTTCTTTTTTTTTTATTGTAAAAGTATTACAATTACATTTTCACCCCATTTTCGCCCCCCTAACCCACCCCGAACTCCCCAACCCACCCTCCCTAACCCCCCCTAACCCTCCCCTCCCCCCCGGACTTCCATAGAGTATACCCCATCATTATCCCCTTTATATAAAAAAACCTTGAGCTTTAAACCCCCCCAACCCCCATATCATTTTTCATCTTCACATAGTTCAAATATTTCTATCTTAATATAATATAATACTATCAATAAAAAGCTATTTGATACTTCCTAGTTTGATATTTGTTCTGCACATAATCTATCCACTTTTTCCATTCACATTCATAAGTCTCTTGTGAGTGGTCTTTTAAATATGCTGAAATCTTCGCCATCTCAGCGAAACTGGCCATCTTCAAAATCCATTCTTGAACGGTAGGCAAAGCTTCATTTTTCCAATATTTACCTATCAACAATCTCGCTGCTGTAATCATATACAAAATCAACTTTGTTTCGTCCACTGTAAAACCCTTAGCTATACCCAATAGAAACAATTGTGGAGAAAATTGAATTTTTTTCTTCAAAACATTCTGCATGACCCACCAAATTTTTATCCAAAAAGCCTTAACTTTCTTACAGGTCCACCAAATATGATAATATGTAGCATCTGTACAATCACACCTCCAACATTTTGGCTGAACATTAGGGTACATACACGACAATTTCTTAGGGTCTAGATGCCATCTATAAAACATTTTGTAAAAATTTTCCCTCAAATTCTGCGACTGTGTAAATTTAACATTCTGAACCCAAATTTTTTCCCATGTTTCCAACATCACTGGTTCTTCAAAATTTTGTGCCCACTTAATCATACAGTCTTTAACTAATTCAGTTTCTGAGTCCCTTTCTAACAAAACATTATATAATCTTTTAATATGCATTGGACCTTTCTCTTTTATATGTCTAACCAGTTCTTCCTCATGCAACATAATACCAATTTTTTGGTCCTCTTTCCATCTCAATTGTAGTTGATTATATTGAAACCAAGTTAAATTAATCCCTTCGTCCAACAGTGTCTGTAATGTCTTCAACTGCCATCTGCCCGCATCTGTAAAAAGAAACTCTTTGTATAAACCCCCCCCCGAGTGACATTATATTTGTATTCCACATAATATGACCAAGATCCAGCCATAGCGGTATTTTATAATCCCATTTGAATCGGTGCTTCTTCCAAACTCTCATCAAAGAATCTCTAAGTATATGGCTTTTGAATACTTTATCCACTTTGTTATCATAGAATAAATAAGCATGCCATCCAAATTCAAGATCAAAACTTTCTATATTCAGTATTCCAGTCTTTTTCCTTCCAAACCAATCACTTGCTAAAGTCAAAGCTGCTGCTTCATAATATAACTGTAGGTTTGGAAGTTTAAGACCTCCCCTTTCTGGAACATCTTGCATGATTTTCAATTTCACTCTCGGTTTTTTCTCGTTCCAGACAAACTTATTCACTCCAGTTTGCCAGACTTTCAGTTGTTTATCACTTTTAAGCACCGGAATCATTTGAAACAAAAAAAGAAATCTTGGCAAAATGTTCATCTTAACTGCTGCTATTCTCCCAAGTAAAGACAGCTGCAGTTTTTTCCACATCTCCATATCTTTCTGTACAGCTCGCCACAGTACTTCATAGTTATTTTGAAACAATTTCATATTTGATTCTGCAACCTGAACTCCTAGATATTTAACCTTTGGTACAATCTCAAAACCTGCCCTCCTTTCAAGTTCGTGTTTACGATCTTGTGTCATATTTTTAATTATCATCTTAGTTTTTTTCTGATTCAATCTAAAACCTGATACTGTACCATAATCTTGTATAATGTCTTTCCAATTCAAAGTTTCCAATTCAAGGTGATGCCATTTGGGCTACAGGGAGCCCCAGCGGTGTTCATGCAATTGATAAATGTAGTTCTACTTGACCACCTATACAAAGGGGTCCTCGTCTACCTAGATGACATTCTCATTTACATGGAGACCATAGACGAACACATACCCCTTGTCCACAAAGTGCTGGAAGAACTGCTGAAAGCGAACCTCTATGTCAAACTGTCAAAATGTGAGTTCCACCAATCGAGGCTAGTCTATTTAGGTTACCGGGTGTCAAACGAGGGGATAGAGATGGACCCGGCTAAAGTACAATCAGTCCTAGACTGGTGACCCCCTCGCACCCGCAAACAACTACAAAGCTTCCTGGGGTTCGCAAATTTCTACAGGCAATTCATCCCCTCCTTTGCAAGAATTGCCAAACCTCTGACAGACCTCCTAAAGACAGGGAGTCCAACAACGAAACCCCGCCCGGGACAACCTCTACAGTGGGACCCGGCCTGCCAACAGGCATTCGAGACACTAAAACAAATGTTTGCAAAAGAACCGGTCTTGAAGCATCCTGACCCCGAACAACCCTTCGTCATCCAAGCAGATGCCAGCAATGTGGCAGTAGGAGCAGTCCTACTCCAAAAGAACAGCCAGGGGGACCTGCAACCTTGTGCCTACACATCCCGCAAACTCACCGACACAGAGAGACGATGGGCAGCATGGGAAAAAGAAGCATTCGCGGTGAGATGGGCGCTGTTAACCTGGCGACACCTGCTAGAAGGAGGCCAGACACCGTTCGAGGTTTGGACTGACCATCAAAACCTGGAGGCCCTCAAGACCCCACGGAAGTTATCGCCCAGGCAAGTCCAGTGGGCCCAATACTTCAATCGTTTCAACTTTGAGCTGAAGCACATCCCAGGGGGGAAGAACTTTCTGGCCGATGCCCTCTCCCGAATGCCTCAATATAACAGTGAACGTGAGCAGGTAGTGAATGCCATCATCCCCTCTGCCCAAGGAGTGGGCCAAGTAACCACCAGACGGCAGCATCGAGACCAGCAGGGGCAACCAGCAAGTGACCTAACGACAAGGCTCAAGGCAGAAACGTTGGCGGACCCCTGGTTCCGAGACAATCAACATTTCTTGACAAAGAGAGATGGCCTAGCATGGAGAGGGACGAAACTTTATGTCCCAGAGACCTTACGCACCTTGGTCCTCAAGAGGAGTCACGAAGTCAAACCAGCGGGACATTTTGGTTTCCTAAAGACTCTGCATTTAGCACGGAGACAGTTCTGGTGGCCCCACATGAGAAAAGACGTAGTCAGCTATGTAAAAAGTTGTACCATCTGTGCCACGATGAAAACCCGACCAGGAAGGCCCCCGGGGCTGCTACAGCCAGTAGCTGAACCGTCAAGGCCATGGGAGGAGATTGCTATGGACTTCATAGTCAAACTGCCGAGGAGCAGTGGAAACACAGTGATCTGGACTGTAATAGACTTGTTCTCCAAACAGGCACATTTCATACCCTGCAGCGGACTACCCTCAGCCCGCCAATTGGCCAAACTGTTCGTAAAACACATCTACCGCCTGCACGGAGTACCCAGAAGAATCATCTCTGATCGAGGTGTCCAGTTTACAGCGAAGTTCTGGAGGGAATTCCTTCAATCCATAGGATCATCCCAAGGCCTCAGCTCAGCGTTTCACCCGAGCACCAATGGGGGGGCGGAGAGATTGAATGCCATGATAGAGCAGTACTTGAGGTGCTACGTTGACTACCAACAATCAAACTGGGCGGACCTCTTATCGTTTGCGGAGGTCACATATAACAATGCTGTCCACAGTAGTACAGGACTAACCCCATTTAAGATAGTGAGCGGCATCGATTTAGTCCCCATGCCAGAGTACCCAAGGGAACCTCCTTCCTCAGTTAGCTTGACCGAATGGATGGCAATGCTGAAAGAAACCTGGGAGAATGTCAAGAAGGCATTAGACAAGGTGGCACGGTCTTATAAGAAACAAGCAGATAAGCACCGAGCCCCCCAGAGGCCGTTCCAAGTAGGGGAGAAGGTCTACCTCTCCACCAAGTATTTAAGACTCAGACTCCCGACTAGAAAGCTGGGCCCGAAATTCATAGGACCATTTCCAATAGTAAAAATAATCAACCCGGTTACAGTACAATTGCAGTTGCCCTGGTTACTAGGGAGGATACACCTCATTTTTCACAGTAGCCTCCTGAAGCCTGTGGTAGGGTCAACTTTAAGGCCGGTGCCACGTGATCCCCCAGGGCCCTTGATTGTTGGAGGCCAAACCCACTATGAAGTACAGCAAATTCTTGATTCGAGGTGGCACAGAGGACGCCTCCAATACTTAATTAAGTGGAAGGGTTACCCCTTGTCAGAAGCTTCCTGGGTGAAGAGCACGAACATTCAAGCTGACCGCCTCATAGCTAAATTCCATGCAGATCACCCGGACAAGCCGGGAGGGGGTGGGACACACCCTCGGATGGGGTAAGGTACTAAACTTGTTGTTTGTCTCGTGCAGGCCTCACCGGGAGAGTGAAGGGAGAGGGGCCGGATGTCAGCGTCTCAGCGCTGACATAGAAAAGGGAGGATGAAGCTTGAACTTTTGCCTGCTAAATCCCTTTGAAGTTTCGATCTCCTTGGAGATGAAGGGGGGGGGGACATTCCTGTGAACTGACAGGAAAAGAAATCAGGAGAGTGACTTGGAAGATAGCCAATGAGAAGCAGAGAATTGGGGATCGGAAAGGGAGGGATTGGGGGGCAAAGGTCAGTACTCACCACGCAGAGTCATGATCCGGTTGCTGTACTCGAATAAAGAGAAAATTTCCTTAAAGATTGGCAGTTTGGAAGGTCATTTATTTTGAGATAGCATCGAAGCTTGACACTTATATTTTGGATATTCATACTAATATTTGGGGTCGTGATTTACTTTCTTTTTTAAATGCTCAATTGATTTTGGATGATGGCTCTTCCCCTTAAGTGGCTCTCTACTGCCCCCGTGTGGGTGGAGCAGTGGCCCCTTTCAATGGAAAAATTATCTGCTTTACAGCAACTTGTTCAGAAACAATTAGCTTCTGGTCATATTGAACCCTCTACTAGCCCCTGGAATACTCCTGTTTTTGCTATTATTAACCTTTAAGTCCTTTTTGCAGAGACAGCTGCAGCATGAGTCTGGCCCATACCATTTGCGAAAGATTCAACATTTATTATCTGTTGCCTTATTTACTTGGAATTATTTGACTCTTGTAGAATCTTTTTCAGATGTTCCTGTTAATGTTAATTTTCGTGCAATAGAACCACTGACAAGACCGCTAGTGAAGTATTGTCTTGTTCCTGACCCTCAGTGGCAAGGACCCCTGCCAATCACGTGGGGGCAAGTGAAAGCCACAACATACCAAGCTCAACAGCAATTGGCTTAAGCCGACCTACCTCAGACTCCTGAAAATCTAGTTGCTGCTGTTTTTGCTTGTATTACAGCTAATTCTGTCACAATTCTTTTTTGTATTCTCATGTCTTCTTTTGGTTCTGTTACTGCTTTAAATGACACTCAGCCTATACAATTTAACCCTAATCTCTGGGTTTGTCATGCTCAATATATGTTTTTGGTTCACGGTACTAATGTCACCCTGTACTATGAGCCTCCTATGGCTTTTGATCAAGTTGCTTTCATACCTGATTTAATATTTTCGTCTTCCTTTATTGTTTCACAGTTGCAAAACATTCACCATTCCTGGTTGTTTTCCAAGCCCCCAGCGCAACTTAACTCGGTTCGCTGGTGTTATCTTCGTACTAATCAATTTACTAAAGGTTTATGTTTTTGTTGTTATGCTCACCATACTTGGCTTAACAATTGGAATGATTATGCTAAAGCTTGATGCATTTTATCGAAAGTAGGGAATTATAGCTATTGTACTGGTTATTATTGGTTATGGGGAACCTTTAATTCTTTACTGTATGGACCTAATTTAGTTCCAGAAATGTATCCTGATAATTTTCCTATTTTTAACGCTTCTGATATGACTGATACTGGATCCATTTGTGCTGGCTGGCAACTAAAGGACCCTAATATGTGGTTCTTTTTTGACAAATATGCAACCAACGTACACCCTCAGAACTATCAGTGTGCTGCTATTGGCTACTTTTCCCTACCTGTGCAGATTGGTGCTCTCTCTTCTTCCTCACGACAACGCTGTGCTCCATTAGGTCCTACATGTAATGATGAAGTCATCATTGATACACAACTTTCTTTCTTAAATACCTTTGGCCGTGCTGTGGCTGGAGCTATTACTGGGGTGATCACCTTAGGGGTTTACCCTGGAATAATAGCTCAAGAAAATAGACGTTCTATCCTGGGCTTAACATGTCGCCTGGAGAAATCAGTTAATGCCACTGCTGCTATTGTTCGTGATCTCCAACATGAAATTGAGGACCTGAATCAGGATGTTCTCCAGCAACGTTTTGCTATTGACTATTTGTTAGCACGACAAGGGGTTTTTTGTAAACTTGTTGGCCATCGTGGATGTGCTGTTCATTTTCATTCGCTGAATAAGACTATTGAAGATGGGACTTCCGGTTTGCTTCTCGTCGCTGCCAGACGGTCCCTTGGGACCGCCAGCCCCATTGCCTGTAAAGAGCCGCCTTTACAATGGAAAGGCGGCTCGAAAAACTCCATTTCCATGAGGAAATGCGAGATAGAGCCGGCGAGGGTAGGTAGAGCTCTCTGCGAAACCCCAAAAGTTTTTTTTTTTACTTTTGGGGACGAAGCAGATGAGGCTCCCTAATTCCCCCGCCGCCGCTCCGGGCTTTGGGAGATCTCTGCCTTTTTGCAGAGCCAGGTGACGAGAACAAACTTATTAAAGAAAATTAACAGATGAATCAAAGAGGATGAGATCTGGACCTGTGACCCTGAATCGCAAGTATTTTTATTTATTTAAAAAAAAAGTTACTGAAGAAGGAAAAAAGAATTTTTAAAATGGCGACTGCCGAGGCTTGAGAAGGGGCTGAAAGGGAAAGTCCTTCCGTTTCTTAATAAGCTACAAAGTAGCGGAATAAACACTGCTGGCTACAACTGAAGAAAAGTTCTACTTTTATGTCTTCTTTTTCCTGGAGATCTGATATTGATCTTATCTGGATAGAAGCTTTTTTTCTCTTTCTTTGCTTTTCTTTTCTTTTTTAAGAGAGTTTGTCTGTGTGGAAATATGGCGTTTAGACTTACAAAGCCAGACAAAGAAGCAGCGGGGGGGGGATTCCCCCATTTATAAACTACATGAACAAGTTCTAAACTTACAGACTCAGAAACCTGATTTTAATATAATTGAATTTCTCTTGGAGGAGATTGTAAGAAGGGATGAGATTGTGAATCAGAACTTTGAAAAATTTAAGCAGGAAATTAAAGAAATGGTGCAATTAAAGTTTGATACTTTGCAACGAAAGATTGTAAAAGTGACTAATGGTTTTACAGAAATTGTTATGAAGTTGGGTACAAATATTGATTTATTAGAGTCTAAAATGGAGGAAATTGAGGATAATTTGGACAATAAAATACAAAGAACTGAAAATGATTTGATAAACACTCAAGATAATAGTTTAGAAGAAAAACTTAAAATGGAAGCTGATCATAAGACTTGTAATGCAGAAAATATGCAACAACGGATTGAAAAAGAAGTTTTAATGATGCAATATAATCTCACAGAATATGCAATTAGACTGAGAGGATTACAGGAAAACAACAGAGATGACTTAAGGAAAATATCTTCTGAAATTCTGGCTGGGATCTTAAAGGTTCATCCTGAGGAAGTATTTTGTAGAATTGACAGAGTTTATAGAATAAATTCCTGGATTGCAAAGCAAAGGCAACTGCCTAGAGATGTGGTGATTTATTTTACAGATAAAGAAATAAGAAATAATATTGTGCAAAAATCTTTTAATTCTACTTTGCAATTGTTTGGAAGAAAGATTTGGATATATAAAGAGTTACCACCTAAGATGTTATTGGAGAGAAAGAAATTTGGTTTTCTGGTGACTGAGCTTAAAAAACGAAATATTTTATTCAGGTGGGATGCGCCAGTTGGTATAATATTGAGATATCAAGGAGAAAGATACCAATTAAGTACTGTTGAAAAAGCGGAAGAATTTTACCAAAAAATTTCGAAAATGAGTACAACATCTTTAAGCACAACACAAGATAAGCAGAAGGAGTTGGTAATAAAGGAAGAACATCGAGCTACAGAGGCTTTTGTAGATGAATCGCCTTTGGATTCTTTAGACACCTCAGCTGGATTATCTATAAATAAGAGAGATGTGGTATCGGATTCTAACGTGATGATTCATCAAGTCACAGACAAGCATGGAAATCAATTAGTTGATACACAACTTATAGAAAAGAAATATGAGTCACAAAAGCAAAACCAACAAGATCAAGTTATAAATCAGAATGAAAATCGATCAGTCGATATACAATTTGTAGAAAGGAGTTTAGGATGGAGACCAAACCCACAAAAAGTCAAGAAAAAAAGAAATAGATCTCGCAAAAACAAAAATTTCTAAATTAGGCAACAGTGAAGCCAGTTATTTAAAAGATGACTGAATACATGAAAAGATAGTCGAGGCGAAGTATTGGTTAATATTATCCTGAGGAGAGTGACAGACTTCTGCAATGCTGCAATTTTGGGATGTGAAAAGGGCCTTAAATTGTTGGATTGGAATTATCTATTTTGGACGCTTTTTTGATAAATATATTATGTTTATGCTGAGCTACATGGCAAGAGAGCTATGCTGGGGCATGCAGAAGATCTGGTTGTTACCCCATTAGCATGGTGGGAATTAATAATCCTGAAGAAATCCACTATTACAGATATTATATGGAATACAATTATAATGTCACTCGGGTGGTTGTTTTCTTTCTTTACATACATGAAGATATTTATTACTGATGGGGGCAGATGATAACTGAGGATTTTGAATATTCTGCTGCAATCAGGATGTTACGTTACCCTAATATGGGTGATGGAGTTACTAATCCAGTGGAAAGACATCAAGAAGACATTATATGGATTAATAAGTTTAAAGTTATTGATTTTATCTATATAAGGGAATATTTTTTTAGTAGGGTGGGCAGAAGAATAAAGATATTAAGAATTGTAATGTATGGTTATCTTGTAGGAAAGTGGGTGGAGACAGGCTAGTTTATTGACTGTTTAGTTTAAGAAAAGGGATGTTTAAGAGATATATCTATGGGAGTGGAGGAAATGGATAGACTATGAGTTGAACAAATGTTAAATTAGGATTTATTATATAGTTTTGTAGTGGAAGGCTGCTTTGAAATGTTATATTAATATACACAAAAGATTAAATGTTAAATTAGGATTTATTATATAGTCTTAAAGTGGAAGGTTGTTTTGAAATGTTATATTAATACAGATATATGTATGGGGGAGGAGAAAAAGGGCAGATTATTGCTAAATTGGGAGTTATAATAATATTACTATGCTAAATTAGAAGTTATTATACAATGTTATAGTAGAATGTTATTTTGAAATGTATAGTAAAAGGGGGATGTAATAATACTATTAGAAAGAAAAGGGTCAGTATTAGGGGGATGGAGTAAGGGGATGGTAAAGTATTATATAATCTGTTATGAATCTGGATTTTACTTTGTAGAAGTCACAGGGGGAGGGGTGGTGAGGGGGGGTTAGGGAGGAGGGGGAGAAAAAAAGGGGGAAAAATTTGTATTTGAAAAACTTTTTCAATAAAAAAAAAAGACTATTGAAGATGAATTTAATGAACTTCAATCATATTTTCAGAATAATGTTCATGCTATTTCCTTTTGACTGGTTGACCAATTGGCTTCCTGATTGGTCCTGGCTTAAGCAGTTGTTTTTTTATGCTGTGATTATTATTGTCATGTTAGTTGCTTGCTGTTGTTTCATTCAGTGTACTCCCTCATTAATTACTATGTTTCGTCCTGTCCCTCTCTCTCTGCCTCCTCCTCAAATGCGATATATACAAAAATCTTGTTCCCTCAAAATTAAATAAAAAGAGAGGACATATAGGAGTTTGCATACGTGCAGGAATTTTCCTAATCTTGAAGGCAACCTCAGATAAGGAAGGTTACATGCACATGTAACGCCAGGAAATGACATTAGAAAATAAGACCCTAAATCTGTAAATAAGAGGAGAGGAAGTGGGATGTATGTTAGACTTTAACTATAGCTAAACATTATAAGTGCTTAAGCAAGTAGTAGTAATGGTTAACCAAAGATCTTATAGTTGCTGGAAGACTTTTGTGAGCCAATGAGATGCTGACAAGTGCTCTGTAGCTGAAAGTAACAAACTGTATAATGTCACTATGTAAGGCAATAAAGACACCACATATATCTTCACCCTTTGTGTGTGTGGTCATTTACAACACTCCAAGTTCCTGAGATTTTAAATAAGGCTGTGTTTTGGTTGCACTTTTTTGTTAGTAATATTGCCATATATTGAAGGAGATATTTTTGTTAGTAATATTGCCATATATTGAAGGAGATATTTTTTTCCCCACCAATATACCTAGGAGGGACGTTTATCCTGTTTATTTTTGCTGACAGGTTAATCTGAGCTTCTTGGCCTCCAGTTAAGCTTTAACTAATTGGCAGAGAAAACTAATTAGCCAGCAATTATAGCAAAATCAAGGTTATTAATCTGAACAAAAGTTGTTGAAATCTAAGAGGGGTGGCACTCCTTGGTAGAACAGACTGCATTTTTTGATATCTTGCCTGACTTTTTCCTTGATCTAGTAGTAGAACTGGATATTATCAGTCAAGCTTTGAATTTGACAGTTAGCCAGCAAGTGAACAGAGTAGTTTAATGTTTGCATTCAGCAGGTGGACATCAAATTCAGCCAGTTTTATACCTACCACAATAAAAATGTATTGCTTGTTTTTTTCCTGCAGTGCTGAAAGTTTGGTTTTAAAATCTGCCTCAGGCCTAAAATATTTTTGGAGTAAATTGTTGAGGTCAATACTTAGGACACCCAAGTCCACAACTGTTGGATTTTTATATGTACAGGTAGTCCTCAATTTACAACAGTTTGTTTTGTGACTGTTCAAAGTTACATTGGCACTGAAAAATGTGACTTATGACCATTTTTCACACTTATGACCATTGTAGCATCCCCATGGTCACATGATTTACATTTGGATGCTTGACAACTGGTTCATATTTATGACGGTTGTGGTGTCCCAAGGTCATGTGATCATCTTTTGCGATGTTCTGACAAGCAAAATCAATGGGGAAGCCAGATTCATTTAACAACTGTGTTACTAATTTAACAACTGCAGTGATTCACTTAACAACCGTGGCAAGAAAAGTTGTATAATGGGGCAAAACTCACTTAACAATTTTCTCACTTAACAACATCAATTTGGGTCTCAATTGTGATCATAAGTTGAGGACTAACTGTATTGATAAAATTGGTCCTATCTCAGATCTATCACCAGAATTAGATTATTAAATTAGTCACTCAAATGGTTTCTGCTTGATACCCCATTTATTAAACTTCATCTTTTAGACTGAATGGGAATTAGGCAAGTTAATTGCCTAATTCCCATTAAACTGTGTCAACTTGGCAAGAGATTCTGCCCACTGTGGTGAGGGGACAGTGGACTTTGGACCTTGGACTTTGGATGGCCCCATCTTATTTGTCCTCCCTGGACCTCTTAGTTTCCACCTGGACGCTTGGGAGATGGTCACTTATCCTCCTGTGGCAAGATGTATTCGGCAGCTGAGCTTCTTGTTCTGCGAGACTCCCCCCTCTCACAGGATTGGCCCTCCACTTTATCGAGGGCCTACCTCGATGACGGGTTTTGGTATTTGTTCACCTTTCCCAGAGTCTTTAGTGCGAAATATTTCCCCAACTGGTTGGCAAACTCATCACAATTTTGTTTATGCTGGCCACAATATAAAATGTCATCCACGTAGATGAGTACGTACTCTATGGATGTGCCCTCTCTCTTGGTGAAAAAGCATAGGTCGGCAGAGGTGGCTGTGAACCCCATGTCCTTAAGGAACTTCGCTAGGCACTTGTA
Organism: Pituophis catenifer annectens; assembly: GCF_029215685.1. NCBI lineage: Eukaryota > Metazoa > Chordata > Lepidosauria > Squamata > Colubridae > Pituophis > Pituophis catenifer. The sequence goes on from NW_027256885.1 coordinate 46,260,852, forward strand.
CCACCTCTTACCGGTCTGTTTCAACCCATACAGACTTTTGTTCAGCAACCACGTGTCCTCCCCTTGTGTGTTTCTCCCTGGGGGTGCCCTGACAAAGATCTCCTTATCTAGCTTCGCGTGGAGGTAGGCTGTCTGCACGTCGAACTGGTAGACTTCTAACCCTAGGATTGTGGCTATTACTAGAGTGCTTTTTACGCTCTCTGCCCTGACTGTGGGTGAGTACGTGTCAGTGTAGTCCTCCGGGTATCTCTGGGCAAACCCTTGTGCTACTAGCCTAGCTTTGTACAGTTTCTTATTGTCCTCTAGCTCTTTGACTTTGAAAACCCATTTAGTCCCAATGGCTACTTTGTTCTCTGGTACTCTGGATGGGGTATACACGTTCAACTCCCTCAGGCTGTTCATCTCCTTATCTATGGCCTCCTCCCATCTGTCCCTTTCCTCTCGTGGTAACTTAAGGATGTCCTCGTAGGAGTTGGGTGTTGTGGTGCCTGTGTGTATTGAGAGTATGTAATCGTCGAATCTCTTAGGTAGTTTGTTTCTGTTGTGTCTTATGGGCCTGCTGGGTATTGTTTCTGAGTCGTGCATGTGTTGGGCCTCCCTCTCAGTGAGTGCATCTACTTTTACCTTTAGGATGGGGTGGTTCTCTTTCCATTCTTTGGTGTTTACACTTTTGTGTTTGGGTTTTTGTTTCTCGTGTGTCTCGCTTTCGGTTGTGTCTGGTTTGTTATTGGTCCTAGCATTGTCATCAGTTTCTTGCCCGGGCAGTACCTCATTGAGGTGTATTCTTGACCAGTTTGTGTTCTCGTGGAACACAGCTGATCTGGACACGACAAATCTGTTGTCTTTGTCGATGAACCTGTAACCTTTGGTTCCGGACTCATACCCCATGAATCTTAGTCTCCTTGACACTTTGTCCCCTTTTCTCCTTAACTGTTTGGGTATGTGTACATCTGCAGTTACCCCAAATATGTGCAGGTGTGCTATCTGAGGCTTCCTATTGTACATGACCTCGTAGGGAGTTTTGTTCACTACGCTTGACCATATTCTGTTCAGTGTGTAGTTTGAATATGTGAGTGCCTCTGCCCAGAAGTGTTGCCCTAGTCCGGCGTCTTCTAAGATGCACCTTACCATTGTTTGTAATACGCCGTTCCTGCGTTCTGATACTCCGTTCTGGAATGGCAAAAACAGAGAAGAGGAGAAGTGTAGTATCCCGTGCTTCTTTGTCCAATTGGAGAAGTCCCTTGATAGGAACTCTGAGCCCCTATCTGTCATGATTTGTTTTATTTTTACGTTATGTTGAGTTTCTACCCTTTTGTAGAACTCTTTAAATTTTTGGAACACCTCACTTTTGTGGTTGACGGTGTATACAAATCCGTAACGGCTATAGTCATCGACTATGGTTAGGAAGAACCTCTTCTTGTATTTAATAGAGGGTCTCATGGGTCCCACTACGTCCATGTGAACTAATTGGAATATTGAGTTGGTGGTGCGAGAGGCCTTCTTGGGCCTTGGTTTGGTTTTGATTTTCGAACATTTACACACAGAACACTCCAAATAATGTTTACAGTTCTTTAATGGCAAGCCATTTGAGCATTCATTCATCTTTTGTACCGTTGGAAAACTAGCGTGGCCTAATTTTCTGTGTAGTAAGTGGGCGCACCCATCGTGAATGGGTTTGCCAATGTGTGGTTTCCCTTTGTGTGTTGTGTTTGTGGTGGGTTTGCCTCCTGCAGTGTGTTCTCCTTCACCCCCTCTATTTTCTGTGGGTGTGCTTGTCTCTTTCTCGTTACTTTCTGAGTTAGTGTTTGAGTGCTCTTGGGGTACTAAGTAGGTGAGTCCCCCTTCTATGATGATCTTTCCTATGCTTCTCTTTCCTTTGGTCATATATGCTTTCCCTTCCCTGAAGGTTGTCTCAATGCCCAAGTCTTTACTTAGTTTGAGTGTTGCTAATATATTGTGGGGTATTTCTGGGATGAATAGTACCCCCTCTATCTTCCCTATTCCATCTATGTGTGCGCTCCCTTCTCCTTTCACCAATACCTTGTTCTGGTTGGCTACATTGATGTGGTATTCCTTAGGCGTGAGTGCCTCCAGTGTGTTCCTATTGTTGGTGGTGTGGCTGGTGGCTCCTGAGTCAATGAGCCATGTGTTCCTTCCTTTTGCCTGGGTGTTTGGGTGTTGGTGGTCTCTAAGTTCGTATAGTGACCCAGTCTGACTATCCCTGGAGCTATCCCTATATCCTCTCCTGTCCCTGGGGTTGGGTGAGTCCCTGCGCCTGAACCTGCTTTCTGGGGAGCGCCTGTCTGAGTAACCTGGTTTGCGGCCTTGCCTTTCCCTACGGTAGCTGTGGTCCCTGTCCTTCTGGTTTCTGGGGCAATCTCTCCTATAGTGATTCCTAGACCCACAGTTAAAGCATTCTGGTTTGTCTTGGTCCCTGGTCTGGAAGTCTACCCTTTTTATTGGTCTGTTCTCCCTGCGGCTTGATGAGCGTTCCCTTCTCAGGCTGTCCTCCGCTATCAGCCTGTTGGATAATGTCTCTAAAGAGAGGTGCTCTATGTTGAGACTATCCAGTTTCATTTCATTTCATTTCATTTTATTAGATTTCTTTTTTTTTTATTTACACTTTATTGGGTTTTTTTTTTTACACAAATAAAATATAATAACAGTTCTGTTTGACATCGGATTCGCAGTGTTTATACATATATACATGAAAAAATATCTGGTGTCATTTATACTATACATTTCTAATTAATTTCTAATTAATTTCTGTACCATTTTACTCCTTCCTTAATTCTAATTGATTTCTACACCTTTTTCTCCTTCTTTGATTCTATCATTTATCCATTCGTACCATCTTCCCCACACAGTATCATAGTCTGAATTTTCATCATCATTTATCTCATGTGTTAATTTACTTATCTCTGCACACTCTAATATTTTGCTAGTTATAAGGTCGTCTGGTGGTGGGTCTTTCTTTTTCCAGTATTGAGCATACGCCAGTCTGGCAGCTGTAGCTATATGTATTAGGAGGTGGACCTTTTCCTTTCCATACCCTTTCTTTGCCATTCCCAGGAGAAATATTTCTGGATTCAAATCGATTTCTTCTTTAATTATGTCTTTCGACCATCTCCGAATTTTGCTCCAGTATCTTTTTGCTTCGGGGCATGTCCACCACATATGAAAGAAGGTGCCCTGACCATGGCCACATTTCCAACAATTTGGGTGTACATTGGGGAACATCTTTGCTAATCTCGCAGGTGCTAAATGCCACCTATGAAGCATTTTATAATGGTTTTCCTTGTATGTGGCTGCTCTAGTTAATTTATAGTTTTTATTCCAGGCCTCTTCCCATTCGTTAAAGTTCAAACTGTGCCCAATGTTGCTCTCCCATGCTCTCAATTGGTTTCTGATTGTATCCTCATCTCTGTCTTCATCTAATAAGTAGTTATATAGCTTGGCCAATGCTTTTTTTCCTGGTCCCATCAAAATTTTGTCTAATCCGTTGTTTCCTAGTTCTAAGCCATACTCATCCTTATCTTTCTGGTATCTTGATTTTATTTGTAGGTAAGTCCACCAGTCTAGAGTTATACCTTGGTCTCTCAGGGTATCATTTGATTTGAGGTTTCCCCCTCCGTCGACAATGTCTTTGTATCTGCACAGTTTCTCCATTCCCCACCTGTTGGGGTAAATCAATGCCTCTACCGTAGAGAGCCAATTTGGGACTTTTGAGTAATATCTCTGCCTAATCCCCGCCCATGTTTGTATTAAGGAATCCCTAATTTTATTCCTGTGGAAGTAGGTTTTCTTTTTCTTGTCTTTGTCCCATAGGTACGCATGCCACCCTCTCTGTAAGTCATGGCCTTCTAACGTTAGGATTCTCTTATTCTCCAAAGTGATCCATTCCCTTATCCATATCAGTTTTGCTGCTCTGTAATACGTTTCCCAATTCGGGAGTCCAAATCCTCCCACATTCCCTTTTTCCTGTAAGATTTTGAGTGAGATCCTCGATTTTTTTCCCTCCCAAATGAATTCCCTGATATTCTTATTTAATTCTAAAAAAAAAAATTTCTCTAAGGTCACTGGTAAATTTTGATATAGGAATAGCATCTTGGGGAGGATGTTCATCTTAATTGCCGCAATTTTGCCTATAAGTGACAATTTAATCTTTTTCCATCTATCCAAATCTTGTTTTAGTTTATTAATTAATGGGGTATAATTATCTTCTTTTAGAGATGAACACCTTTTGGTTAGCCAGATTCCTAAGTATTTTATTTTTGGGACAACCTGTAGGCCCAAAGCTCCTTCTATCTCTTTCTTCTGCGTTTCAGTTACGTTCTTAATTAGTATTTTGGTTTTAGATTTATTCAGTTTAAAGCCAGCCACCTCTCCAGTTTCATTTCATTTCATTTCATTTTATTAGATTTCTATACCGCCCTACTCCCGAAGGACTCAGGGCGGTGCACAGCCAAACAATAAAAACACATACAATACAAAATTTAAAAAATAGAATAAAATCAAATTAAATAATTTTGGCCCCGACAAATTTAAAACCCCAAACTTTTAAAACCAATTTAAAATTGAATATATAAAATACTAAGAGATATTTAAAATTTTAAAAATCTTTTATAAAAGAGGGGGAAAATTAGGCCAGGCTGGCCTGGTGAAATAGTAAGGTCTCTAAGGCGCGGCGGAAGGTGCGCAGATCCGGGATCCTCCGTATCTCTGGGGGGAGCTCGTTCCAGATAGTAGGTGCTATCTGGAGAGAAGGCTCTCCCCCTGGGGGCCGCCAGTCGGCATTGTTTGGCTGACGGCACCTGGAGGAGCCCCTCTCTATGGGAGCGTACCGGCCGGTGGGAGGCTATTGGTGGTAGTAGGCGGTCCCGCAAGTACCCGGGTCCTAAGCCATGGAGCGCTTTAAAGGTGGTCACCAACACCTTGAAGCGCACCCGGAAGACCACCGGGAGCCACTGCAGCTCGCGCAGGAGGGGTGTTACATGGGAACGCCATGTCGCTCCCATTACCACCTGCGCGGCCGCACTCTGCGCCAGTTGGAGCCTCCGGGTGCTCCTCAAGGGGAGCCCCATGTAGAGAGCATTGCAATAGTCCAGGTGGGAGGTGACAAGGGCATGAGTGACCGTGCGTACCGAGTCCCGATCCAGAAAGGGACGCAACTGGCGAATCAGGCGAACCTGATGAAAAATCCTCCCGGTCACGGCCGTCAAGTGCTCTTCTAAAGACAGCCGTGAATCCAGGAGGACGCCCAAGTTGCGAGCCCTCTCCATGGGGGCCAATGATTCGCCCCCAATAGTCAGTGATGGCGTCAACTGACTATATCGGGACGTCGGAAACCACAGCCACTCGGTCTTGGATGGGTTGAGCCTGAGCCTGTTCCTCCCCATCCAGATCCGTACGGCCTCCAGGCACCAGGACATCACTTCAAGGGCATCGTTGGGGTGATCCAGGGTGGAGATGTACAGCTGGGTGTCGTCAGCGTACTGATGGTACTCCACCCCGAAACCACGGATGATCTCGCCCAGCGGCTTCACATAAATGTTGAACAGGAGAGGCGAGAGGACCGACCCTTGCGGCACCCCACATATGAGGGGCCTCGGGGTCGACCTCTGTCCCCCTGTCAACACAGACTGTGACCGGTCAGAGAGAAAGGAGGAGAACCACCGCAACACAGTGCCTCCCACCCCCAACTCTTCCAACCGGTGCAGCATGATACCATGGTCGATGGTATCAAAAGCCACTGAGAGATCTAACAGGACCAGGACAGAGGAGCACCCCCTGTCCCGAGCCCTCCAGAGATCATCAACCAACGCGACCAATGCCGTTTCCGTGCTGTACCCGGGCCTGAAGCCCGACTGGAACGGATCCAGATACGTCGTTTCATCCAGGTTCTGGGGGAGCTGTTGCGCGACCACACTCTCAACAACCTTCGCAACAAAGCGAAGGTTGGAGACCGGACGATAATTTACCAACATTGCCGGGTCCAGGGAAGGCTTCTTGAGGAGAGGCCTCACCACCGCCTCTTTCAAGGCGGCGGGAAAGTCACCCTCACTCAGCGAAGCGTTTATAATCCCCTGGAGCCAGCCTCGTGTCACTTCCCGGGAAGCCAGTACTAACCAGGAAGGACACGGGTCCAATAAACAAGTGGTCGCGTTCAGTCTACCCAGAATCCTGTCCACGTCCTCAGGGGTCACAGGATCAAACTCATCCCTGATAACATTCTCAAGACCTGCCCCTGTCTCTCCCCCTGAGACTACCCAGTCGGAGTCCAAATCTTCCCGAATCTGAGTGATTTTGTCATACAGATACTGAACAAAATCCTCGGCTCTACCCTCCAAGGGGTCCTCCCGTGCTTCCTGGTGGAGCAGGGAGCGGGTTACCCTAAAGAGGGCGGCTGGGCGATTATCTGATGACGCAATAAGAGCAGCAAAATAACTACATTTCGCTGCTTTTATCGCCACTAAGTAATTCCTAATGTGGGATCTTACTAGTGTCCAGTCAGATTCAAGAAGACTGGCCCTCCAACTACTCTCTAGGCGTCTTTTCCAGCGCTTCAACTCCCTCAGCTCCTCGGCAAACCAAGGAGCCAATTGAGATCGGCGCCAGATCAGAGGCCGCAAAGGCACGACCTGATCCAGAGCACCAGCAGCCGCCCTATCCCAGGCGGCCACCAGGTCTCCAGTCGAGACGTGTGCCAGAACCTCAGGAAATGGCCCAAGCTCCGTCTGGAATCTGTCAGGTTCCATCAGGCGCCTGGGGCGGAACCATCTTACCGGCTCCGCCTCCCTGCGGCGGGGTGCAGCGGTTCGAAAATCGAGACGAAGGAGAGAGTGATCTGACCATGACAAGGGTTCAGTAACTATATCCCCTATATCAAGATCCCTCAACCACTGTCCAGAGACAAAAACCAGATCCAGCGTGTTTCCCCCTGTGTGGGTAGGGCCATGAATTAACTGGGTCAGGTCCATAGCTGTCATGGAAGCCAAGTTGCATGATAAAGTTCTCCCAACTGGGGTCTAGGGAGTTTATGATGATGCTTTTCATGCTATCATCAGAAATGGTTTCCCCCCTTTGTATGAGTTCTGCCCTGGTGGTGTTTAGCTTGAGTATATGCTCCCCCATGGGTGTCCCTGCCTTATGCCTGGCTGAGTAAAATTCCCTGGATATTTTGGTTGTAGTGGCTGCACTCTTACTGTAAAATAAATTAAGTATTTTTTGTAGTATCTCTTCCATGGTTAAGTGGCGGCCAAGACTGTGGTAAATGCTGGGTGACAAGCTGGACATTAACAGATAGTAAGCCCTGTGGTGCAAACAGTCAATCTCAAAAGTCCATGGCTTCTTGGGTGGGTCATCAAATAAGTACAACATATTTTCCTTCAGAAAAGCAATTTGTAGTTGGTGGTTCCACTCCAAAAGATTGGACCCATCTAATTTCAATTTGTGATTGTCAGCAGTAAAAGTTATGTTATTTACAGTCTGGTGCTGTCCATGGTTCTTTATGTGAGTGAACTCGCAATATGCTGGGGGAATGCTTGTTGCCAGTCTGAACTGACTTATCTCGATGTTCCTTGTACTTATCTCGATGTTCCTTTCTCTTCCTGTAGGTGGCGACTGGGCATGTGCGAGGCTCATTTCGCGCCGGAGGTCGTCTGGTGAGGAGCTCCTTGTTGCTGCTCTCAGGCCTAGGCCTAGGCCTGCCGGTGGGGGGCTGGGCTCACTCCTGACGGGCCCGTAGCCCTCCCTGGACGTCAGATGCCATGGCTGGGACCCTGCATCTTGGGCGAAGAGTGGAAGAAGGCGAGGAGGCGAGGCGGTCGCAGGTCGAGGATCCCTGGAGACGGCGGCGGTGATGGTCGTAAGTCGAGGATCTCCCGGATTTGGTGGCGCAGCAGCGGCGGCGGCAGCAGCGGCGGTGGCAGTGGTGGTGGCAGCGGCAGCGGTGGCGGTGGATCCTGGGCGACGCTGGAGGACCTCCGGATGGGTCAGGAAGCCTGGTGGGGGCCGCATGGTTGGTGAGTCGTTGTTTCTTCTCCTCATTCCGCGGCCTAGGGAAGTTGGTGCGGCGGGTGGCGAGTGCGAATCCTGTGGGTATTCAGTCCTGCAGGCGGCCAGGTCTTGGGTGTAGTTTTTGGGGTGCGTTGTCCCGCGTGGTGTCTGCAGGTGTGCTGCAAGGGTTCCGGTGGTTACCCTGCTGCTCTTTTGGGGGTGCTGAGCGTCGGTTTGTTTCTTCCTGGCTCCTGGGGGCTTGAGTGTTGAGCCGGGTGCTGCAGCCAGGTTTCCGATCGATTCATCTGCTTTGGGCTCGATGGGTGAGCCCCCGCAGGCTTGCGATCTTGCTTGGGTGTTGTTTAGGGGGTCTTCCCCAGCGAAGTTGGGGTTCTCGCTGTTTCCCGCCATTCGATTTGAATCTCGGCTTCCCATTGGCTGTTGGCCATTCCAAGATGGCCACCGAGAGCATGGCGCGGAAATGAAATCCTCTACGTCCAGAGCTTCAGCTTGGGGATACCTTCCTCTTGCCAGGCTGGGGATTTCTTTTCTCTGTTGCTGGATGTTCATCGCTGCTCCATTGCTTTCGAGTAGGCTTTGGAGTTTCGCGATGAGCTTCTCTTTGCTGGCGGTCACTTCCATCATCTCCAGGATGGTGGATCGGAATTCTTCATTGCTTGGTGGCTCTGCCCTTTCGCAGTAGTAGATTTCTTCTCTTGGCCCTTCGTCCCTGGGTTGTGGACTCGGATTGTAGTCTCCATCACCTTCTGTTGTGGTGGTCCTTGCTGTGGCACCTTCGAGAGCCTGCAGTTCTTTCATCTGCTTGATGTAGGCTCTGGTGGCCATTCTTTTCTCTGCCTCTGTCTGGGTTCTTGATTCTGCCATCTCTGTGACTTGTGGGTAAACCATCCTCTGCTACCAACCTGTGACTGATTTCTAGGATCTTACCCAATAACTCCAAACACAGGATGCAGTGAACCAATGCTCTTTATTGATCAATGTTTCTTTTACAGGTATTTGGCTGGAAGTGGCCCCTGGACTTCTGGACCATGTCTTAAGTACCTGGGAGGCGGAGCTAAGGTAAGGAGGGGTCAGGGGAGGATCTAGGTGGATTTAGAGTTAACCCTTATCATACCTGGGATGGTGAATGGTGGGCATTTATACATAACAGACCCGTGTCCCTCCTGGTTGGTGCTGGCTACCCGGGAGGTTACACGAGGCTGGCTCCAGAGGATTATAAACGCTTCCTTGAGTGAGGGTTTCTTGCCTCCTGCCTTGAAAGAAGCGGTGGTGAGGCCCCTCCTCAAGAAGCCCTCTCTGGACCAAGCTGTTTTGGCAAACTATCATCCAGTTTCCAACCTTCGCTTTCTGGCGAAGGTTGTTGAGAGTGTGGTGGCGCAACAGCTCCCGCAGTACCTGGATGAAACCGTCTATCTGGATCCATTCCAGTCCGGCTTCAGGCCCGGGTACAGCACGGAAACGGCACTGGTCACATTGGTCGATGATCTCTGGAGGGCTCGGGACAGGGGTTGCCACTCTGTTCTGGTCCTATTAGACCTCTCAGCGGCTTTTGATACCATCGACCATGGTATCATGCTGTGCCGCCTGGAGGGGTTGGGAGTGGGAGGCACTGTTTTATGGTGGTTCTCCTCCTATCTCTCCGACCGGTCGCAGTCTGTGTTGGTTGGGGGGCAGAGGTCAACCTCAAGGCACCTGGTTTGTGGGGTGCCACAAGGGTCGGTCCTCTTGCCTTTCCTGTTCAACATTTATGTGAAGCTGCTGGGTGAGATCATCCGTGGTTTTGGGGTGCAGTGCCATCTGTACGCTGATGACACTCAGCTGTACATCTCCACCCCAGACCACCCCAACGATGCCCTTGAAGTGATGTCCCGGTGCCTGGAGGCCGTGCGGGTCTGGATGGGGAGGAACAGGCTCCAACTCAACCCCTCCAAGACTGAGTGGCTGTGGTTGCCGGTGTCCCGATATAGTCAGCTGGTGCCATCGCTGACTATTGGGGGCGAGACACTGGCCCCCACGGAGAGCGCGCGTAACTTGGGTGTCCTCCTGGATGCACGGCTGTCTTTAGAAGAGCATATGATGGCCGTGGCCGGGGGGCTTTCTATCAGGTTCGCCTGATATGCCAGTTGCACCCCTTTCTGGATCGGGACTCCTTATGCACGGTCACTCATGCCCTCTTTACTTCCCGCCTGGACTACTGCAACGCTCTACATGGGGCTCCCCTTAAGGAGCACTCGGAGGCTCCAACTGGTGCAGAATGCAGCCGCGCAGGTACTTATGGGGGTGACATGGCGCTCCCGTGTGACACCTCTCCTGTGCGAGCTGCATTGGCTTCCAGTGGTCTTCCGGGTGCACTTCAAGGTATTGTTTCTCATCTTCAAAGCGCTCCATGGCTTAGGGCCTGGTTATTTACGAGACCACCTTCTGCCACCGATAACCTCCCACTGGCCAATACGCTCCCACAGAGAGGGCCTCCTCAGGGTGCCGTCGGTCAGGCAATGTCAGCTGGCAACCCCCCGGGGAAGAGCCTTCTCTGTGGGGGCACCCGCCCTCTGGAATGAGCTACCCCCAGGGATACGACTGATCCCGGACCTCCAGACCTTCCGCCGGGCTCTGAAGACTTTTTTATTTTAGCAAGCCAGGCTGGGTTAAAAAATTTTAATTGGTGAATTTTATGGGTAAGGGGTTTTAAATTGGGAGAAGCCAAAGATAAATTTAATTTTGTTTTATAGTATTTTAATGTTTATATTGTATGTTCTTTAATTTTGGCTGTTCACCTGAGTCCTTCTGGAGAGGGGGCAGTATAAAAATTTAAAAAATAAAATAAATAAATAAATAAATAAATAAATAAATAAATAAATAAATAAATAAATAATGTCAATCTTGATTTCAAAGTTTAGTTCACAATAGTTTTCCCTTAGAACATTTTAGTTCTTTGAGGTTTTTCTTTTAAACAAATGATGATCTTGGATATATATGAAAACGACTTAATAAATGTTAAAAAAATGAGGTTGCTTACTAATTCACAGGGGTTAAAAATTGGTTTGAATCTGAATTTTATTTAAAGCATATTTACAATCATACTTTTAGAAGTGCTATAACTTGGTTAAGGATCAGCTAACTTCTGTCAACAACAATATTAATATACTGTTTTAGGAGAACTTCACATATCATAAATGTTACCCACATGGTGAAAAACTCCCTTGTTTTCTGACATTCCATCAATATTTTAAAATCTAACTTTGGGTGAACCAAGCCATAACAAATTTATTTTCTGGTTTCTTACACATGATTTTGACCATAGTAGAAGTTTTGCTTTATCAGCTTTATCTTCACAGCTGTCTGCCAAAAATTGAGCATTATAAATGCCATTGTCATGCTTATAAATGACATTTATAATGCTCATGTTAGGTGTTTTGTGCCAGCCATGGCAGTCTCTTTAAAGGCCACCAGATGGGAGCAAAGAGGCACCTTTGATCCCACTGGTGGGTCAAGGGGCTCCAGCCCCTGCAGCCCCATTGGGGAAAGTTAATGGCCCTCCGGCCCCCTCACACACCTTGTAAGGGAGGGGCCAGGGACCCCTATAAGAACCCCTGCACAGGGACTGCTCCCTCTGCTCTTGTTCTAGTCTCCTATGGGACTGACCCATGGGCTCAATCCAGGCATGGATGCCTCCATGCCTGGGAACTTATTTTACTCTACTTTTACTTCTAAATAAAGACTTAATTTGATTGCATCCTTGCGTGCTGACCTTTTCTTGGAAGCGCCCTCAACGAACCATCATTCTTCGTGAGATCCCTCACAAGGTGGTAGCAGAGGATGTTTTGAGGCAGCGCTTTGAAGCCAGCAAAAGCAAGATGCCAGGAGGTTCCGGCAAGAACCCCTCGGAGATGGATGGTAGGACTTCCCCGGTTATGACCAGGAGTCTCCAAGCAAGGTTGGCAGCCCTGCATCCGGTCCCTAAAGTGAGCTTTGATCCAGAGGAGGGTACAGATGATCTCTATGCCCCCAGAGGACCCAGCGGAATGCAAGGGACCCCTTCACATGCTTCCTTGCAGCTGCAAGCCACAGAGGAAGGCATGGAAGACCAGCAGTCCACCCAGGACTGCCAGGACACTGGGGATGCGGCCAGGGACCAGGCCAACCCCAGCGTGGACCAGCTCACTGGCAAGGAATGCAGAGAGCTGCTCCGAATGCTCCTAGCAGCCTGAGGGATGCCAGGACCCAAGCCACGTGGGACATCAGCGCAGGGGCCCTCTGGACACCGGGTAAGTCCTTCCCCAGCACCCAGGAGGCTCCCCAACATGGCGCCGGCCACCCTGGGGGACCCTGGGGCCCCGGAGCTTTTGGCAGGAAAGTTCCCACCAAATCGCGACCTGCAGCTTCTGGGGCCAACCAGAAGCAACATGGTGGCCCCCAGGCTACCTACTCCAGCGAGGCTTGGTGGGCCTCAGCTAGGCCACGAGGCCCAGCAACCGATGGCAGCCAGCCGAGGCAGCATGCAAACTGCTCGCCCCCCCCCCCCACAGGCAAGCCTTGAAGTCTGCCCAGCCACTCCTGCTACACCGGGCATCAGAGCTGCAATCCAAGTCCTGGCCGCAGCCCTGGAGGCCACAATGACCACGGCCTCAACCTCAGGGGCAGCCAGCCTCCCTCACTACCCCCAGGAGACCAACGGGGGGCGTCCAGTCCGGAGCCATCCAGCCAGGACCCATGCCTCCAGAGAGTCCCAGAAGAACCCCTGGGGTCTCCAGCCTTCCCAACACCCCTATCGAGGCAACGGAGGACTCACCTCGATGACTTCAGGGGGCCTCCAGCCGAGCCTCCCACTTCCCAAGATGGCTGCCTCCTCCAGAGTCTTCAGGACCAGCGGTGGGCCACTCCAGGTGATCCTTGGCATTTTCGGGCTTTTCCGACCCCATCCTGCAGCCTTCGCCCCCCCCAGTAAGTGTTCCAGTACCAGGTGGGGGGGGGGGCTTCCAGAAGAATCTTCAGAGCTCCACAGGCTTGGGCCCAGGCCTGGCTCTGAAGCACCGAGAGAGAGGTCTGCTCCCATCGGCTCCTGGGCTGGAATGAGCTCTGAGCATGCTCAGCAGTTCGCTCCACCTGAAAAAGAAAAGAATAATCAGAGAAAAATACCTACATCGACCAGCAAAGGGACCCCTCTTCCATTTTCTTCAATGGAACCCAGGCAAAGATACCATGGACAGCAAAATACATCAGCATTTTCTGCCCCAGCTGTGTCTGTTCTCCCAAATAACTTTGAAAAATTACATCTGGGAGGGGAAAACTTCAACATCTGGAGTAAAGAGATACAGGTATGTGTCTTAAAAGAGGGAACCCTAGAAATGGTTCTAGACCCCCCACCTTTCCCTTGGGGACCTCAAGAAGAGTGGTACCACAGGAGAGCCTATACCACTCTACTGAGCTCACTGGGTGCTAAATTGTACCCTAGCATTCCAGATGGGCTCACAGCTGGTGAAATTTGGGGGTTGTTATATAGCTTATTTAATAGCGATAGCTTGGGCTCCACCACAAGACTCACAACGGAGTTCTATAACACCAAGCTAAAATTTGGGGCTAGCATGGCTGAGCACCTGGGAAAGTTGAAGGCGCTCAGGGCAGAGCTGGTGCTCAGGGACTACCCTGTGACTGAGGCCAACATGATCGCTGTCATTCTGGCATCCCTGGAAAAAAGTTGGGACAATTTTATTGTCTCACTAGAGGGAACCAGAAAGGAAGCCATGACTCTGTCCTACCTCACAGGGAGGCTCAATGAGGAAGACAGGAGGCGTAGAGATGCGGGAGAGTACACCAGGGCCACAACTCATCGCATCAACAGAAGGCACCAGAGTTCAGAGCAGGTTAACGCTCTACCCAAGTGTTTCGTCTGTGGCTCTGAGGAGCATCTGAAGAAGGACTGCCCCCATTACCAGCAAGGACCTAAGCATGGTTCCAATCAAGGAAGGGGCAGGGGGCAGAGAAGGGGGCCTGGTGGGGGAAAAGGTGGTGCTAAGGGCAATTTTGTGTATACTAGTTACCTCACCCCCACCACAAAGGCTAATGGCCCTACTGGCCTCTGGTTACTGGACTCTGGGGCTTCATCTCACATTGCTAACTTGAGGCAAGGCTTTAAGAGGTTAAGGAGAATTAACTCCTCCGTTAAGGTTGCAAGTGGTAACAATGCTTTGGTTGTTGGGCAGGGCACTGTCTCTGTACCAGGGCTGGGCAATGTCGAAGGTGTATTGCATGCTCCCTCTATAGCCAACAACCTGTTAAGCATAACCAAATTATGTGATGATGGCAGGGTGGAGGTATTGTTTCACAAAGGGGGAGGTCATGTCACTCAAGACAAAAGGGTCATTGGGAATGTTACCATTATAAATGGTTTGCCATATTTCTCCCCCGAGTACCCAGCCACAGGAGACAGCTCACTGTCGCTGCATTATTTTATTTACCAGCTGAGCTAATTATTTCTGGACTATCAGACTTTCCGTACCTTGCCAAGAATTGTTATCAAAAGTTACTACGCATGTCCATCCACCCACATTCTTTCACACTTTTTTCCTTTGTTCTCTTGACACGGCTGCCAGTTGCTGGAAAGCAGCTGGCATGAATTACTTTCAAAATGTAGCAATTATCTTTCTTAGTGAGGTGTTTTATTTTCTTTATAACAAATAAATGAGTTTTATTAGAGAACTTTTCTTCGGGTTTTCTTTTCAGAATATTGCAACTTGGAGAAAGCCACAATCCATCTCCTCTAATTAAATCAGGGTGATTGTCCCAGAGCCAATGATGGGATTAATCAATGCCCTGACATCTGGTAGCAGAGGATGGTTGATTTATGGCTTTTTTCCTTGTTTGTTATTTCTGATAAGAGCGCATAGGCAATTAGTTTTTAGCTACTGAGGTACGCTAATTATTTTTGCTAAGATGCCGAAACAGAAGAAAAACAAATACAAAATGTATTTTGCTGAGAAGGTGGCAGAAAGGAGGTTTTCAGATTTCCAGCCCCTTGCTACACACCTGGAACAAGAAGAAGCCGTGGGAGAAGGAACGAAGGGAGATAACAGAGAAATTGCTTTTGAAGATAACGTACTGGAACTGAGGTCAGTGACGTCTTCTTCTGAATATGCATGCTCTCAAAAAGTCCTCCCAGAACCTTCTGAATTTGTAACGCTCGGTGCAAGGCCAAAGCAAACTGCCAAGCAAAATTACTCCCACGCAGAGAGAGAAACAATTCATTATTCTCCTCGAAGCTTTAAGCTCACCCTGGATGAGCTGGCTATGAAAGCCTATCGTGACCATATAAAATTCTATGAACAGGAGCTATCCCAGGCAAAAATGGCTATATCTATGCTTGAGCAAGATAAGGGAGAATCTCGTGACTTCAAATTCTCAAAAAGCGCCATATTGCCTTCTTCTCCAGAGCCAAAGTCACTCCCCCTGGTGGATTTTGTGTCAGGCCAATTAAGGCAAAGAGCACTGCATATGTCACATGAAAGTCTCCCTGATCAAGTTACATATAAACCTGCCACGCAATCATTTCTTGTAACTGCAAAGCTGCCCGAAGCTAAAGGTGCACCACCATCTGCTGGCGAAAGTAATTTACTACAGGAAGCTGAAATGCCACAAGTGTTTCCACAGGCCCAAACTCAAACACCCCCTGGTGCTGTTGGTGTCCTTTTAGATGGAACACAACCACGCTTAGTGCAGCAAAGGCAAATGACTGCATCTCCAGCAGGTCATGCCAATATTGCAGCTCAAGCACAAATGCCTGCATATGTGCCCCAGCCACAAATGCAAATAGGGCCAGCTCCTGGCCCACCTCCAATGGCACAACCAAGACCATTTTTAGGTCCACAACAGGCACAGCAAATACCACAGGCATTTCTGCCAGCACAGCCAGCATATCAAATGCAGGCTCCTTACCAGGCATTTTCTGTCTCTCCACTAACTGGTGAGTCAAAACTAAAAATGTCAGGACACAATTACAAAGCCTGGGTCAGTGAGATTACACTATTGCTTCTTAGAGAAGGCACTCACTGCATGGTTTTTAATCCTCCTGCTCAACCTTGGACTTATGCAATAAGAGATTTAGAGATAAGGGCTCACACAACATTATTAATGTCCATGGATACTGAACTGTAGGTCACTTTTCCACCAAACACAACAGCCCGACAAATTTGGGCTCAATTGGAAAATTGCTACAGGGCTATCTCAATTGAATCTTCATGTTTACTCATGTCTGAACTCCACGGTTCGAGATTGAAACCTGGTGAACAAATTGGAGGACATTTGACCAAACTGAAAGGACTGAGAACAGAATTGAGAGAAAGAGGCCATAACATTGAAGATATTCAAATGATCAGCATCATTATTAACTCTTTGAATTATGAATGGAAAGATGCTGTTACAAAAATTAGCCAAGTCCCAATTGCTCAACGCACAGTGGACAATGTCTGTAGACTTTTAATTGAAGAAGAGGCATTCATGCTAGCTACTCCACACTTGAGAGGACCACCCGCATCAAGAGCTCCAGCTAGACGCCCCTTCCGAGGAAGGACCTACGCTCCAAGGATGCCAAGATGCAACACCTGCAATCGTGTGGGACATGCCACCCGGGATTGTCCCCAATGAGTTCCAGCTCCCGTCACGTACCAGCCCAGAGGAACAGATTCCAGAGGCAGAGGCAGAGGCGGAAGACAAGGTCATCGTGGTCCCCGGCGTGATCCACAAACTCCACTCGCCACACTGGCTTTAACCAATGATCCACAACCTCAACCAGAGTACGACAGACGACTCCTGTGGACTTTGGACAGTGGTGCAGCATTGCATGTTACCTACAGAAAGGAACTTTTCACAGAAATGCACGAGCCTGAACCAGAACTACGTGAACTTTATTCTTTTTCAAATCATCCTTGTCAGGTCAAAGGAAAAGGAACTGTTTATGTTGAAGAGCTCGATGCATTCATTCCTGATGTTTATTACATACCAACAGCAACCAGTAATTTGCTTAGCCAGAGTCACTTGTCTAGAATGTTAAAATTCCAGGTTCACCACCTTGAAAATGCAAGTTACATAGTTAAAGATGGAGATATTGTTGCTGGAACCATATTAATTGGTGGTGTTTATTACTTAAAGCTAAAGCCTAAAACACAAACACAGGCAAGTATACAAACTCCAAAAAGGGAGAGCACAGGCCCAGAGAGAGATCCTGTTGCTATTCCAAAGGGTCCTAAAGCCAACAAAAAGAGAATTGGTAAACAGGTTGCTCAGAGCAAGCCTGAGGTTCCGCATAAAACTGTTAATGTTGAAAATTCACTAACTGGTAAACCTTTGCATTCTAGGTGTATCCATAAATGGCATAGAAGATTGGGGCATGCCAGTTTCCGTGTTCTTAGGAAGATGCCGGAGTTCGCAAAATGTTTGGATCTAAAGGGGTGTAAGGTGTTTTTTGGATTGTGCTGTATGCAAGAAGGTCAAATCCAAAGCAGCAGCCATTCCCAAACATGCTACATGCCTGTCAACACGCATTTTTGATTTGGTTCACACTGACATAGTTGGTCCTTTCCCGCCATCATTTGGTGGTAGAAAATATTTTCTAACAATTGTTGATAATTACTCTAGATATGGATATGTATATCCTATGAAAGAAAAATCTGAGACCTTTCAGATCTTTAAAGACTTTGCAGCCCTTGTTTCTACCCAACACCAAGTTCGCATCGCCAGAATCCAGAGTGATCGTGGTGCCGAATTCATGTCTCAGCATTTCCAGGACTGGATGCGTAAGAATGGAATTATTCATCAGACTTCGGCCCCTTACACACCGGCTCACAATGGAGTCGTAGAACGAAGACAAGGTGTCCTGCAAACCATGATGCGTTGTCTCCTAGAAGACGCCAACCTTGGTAAGATATATTGGGGTGAAGCTATCAAGTATGCAAATTACATTGTCAACCGTACTTGGAGCAGTGTAATAAATCAGACTCCTTTCTTCATGTTGTACGGGTACAAGCCCGATCTCAAAAACCTCCATATTTTTGGTTCATTTGCTATGGTGAACATTCCCTTAGCTCAAAGAAGAAAAGGAGGTCCAACAGCAAAGAGACTGAGATTTATGGGTATTGATGATAACTCAAAATGGAGCAAATTTATTGATTCTAAACATGTAATTGTGATTTCCCAATCTGCTAACTTTGAAGAAGATATTGACTGGTCCAGGATTCATTCCAATGATCCTGGAGTTTATTTTCCTAGAGATGATACTGCTGATGCTACGTAGATTGATGATCAAGACTTCACTGGTTCTTCTCAACCCGATGTTCCGTCTTCGCAAGCCGCGGATGCTGACGCTAGCGACGAAAGTGAGGACGAGGACGAAGCAGAAGAAGACTGGACAGTTGTTCCGAGACATTCCAAGAGGGCCACAAAAGGGATCCCTCCACAACGATATTCTTGGCAACTGACAAAAGCACCCTTGCCTTTGATTTGCAATGTTACACTTCCACCTGATAATTTCACACAAATCAAGCAGCTCCCTGATTCAGAGCAAAACAAATGGTATGATGCAATGCAGGTTGAAATGGACAGTCTAAAGAAACTTAAAGTGTTTACACCTGCAAAACCTCCAGCAAACAAAAAGGTCATTGGCACTCGATGGGTCTACAGAATCAAAAAGAAACCAAATGGTGAGTCACTGTACAAGGCCAGACTTGTAGCTCAGGGTTTCGCTCAACGTTATCCTGAGGACTACACAAATACTTACTCACCGACAATCAGAACTGAGAGTGTAAAAATTGCTTTAGCAACTGCAACTATCCTTGGTTTAGAAGTTTTCCAGTTTGATGTTGACACGGCTTATCTGCATGCAGACCTAGATGAAGAGATCTACGTGAGAAGTCCTCCAGGATTCCGACAGCAAGAAGGGGATACCTGGTTCCTAAACAAAAGTCTTTATGGTCTGAAACAATCTGGTTTAATGTGGTATTTATGTCTTACTGACAAACTAAATTCAATGGGCTTTATTAAGTCCGAAACTGATGAGTGCGTGTTCACAAAAAGATCTAACAATGCATATGAGATAGTTCTTGTTTATGTTGATGATATTGTTTATATTGGTCCAAATAAGCAAATGAGTGAAATTTTTACCAAGGCTTTGCAGAGATACTTCACATTGAAATCATTGGGTCACATTAGCACTTATTTAGGTGTTCAGATTGAAAAAACACAGAAGGGGTTTAGTCTTTCACAAGAAGATAAAATTGAACAATTTTTCCATCATTGCAACATGAAGGATGCTAACACAACAAAGACACCCATGCAAACAGATTTTCACAACTTGACACAAGAAGAAAGTCCTGAGTTCGAGGATCAAACACTTTATCGTTCAGTCTTTGGGTCACTGTTATACATTAGTAGTTGGACCAGACCCGACATTGCACTTAGTGTTAATCTCTTATCTTGACACGTAGGTAAAGCAAAACAGTTTCATTGGACATGTGTTAAGAAATTATTGAGATACCTAAAATACACTAAACATTTAAAGTTATTGTTAGAACCAACACATGCTGATTATGCAGAATTATGTTGTTATGCAGATTCTGATTGGGCAAGTGATAAGAAATCACGTAAAAGTACTTCAGGTTATATGATGTTCTCAAATGGATGTCCTGTTTATTGGCAAGTACGTAAACAGAATTTTGTTTCTTGTTCATCTACTGAAGCTGAATATGCTTGTGTTTCAGATGCATGTAATTCTCTAACTTGGTTTGATCCTTTAGTCACAGATATCTGGACACACCCAATCCGACAGATCACCGTGATGGAAGACAATGAATCGGTGGTTTATATTTCTGAATCACATTTTACAGGTTCTAGGTCCAGACACATTGACATCCGTTACCAAAACATAAAACATTTAGTGAAAAAAGGTTTTGTCAAAATGCAATATGTATCTACACATGATCAAATTGCTGATATGCTCAACAAACCACTTCCAGCAGCTCAACACGAGTATCTGCGTAAGAAGATGTGCCTTATTTGATGATGTACTGATATTCGCTCAACTGGCAAAAGAAGGGGAATGTCACTGCGTTATTTTATTTACCAGCTGAGTTAATTATTTCTGGACTATCAGACTTTCCGTACCTTGCCAAGAATTGTTATCAAAAGCTACTACGCATGTCCATCCACCCACATTCTTTCACACTTTTTTCCTTTGTTCTCTTGCCACAGCTGCTGGTTGCTGGAAAGCAGCTGGCACAAATTACTTTCAAAATGTAGCAATTATCTTTCTTAGTTAGTGAGGTGTTTTATTTTCTTTATAACAAATAAATGAGTTTTATTAGAGAACTTTTCTTCGGGTTTTCTTTTCAGAATATTGCAACTTGGAGAAAGCCACGATCCATCTCCTCTAATTTAATCAGGGTGATTGTCCCAGAGCCAATGATGGGATTAATCAATGCCCTGACACTCACAGGGTGCCACCCCAGAAGGGGTCTGCACGCAGAGAGAGAGAAAGGCTCCACAGCCAGCTTCCAGGCTGTCAAAGATGCACAAGACTGAGGCAGTTGCGCCCACGCCACCTCAACCAGCACCACGGCCTTCCAAGGCCAATGTGGGCAAGAAACCCGAGCCTCAGCAGGCACCTAAGGCAGGTAAGCCCAAAAAAGGGCCTAAGGTGCCAGCACCGCCCAAGGCAACCAGAGCCAAGGGGGTGTCAGTGGGAAAGCCGCTCCATACTAAATGTGCCCGCCTCTTACATCAGAGGTTAGGCCATGCGAGCTTCCCAGTGGTTAAAAAGATGGGGGAATTCACTGAGGGGATTCATCTCCAGGATTGTGAGGTGTTTCTGGACTGTGCCATCTGTAAGAGGGCAAAGAGAAAGGCCGCCCCAACACCTAATGTGTCACAACGTAAAACCCAATACCCATATCAATTAATACATTTATTTTATTTATTTTTTATTTTATATCAAATTTATATACCGCCCTTCTCCCTGAGGACTCAGGGCGGTGTACAGCCAAAGTAAAAACATAAACTACAAACATTAAAATACAATTAAAAAGATATATATATATATATATATATATTTGGCCCCATAATTAAAAGCAATGACAAAACAATTAAGAACATTTAAAAAAAGTGTTAGGCCAGCCCGGCTTGCTGAAAAAAGAAAGTTTTAAGGGCACGGCGGAAGGCACCGAGGTCTTGGATTCTCCTTATCTCTGGGGGCAGCTGGTTCCAGAGGGTACCATGTTAATTTGGTTGGGCCATTTACACCGTCCCTAGGGAAAAGGCAGTATTTCCTCACTGCCGTCGATGACTTCTCGAGGTACGGCCATGTGTATACCATCGCAGAAAAATCTGAGGCCTTTGACGCCATAAAATCACTGTATAACTATGTCGAGACCCAGCGCAAGACCAGGAATGCGCAGCTGCAGAGCGACCGTGGGGCTGAGTTCATGTCCTGAAAATTCCAGGACTGGATAAGGCACAAGGGCATACACCATTTTCGTACAGCGCCTTTTACACCTGCGCAGAACGGCGTTGTAGAAAAACGAAATGGCATTCTGCAGACTATGGTGCGCAGCCTGATTGCAGATGCTGGGGTTGCGGAATTGTACTGGGCGGAGGCGGTACACTACGCCAACTACACCCTGAACCGCACCTGGAGCAGCGTTGTGAACCAAACCCCATATTTTCTGGTCCACGGTAGGAAGCCAAGTTTGGGACACTTGCGTGTGTTTGGTTCCTACGCTTGGGTGCACATCCCCAAGCAGCTGTGGAATAAGAGGAGATCCGTCTCCCAGAGACTGAGGTTCTTGGGCTATGCCCCTGGCTCCAAGGCCTACCGATTCCTGGGAGAAGGGGGCTGTCAGACTGCGGTGCTATCTCAAAATTAAATGAATTTCCAAACTGCCAATCTTTAAGGAAATCTTTCTTTAATTGAGCTCAGCCACCGGATCATGACTCCGCGTGGACAAGACTGACCTTTTGCCTCCCAATCCCTCCCTTTCCGATCCCCAAATCTCTGCTTCTCATTGGCTGTCTTCCAAGTCATTCTTCAGACTTCTTTTCCTCGTCATTTCCCAGGTATGTGCCCCCTCCCCTCATTTCCACAACAACCAGGCTTCAAAGGGATTTATCAGGCAAAAGTCTCAGAGTTTATCTTTTGCTCTCCTCCACTCCCTCTATGCCAGCGTTGCAACGCTGACAGGGGCAGGACTGTGACCTCCCAATCTGCCTCCTTCGAAGAGGACTCCAATTGGACCCAGATCCACTCAAATGATCTGGGTCCATACATTAACCGGCCCAGCAAAGCTGCACCAACCATGACACCGCCTGAGACAACCACAGACCCTGCCACCAATGAGAGCGAGGAACAGGATGAAGAGGTCAGCCTACCTGGTCCAGATGAGGAGGATGAGCCGTCCAGTCCTGAGGGGGAAGACACGCCATCTTCACCTGACTCTTCGCCTCCAGCGACGCTCCAGAGGCCCATGACGCCCAATGCCTGGGACCGAGGGCCTCCACATCCCGGTCGTGAACAGCCAGTCAGCAAAGAACCTGCAGAGGAAAAGGGTGGTGAGTGGCAGGAGGTCAGAAGGTGAAAGCGGTCCAACAAGGGGGTCCCACCTAAGAGAATTGACATTGGGCACATCGCATCCATCAACAGTGTCGTGGTCACCCCAAAGACTTTCTCTGACATCCAGGAGCTGCCCATTGAAGAACAGGAGAAGTGGCAGCTCGTGCTGAAACAGGAAATGGAGAGCCTGAGAAAGCTCAAGGTCTTCACCCCCGGGCAACCACCAAAAGAGAAGAAGGTCATTGGCACAAGGTGGGTGTCGAGCGGCACGAAGCGCTCGACACCAACCGCTGCGACGCACTCGAGTCCAGCCACTGCAGCATGGGTGGCGTGCTCAATGGGGGGGGTGGATATGGGCCACTGGGTGCTGGTGGAGGGGCTAGTATAACGACTAGGCGTTCTTGTGCACGGGGGTTTGATGGGGACGCGTGGGCATAGAGGAGATCTGCAAGCAACACGGCTCCGGCAAAACCCGAGATGGATGACGTCATCCCTGCGCGGCCGGAATGACAGCTGCGGGAACTTTGAATCTCCCCAGCTGGGAGCACTCGGCACTTGCTCTATAAAAGGACTCTATAACAGGCTCCCAGCAGCCGCGTCTTTGTTTTGTTTGCAATCCGGTTTCCACCGAGAGCTGTTGTTGCCGATTAAACCAAGATACTCCGATACCTGCTCGAGTGTGTTTCTTGTGCATTGGCGATCCAGGGTCAGGGGAGGCCGAGAGGAAGACGCGGCTCACTTCCCCACCGGGTTTCTCAGCCGCGGAGCGCTATGGCGGAGGGCGCAGACGCCCTGCCTGAGGAGACGTTGACTGAAGGGAAGGAGGAAGAGGATGAGGGGGCTACCGCTGCCGACCCGACGGAGACCTGCAAGCAGCCGGTGGTCAGGCCAAAGCAACAGGGGCCGCGGAAGGAGGGCGCCGGAGCAGCTCCACGGAAGGGGGGTCAGGAGCCACAAGGCTTTGAAACGACCACTCAGGCTAGTGCGGGGCATTGGTGGCATAGTTCCGCCCTACCCGGGACGCGGGTGCAAACGCCACCCCACTCTGGCGCTCAGTTCCAGGGTTGGAGGGAGCGGCAGTGGATTGAAGAAGAGGAAGGGGAATGGAGCTACTCTACTGGCCCAGGAGCAACTACCATGGATGTTCTACGAGATAGGTTTGGGGAGGCTAGCTTCCGGGACGCACCCTCCTGGCAGCCATGGGCCCCCGGTGAAGACCCCTCTGAGATGTGGCAGGGGGGCGGGGCCATGAGCAGTGGCTCTGGGGCCATCAGACCCCGCCTCGCCAGTCCAAAATTTAAACTGGAACATCGCACGAGACGGGTCAGCGGGGAGCACCAACCCCCAGGAAGGGGCAGTACCATTCAGCCCGCTGGGGGGGAGGGTCCCCGTGTGCTTACTAGAGCTCCTCCACGACCCGGTAGGGATAGGACGGTGGTTCACGCCACGGATAGTCAGCATGATCAAAGCGATGCAAGGCAAGGACCAACCCAACCCCGCCAGCCGGATCCATTGCCGATGTGGGGACCCGGGGTGTGGACCCCTCAGACCCCCTGGGGGCTACCCCCCGTACAAGCTACATTTGACGGGTCAGCAGAAAAGGTGGCATTATTCCTCAGTCAAATAATTAGCCATATGGATCTGTACGGGCGGTTGTACCCCCTCAATTTCAATCAGGCTTAGATAGGGAAATACGCCAGGCCTGTGTGTATCGAGGACTGGGGTCTCGCCTGTCGGACTGGTACAAAGCGGCTGTCAGCCTGGATGTGGGGTTGCGTGAGTTCAGACCCCGGACCACCTTCCAGAACAACCCAAAACAAGGGCTGGGCGGGCGATTTGGCGACAGGGGTTTTGTCAGACCACCCCCAGTGCTGGAGACTGGCACCGGCGAGTCAAGCAGACGGCCGTTCTGGTGTTTCAGATGTAACCAGGAGGGGCATCGGGCAGCCGAATGCCCTCTACCACCACTGCGGATGTCCACCCCGCGGCCGCCAGGACCGAGTCCTACTCCGCGGGACCGCTCTATACGACCATCAGAATGGTCCAGAGCGGCAACCCATACCTCCCTATTGGATACAACAGCACATGCCACTGTGAGCGGTTCACCGGGAACGGCCCGCGTTCCTGACCCCTCGGACCACAGTGGTGAGGACGATGAAGCGCAAGATCCGATGGTAAGTGACCCCATCCATCCTTTCCTGATACCAGTAACCTTACAGCATCCCACAACTGCTAGGGAGTGCACTCTGGAGGCATTGATTGATACCGGGTGCACCCGATGCCTCATACGACAATCCAGTTACATTTATGTTGAAATTACCTTCATTACTGGGGAAAATCCACCCTATATTCCATTCTAGCCTATTGAAGCCGGCTGTCATAGCCTCCGACCCATTGTACAAAACCCCAGGTCCAGTGAAGGGGTCCCACTACGAAGTTAGAGACATCGTTGACTCTCGGCACCGTAGGGGCCAGCTGCAATACCTAGTAAGGTGGACATTGTACCCAGATACAGAGTCCTCATGGGTTCCAGTGGGTGATATAAATGCCCCACGACTCATAAGACGATTCCACAGAAACAATCCCCATAAAGTACGCCTCAAATGAGATGACTAATGGATATTTCTCCTTTTCTTTCCCCACAGGCAGACACCTGGTAGGGGGAGCCGCATGTCGAGCGGCACGAAGCGCTCGACACCAACCGCTGCGACGCACTCGAGTCCAGCCACTGCAGCATGGGTGGCGTGCTCGATGGGGGGGGGGGTGGATATGGGCCACTGGGTGCTGGTGGAGGGGCTAGTATAACGACTAGGCGTTCTTGTGCACGGGGGTTTGATGGGGACGCGTGGGCATAGAGGAGATCTGCAAGCAACACGGCTCCGGCAAAACCCGAGATGGATGACGTCATCCCTGCGCGGCCGGAATGACAGCTGCGGGAACTTTGAATCTCCCCAGCTGGGAGCACTTGGCACTCGCTCTATAAAAGGACTCTATAACAGGCTCCCAGCAGCCGCGTCTTTGTTTTGTTTGCAATCCGGTTTCCACTGAGAGCTGTTGTTGCCGATTAAACCAAGATACTCCGATTCCTGCTCGAGTGTGTTTCTTGTGCATCGGCGATCCAGGGTCAGGGGAGGCCGAGAGTGGGTTTTCAAGGCCAAACCACTTGCCAATGGCCGTTACCTGTACAACACCCGCTTGGTAGCACA
Organism: Pituophis catenifer annectens; assembly: GCF_029215685.1. Classification (NCBI taxonomy): domain Eukaryota; kingdom Metazoa; phylum Chordata; class Lepidosauria; order Squamata; family Colubridae; genus Pituophis; species Pituophis catenifer. The sequence goes on from NW_027256885.1 coordinate 46,286,664, forward strand.
GGGGTTCGCCCAACGCTACATGGAGGACTACATAGAGACCTACTCTCCAACTGTCCAGGCAGAAAGCGTCAAGGCCGCCCTCGTAACAGCAGCCGCTCTGGGGAAGGAAGTCTACCAATTCGACATCCAGACGGCCTACCTCCATGCCAACTTGGACTGGCAGATCTACGTGAGGGCCCCTCCTGGTTACCAGCAGGAGGGGGGAAACACATGGTTACTCCAAAAAGGATTATATGGCCTCAAGCAATCGGGGAAACTCTGGTACGACTGCCTCAAAAAGGGTTTAAAGCGAATTGGCTTCAGGGCATCTCATGCCGATGAGTACGTTTTTACACGTGACACCAAAGGTGACATAGAACGGGTTTTAGTTTATGTGGATGACCTCCTATATGTAGGGTCTGGCAAGAAAAGGTGTGACGAATTTGCCAAGGCCCTGGGGGAAAAATTTACCCTAAAGTCCTTGGGGCGGGTTGACAGGTACCTGGGTGTAAATATCTTGGCCACTAAAAAGGGATTTGCATTATCCCAGAAAGAAAAAAATTGAAGAGTTGTTGGCCAAATGTAAATGGCAGAGTCTAACCCAATGCGTAGCCCCATACAAAGTGATTACTACGGCCACGATCACAAAGACAGCCCTGACTTCACAGACAACAAATTATATAGATCTGTGATTGGCTCCTTGCTATACATTAGCAATTGGAGCAGGCCTGACATAGCTTTAGCTGTAAATCTATTGTCCAGGCACGTGAAAAACCCAAAGGAATTCCACTGGAATGCTGTCAAGAGGGTACTTAGGTACCTCAGGGGCATGGCCGATGCCCTCCTTATGCTGGAGCCAGAGAAGGGGAAGCCAGCTCAGCTCTCCGCTTACTCGGACGCAGACTGGGCTGGTGACACCAAAAGTAGACAGAGCACCTCTGGTTTCCTCATACTGCTAAATGGCTGTCCTATCCATTGGCATGTTAGGCAGCAAAAAATTGTTTCTTGCTCCATGGCCGAGGCAGAATATGCCAGCCTATCGGACACTGCAAATGACTTGATTTGGTTCAATGCTCTGGTAACGAGCATCTGGGCACCTCCTACTCTGCCCATCCAAATTCAGGAAGATAACACGGCCGCAATTGGGATCTCCGGGGCATACGCGGTGGGCTCTAGGTCCCGCCACATAGACATCTGCTACAAGAATGTCAGGCAGCTTGCCAGAATGGGGTTTGTACACATCAAACATTGTAACACTACCAACCAGTTAGCTGACCTGTTTACAAAACCTGTGCCCATTGACCGACACAACCTTCTGTGTAAGCGTTTGTGTTTGGTCCTGCAAACGATGCATCTGTATGTCTATGACACCTGCTCGCCCTCTCAGGCATATTCACCGTCACCTGTCATTGGCTGGCAAGAAGGGGAATTGTTAGGTGTTTTGTGCCAGCCATGGCAGTCTCTTTAAAGGCCACCAGATGGGAGCAAAGAGGCACCTTTGATCCCACTGGTGGGTCAAGGGGCTCCAGCCCCTGCAGCCCCATTGGGGAAAGTTAATGGCCCTCTGGCCCCCTCACACACCTTGTAAGGGAGGGGCCAGGGACCCCTATAAGAACCCCTGCACAGGGGCTGCTCCCTCTGCTCTTGTTCTAGTCTCCTATGGGACTGACCCATGGACTCAATCCAGGCATGGAGGCATCCATGCCTGGGAACTTATTTTACTCTACTTTTACTTCTAAATAAAGACTTAATTTGATTGCATCCTTGCGTGCTGACCTTTTCTTGGAAGCGCCCTCAACGAACCATCATTCTTCGTGAGTTCGCTCACAGCTCATTTTAAAATAAAGTGGCCTGACAATCAGTTTGGTCTAACAGTTAAGGCACCAGGCTGGAAAGTAGGAGACTGTGAGTTCTAGTCCCGCCTTAGCCATGAAGGCCAGCTGGGTGACTTTGGGCCAGTCACTCTCTTGCATCTCAACCTACCTCACAGGGTTGTTGTTACAGGAAAAAGAGGAAGAAAGTGTGGTGGATATGTTAGCCGCACTGAGTTATTTCTAAAAAATAATAAAGGCGGGATACAAATAAATTTATGTGGTGATCCAGTTAATTTTATCATCAATGTTATCCCTTCTTTGCTGTAACCTTTAGATGAAAGTTTTCTTCATGCTTTTGTTTATCAACGTACACATGAAGCTTTCCCCCTGAATTTCTGTATTACTTCTTGCTTTGTTTGATGTGGGGTATTTTTAAACTTGATTTACTCCTTATGCATTCCATATGGATTTAAGGACTGGAAGAGTTGGAACTGAAATTACTAATTCTGTCATAAAACACAGAAGTTGATTATATTTGAGAGTCAGATATAATCTAGTGGCTAAAGAGAGCTGAGTTATAAATCTCAGAGTTATAAACTCTGTTGTGAATGTACTGATGTCTGCAACCAACTTATTTCATCCATCTCTAGTTTCCGAACTGCAATAGGAAATTGCAAAAGGTGCTTAAAATGTTAGGTGTTTTGTGCCAACCATGGCAGTTTCCTCAAAGGCCACCAGATGGGAGCAAAGAGGCACCTTTGATCCCACTGGTGGGTCAAGGGGCTCCGGCCCCTGCAGCCCCATTGGGAGAGTTAATGGCCCTCCAGCCCCCTCACACACATGGGTAAGGGAGGGGCCAAGGGCCCCTATAAGAACCCCTGCACAGGGGCTGCTCTTGCCTGCTTCTTCTCCTTTTACCCCAGCTCTTTCCCTGCTCTTGTTCTACCTTCCTATGGGACTGATCCATGGGCTCAATCCAGGCATGGATGCCTCCATGCCTGGGAATTTATTTTACTCTACTTTTACTTCTAAATAAAGACTTAATTGATTGCATCCTTGCGTGCTGACCTTTTCTTGGAAGCGCCCTCAACGAACCATCGTTCTTCGTGAGATCCCTCACATAAAAGCTTTTTGTAACCTTTGCCATAAAGGCAGAAAACAGGAAATAAACAGGGAAACCAATCTGGAAGAAAGGAAAAAGAAAATGCAGCCTAAACTGGTGTTTTCACGCTTGAGAGTTTAAATTTCACCTGGTAGCCCTACTCACCTGGCATCTCCCATTTAAAGGATCAGAGAACTGCTTTTGGTGGGAAATAATTTCAGGCTGCGTGACTCAATAATTCAAAACCAAAAGATGTGGTTTGATCTAGAAAATGGCTGGGCATTCAGAAAACAGGCTTGAGAAGATGTTTTTCTCTTGCCTTTAAGCCACAGGATTTGGTTGCTTTTGTGATATACCAAGGCAGTGGAAAAACTGCAGTCAGAAATTTCCCAGGAGAGGAGAAACACTAGCAACAGGTGAGGCTGTGAGCTAGTAAAGGTTGAGCAAACAGTGTCAAACCTCACCTGTCGCCTGGGAGGGTGGAGGCTGGAATCAGGAAATAAACAGCAAAACCTGATCAGAAGGAAAGGAACTGGAGATTGCCCAGGTTGATTGTCCAACTATGGAGCTTTTGGTGGACCTCAAGAGTTTGATATCTCCCCTGGAACCTTGGGTGGTGTACATCACCTGTGGCTTTCTTTTCCCGAAGACACCTTATTCCATGGGGAAATAGGACAAGCCAGATCCTGCATGCCAGCTCTTTCTCTCGCCTTTTGAATCCGCCTGAAACCAGTGAGACCAGCATCCTGGCTTGTAAAATATCCCCAGTCTAACCAGTCTGAGGGACAGGCTATCCTAGACTATTCTAGAGACTCCATGGCTTCATGACTTCCTCCAGGAACCCAGAGGAAGAGTCCCTTCGCAGCCCTTTCCCTCTGACTCCCACACCAGCTCTGGGGGATGAGTACTATCCTTTTGGGGGTGAGGCCCAGCCACCCTTTGTGGGGGATGCTGCTGCGACTGGAGCTGCAGGGGAAGGGGATCCCGAAGACGCAGATCTGGAGGTGCTGCTTCAGAGGAAAGAACAGGACTTGTTGTTGGCAGCGGAATTGGGAAAGATGCTCCTGGAACATAAGGAGGAACTGGAACGACGCTATGATGAACTGATGAAGGAACAATTGGAAGTCAAAGAGGTGAGGCAGGTGGCTGGAGCAAGGAGCAGACAGCAGAAGACCTGATATGGACTGAGATTCTTTGGTCAGATGCAAAATTTTTAGGGTTAGGGTTGGGGTTGGGATTAGTGCTGGGTTTGGAGTTAGGGTTGGGATTGGGATTAGGTTTAGGGTTGGAGTTAGGGTTGGGGTTGGGATTAGGGTTGGAATTGGGGTTATGGTTGGAGTTGTGGTTAAGGTTGGGATTAGGTTTAGGGTCAGGCTTGGGGTTGGGATTAGGCCCCATCATGTTCTCTCCATCCAATGTATTTGCCAGGTTGCTATGAAAAGAAAAAGAAAGTCTCAGAAATGGGGATTTTCTAACGTGCTGTGCTGTATTGTACTTTCTCGCCAAAGTTCTGGATTCAGAATCCTACAGTTTACCCCTTGTTGCCACCCCATCCTTGAACCCAGAGAAGGGCGGCATATAAATTAAAGCAAAAAAAAAAAAAAAAAAAAAAACCCTTCACCCTGTCTGCTTCCCAGGTTTCTATTTTCATCCTTCTTGCCCAGAGTTTATCGCTGGGATTTCACTGGGCATCTACACTCCAGCAACCTTCAAACATCAAACCATATTTTATTCCTTGTTCATCTCTTTGATTTCTTTCTAGGATGGAGATGATACATTTAATTGAAAAAAAGTCTTAGGTTGCATCAGGACATTCTTCAAAGTAGGAACGGTCTACAGGTAGTCCTTGATTTACAACAGTTCATTTAGCAAGCGTTCAAAATTACAACGGCCCTGAAAAAAGTGACTTATGACCATTTTTCACACGTACAGCCGTTGCAGCATCTCCATGGTCATACGATCAAAATTCAGATGCTTGACAACTGACTCATATTTATGACGGTTGCAGTTTCCCTGAGATCATGTGATCTCCTTTTGCGACCTTCTGACAAGCAAAGTCAATGGGGAAGCCAGATTCACTCATCAACCGTGTTACTAATTTAACAACTGCAGGATTCACTTAACAAATGTGGCAAGAAAGGTCATAAAATGGGGCAAAACTCATTTAACAAATGTCTTGCTTAGCAACAGATATTTGGGGCTCAGTTATGGTCATAAATCGAGGACTACCTGTATAGGTTTCTTCCATAGGTTTTCTTTCATAGGTTTTCTCGTAGGAAGGGTAGCAGTTTGTCCTCTATGGTGATACTCATGGCTCTACTACTGTATCTCCACACCCTTCATTCTAAGCACAGATGTGTCCAGCATCCCCCATTCACTCCCTCGTATTTACACCTACTTTTATTCAGCACCAAGTAATCAATTTCAAATTTTCTCATTTTGAAATTGATGCATGCTTTGCTTTTCTCTCTTCTCTTCCATCGTTTAATCTTTATTTATTTGAATTTATGAGCTGCCCAATTCCTACTTCTGGGTGTGCCGGCCTAACAGTGGTAGATTTGCCTAACTCTTTGCAATGGAAGAGTTCTGCAGTGCCCTCCCACAAGCTATGGATAAACATGAACTTCTGACATTTAGGGTAGAATTCTGAACAAAATAAAATAGTGCTCAGGGTATGCTACATTATGCCTTTGTATTTGTATTTCCTGTAACTAACTTCCTGTAACACACATATGCTGTGTTAGGCCTCTGTAAAGTATCTGGTATTTGTCAAACATATGTTCCTGCCTGTTAGATACTGACAGCCTGAGAGTTTTCCCTCAGGTCCATCGTTTGAGTGGGAAGAATACTCAAATGTGATTGGCTGAACTCCCTGACAGCTCCCTATATAAGGGCAAGCTGTCAGGGAGGCAAGCTGCTGGAATGTATATAGTTGCTTGAATAAAGAGCTGTTGTCTGAAGCCAGTTTCCAGTCTCTTCACTCACCCAACACAACACTGGCAACAAGGGTGGGATTCTGAAGGAGAACTGAGGCAAAAAGAGCTGACAACTATACATCCAGCCAGGCGGTTGAAAAGAATGGCGGACATCTTGCACGACAAATTTGAATAGGAACACAGAGGCTGTTAGGTGTTTTGTGCCAGCCATGGCCGTTTCTTAGGAGGCCACCAGATGGGAGCAAAGAGGGACTTTTGATCCCACTGGTGGGTCAAGGGGCTCTGGCCCCTGCAGCCCCATTGGGGGAGAGTTAATGGTCCTCCAGCCCCCTCACACATTGGTAAGGGAGGAGCCATGGGCCCCTATAAGAACCCCTGCACAGGGGCTGCTCTTTTCCTGCTCTTGTTCTACCTTCCTATGGGAATGATCCATGGGCTCAATCCAGGCATGGATGCCTCCATGCCAGGGAACTCATTTTACTCCACTTTTACTTCTAAATAAAGACTTAATTTGATTGCATCCTTGCGTGCTGACCTTTTCTTGGAAGCGCCCTCAACGAACCATCGATCTTCGTGAGATCCCTCACAGAGGCAAGCATGTCTGCGTTCCACCCGCCTACGCCCTTCGATCCGTCAAAAGAGAAATGGGACACTTATATGACCCGATTCGTGTGCTTCATGGATGTCAGGGCATCGATTAATCCCACCTTTGGCTGTGGGAAAAATCACCCTGATTTAATTAGAGGATGGATCGAGGCTTTCTCCAAGTTGCAATATTCTGAAAAGAAAACCCGAAGAAAAGTTTTCTAATAAAACTCATTTATTTGTTATAAAGAAAATAAAACATCTCACTAACTAAGAAAGATAATTGCTACATTTTGAAAATAATTCTGGCCAGCTGCTTTCCAGCAACCGGCACTCGTGGCAAGAGAACAAAGGAAAAAAGTGTGTGAAGGAATGTAAAAGAATGCGGAAGCACGTAGCTTACTGATAAGAAGTTGGCAAGCTACGGAAAGTCAGACAGTCCAGAAATGATTAGCTCAGCTGGCAAATAAAATAACGCAGTGACATTCCCCTTCTTTGCCAGTTGAGCGAATATTAGTACATCATCAAATAAGGCACATCTTCTTACGCAGATACTCATGTTGAGCTGCTGGAAGTGGTTTGTTGAGCATATCAGCAATTTGATCATGTGTAGATACATATTGCATTTTAACAAAACCTTTTTTCACTAAATGTTTTATGTTTTGATAACGGATGTCAATGTGTCTGGACCTAGAACCTGTAAAATGAGATTCAGAATTATAAACCACTGATTCATTGTCTTCCATCACGGTGATCGGTCGGATCGGGTGTGTCCAGATATCTGTGACTAAAGCATCAAACCAAGTTAGAGAATTACATGCATCTGAAACACAAGCATATTCAGCTTCAGTAGATGAACAAGAAACAAAATTCTGTTTACGTACTTGCCAATAAACAGGACATCCATTTAAGAACATCATATAACCTGAAGTACTTTTACGTGATTTCTTATCACTTGCCCAATCAGAATCTGCATAACAACATAATTCTGCATAATCAGTATGTGTTGGTTCTAACAATAACTTCATGTGTTTAGTGTATTTTAGGTATCTCAATAATTTCTTAATACATGTCCAATGAAACTGTTTTGCCTTACCTACGTGTCATGATAAGAGATTAACACTAAGTGCAATGTCGGGTCTGGTCCAACTACTAATGTATAACAGTGACCCAATGACTGAACGGTAAAGTGTTTGATCCTCGAACTCAGGACTTTCTTCTTGTGTCAAGTTATGAAAATCTGTTTGCATGGGTGTCTTTGTTGTGTTAGCATCTTTCATGTTGCAATAATGCAAAACTTGTTCAATTTTATCTTCTTGTGAAAGACTAAACCCCTTCTGTGTTTTTTCAATCTGAACACCTAAATAAGTACTAATGTGACCCAATGATTTCAATGTGAAGTATCTCTGCAAAGCTTTGGTAAAAATTTCACTCATTTGCTTATTTGGACCAATATAAACAATATCATCAACATAAACAAGAACTATCTCATATGCATTGTTAGATCTTTTTGTGAACACACACTCATCAGTTTCGGACTTAATAAAGCCCATTGAATTTAGTTTGTCAGTAAGACATAAATACCACATTAAACCAGATTGTTTCAGACCATAAAGACTTTTGTTTAGGAACCAGGTATCCCCTTCTTGCTGTCAGAATCATGGAGGACTTCTCACGTAGATCTCTTCGTCTAGGTCTGCATGTAGATAAGCCGTGTCAACATCAAACTGGAAAACTTCTAAACCAAGGATAGTTGCAGTTGCTAAAGCAATTTTTACACTCTCAGTTCGAACTGTCGGTGAGTAAGTATTTGTGTAGTCCTCAGGATAACATTGAGCGAAACCCTGAGCTACAAGTCTGGCCTTGTACAATGACTAACCATTTGGTTTCTTTTTGATTCTGTAGACCCATCGAGTGCCAATGACCTTTTTGTTTGCTGGAGGTTTTGCAGGTGTAAACACTTTAAGTTTCTTTAGACTGTCCATTTCAACCTGCATTGCATCATACCATTTGTCTTGCTCTGAATCAGGGAGCTGCTTGATTTGTGTGAAATTATCAGGTGGAAGTGTAACATTGCAAATCAAAGGCAAGGGTGCTTTTGTCAGTTGCCAAGAATATCGTTGTGGAGGGATTCCTTTTGTGGCCCTCTTGGAACGTCTCGGAACAACTGTCCAGTCTTCTTCTGCTTCGTCCTCGTCCTCACTTTCGTCGCTAGCATCAGCATCCACAGCTTGCGAAGACGGAACATCGGGTTGAGAAGAACTAGTAGAATCTTGATCATCAATCTGCGTAGCATCAGCAGTATCATCTCTGGGAAAATAAACTCCAGGATCATTGGAGTGAATCCTGGACCAGTCAATATCTTCCTCAAAATTAGCAGATTGGGAAATCACAATTGCATGTTTAGAGTCAATAAATTTGCTCCATCATCAATACCCATAAATCTCAGTCTCTTTGCTGCTGGACTTCCTTTTCTTCTTTGAGCTAAGGGAATGTTCACCATAGCATATGAACCAAAAATATGGATGTTTTTAAGATCGGGCTTGTAGCCATACAACATGAAGAAAGGAGTCTGATTTGTTACACTGCTCCAAGTACGGTTGACAATGTAATTTGCATACTTGATAGCTTCACCCCAGTATATCTTACCAAGGTTGGCGTCTTCTAGGAGACAATGCATCATGGTTTGCAGGACACCTTGTCTTCGTTCTACGACTCCATTGTGAGCCGGTGTGTAAGGGGCCGAAGTCTGATGAATAATTCCATTCTTACGCATCCAGTCCTGGAAACACTGAGACATGAACTTGGCACCACGATCACTCTGGATTCTGGTGATGCGAACTTGGTGTTGGGTAGAAACAAGGGTTGCAAAGTCTTTAAACGATATCCTTGGGTTATCAGATAACCGGAAAAAGGCACTCTTCCTTAGCTACTGTGGCCATAATGTGTTCAACATGACAGAATCCCTGTCCGAACCAACTCCAGTGCAATCCATACCATGGCAAGTGCTTCAGAACACCCTGAAGACTCACTACACTCCGGTGCCATCCAAAATCGTGAGACGCTATGAATTCAGGCAGAAGGATGGTGAGTCCATCAACCAATATATAGCGGCACTTTGAAAAGCTGCTGCTCACTGCGAGTTTAGAGATTTAGATGAATTTTTTTCTTTTAAATTTTTTTAATTAATTTTACAACAACACAACACAACATACAAAACACAAACACACAATATGTCACATTTGTCACATCATTTATTCACTTTTACTTTCCCTAATCTCAAGCCAATCGTACCACTTAGTCCATACTTTATAATATTCTATATCTTCCTTTTCTTTTATTTCTTTCGTTAATTTATCCATCTCCGCACAGTTCAGGATTTTCATAATTGTTTCTTCCTCTGTTGGTACCTTTTCGTTTTTCCAGGACTGTGCGTAGACTATCCTTGCCGCTGTAATTATATGCAAAATCAAATATCTAATTTCTTTACCATAGGTTCTGTTCAATATCCCCAGTAAAAATGTCTCTGGTTTCAAGTCCACATTGTAACCAATTATCTCTTCTATCCAAGTTCTAATTTTAGCCCAATATTTTTTCACCTTAGGATATGCCCACCAAAGATGGTAATATGTTCCGGGGACTTTTTTACATTTCCAACAATTTGGAGAGTTGTTAGAAGACATTTTAGCAAGCCGTACTGGTGTAAAATGCCATCTGTAGAACATTTTATCTGGTTTTCCTTGAATGCCGTTGATAGAGTCAATTTAATGTTTATTTCCCATAATTTTTCCCATTTCTCCAATTCTATATTGTAGCCAAAATTTTTTGCCCATCTAATCATGGTATCCTTAACTACCTCTTCTTCCATTTTATATCTCAGTAGATATTTATATATATTACTAATTAATTTTATTTCTGTTCCATGAATAATTTTGTCCAATTCTTGTGGTTCCTTTCGTATCTCATACATCTTTTTATCTCTTACAAATTTAGATTGAACTTGTGCGAATGTCCACCAATCTATCACCCTACCAATATCTTGTTCCAGTTCCTGTTTTGTTTTCAAATCTCCCTGATCGTTTACCAATTCCTTATATCTAATTATCTTATTTTTCTCCAGTAAATTTGGGTATATCAATGCTTCTGTTAGTGATAACCACATTGGAATTCTAGTATAGTGTTTTTGTTTTGTTCTTTTCCAAAACTTTAGCAATGCATTCCTGATCAAGTGTGTTTGAAAAAATTTATGTGATTTATATTTCTCATCCCACAGGAATGCATGCCACCCTGCTTGCAAGTCATGGCCTTCTATTGTTAACACTCTGTTATTTTTCAGCTCCATCCAATCTTTTAACCATGCTATGCTAGACTTGCCGCTTGGTGACAAATTTCCCATGCTGATAACGCCAATCCCCCTCAATCCTTTGTGTCTTGCAAAAGTTTTAATTTAATCCTGGGCTTTTTCCCTTGCCATATAAATTTAGAAATTAATTAATTTAATTCTTGAAAGAATGTTTTCCCTAGTTTTAATAGTATCACTTGGAACAGAAATAAAATTCTCGGCAATATATTCATTTTCACTGTTGTGGTCCTCCCTAAAAATGAAATTTGTAATTTTTCCCAATTTCCTAAGTCTTTTTTTATTTGATGTATCAATTTATCGTAGTTGTCCTCCTTGATTGAGGAACATTTCGCTGTGAGCCAAATTCCAAGATATTTTATTTTCTTAGTTGTCTTCATCTTTATTTTGTCCTCCAATTCCTTTTCCTGACCCTTTGTAAGATTTTTTGTTATTAATTTAGATTTATCCTTATTAATTTGGAGTCCCGCTACCTCACCAAATTCTTCTATCTTTTGTATCAATTTAGAACCCGTTTCTAATGGATCTTCCAAAATAAATACCATGTCATCGGCAAATGCTTGAGTCTTATATTCTTCCCCTCCCCCCAAAGAGCAGCCTACCCATAACGGCCAGCGGCCAGAAACAGCAGTGGTTTGTTCAGATGGGCCTCCAGGCAAACACCAGATTCCTAAGGTGTATGCAGACTTAGCCGAAGCTTTCAGTGAGGAGGAAAGTAACTTCCTCCCCCCTCATTGGCCCACGGACTGCGCCATCGAATTAGAACCGGGAGCCAAATTGCCAAAACCCAGAATGTGCTTCATGACACCTGCTGAAATGACCGAGTTGAGGAAGTACATTGACAACAACCTAGCCAGAGGGTTCATCGAGCCTGCGAAATCCAGGATGGCCGCCCCAGTACTTTTTAAAGAAAAAAAAGATGGTACATTGAGATTATGTGTTGATTTCAGGGGTGTGAACTACATTTGCATACAAAATACCCACCCCCTCCTACTGATGAAGGACTTGCTGAACCATCTATCAAAAGGCAAGATTTTCACCAAGCTAGATCTAAGAGAAGCCTACTGCCGAGTTTGCATAAAGGAGGGAGACAAATGGAAGACTGCTTTTAACTGCCCCCTGGGCAGCTTCCAATTCCGGCTCATGCCTTTTGGACTCCAAGGGGCCCCCTCAGTCTTCATGCAATGGATCAACGAAGTTTTGCATGAGCACCTATATAAGGAGGTTCTTGTTTATCTTGATGACATTCTTATATTCAGTGAAAGTATGGAAGAACATGTCAAATTGGTCAGACAAGTGCTGAAAAAGCTCCTAGCGGCCAAGCTTTATGCAAAGTTGTCCAAATGTGAGTTCCATAAGGAGTCCTTGGACTACCTGGGATACAGGGTGTTGAGTCAGGGAATCGAAATGGACCCAGGGAAGGTGAGGGCAGTGCTGGACTGGCAGCCCCCACAAACCCGTAAGCAACTCCAAAGCTTCCTGGGGTTTGCAAACTTTTACAGACAATTCATCCCTTCCTTCGCTGAGGTCGCACTCCCTTTGACAGAATTGCTAAAAACCGGCCCGTCTCCCACCAAGCCAAAACCTAGTCAACCCCTAGCTTGGACAATGGGCTGTCAAAAATCCTTTGAACGGTTGAAACACCTATTTGCAGTGGAGCCGATCCTACAGCATCCTGACCCAAATAAGCCATTTGTGGTTCAGGCAGACGCAAGTGATGTGGCGGTGGCTGCTGTTCTACTGCAAAGGAACACCCAAAACCATCTAATGCCGTGTGCTTACATATCGAGAAAGTTAACGGACACTGAGCGCAGATGGGCGGTATGGGAAAAAGAGGCTTTTGCGGTGGGATGGGCTCTCCTATCCTGGAGACACTTCCTAGAGGGGGTTAATGAGCCTTTTGAGGTGTGGACTGACCACAAGAATCTCGAGGTGCTGAAGACCCCGAGGAAACTTTCACCCAAGCAGGTTCGTTGGGCTCAATATTTCAAACACTTTAACTTTAACCTGAAATACATCCTGGGGGGTAAAAACCTTTTAGTTGACACTCTCTCCCATAAGCCCCAGTTTGACAGCCGACGGGAAGAGATAGTTCATGCCATGATCTCTGAGACTCAGCCAGCCGGCCAAGCCCGCACCAGAGCGCAAACGCGCCACGGTTCCAACCTCCCCGAAGACAAGTTGACAGCGGAGCTAAAAGTGGTGCTCTCGACTGATTCCTGGTTCAAGGAAAACCAGGCGGACCTAACCCTAAGAGACGGGTTGGCATGGAAGGGGAGTAAGCTTTATGTGCCCTGCAGCATGCGACTCCTGGTACTAAAGAGGAGTCATAATTCTCAACTGGGGGCCACTTTGGATTTTTAAAAACCCTCCATTTGACTAGGAGACAATTCTGGTGGCCAAAGATGAAAGCTGATGTGGAAGACTATGTGAGGAGCTGCGCCACCTGCTCCACCATGAAATCCAGACCAGGGAAGCCCCCTGGACTTCTCCAGGCTGTGGCCGATCCCACCAAGCCCTGGGAGGAGATTGCAATGGACTTCATAGTTGAGCTCCCTGACAGTGGGGGGTAACAGGATGATTTGGACTGTCATTGATTTATTCTCCAAGCAAGCACACTTCACTGCCTGCAACGGACTACCCTCGGCCAAGAAACTGGCAAAGCTGTTTGTGAAACACATCTACAGGCTACATGGAGTCCCACGGAGAATAATATCAGATCGCGGGGTCCAGTTTACTGCTAAATTCTGGAGAGAGTTTCTATGGTCCATTGGGTTGTCCCAGGGGCTTAGCTCAGCTTTTCACCCATCGACTAATGGATCAGCTGAAAAATTGAACTCAATGGTGGAGCAATACATTAGGTGTTATGTAAATTATCAACAAGAAAACTGGGCGGACTTGCTACCATTCGCAGAGGTGGCTTATAATAATGCAGTACACACCAGTACTGGGTTGACTCCTTTTCAGATAACTACAGGCATGGATTTTGTGCCGATGCCTGAGTTACCTAGAGAGCCGCCCACTTCTATGTCCCTAACGGAATGGATGACCTCATTGAAAAAGGGTTGGGAGAATACTAAGAAAGCTTTAGCGGAATCACTGGAAAGATATAAGGCCCAGGCTGACAAACGCCGGTCCCTCCAACCACCTTTCCGAATAGGTGATAAGGTGTATTTGTCAACCAAGTACCTAAGATTGAGGTTACCCAGCAATACGTTTGGACCCAAATTCATAGGTCCCTTCCCTATAGTGAAAGTTATTAACCCAGTGACTGTCCAACTTAGCCTCCCTCGCATATTAGGGAAAGTACACCCTGTTTTCTACAGTAGCTTATTGAGACCGGCCAGAGAATCTAACCTAAGACCCTTGCCAGCTGCTCCACCCCCTCCTTTGGTAGTGCAAGGGGAGACTCATTATGAGGTGAAGAAAATCCTGGACCCTAGACTCTACAGGGGTCGCTTACAATATTTGGTACACTGGAAAGGTTACCCTTTAGCTGAAGCTACTTGGGTGAAGAGTTGGGATGTAAATGCTGATATTCAAGTGAAACAATTTCATGATAAATTTCCTGAGAAACCGAAAGGTCCCCCTGGGGGGGGGGAGAGGGGGTTAAGGGGTCTTGTGCATGGTGTTAACCCCTTCTTTTGTGTTTTGTCTGCTTTATTTTTCAGGATGTGGTTCTTTCTGCAGGGGGGGATGCCTGTCAGCTTTGGAAGCCATATTAGGCTGGAAGCTTCAATGCTGCCTCCTTCTCATGTGTGGAAAAGTAGGAGGGGGGATTAAGGAGAGGGGTTGTTAGTAGATATAATAGCATTCTTCCTGTCGGTCAAGGTCAGGGCGATCCAGCATCTGGAGAAGGAGTGGTCAGGGGGCTGGGTCGAGATGGAACAGACGTTGATTGGAGCATGTGATCGACAGGGGAGAAAGGGGATGGTTTTGGGGGTTTTGATTTACTGAGGGAAAACCCGGGCTTTTCAGATTCGGGTTTTCTCAGATGTGCCAGTTTGCCTATTCTAGTAAAGAGAACTTTGGAAAATGCTTGCTTCCGCATCTTTACTTGGAGTGGGGGTTTCTCTGGAACGCTGACATATATTTCTTTACAATACAATAATATTATTTTCCAATCAGTTCACTTATTCAGTTATATCTCTATACCTTAATTCAATTCATTCAAACCATTTCATTTAAATCAATTTCTATAATCACTTTCCTTCTTGTCACTTCTTGTCCACTCATGCCTGTCTGTTGCAATCTTACATCAGCCTTCTCTCCAGATTTTCCTTGCCTTCAATATATCCACAACTCCACCAGATGGCACCTCTTCTTGTCCTCTTTCCAATATATTCAATGTCTCCAAAATATTCAATAAACACCGCCCCCTTCTTTGTGTCAGTAATTTATTAATTGTAGTTATCTTTTCCTTCCTCGAAGTTCAGTTCCATTAATTAACACTAAGTTCTCCACTGTCCAATTATCCCTTCAAATTTTTATAATCCTCCATGCCCGTTTCTCAAAATCCTTCAGTCGCCATTTTTCATTCAGTCATTACATCCCCAATGCCATCTTCTGTCTCCTCTCCCATTCACAATCTCTTTAATCTGTTCTTAGTCTTTTCTATTTTATCAACTCCTCTATTTGGACTCTCCCCTTCTTCGCGCTTTTCTTAAACCACACTGTTTCCCAATTCTTGGCTTTGCTTTCTTTTAGTGGCTGCCTTCTCGACACTTTGTGTCTTTCCTTGTATTCGCCTTACTAATTTTGCGCTGTCTCTCGCCAAAACCTCCTCACCTCTTTCTGGGATTCCGCACGTTTCCGGAACAAAGCTATCACTTTTAACTTCCCACTCTCACGGCTGCCAGCACTCCAGGCTGATCTTAAAGATCGGCTCTTTCTTCACTAGGTTTTAAGAGTGCTGCTCCTATCTACTCAGGGGTTTGTCTTCCACCCGATTCTCTGGAGCTTCCTCTTTAATTTGCCGTTCTCTGCATGATCGGTAATGCCTTAAATGGGCTCTTAGTGAAGATATTTCAAGCTTCAAGAACGGAGCCCCGTCCCCTTGCCTGCTCCATGCTGTCGTCACTGCCGGATGATATTTTTTTTTTTTTTATTGCAAAAGTTTTACAATTACATTTTCACCGCTTTTTCCCCCCCCACCTCCCCCCCCAAACTTCCCAACCTCCCTAACCCTCCCTAACCCTCCCCTCCCCCCAGACTTCCCTATAATATACTCATACTCATAAAGAACCCTAATATAACACTTATATGTAAACTTGAACCCCTCCCTCCCCTGTATAATTTTTCTCTTTATCTCATGACATTAAAAAATTTCTAGTACATTATTTTCAAATAAAAGCTATTTGATACTTTCTGGTTTGATATTTGTTCTGAACATATTCTATCCACCTTTTCCATTCCCACTCATAAGTCTCTTGTGAACAATCTTTTAAATATGCTGAAATCTTCGCCATCTCTGCAAAACTGGCCATCTTCAAAGTCCATTCCTCAATAGTGGGCAAAGCTTCATTCTTCCAGTATTTACCTATCAACAGTCTTGCTGCTGTTATCATATACAATATCAATTTTGTTTCACCCAATGTAAAACCCTTAACTATACCCAATAAAAACAGTTGTGGAGAAAATTGAATTTTTTTCTTCAAAACATTCTGCATGACCCACCAAATTTTTATCCAAAAAGCCTTAACTTTCCTACAGGTCCACCAAACATGATAATACGTAGCATCCAGACATTCACATCTCCAACATTTTGGCTGAACATTAGGGTACATACATGACAACTTTTTGGGATCTAAGTGCCATCTATAAAACATTTTATAGAAATTTTCCCTCAGGTTCTGCGACTGTGTAAATTTAACATTCTGAACCCAAATTTTTTCCCATGTTTCCAACATTACTGGTTCTTCAAAATTTTGTGCCCACTTAATCATACAATCTTTAACTAATTCAGTTTCTGAATCCCTTTCTAGCAAGACATTATAAAGCCTTTTGATATGCATTGGACCTTTCTCTTTTATATGTCTAACCAATTCTTCCTCATGCAACATAATACCAGTTTTTTGGTCCTCTTTCCATCTCAATTGTAATTGATTATATTGTAACCATGTTAAATTAATCCCTTCATCCAACAGTGTCTGCAATGTCTTCAGCCGCCATCTGCCCGCATCTGTAAAAAGAACCTCTTTGTATAAAACCCCCCCGAGTGACATTATATTTGTATTCCACAAAGTATGACCAAGATCCAGCCATAGCGGTATTTTATAATCCCATTTGAGTCGGTGCTTCTTCCAAACTCTCATCAAAGAATCTCTAAGTATATGACTTTTAAATACTTTATCTACCTTGTCATCGTAGAATAAGTAAGCATGCCATCCAAATTCAAGATCAAAACTTTCTGCATTCAATATTCCAGTCTTTTTCCTTCCAAACCAATCACTTGTTAAAGTTAAAGCTGCTGCATCATAATATAACTGTAGGTTTGGAAGTTTAAGACCTCCTCTTTCTGGAACATCTTGCATAATTTTCAATTTCACTCTCGGCTTTTTCTCGTTCCAGACAAACTTATTGAGTCCAGTTTGCCAGACTTTCAATTGTTTATCACTTTTAAGCACCGGAATCATTTGAAACAGGAAAAGAAATCTTGGCAAAATGTTCATCTTAACTGCTGCTATTCTTCCAAGTAGAGACAGCTGCAGTTTTTTCCAAGTCTCCATGTCTTTCTGCACCTCTCGCCACAACACCTCATAGTTATTTTGAAACAATTTCATGTTTGATTCTGCAACCTGAACTCCTAGATATTTTACCTTAGGTACAGTCTCAAAACCTGCCCTCCTTTCAAGCTCAGATTTACGATCTTGTGTCATGTTTTTAACTATCATTTTAGTCTTTTTTGGATTCAGTCTAAAACCTGAAACTTTACCATAGTCTTGTATAATGTCCTTCATCAGGATTATTGATTCCATTGGTTGTGATAGGGTAACAACCAGATCATCTGCAAATGCCTTTATTCTGTAATCCTCTTGCCTAATCATTATACCTTTCAAGATATTAGAGTCCCGTATTGTATTTAACAAGACTTCTAGTGTTAGAATAAATAAAAGTGGGGACAACGGACATCCCTGTCTTGTTCCTTTTTCAATTTTAAACTCTGTTGTCAAACTTCCATTAATAATGATCTGTGCCTTTTGCTCTTGGTAAATTGCTGAAATCGCCTGTATAAATTGATCCCCAAAATCCATCTTTTTTAAAGTCTTTAGTAGAAAATTCCAATCCACTCTATCAAAGGCCTTCTCTGCATCCAAAAAGACCAGCACTGCAGGAATCTGTTTATTCTTCTCAAGATATTCCAATAAATCTATTACTTGCCTTACATTGTCCTTCATGTGTCTGCCCTCGATAAATCCCGCTTGATCATCATGAATCACCTTTTGGATTACTGGCATCAACCTGTTGGCTAATACTTTCGCATAGATTTTATAATCTGTATTCAAAAGAGATATTGGTCTATAATTCTCTGGTTTTTTAGGACCGACTTGTTCTTTTGGTATCAAAGATATGTAAGCTGTTGTCCATGATGGGGGTATTTTACCCCCTTGTTGAATATTGCAAAATAAATCTCTAAGTTGTTCCACCATTTCAGCTTGCAAAGTTTTGTAATACACTGCGGTCAAACCATCCGTACCAGGAGCTTTGGCTGTTTTTAACTGTTTAATTGCTACTATTATCTCCTCCTCTGTTATAGGATAATTCATTCTTTCCTTTTGTTGATCAGTAATTTTTGTAACTCTTTTATCGTTTAAATATTTTTCTATAAGTCCATTCTGCACCTCCTCTTTGGCATATAATTTGGTATAATAGTCCACAAAAGCTTCTTTAATTTTTGTTGAAAAATTTCTTTCCCTCCAATATCAATACTATCAATAGTCCGTATACTTTGTTTTTTCCTCAATGTGTAAGCCAACCATCTGCCCGGTTTATTAGCGTTACAAAATGTATTATGCTTCGCATATTGTAAGTTTGTTGCAACTTGTTCCGCCATAAGCATTTGGAATTGGTCTTTCAAAAGTTTTATAGCACTGCTTATTCTTTCATCTGTTGGATTTTTAATAAGTAACTGTTCTTTATTCTTTATTTCTATTTCCAATTCAGATCTTTTCTTTTGTCGAAACAGTCTATGTTTAGAGTTCATATAGATAAGTACCCCTCTCATATAAGCTTTACTTGCGTCCCAAACAATTTCAATTGGGGTACCTTTATTCAAATTTATTTCAAAAAATTCTTTCAAATGCTTTTTAAGTTCTGTTGTATTTTTTTCATATCTAAACAAGTTCTCATTTAATCTCCAAGAACGTCTCTCAACCATATCCATCTCAATTTCTATCCATACTGGGCTATGGTCAGTCAAAGTTCTTGGAAAAATCTTTGTTCTTTTTGTCTTGACAAGTAAATCATCTGACAACAAAATGAAGTCAATCCTAGAGAAGGATCTGTGTCTGTCAGAAAAGAAAGTGTAGTCCAGTTCTTTTGGATTATGTATTCTCCAAACATCTTTTAGTTCCATGTCAAAAAAAGTCTGTGGTAATCTGATCCTAGACTTTGCCAAACTCTTTTTATCTAATTTAGAATCAATTACTCCGTTCCAGTCTCCCATAATTAAAATAGATCTATAATCCCATTGCAGTATTTTAGTATGTAACATCTTATAGAAATGGTCCTGTTGTTGATTGGGAGCATAAATTCCAATCAGAAGAATTTGGCCATTTGCTGTAAGCAATTCAATTGCTACAAACCTACCATCTTCATCTGCTTCTATAACTTTGGCTGTTAACTTTTTATTTACATAAATAACCACACCATTCTTTTTTTGCAAGGTTGAAGATATAAAATGTGTTCCTAGTTTGGAGTTTATCAAATATTTTTGATCTTGAGTTGTGATATGCGTTTCTTGTAAACAAATTATATCATTATTAAATTGTTTCAAATATGTAAATAATTTCTTCCTTTTCTGTACTGAATTCAACCCATTAACATTCCAAGATAAACACTTAAACATCATCTCCCTCTTTCTGGAGCAAGGAGCAGAATAATTGAAGGTCATCCGAAAGCTTCGATCTCGCTCCCCCCATGGCTCCAGTCTCTTGTGCAGTACTCTTAACTGCCTCCTTTTCTTGCCTTTCCTGTTGTTGTTGTTACTTTTGTTTAAGTAACTTAGATTGAGCTCGAGTTATACGTTGATCCTTAACTTCAATCATCTGAACCGAATCCAAGATTGGAGAAGATTCCAGCAAGGGCTCATCTAAAAAACCTCCTTCTGCACCTTGCATTTCCTCTAAATCCTGCTTAGACTGTCCTTGCAAATCTCGTTGAAGTTGCTTCTCTTCACTCTCTTTAATCTCCAGAACTGTAGATGTACGTGGGGATGGTGTTCTTTCCTTGAGAATAGTAGTGTAAAAGTGCTGTGCCTTCTCCACGGTATTCAAACGATGTCTTTCTCCCTTGTATCTGAAAATTACTCCAGCTGGTGCGTCCCACCGGAAAGGTATCTGTAAATTTTGCAATTCCTTAACAAGAAAACCAAATTCTTTTCTAGCTTTCAGCATTTTAGGAGGTAATTCTTTATAAATTCCAATTCGTGAGCCCCCCACTTGCACAGAAGTGTAAAAGGATTTTTGCAGGATATCATTTCTTATTTCTCTATCTGTAAAATATATGACCACATCTCTAGGTAATTGTCTTTGTCTGGCCACCCAAGAATTCACTCTGTAAATTTTGTCTATTTTGTGAAAAACCACATCAGGATTGACTTGTATAATCTTGGCCAGGGCCTCAGAACAAACTTGTCTCAAATCCTGTCTTTCCTCCTCTCGAATTCCTCGAAGCCGTATAGCAAACTCCATTGCCCTGAATTGTATCATAACAATCTCGTCTTCAACTCTTTGCATTTTATTGTCAACATCAGCAATTTTATAATCATTGTCTTTCATCTTTACATTAACTTCTAATTTAAGTTCTTCAACTTTAAAATCAACTTTCCCGATAAATTCTGCCAGGCCAGATGCCACTTCTGATATTTTTTTGGTCACCTTATTTTGATTCTGTTTCACCATATCTTTAACTTCATTAATTTCCTGCATAAATTCCTGATGTGATTTTTGAAGTTTATCATCTATCTCCTGATGTGATTTTTGAAGTTTATCATCTATCTCCTGTTGAGATTTTTGAAATTTATCATCCAAAGTTTTAGAAATAAATTCTTTTAAATCTCCCACATCAAATTCTTTTTTCTGAGTCTGTAACTGTTGAGCAGGGGTCTGCCGGATGATATTTTGTTAGATCAGCTCATTTGTGGCATGCAAGACCTCCACCTGCAATGTAGGCTTCTAGCTAAAATGAACCTGATGCTGCAGGCCGCATTAGACGAAGCGAGGGCCATGGAGTTGTCTAACAAAGTGGCTGAATCGCTCCAGAAGCTCACTACGACCCCACCAGCGATAAAGCCTACGGCCACCATGCATAAGGGCCACTACCAGGACAAGGACTCCAAAGGAAGCGAGGACGAGGTCTATCGCACAGATAGAAAAAGGCCCACAGAGCTAGAAAACAAACGGCAACCATGTGCCAGTTGTGGGGGTCAGCACCCAAGAGTTTCCTGCCGCTACCAAGATGCCATCTGCCGGAGATGTGACTGGAAAGGGCACTTAGCAAGAGTATGCAGGGCGAACCTGCCCGCCAATTGCTGAGCCGCCCCAGAGGCCGTCCTGACCGAGGCCCCAAAACCATTTAAATGGGACGGTTGGAAACCAAGGTGCACAAACACCAACTCAGGGGCACCTGAAACCAACCAGACTAGAATTGGACAAGCAAGCACCCCCTGCCGGAAAAAATTACATGTGACAGTGCAAATCGAAGTGTCCCCCTGTGAAATGGCGATCGACACTGGGTCATCGGTGACTATCATCTCCTGGCAAGCCCTGAAGAAAACAGTCCCAAGAATCCAGAAAAAACAGCTGGATCGCCAACAGCTACGACTCAGCGACTACCAAGGGAATCGCATTCCTGTGCTAGGCTGTGGAACCTTCAACATAAAATTTAACAAGTTCCACGGGGACCTGTCATTGACGATCGGTGGTGGAGATCTCCTGACCCTGCTTGGTTTAGACTGGTTCAAATCCCTCGGGTTGGGGGTAACCGGCATCAATGCAATCTCCAGCACTTGTGCAGACGACCTGATTCGAGAATTCCAGGATGTCTGTAGCCTGGAGCTCGGCAAATATGTGGGCACCCCATCTCATTTAGCCTAAACCCCAATATCGCGCCTATACTCATGAAGCCCTGAAGGGTTCCCCTCGCATTAAAACCTATGATCGACTTAGAACTAGACAAACTAATCAGCCAGGGCATTCTCAAACCGGTCGATCATGCAAACTGGGAGACCCCTATAGTGACTCCCGTTAAGGGGGACAGGTCAGTGCGCATCTGCGCTGATTATAAGTGTACTTTAAATAAAGCACTTCAGCAGAGCACCTACCCAGTGCCAATCATCCAACAATTATTGCATTCCCTGGGACCAGGAAGTATATTTGCAAAACTCGACCTCGTGCAGGTGTACCAACAACTGCCTGTAGATGGAGCTACAGTGGAGGCCCAAACCATTGTAACGCATAGGGGGGCCTTCAAGTGTCACTGTTTACAGTTTGGGGTTAGCATTGCCCCGGGAATTTTTCATAGTGTAATGGAAAGGCTGTTGCAAAAAATTCCTGGGGTAGTGCCATACTTCGACGATGTACTAATAACAGCCTGCAATGAGCAGCAACTTTGTTCCCATCTAAGGGAAGTGCTAACTAAATTTCGCACTGCCAGGCTCCGGGTAAAAAGCAGCAAATACCAACTCGGAGTCCGCGAGGTTGAATTCCTGGGCTACAGGATTAACGGGGAAGGTATACACCCCACCCAAAGTAAAGTACAGGCTATCCAGGAGGCACCAACCCCTAAAAACCAAACCGAACTGCAAGCTTTTCTGGGTCTGCTGAACTTTTACAGCATTTTCCTGAGGAATAAGGTGATGGTTGCAGAACCCCTCCATAAACTGTTGGCTAAAAAGAGCCCTTGGGTCTGGGGGCACAAGGAGGCTGCCGCTTTTAAGACAGTGAAATGTCTGCTCTCTGTTGACAGTTTTTTGATCCAATACAATGACACCCTGCCTCTGGTATTGGTTTGCGATGTCTCCCCTTTTGGCATGGGGGCAGTTCTCAGCCACCACCTCCCAAATGGAACTGAGGCCCTGGTTGCCTACTATTCTCGGACTCTGTCCAGTGCAGAGCAGAACTATAGCCAGCTGGACAGGGAAGTGCTGGCTGCGGTGGCCGGGATCAAGCGGTTCCATGAGTATTTGTTTGGGAGGGATTTTGAACTGGTGATGGACCATAAGCCGTTGTTGGGACTCTTGGTGGGCAACCACCCCACACTGACTTCTGTCAGGTTTCGGTGCTATCTTGAATAAACTTCATTCTCAAGCGCAAGCTGTCTAATGAATCATTTTATTTTTAAGAATAGCAGAATCCGACATTTCTGATTCAAATTGCAGCCAAACTGGCCCCTCCTTCCAACCCCCTCCTCTTCCGCTCTCCAACCCCAATATCCCATTGGCCATCATACAGATCCATCTCTACACCCTGGCACGTTCTTTTCACAGGAATGCAGCCCCCATCCTCGTCTCCCAGAAACCACTATCTGTACATACAAAACTAGGTAAAAGTTCATCTCAGCAATAAATCAAGCTTCCGCTCTTTCTGCTTCAACTTGTTATGTCAGCGCTGGAAGAAAGCCTAATTTGGAACGCTGACAACTGCTTTGTCTCCCCGTTTCATGAGATGGACTATATTCCTATCTGCCTACAGCTACAAGCTCCTCCACAGACCCAGAAAGACAGTGGGGCATGCTGATGCCCTCAGCAGATGCCCCCTGCCCGACCTGCTGGATGACCCGACCCTGGGCATTCCCGTACTCCTCATTGACTGCCTAGATTCTGGACTTGTGACTTCTGCTGAAATGGCTAGGCAGTCAGCAAGAAATGCCACGTTCAAGTCCCTTTTGAACTGGGTGTGGAGGGGATGGCCGAAAGGCCTGGTTAGTGCAGAGTTTAAGCCGTTTGTGGCTAAACAGCATGAAATGTCTGCTCAAGGTGGATGTTTGTTGTGGGGGGACCAGGTAATCAAAACCCCCAAGCTTATGGATACCTATTCTAAGGGCATTACACGAGGGTCATCTGGGGATTGTCTGGATGAAAGCCTTAGCCAGAAGCTGTGTGTGGTGGCCTAACATGGACCAGGAAATACAGGATTGGGTTGCTAGGTGCAAGCTGTGCCAAGTCACGACCGGCACCCCCAAGGGCTCCCTTGCAGGAGTGGGAACGGCCAAGAGTCCCCTGGTCTAGAATCCACATCGATTTCACTGATCCATTCCATGGCCAAACTTTTCTAGTGGTGGTGGACGCATACTCCAAGTGGCTGGAGATCATTCTGATGGGCACAACCACTGCAGACGCAGTAATGAGTGCTAAGAAAGCTTTTTGCAACGCACGGCCTGCCCGATGTCCTCGTATCGGACAATGGGCCACAGTTCACAGCCACCCAGTTTTAGGGGTTCCTGGCAGAGCAGGGGATATGCCATGCCCTCATGGCACCTTCCCATCCGGCCAGTAATGGTCAAGTTGAAAGGATGGTAAGGTCTGCCAAGGAAGCTTTGGGCAGGTTGGCACTGGGGGACTGGCAAGCCTGAGTTGACAAATTCCTCCTGTACCAACACATAACCCTCAGTGTGGCAACAGGGAGAAGCCCAGCTGAGCTACTAATGGGTCGCCGGCTCAGATCGGTTTTAGACTGGATTCACCCAAACTATGCCCCCGAAACAGTTCAAGATACAAAAAACAGCACCAGGTCCTTTAGCATCGGGGACCTGGTACACACAAAAAACTTTGCTGAAGGAACCCTATGGCTACCAGGAAAGATAGAAAGAATAACCGGGGCCCGGTCATATATAGTTAGACTAGATGATGGGCATCAATGGAGGTGGCACATAGACCAACTGCGTAGCCGCCTCAGCCCAAGTACAGAGACCCAAGACCCAGACCAAAAAGAGCTAAACTCTACCCCCTCCTTGGCAGACTCAAGCCCAATGGAGCCGGAGTACGCACCTGAAGAACTGGGAATCCAGTGACGTTTCTGTCGCGAACCAGTTCCAGTAGAATCCGAAGCCCCACCCAGAAAGTTTCAGGACCTTCCATGGGTGGACCAGGAGGCAGCAGCAGGCACAACCTCTTAGGCCACCGCCACCACACCAACTGAGCTGCGCAGGTCTAGAAGGACCTGTAAACGCCCCGCCTACCTACGTGACTACGTATGCAGATTGGATTGCTCCAACTAAGAGGGAAGGGGTGTTAGATACTGACAGCCTGAGAGTTTTCCCTCAGGTCCATCGTTTGAGCAGGAAGAATACTCAAACGTGATTGGCTGAACTCCCTGACAGCTCCCTGTATAAAGGCAAGCTGTCAGAGAGGCAAGCTGTTGGAATGTATATAGTTGCTTGAATAAAGAGCTGTTGTCTGAAGCCTGTTTCCAGTCTCTTCACTCACCCAATTTAACAATGACATCAATCTGAATCCACATCAATCTTATTCCTGTTTTTCTCGTGCCATCCGGAGCCCGGCACTTATCTTGGTTTGGAGCTGCATACATCACCTCAGACCTAATTTACACCTTTGATCTGTGTTGTTAGGTGCTCAGTTCTGTTCCCTGCAGCACCGGGGGCCTAGTGGCCAATTGGGAGAACAAAGGAATACTCAAGGATGAGATAAGACTAATTGGGAGGCATCTATTCTTTGCAGGGCTATAAGGAATATACAAACCTAAATTAGGAGGCCGGAATTGGGGACTTAACTGATGTTTCTAACAGTATAAAAAGGATGCCATACCCTCTCTGAGGTGTGGCCTTTCCTTACATGTCTCTTTTGTATATGTTCAGAATGGTTTACCCAGCCTTTGCTTTTGATCAAAATTAAAAGCTGATTCTTTCTCAAGCCTCCACTTAAATTCTTCTTTTGGCTCATCATGGGCTTAAGCCAATGGTGGGATTCAGCCAGTTTGCACCACTTCGGGAGAACCAGTTGTTAACTTTCTGAGCAGTTTGGTGAATTGGTTATTGGAAGAAATCATTAGGGCAGAGAACCGGTTGTTAAATTATTTGAATTCCACCACTGGCTTAAGCATATTGCCAGACCTTACAATGGGAAAGAATGCTTAATGTGTGAAGGTTTTAGACCTCTAATACAAAGATTGGACAACCATTTGTCTGAAATGGTATAGGGATTCCTGCCTGAGCAGGGGGTTGAACTAGAAGACCTCCAAGGTCCCTTTCAATTCTGTTATTCTGTTAAAACATTACCCGTTGCTTCAACTGACTCTATATCTAAGGCATTGTGCCTCTCCCCAGTCAGGATCGGGGTGGACAGTAAGTAGATCAAGTGTTTTCCAGTTATATGTAGGATATTCAATATTAGGCTTTGCAGATCTGGAAGGTTGCCAGGTTGGTTTTCTTGAAGCTGTGCCTACCACATAAACATTTTTAGTTCTAACATGGGAATTCTTGCTTAGCATGTGAAGCAACATTGGCATCTGCTGGAATCATCTCTGTTTTTCAGAGAAGCCTTGCATGCTGTTTTTCAGCCCATTCCTTTCTTTTCCCTGCAGAGAAATTTTGCCTTCTTAGCCTCTCATCTGCCCCGCCCCCAAATACTCTGCTCCCCTAGTCCTTAACCTCGAATGTAACAGGCACCAACTAGGGAATTTCTGGGCATGCTACTGGAAGAACCAGTTTGGCCCAGAGGAAGGCATCACAAAATCAACATGAGTCTGCTACCAGGGTGGATATACAGGTGAAACTCAAAAAATTAGAATATCGTGCAAAAGTTCATTTATTCCAGTAATGCAACTTAAAAAGTGAAACTAATATATGAGATAGACTCATTACATGCAAAGCGAGATAGTTCAAGCCTTGATTTGTCATAATTTTGATGATTATGGCTTACAGCTCATGAAAACCCCAAATTCACAATCTCAGAAAATTAGAATATTGTGAAAAGGTTCAATATTCTAGGCTCAAAGTGTCCCACTCTAATCAGCTAATTAAGCCATAACACCTGCAAAGGGTTTCTGAGCCTTTAAATGGTCTCTCAGTCTGGTTCAGTAGGAATCACAATCATGGGAAAGACTGCTGAACTGACAGTTGTGCAGAAAACCATCATTGACACCCTCCATAAGGAGGGAAAGCCTCAAAAGGTAATTGCAAAAGAAGTTGGATGTTCCCAAAGTGCTGTATCAAAGCACATTAATAGAAAGTTATGTGGAAGGGAAAAGTGTGGAAGAAAAAGGTGCACAAGCAGCAGGGATGACCGCAGCCTGGAGAGGATTGTCAGGAAAAGGCCATTCAAAAGTGTTGGGGACTTTCACAAGGAGTGGACAGAGGCTGGAGTCAGTGCATCAAGAGCCACCACACACAGACGGATCCTGGACATGGGCTTCAAATGTCGTATTCCTCTTGTCAAGCCACTCCTGAACAACAAACAACGTCAGAAGCGTCTTACCTGGGCTAAAGACAAAAAGAACTGGTCTGTTGCTCAGTGGTCCAAAGTCCTCTTTTCTGATGAGAGCAACTTTTGCATCTCATTTGGAAACCAAGGACCCAGAGTCTGGAGGAAGAATGGAAAGGCACACACTGCAAGATGCTTGAAGTCCAGTGTGAAGTTTCCACAGTCTGTGTTGATTTGGGGAGCCATGTCATCTGCTGGTGTTGGTCCACTGTGCTTCATTAAGTCCAGGGTCAACACAGCCGTCTACCAGGAGATTTTGGAGCACTTCATGCTTCCTTCCGCAGACGAGCTTTATGGGGATGCTGACTTCATTTTCCAGCAGGACTTGGCACCTGCCCACACTGCCAAAAGTACCAAAACCTGGTTCAATGACCATGGGATTACTGTGCTTGATTGGCCAGCAAACTCGCCTGACCTGAACCCCATAGAGAATCTATGGGGCATTGCCAAGAGAAAGATGAGAGACATGAGACCGAACAATGCAGAAGAGCTGAAGGCCGTTATTGAAGCATCCTGGTCTTCCATAACACCTCAGCAGTGCCACAGGCTGATAGCATCCATGCCACGCCACATTGAGGCAGTAATTGATGCAAAAGGGAGCCAAACCAAGTATTGAGTACATATGCATGCTTATACTTTTCAGAGGTCCGATATTGTTCTATGTACAATCCTTGTTTTATTGATTTCATGTAATATTCTAATTTTCTGAGATTGTGAATTTGGGGTTTTCATGAGCTGTAAGCCATAATCATCAAAAGTATGACAAATCAAGGCTTGAACTATCTCGCTTTGCATGTAATGAGTCTATCTCATATATTAGTTTCACCTTTTAAGTTGCATTACTGGAATAAATGAACTTTTGCACGATATTCTAATTTTTCGAGTTTCACCTGTAATTACCTAAGAAGGAAAGAAGGATATAATAGTGAGTGGAACTGGCAGGAACACACAGCATGAGTCACTCTGTTTCCATAGGACCTCACCCACTAATATCGGTACCCAAATATTTCTGCAAAGGGCTGTGGCTCTTTTCAAGCCATGGCAACTACAGCTTTACGACACTTTTGAAAAGCAATGTTGTTTTGCTGTGCCAAGCCTGCTTGACTGTTGTTGGTGCGATTCTCTTAGGAGATCTGCCTTCCCATACTTCCTCCAGGTGTGTCTGGAGTAAGATTCCTTTAAATACTTTTCCCTCGGCATGTATTTGCATTTTATTGGCATTGCCTAGGGAAGCTGCTGCAGGGGAAGTTGACAGCCTCTTCATTAGGAATTATATAGCCTGTGGAATCTGTTACTATAACTTGATTTCCAGGAAAGTTAAATAAAAATCCAAGCAAAGGAAGGAAAAATGGAAAAAATAACAGTAGCTTTAATTATCGCTAGTGGCAAACAAAACAAGCTGCAGTTGGTTTACTCTCAGAAAATGAGGCAGCTAACCTCACTGGCCTGTTTTTTTGCCAGCAAGCAAGGAACAAGTTGTACCATTATGGTATATTGGCACATACAGTGAAGTCTCCACGCAAGGCCTGACCCACCCTGGAATCATATCACAGCAATAGCAATAGCACTTATATACCACTTCACAGTGCTTTACAGCTCTCTCTAAGTGGTTTATTGCCCCTAACAATCTGGGTCCTCATTTTACCAACCTCGGAAGTATGGAAGGCTGAGTCAACCTGGAGTCGGTGAGGATCGAACTGCTGAACTGCAGGCAGCCAGCAGAATTAGACTGCAGTACTGCATTCTAACCATTGCGCCACCACAGCGCAGTGTTATAGGGTTGTTGTTGAGGTACTCCTTGATTTACGACCACAATTGGGACTGGAATTTCTGTTGCTAAGCAAGGCAGTTAAGCAAGTCTTGCCTGATTTTTTTTTGCAGAGGTTGTTAAAAAAAAAGCACTGCAGTTGTTAAGTGAATCATGCTGTCATTCAGAGAATCTGGCTTCCACCATTGATTCTCCTTGTTGGAAGCCAGCTGAGAAGGTTGCAAGTGGTGATTACTCAACCCTAGAACACTGAAACAGTTTGGTCTAGTGGTTAAAGCACCAGGCTAAAAAGTGGGAGACCTTGAGTTCAAATACTTTTTTAACCATGAAAGCCAGCTGGGTGACTTTGGGTCAGTCACTCTCTCTTAATCCAACAGGGTTGTTGTGGGGAAAATAGAAACAGGTGTTTTGAATATGTTCGCCACCATATTTGAAAAAGTAGTACATGTGGAATACAAACAAACAATAGTAAATGCATGTCGATTGCAAAGTGCCCTAATTTTGATCATGTGATAATGGGGAATGCTGCAACAGTCATAAGTGCGAGGACCGGTTATAAGTCACGTTTTTTTATTTATTTTATTTTATTTTATTTTGAATTTGTATACCGCCCTTCTCCCTGAGGACTCAGGGCGGTGAACAGCCAAGTAAAAACATCAAATACAAATATTAAAATACAGTTAAAATATACATATATAAATTTGGCCCTGTTAATTAAAAACAATAAACAAAACACTTAAAAACACTTAAAAAAAAAAAAATTAGGCCAGCCCGGCTTGCTGGAAAAGGAAGGTTTTAAGGGCACGGCGGAAGGCACTGAGGTCTTGGATTCTCCTTATCTCTGGAGGCAGTTGATTCCAGAGGGTAGGTGCCCCCACAGAGAAGGCCCTCCCCCTGGGGGTCACCAGCCTACACTGTTTGGCTGATGGCACCCTGAGGAGGCCCTCTCTGTGGGAGCGCACGGGTCGATGGGAGGTCGTCGGTGGCAGCAGGCGGTCTCGAAGATAGCTAGGCCCTATGCCATGGAGCGCTTTAAAGGTGATAACCAACACCTTGAAGCGCACCCGGAAGACCACTGGGAGCCAGTGCAGCTCGCGCAGGAGCGGTGTTACATGGGAGCGCCATGCTGCTCCCGTCACTACCCGCGCTGCTGCGTTCTGGACCAGTTGGAGCCTCCGGGTGCTCTTCAAGGGGAGCCCCATGTAGAGAGCGTTGCAGTAGTCAAGGCGAGAGGTGACGAGGGCGTGAGTGACTGTGCACAGGGAATCCCGATCAAGAAAGGGCCGCAACTGGCGAATCAGGCGAACCTGACAAAAGGTCCCCCTGGTTACAGCCGTCAGATGTTCCTCCAAGGACAGCTGCGTATCCAGGAGGACTCCCAGATTGCGAGCCCTCTCAGTGGGGGCCAACTACTCGCCCCCAATAGTCAGTGATGGAGTCAACTGACTATATCGGGATGTCGGGAGCCACAGCCACTCAGTCTTGGAAGGGTTGAGCCTGAGCTTGTTCCTCCCCATCCAGATCCGCACAGCCTCCAGGCACTGGGACATCACTTCAAGGGCATCGTTGGGGTGGCCTGGGGTGGAGATGTACAGCTGGGTGTCATCAGCGTACTGGTGGTATCTCACCCCAAAGCCACGGATGATCTCGCCCAGCGGCTTCACATAAATGTTGAACAGGAGGGGCGAGAGGACCGACCCCTGAGGCACTCCACATATAAGAGGCCTTGAGGTCGACCTCTGCCCCCCTGCCAACACGAACTGCGACCGGTCGGAGAGAAAGGAGGAGAACCATCGTAATACGGTGCCCCCCATCCCCAACTCTTCCAACCGGTGCAGCATGATACCATGGTCGATGGTAAAATAAATCTTTAATTAAAAGATTATTAAAAACCCTAATTAAAAAACCCCTCAATCCCCGCTTTAAAACATGCCACCTCTCAGGGCTCCAAAGCCTGTCCTTAAGGTAGGCCTTCGATAGAGTGGAAGGCCATCGCCGCGAGAGGGGGGCATCTCGCAGCGCGAGCAAATCTGCCGAGGTATAAGCCATACAAGTATAATAAGATGGAAAAGGGGAACCTTGGATGTCAGCGAAATTTAAAGATAGTCATTGAGGTGAGAGATGGCAAAAGAGGCTGGCCAGGATGAAGCTGGGGCCCCCTCCCTCTCTCACAGTGATGGGGCGACTGTTCTTCAGTTCTATTGCAACTTTGAATGGTCACTAAATGAATGGTTGTAATTTTTTTACTACTGGTTCTGTGGGCGTGGCTTGGTGGGCATGGCTTGGTGGGGTCATGTGGTTGTGGTCGTCTTGGTTCCGGACTTTGTCCCCTGTTGTGAGGGGACAGTGGACTTGGTCCTGTAAATATGTTTTTGAGACCCCCCATTTCTTTGTCTTCTCCCCTGGTCCTTTTCTATAGACCCTTAGGATATGGTCGTGTTTACCCGTTATGGTCAAGATGTACTCAGCAGCGGAGCTTCTTGGTCTGCGAGACTCCCCCCTCTCGCAGGCTTGGCCCTCCACTCTATCGAGGGCCTACCTCGATGATGGGCTTTGGAACCCCGAGAGGTGGCATGCTGCAAAGAGGGGGCTGCGGGTTTTTTTAAAATTGTCTCTGTTTAATCTTTTAAGGGGTCTGGGGAGGGGGTTTGGATGGGAACTAGGGCTGTGGGTTTGGGGGATAACCCACCAAGGGGAGGGTCGGGCCTGCCCATGACGTGCGGCGGGGGGGTGGGGGGGATCCGGGGGTAATGGGGGGGGGGTCAAGCTTGTCCAGACTGTGTTTCCACCATTGGTACTGTGAGTGGGAGGGGTAGATATGGCAGGAGCAGGGGGCCATATCATGTTAAGAGAGCACGCACCCGCTGTCTTCAAGCGGTAGGGCGCTCCGGCCCCCAAAGCTCTACTCATTTTCCAGGTTGCACAGACCCTCAGGGCCTGGGCCTTCGACTGATGTTGTGCAACACCAGGTCTGTAGTAAATAAAGCCCCCCTCATTTGTGATCTTGTTCAGGAGGGGGGAGTGGACCTGGCGGGTATTATGGAGACCTGGTTGGGCCCGGAGGGAGGGGTCCCTCTGGTAGAAATGTGCCCACCAGGCTTCCACGCATTCCATCAGCCAAGGCCACAGGGGAGGGGCGGGGGAGTAGCGGTTATTATTAGAGAAGGCCTTAGGCCGAGGGAGACCACTGTTCCTCAGACAGCCGGTTGTGAGTCCCTCCTTGTGAAGTGGGGCCATGGTGTTCAGATGGGTTTGCTGATCACGTACCTGGCTCCCTGCCACGTGGCTGCAGCCCTGCCCGAGCTACTCAACGTTATCGCCGCGGTGGCGGTTGATACCCCCAGACTTATGGTCATGGGGGATTTTAACCTGCCGTCCACGGGTGAAGCGTCTGAGGTGGCTCGGGAGTTCATGGCTTCCATGACGGCCATGGACCTGACCCAGCTAATTCATGGCCCTACGCACATGGGGGGAAACACACTGGACTTGGTTTTTGTCTCTGGACAGTGGTTGAGTGATCTTGAGATATGGGACATAGTCACCGAGCCCTTGTCATGGTCGGATCACTCTCTCCTTCGCCTTGACCTTCGAACCGCAGTACCCCGCTGCAAAGAGGCGGAACCGATAAGATGGTACCGCCACAGGCGCCTGATGGAACCTGATAGGTTCCAGATGGAGCTTGGGCCAATCCCTGAGGATCTCGCTCATGTCTCGACTGGAGACCTAGTGGCCGCCTGGGACAGGGCGGCCGCTGGAGGTCTGGATCGAGTCGTGCCTTTGCGGCCTCTGACCCGGCGCCGATCTCACCTGGCTCCTTGGTTCACCGAGGAGCTGAGGGAGATGAAGCGCCAGAAAAGATGCCTAGAGAGTAGTTGGAGGGCTAGTCTTTCTGAATCAGACCGGACACTGGTAAGATCTCATATTAAGAATTACCTAGTGGCGATAAAAGCAGCAAAATGTACCCATTTTGCTGCTCTTATTGCATCATCAGATAATCGCCCGGCCGCCCTGTTTAGGGTGACCCGCTCCCTGCTCCACCAGGAAGCACGGGAGGAACCCTTGGAGGGAAGAGCTGAGGATTTTGTTCAATATCTGCATGACAAAATCACTCAGATTCGGGAAGGTCTGGACTCCGACTGGGTAGGTCCAGTGAGGGTGACGGAGGCAGGTCTTGAGAATGTTATCTGGGATGAGTTTGATCCTGTGACCCCAGATGACGTGGACAGGATTCTGGGTAGATTGAACATGACCACATGTTTGTTGGACCCGTGTCCCTCCTGGTTAGTGCTGGCTTCCCGGGAGGTGACGCGAGGCTGGCTCCAGGGGATTATAAATGCTTCATTGGGTGAGGGTGCCTTCCCCGCCACCTTGAAGGAGGCGGTGGTGAGGCCTCTCCTCAAGAAGCCCTCCCTGGACCAGGCAGTATTGGCTAATTATTGTCCAGTCTCCAACCTTTGCTTTGTGGCGAAGGTTGTTGAGAGTGTGGTTGCGCGACAGCTTCCCCAGTACCTGGATGAAACGTCATATCTGGATCCGTTCCAGTCGGGTTTCAGGCCTGGGTACAGCACGGAAACGGCATTGGTCGCGTTGGTTGATGATGTCTGGAGGGCTCGGGACAGGGGTTGCTCCTCTGTCCTGGTCCTGTTAGATCTCTCAGCGGCTTTTGATACCATCGACCATGGTATCATGCTGCACCAGTTGGAAGAGTTGGGGGTGGGAGGCACCGTCCTAAGGTGGTTCTCCTCCTTTCTCTCTGACTGGTCGCAGTCTGTGTTGACAGGGGGGCAGAGGTTGACTCCGAGGCCCCTCATATGTGGGGTGCCGCAGGGATTGGTCCTCTCGCTCCTTTTGTTCAACATTTATGTAAAGCCGCTGGGTGAGATCATCTGTGGTTTCGGGGTGAAGTACCATCAGTACGCTGACAACACCCAGCTGTACATCTCCACCCCGGACTACCCCAACGATGCCCTTGAAGTGATGTCCCGGTGCCTGGAGGCCGTACGGATCTGGATGGGGAGAAACAGACTCAGGCTCAACCCATCCAAGACTGAGTGGCTGTGGTTTCTGACGTCCCGATATAGTCAGCTGGTGCCATCGCTGACTATTGGGGGCGAATCATTGGCCCCCACAGAAAGGGCTCACAACTTGGGTGTCCTCCTGGATTCACGGCTGTCTTTAGAAGAGCACTTGACGGCCGTGACCGGGAGGATTTTTCATCAGGTTCGCCTGATCCGCCAGTTGCGTCCATTTCTAGATCGGGACTCTCTACACACAGTCACTCATGCCCTCGTCACCTCTCATCTGGACTATTGTAACACTCTCTACATGGGGCTCCCTTTGAGGTGCACTCGGAGGCTCCAACTGGTGCAGAATGTGGCCGCGCGGGTGGTTATGGGAGCGACGTGGAGTTCCCATGTAACACCTCTTCTGCGCGAGCTGCACTGGCTCCCGGTTGTCTTCCAAGTGCACTTCAAGGTTCTGGTTATCACCTTTAAAGCGCTCCATGGCTTAGGACCTGGTTATCTACGGGACCACCTGCTACCACCAATAGTCTCCCACCGGCCAGTACGCTCCCATAGAGAGGGGTTCCTCCGGGTGCCGTCGGCCAAACAATGTCGACTGGCCACCCCTAGGGGGAGAGCCTTCTCTGTGGGGGCACCTACGATCTGGAACGAGCTCCCCCCGGAGATACGGAGGATCCCGGATCTGCGCACCTTCCGTCGCGTGCTTAAGACTTTTTTATTTCATCAAGCTGGCCTGGCCTAAATCTTCTCCCCTTTTTAAATGTAAATTTTAATTTGTTTTTAAATTATGGGGTATTTTAAATTTGTTTAGCCAAATTATTTAATTCATTTTTAATTTATTTTAAATTTTTGTATTTATGTGTTTTATCTTGTGGCTGTTCAACGCCCTGAGTCCTTCGGGAAAAGGGCGGTATAGAAATTTAATAAAATAAATAAATAAATGTGACTGAGTGGACGTGGCCAACTCAATGTCACTCACGGCAAGGTGGGGCGGCACCTTGCTGTGAGTGACATTGAGTTGGCCACACCCTCCGGCGCCGTGAGATGTGTGCTTGTTTGCTCTGTGTGTATGTTTGAAGCCAAGAAGGAGGAGACTTGGCTGAACTTTTCTGTATCCCTTCGCAGTGAAGCTGCTCAGAAGGCAGACGCCGCAGCCTGCCCCTTTCAGATCCCCCCTCCGCCACCAAGCTTCAGTTTATGGAGTGACTGGGACCGGGAGAGTTGAGCCCTTTTCCTTTGGCAGCAGCAGCCCCGCTTTGGGGCAGGGCCAGTCAGAGATGGTATTTACTGGTTCTCTGAACTACTCAAAATTTCTGCTACCGGTTCTCCAGAACTGGTCAGAACCTGCTGAATATCACCTCTGGCTGTGGGTCATGTGACTGGGTGGGAGTGATGTTGAGTTGGCCACACCCACCCAGGTTTTGTGGCTCCCTGGGTTTTCTTTTCTGTGGGAAACGGGTCCAAATGGCTCTTTGAGTGTTTAAGGTTGAAGAACCCTGCCTTAGACCCTTCTGTCACAGGACCTAGCAGCTTGACCTTCCTTAATAACAGGAAGGTCCTGTCTCTGGTGTCCATTGAGATGTTGCCTTTGAAAAAAAGAAAGGGTTTCATTCATGAAGCTTTTGACAAACTGACTTTTGCATTCAAGAGTAGAGTCTGGAGCTTGTGGCATGCTGTATTCAGATCTGTTGACTGTAGGGCGTCATCTGGTGTCCTCCAGATATAATAGACTACCCTTCCAGTATTTTGGCATATGATTTTGCAGCAGATCTCTAAAAAGTCAGATTTTATAGAGAAATGAAAGGTTCTGGAAGAAACTTCCAACACTGAGTCTGTCCTGGAAATTGGGACCACTTAGGGAGATGCAGCACATATAATGGACAGTGAGGTCCTATATCCCTATGCTCAAGTCTATTAGCAGAAAGGCCCAATTTGGCTGAAGAAGTGTTTAATAATTTTTACTAATAATTAAAAATCACTTACATCCTAAAAAGATTTCTCTTTCCAGTTGAAAAAAATAAATGGGTTATATCTGAATACTGTATTCTGAAGAGGGAAGATTGCTTACCAATTGTAGAACATTTTGCTTATGTAATTATGGCACTTGATATCCAACCACTTTCTTACTCTTCCTTAAAATCATCCTACCGGTATGAGATAGACCAATATAGGTAGTCCTCAACTTACGACCACAGTTGAGTCCAAAATTTCTATTGCTAAGCAAAACAGTTGTTAAGTGAATTTTGCCCCACTTTACGACTTTCTTGCTTCAGTTGTTAAGTGAAGCACTGCAGTTGTTAAGTTAGTGACAGAGGTTGTTAAGTGAATCTGGTTTCCCCATTGACTTTGCTTGTCAGAAGGTCATAAACAGTTATCACATCACTGCAACCTTCATAGATATGAACCAGTTGCCAAATGTCTGAATTTTGATCACGTGATCATGGGAATGTTGCAACGGTAGTTGCACTTTTTTCAGTGCTGTTGTAATTTTGAACAGTCACTAAATGAACTGTTGTAAATCGAGGACTACTTGTATCAAAAATCTGATTGCGTAGTAGTGTTGTGGAATGGAAGGACTAAAAAACATTCCCAGGTCAGTCAGAGACAGCTTTATTGCGCAAGGTTCAGAGCCAGATTTGTACCTGAAGCTTTGAACAACCAAAGAACTCTGATACAATGGTTTTTATACATTTCTAAGACAAAGGATTCAGTGAGATCATACATTTTCCATATATGGTTAATCATGAGATCATACATCCGATTTTCCTTATATGGTTCCATACACTGGATAATAAGTTCATCTAATTACTTAAAGCATTAATCTTAGTTTACAAAATTATCTTAGCTGCACAACTTTTCTTAAGTACTCGGAGTTGCTAATGGGAGAGTTACTACTGTCCTTGGGTAAATTTATTGGATTAAGTAACTCTTTGTAACATATAGGTCTTTGTGTCATTCACAGTGAGGTCACTCAGATGTTTTTCCATATGGCAGTCCTTTCCGTGACATCTAGGTCTCAAAAGATATATTACCACTTAAAGGGGTTTAACTGTTTGTTAATGTAATTTCCAACAAGCACTTTCCTCTCTTATAATAATGTGAATAGATAGGGTCTCTCAGAGTTCATGTATCCAAGCACGTCTTCCCCTTATAATAATGTGAATAGAGAGGGTCCCCCAGAGCCCATATATCTGACTCTGTATGATTCCTATTTTATTCACATTATTTCTTTTATCTACATTATTCTTTATTTGCTATATTTACCTCAGTAGAAGACATGATTTGAAGTCAAAGTGCTCTGGATCCCAAATCACGTTCTGGATCATTCTTCTACACCGGCCTTGAGTCTTTCCTCCTGGCCCTCACATCTCCTGCTTTACCTTCTTGTAGTATCTTGAACAAGAGAAACATGAACTCCGGAGGCACCTCGAATCAGGCTGGGTGGAATATGAAACCCAGATGGCAGAGTTGGAGGCTGATTTGGTGGCTGCCCAAGCCCAGCTGGGGCAGAAGCGTCTAGAACAGAAGGACACCAGTCAAGAGAGCTCACTGGTGGTCTTGGACCTTTCAGAACAGAACCAACGTCTGGTGGAGCAGCTCAGTCAGGTGAGGTGGGACTTGGACGGGGTTTCCTCTACCCCATTGGGAAGGAGAAGGCCTAAGAGAGAGGCCTTCTGGTGTATTTCAACAGGTACAGAGTGGTTAGGTCAATCAACAGAGAAAGCTCTCTTATGGGCAAGGAAGCACCACACTAATTTTATTCATGCAACAGATCAATCAAATATTGCTTCTGCTGCCAATTCTGTGCCCTTGAAGGTAAAGGGGCAAAATATCAAATTTATGAGTGCAATCTAGTAAGTTTGGTTCTCAATGTTCTTGTTAAGAGAAGAGGAAGCTTGGCCTGTAGGCTAAAGGCCTGTACTGTAATATATTTTAGCACACTGTCATATCTAGCAGTTGAGAATATATGAAGCTCAGGGTTGAGCTGACAATTTCTTGATGTTCTCTGGGCTTGGTTATTTTCCTGAAGATGTTTATTACCCTGCTTTGAAATGGGAAAATAAGCAAGAACTCAACACTGGATATGAGTGAATTGGATTAGAGGCCATAGGCAAGGGATGCTTTGCGAGTTGACACGAGGGTTGTTTTCAGGTGAATCATTCATGTTAAAAAGGGTGTATTGAGTACCCTGAGGGGATTCTACAAGTTTCAGAGGCAAAAAACAGATTGCTGAATGAGGCACCATCTTTTAAAATATCTCACACCTTGTTTGATCTGCTGGTTTCAGAAATGCACAAGAGATGGAGGTTTCAAATCACTGAAATTTCAAAAGTGCATATCAGTCTAAGCTACTATAAATCTTAAAATAAATCAGAGTGATCCATCTTGCTGAGTTCACTGACCTTCACTGAATCCCATCCCCCTTTAAAGAAACTAAATTCATCAGTATCCCTAACTAGAATTTTGTGGATAGTGGCAGGGAGAGAGAAGGGGAGGAATCTTCCCTAACCAGGTGCCTTCTAAGTGTTGAATTATAATTTTCATCATCCCCACCTATGCCACCCATGGAAAACTTACCAAGCCTCTGTCTCCCATCAACCTCAAGCAACAGAGCTCGTGGTGTGAATGATGGAGGTTGTAGTTCACCAACACTTGAAAAAAACCCTAGGTTCCCCACAGGTGAGGTAGGTGATGTTAAACTAGTTTGAAATGGGGATTTCCTTTTTCTTTTTTTTTTTTTAAAGTTTTTATTAAAAATAAAAAGAAAACAACAAAACCAACATAGATACATTGAAGCAACATACAAAACAAACACACATCAATTCAGTCCAATGACTGACTCTTAGAAGATATTACAACGGTGGGTTATTTTTCGTATTTCTATTTGTATCAATATTTACAGTCACCTATTTACTTAGTTGTATATGTACATATATAATTGACTCCTTATTTACTTCTATACATTTCTATTGAGTACTCGAAAATCATCTTTATATTCCTATTTTTGCCTCCAGCCAGTTGTACCATCTTTGCCATACTAAATAGTAATCAGTATCATCTTTCTCTTGTATTTCTTTTGTGAGCTTATCCAATTCTGCACATTCTGTGATTTTAGCTATTATTTTGTCTTCTGTGGGTAACTGTTCAGATTTCCAATGTTGGGCAAAGAGTATACGTGCTGCTGTGAGGATATGGATGATCAAGTATTTTATTTCTTTGGTATATTGTGTTGTGATTATTCCCAATAAAAAGGTTTCCGGCCTCATTTCCAGTTTTTGTTTCGTGATTTCTTCAATCATTGTTTTAATTTGTTGCCAGTATTGTTTTGCCCTTCGGCATAGCCACCAGAGATGATAATATGTCCCTTTCTGTGATTTACATTTCCAGCACATCGGAGATGTATTTGGGAACATCTTGGCTAGGCGCGCCGGTGGGAGGTGCCATCGGTAGAACATTTTGTAAAGGTTTTCCTTGTAGGGTATAGACAATGTCATCTTGTAATTTATCTTCCACAGATTCTCCCACTTATCCAATTCAATAGTATATCCTATATTTTTGGCCCATATTATCATATTCTCTTTGACAACCTCCTCCTCTAATTTGTATTTTAATAGGTACTTATAAATTTTGGTAATCATTTTCTCATCTGTACTTTGTAATATTTTATCCAATTCATTTGGTTCATTTTGGAATCCGAATTGTGCCCGATCAGTTTTATATCTTGATTATATTTGCATGTATGGCCACCAATCAATGTCTATACCCTGATTTTGTAATTCTTGTCTTGTTTGTAATTCTCCTTCACTGTTCAGTAATTCTTTGTAAGTCCTCATTTTCTCTATATCCATGGCGTTGGGATATATTAGTGCTTCCATTGTCGATAGCCATCGTGGGATCTTAGTATAATGTTTCCTAATCTCTTGCCATGATTTGTACAATGATTCTCTGATAATGTGTTGCTGAAAGTATCTGTGATGCTTGTCCTTTCCCTCCCACAGAAAGGCGTGCCATCCGCGTTGTAATTCAAAGCCCTCTAGTGATAGCATTCTTTTATTCTTAAGGTCTATCCAGTCCCTTATCCAGTTCAGCGACGCTGCTTTATAGTATAACTCCCAGTCCGGTAGGCCTAAACCTCCTTTTTCCCGAATATCTTGCATACATTTTATTTTGATTCTGGCCCTTTTCCCATTCCAAATAAATTTTGTTATTATTTTATTAAGGTCCTTAAAAAAGTTCTTTCCTGGCCAGATTGGGGTTACTTGAAAGAGGTAGAGTAATCTAGGCAGTATATTCATTTTTATGGATGCAATTTTCCCTAGGAATGACAGTTGTAATTTGTTCCACATTTCCAGGTCTTTTCTAATTTGTTTCATTAATTTATTATAATTGTCTTCTCTAATTGTTATTGCTTTAGCAGTAAGCCAGATTCCTAGATATTTTATTCTCTTTACAATTTGTATTCCTAATTTGTCTTCTAGTATTGTCTCTTGTACCTTTGTCAAATTCTTTGTTAATATTTTAGTTTTTTGTTTGTTAATTTTAAGCCCTGCGACTCTTCCATATTCCTCTATCTTCGCTAGAAGTTTGGTTCCTGTTATTTCGGGTTGCTCCATTATAAATACCACGTCGTCAGCGAAGGCTTGCAATTTATACTCTTCTTTCCGTGTTCTCAAACCTTTTATTTCGGCATCTTTCCTAACTTCATTTAGTAATATTTCCAATGAAATTATGAACAATAGTGGGGATAAAGGGCAGCCCTGTCTCACACCCTTTTGTATATCCAGATTTTCAGTCATATCTCCATTAATCATAATTTTGGCCGTTTGGAGGGAATATACTCTTCTAATCATATGTAAAAATTTAGCACCAAAATCCATGGTTTCTAGTTGCAATATGAGGAAGTTCCAATTTAGATTATCAAAGGCCTTTTGTGCGTCTAAGAAGATTAAGGCTACTTGTTTGTCGATTCTTTTCTCATAATATTCCAAGACGTTGATAATTGTTCTTATGTTGTTTTTGATCTGTCTTCTTGGAACAAAACCGTTCTGATCTGTATGTATGTATTTATGAATAATTGTTTTCAGTCTTTGCGTTATAACCAACATGAAGAGTTTATAATCTACATTGAGCAATGAGATCGGCCTATAATTTTTAACTTGTGTAGGGTCTGTGTCTTCTTTAGGGATAAGTGTAATAATGGTTTCAGTCCAAGATTTGGGAATTTCTGCTTCTAACAGTGCATCATTGAGAACTTGGAGTAACAGTTCATCGATTGCGTTTTGACAGTTTTTATAAAACTCCGTTGGTATTCCATCCGGGCCTGGGACCTTGTTGTTTTTTTGCTTTTTCCTTGCTTCCACCAGCTCAGACATCGTAATTGGTCTATTTAATGCTTCTCTGTGGGACTCCTCTAATTTTGTAATGTTTGTTTTACATAAGTATTCCTTAATGTCTTCATCCCGAATCTCTTCTTTCTTGTAAAGATTTTGAAAAAAATCTTTGACTATACGTTTTTTGTCTAGGTTGTTATGGTATATTTGTCCTGTTTCGTCCTGCAATTGAAATATTGTTCTCCTTTCTTTTTCTTTTTTCAATTTATACGCTAACCAGCGCCCCGTTTTGTTTGCATGCTCAAAATGTTTCTGTTTTGCTAATTTGATTTTCTGTGCGATTTCTGTCTGGGTAATCAGATTGATTTTATGTTTAGTAAGATTTAATTTTTCTTTTATTGTTTTGTCATGGGGTTCCTTCTGCAATTCTAATTCATATATTCTAAGTTCTTCTAACAGCTTATTCCTTGACTGTCGTTTTTCTTTATTTTTTTTTGCCATATACGTAATTGTAAGACCTCTTATGTATGCTTTAATTGTGTCCCAAAGGTTTTGAAGCGATGTCTGTTCTTTAGTGTTTATTTGTAGGAACATTTTAACCTCTTTCTCAATCATCTGTATATATTCCTTATCTTTTATTATTCCGGTATCCATCATCCACCTCCTTTGCTTTCGATGTCCTTTCCATATTATTTCAATGGGGTTATGATCTGCCCAGGTATTCGCTGCTATTTCAATATTTTTTACCTCCTCTCTGAGGTCTGCAGTCATCCAGGCCATGTCGATCCTAGACCATGACTGGTGTGGGTTCGAATAATATGTATACTGTTTCGTTTGCATGTTTGCCTCTCTCCATACATCATGTAGGTGTAGTTCGTTGATCATATCGTTGAAAGGTTCCGGTAGAGTCTTCTTTCTGGTTTTACTTTGTTTATTACTCCGATAGTCTTTTTCTATGTCCATGATTGCGTTGAAATCTCCTACCATACAGATAGTTTCGTATTCCAGGTCTTTAATTATATTGTGTAGCTTTTTAAAAAAATCATTTTGGTTTCCGTTGGGTGCATATATGGATATTAATAATATTGTTTTGGATCCTGTTTGTATTTCTATTATTAAGAAACGTCCTTCTGTGTCTGCATATATTTGTTTTGTTTTTAGGTATTTCCTGACATATATTACGACTCCTCTCTTTTTTTGGTCTCCTAGAGCTGCATATAGTCTTCCTAATCTTTGGTTGTCCAATAGTTTTTGATGCTGTCTTTTGATGTGTACCTCTTGGAGTGTTATAATATCTGTTTCTAGCTTTTGAAGTTTTGTAAATGTCTGTTTTCTTTTAGCTGGTGAATTAAGTCCGTTTATATTGATTGAAATGAGTTTTAGCTCTTTTTCCATCTCTCTTTATTTATCTATCCGTTGTTTGCAGTCTTTTTGTGTTTCTAGTGATCATTTGCGTCTTTTCCCTCGCTCCCTCTCTCTCCATTCTTTCTCTTTCCAATCTTCTCCCCTCTTCTTGGTCTCTTTCTTCTTTCTCTGTCCGCTGTTCCTCTTGCCTCTTAAGTTCCTCTTCTTTTCTGCTCTCCTGCTCCTCCTCCAGCACGAAGTGTTGGTCAAAGAAGTCCTGTGCTTTTCCTACGCT
Source organism: Pituophis catenifer annectens (assembly GCF_029215685.1). Taxonomy (NCBI): domain Eukaryota; kingdom Metazoa; phylum Chordata; class Lepidosauria; order Squamata; family Colubridae; genus Pituophis; species Pituophis catenifer. Next base: position 46,329,859 of record NW_027256885.1, read on the forward strand.
ATCGATTCTGTATTTTTTGTCTTCCCAGGAGATTAGTAGACCCTCTGGTATTAGCCAGCGGAACTTTATTTTAAATTTATTCAACTGTGCCGTTAAAAAGTTGTAGTTCCTTCTTTGGTCCCTTGTCCTTTTTGGTATTTGTTTGAGGGTTAAGATTTCTTTTCCTTTATACATAGCTGTATCCTCTCTCATCTTCCTATAAATCTCTTCTTTTAAAGATTTTTTTATGAATCTGATGTGTATTTCTTTTGGTAACTTATTTCTCCGGGCGTAATTCGTGTGAACTCTATAGATTTCGTCTATTCCACTTCGTATCTCTTCCTTGTCCCTCTGGGTCACTTCTGAGAGTATCTCGGTCATGATTTCTCCTAGATCCTCCTCCTTTTGCTCTTCTACGTTCTGAAACCTTAAGTAGAAGGATGCCTTCTCCATCTCAAGATATGATACCGTGTCCTCTAAATCCTTATTTGTGGCCGCTTGGTTATATTCCATCTTCTCCATTCTCTTATTTGTATGTTCTATTCTCTCCTCCACCTTATAAATCCTCTGTTCATTTTCCTCTATTTTATGTTGTATCTTTCCTATCTTCTCATCCATGTTCCTAATATTATCCTTTATCTCTCCCACATCCGTCCTAAGTTCCTCATGATTTTTCCTTGTCTCCTCATGGTTGTAGGCCATGGTCTCTTGCATTTTATTAATTCCTTCCTGGATCATTGTTAGTACGGAGTGTATGTTTTGCATACTAAGGGTGGGAGTTGCTTTATCTTTTTCCGTGGTTTCAACTGTTTTTTGTTGTGCTGGGGAGGCCACGAGTATCATCTGGCTTGATGGTATTTTCTTACTTAACTTAGAGATTGTTGTTGAACTTGTAGTTGCCATTTGTATTTCTTTTATTATCTTCTCCCAGAATCTCATATACTGATTACTATTTGGGCTTTTCTATTTCTTTTAGTATTTATGTTTGATTGGTGGCCTTCAGTAATCCCAGTAGTCCCAGTAATCCCAGGGAGATAAGTAACCAAAATGAGTTCCCTTGTCACGCTATCACTGTCTATATATAAATTTATCTATAAGTTCTATTTTTCACTTTTCAATATTTTACAGAGTTTTCCAATTCATGATGGCTATCTGGCCTATATTACTCTCTAAGCATGGGGTGAAATATAAGGGGAGGGAGTGAGGGAAAAGTCTAATACTTCAGCAATTCATCAGTTAACTATCCTTATAATTAATTACTTACTATCTAATTTGAATTTATTATCAATTACTATTTATCAAATCAATTACTCTTAATTTGTATCCTAGATTCAATTAATCTATCTAATATAATTTTTCAAACCTAAACCTACAAAACAATATAATATTTAACTACCGAGGTAAAATATAGCACTAAGATAAGTATAAATATATATTTAGAATAAATATGAAATTAAGTTAACAGTTATATATATAGTATATAGGATTATATATGAAATTTCACAAACAGTACATTTAATATTAATGCTTTTTATGCTTCTTAATCACTAATTTGTTATCAGCTTTTAGTACAATTAATTATACTTTACAATTGATTCTTCTTCGTCTGGATCGCTCTCTTCCCTCTTTTTCTTTTTTTTTTTTCCAAATTTGTATCCTTCTTATTTATTGTTCAGAGTCTAGTGTCCCAGTACTTTTAGATTGAGTGTCCAATGTCCGCCAAAACTCCAAGACTCCCGAGTGTCCACCTTTCAACAACAACAAAAAAGAATAGAGGGTAGAATAATCCAAGTCCCAATGTCTAAGTCCAAACCTCCAAATATCCAAAGTCCAAAAGTCCAAAAGTCCAAGAGTCCAAGGAAAAATATTCCGCTTAGGTTGATTTGATTTAGCTCCAAAAGTCACTAACTTCCACTTTAAACGGAGTTTTTCTGCCGCTCTCTCTTCCGATATCAGCTGCTTGTTAACTGTCTCTTGTCGCCTCCACAAAGGGCAAAGTCCATCAAATTAATCCCTTTCTCTCCTTAAGTTCAGTCTCTCCTCTGTAGCAAAATATTCAAAATCCAAGTGGGATCCCTTTCTCCTCCTGGGTTTCCCCTGGATTTCCTCCACTTTCGCCGGCTGCTAATTTATGCGCTGTCACTGTCAAAATGGAAGCCGTCTCCGCTTATTTCTCAGTCGCCGCTTGTCTAGCGAAGATTCGCTTCTTAGTTGGAGTTTTATCTTCTTCCGCCTTCGATTCTCACGTTGAGGATTGTAAATGTACCTTTTGAGTTCTTTTTCTTCCCGATCTTTCCACCGAAGTCTTCTTTATTTGATTTTCGCTTCCCTCTTAGTCAGCTGTCAACGTTTCTGGCCAGCCGGGATGGCTGGTTTTTCCCTGATCAGGATTAAGGGGGATTTCCTGAACCTTCGGGGGGATTGCTGTCCTCCCCGAGGTCCTCGGAGTTTCCCCTTTTTTCTATTGACCTCTCCGAGGTCAATAGTGCCTAAATCGGCTCCTAAATCGGAGATATTAGGGACTTGGAGAACGGAGGTCCGTTCCTTTCATCCCTAACACGCTGACGTCACCGCCGGAAGAGGGGGATTTCCTTTTTCAATGCAAATAAAAATTCATTCTCACTACAATAACAGCCCAGTGGATGGAATGTGCCATGTTAGAACGAAAAACATTTTTGAGTCACATTATGTTGTTCCTATAACAGCACCAACCAGACTGGCAGGATTCTAGCAACATAGGAATCTAACCACAAGTAAGATAAGAAAGGCAAACAAGTGAGATAAGGGTTCTAAAATACTCCCTGCCCTTAAAAATTAAATGAAGAGATGCCATAGATAATGTAAGGTCCCAGAAGTTTCCCCGAGCCACTGAGATGCCAAAGAGAGTGAGACTCGAAACAAGGCTTGCAAAAAAGAGGAAAGATTTTATTTTTGGCCAAAACAAAATACTGGGTGAAACTATATCCAGAACATACAGACACAATGCATGTAAGGAATAGCCACACCTTGGGGAAGGTATGGCATCCTTTTATACCTTCAGACATCAGCTTAGTACCCAATTCTGGCCCCCTGGCCCATGCCTTCCTTGTAGCCCTGCATTGACTGTGCAGCAAAGAAAAGGGGGGCTGAGTGCTTAGCAACAGAGGGGGCTGAGTGCTTAGCAACACAGGTATTTGCCCGATGTAACCTTGCCAAGCCATGACATAACCCACACCAGGCACTGAGTTGTACACAAAAACAAGATAACAGGAGTTAGATCACTGGTAGAAGCAAATGGCAGACACAATTCTAATTCTTACAGGAACAAAGCAATTCTTACAGAAGCGAAATAGCAAGTTATTATGTCCCAGTAATTCTACCTATCCTACTATTATTATGTCCCTTCATTCCTCCCTTTTCTTTTAGGACAGGATGCATCCTGTCAATGGTGGACTAGGGGTGTATATTTAATGGGGATGGTCTGGAGGACCATGATATTTGCCGGTTTATCAGGAGGGGTAGAAGACACTATGCATTGGATTAAAGGGATGAAACAGGGGAGGAGAAGGAGACCTCCAAAGTTTAACAACACTAGAAACCCAATCCTTGACCAGTCAGAGAAGATACTGTTAGGTGTTTTGTGCCAGCCATGGCAGTTTCTTAAAAGGCCACCAGATGGGAGCAAAGAGGGACTTTTGATCCCACTGGTGGGTCAAGGGGCTCCGGCCCCTGCAGCCCCATTGGGGAGAGTTAATGGCCCTCTGGCCCCCTCACACATTGGTAAGGGAGGGGCCAGGGGCCCCTATAAGAACCCCTGCACAAGGGCTGCTCTTCCTGCTCTTGTTCTACCTTCCTACTGGACTGATCCATGGGCTCAATCCAGGCATGGATGCCTCCATGCCAGGGAACTCATTTTACTCTACTTTACTTCTGAATAAAGACTTAATTTGATTGCATCCTTGCGTGCTGCCTTTTCTTGGAAGCGCCCTTAACGAACCATTGATCTTTGTGAGATCCCTCACAGATACTGCCAAACCAATTGAAGTCAACTGCCCCGGTCCAAGGCTGCACTGGAACATGTGCGACCTTTTATACTTTGGCAGTTTTCTCCTCTAAAGGTTGTTCTTGATCAGCTATGTGCAAACAACAATTTGTGATATTAAATTTTCCACACATGCCTCCTTCTTTTGCTAACAAATAGTGTAAAGCAAATGTATTCTGAGATATTACTGTTTTAAACAGAGTATGCTGTTTAGCTATTAAATTTAAAGCAATAGCGGTTTCATTAGTTATGATTTCAAGCACTGCCTATAACCTTATAATTCTAATCAGCATATAAATGGGAGTTCTATAGCAATAGCAATAGCACTTAGACTTATATACCGCTTCATAGTGCTTTACAGCCCTCTCTATAACCATACATACCATTTTCTGCCCAGGTGGCTGGTCCGTATACCGGAATTATTCTTTCTGGAGGTCACACATCATCCTTCCATTCTCAACACTCTCTTAGATCTGTGGCCTACTTTCTCATAAACAGGTACACCCAGCTGGTCACCTTGTTGTATGGGCAGTAGAAAAAACTAGGTTTCACAGTTCCGAATACACATACTCCATACCATTGGCCAGGCAATTGCACATAGGTGTTGTGACTCCGACTCCCGAGCCTGTCCTCATGGAGGAAGAGGACTCAGAAGGTGAGGGGGAGGAACTGACAAGGCCTCCCTCTCCAGGACCCTCCTCTCTGGCAATGCCTCAGGTTCCATCCGAAGGCCAGGAGGAACAGCCTGGGATGGCCCAGGAGGAAGGCATTTCGGAGCACCCATTGATAAAGAGTGATAATGATGAATCCTGGCTTGATCCCAGGCAGCGTCGGAGGGAGAAGCGTGCACAGCAAAGGAAGAGGCATGGGAGGGCCAGGGATTGAGCTGAGTCACTGAGCCACGCCCCACAAGGGATAAAAGGGGGCGTGATCGCTTGGCAGGCTTTGTGACGGACAAAAGGTTAAACTCTAAAGAGTCATATTGTGAATCCTGCACTTCGGCTCAGATATATTTTGGACTAAACTCTTGTGGATAATTTGTCGCTCTGGAAACGGACTGCAGATAAGGCCTCTCCTGCTTTTTGGGAGTACTAATTGGACTGGGCAGGCGTTTTACAGTTAGCTGCCAGAACTCTCATCTGCCAGGAATTCTGGTCTGTTTATACAATAAATTATTGGCAGGCGTGTTTGATACTGCATTTGTCTGTGTGAGGATGGGGGACAGAACAATAGGCCAACTTTCCACATATCCAATATAAACCATCTGGAGCATGCCAATTAAGAGTTACCACATCCATCCATAACCCGCTCAGTCTAGTTATATTTTCAAATGGTTACTAGGTTGTGTCAGGTTAATTCCAGACTGAAAGGTGACAGTAAGCAAAGAAAACACCCTTGCATGTAATATATGATTTTTCACACTTATCATTGCACTAGCTGGATACCCATGCTTCGCTACGAAACTATGTGATTGGGCATGATAAATTGAACTAACCAGTTCTGGAGTAACGCCCGGGTAGATTCCACAATGGATGTCCCTCTCATTGTCATCATCGCCATCAAAGTATATCTGGAGAAATGAAGTCTGCTGCTGAGGCCCCACCATGATACTCCCTATCCTGTGATAGACCTGACCCTGCACTTTGAATGTTGGCATATTTAGCTGTAACTGCCTGATTAACGTGGGGTTATTAGATGCATACTTTTTTACAGCCTCTCTATTGACTTCGGGATGACTTTGACGATACTTTTTTGCAGCTTCCCTTACTTGTGTTTTCCTAATCGCATCTGTAAATCTTTTCCTGCATGTTTTCCCTCTTTTTCCTTTAACTGGTGTTACAGTAGAAGGAACAGATTCATCTGAACTGAGGAGGTCAGTGTAAGAAGTGAGTTGGGGCTGGGACACTATGCAGGAGAAATTCGGTTCACAATCCATTGGCTCAGTGGTGGTCGGTGATTGAAACTGTTGAAAGCTGGATGTAGCCCAATAACTCAAAGACAGACTTCGATTCTTTTCTGTAACTTTATTATAGATTTAATGGTACTGGAGGTCACTGACCTTGTACCTTTCTCTTTCAGGTATACATCTGGAATACCCTGTGGACCACGTGGTCGGAGCCTTTATACCCAGGAGGAGGGGCAAAGAGGTAAGGAGTGGTTACAGGGGTTATGGGATATGTGGTCAGTTAACCCTTGCAGGTCCGGGTGATCAGGGAGATGTAGAAGTTAGACATTTACCATGACAAAACCCCCTCTAAATGTCTAACTGGGTACCTGGGGAAGTGGTTGTATACATACAGAGAATATACAGGCACAGGCATGAATTACATGTAAACACGCATTTTAGACATGAGGTACGCATGCTGTTTATGTGGTAGGGGTTTAGTGAGAATATCTGCTGTTTGCTCTTCTGTGTCACAGTGTACTGCCTTAATGAAACCTATTTCTGAAAACTGCCTGACGTGTTTGTATTTAATGTCAATGTGCCTAGACCACTGACCTATAGCATCGGCCTTTGAGATCTCTATCGCTTCCTTGTTGTCTTCGTGGATGACTATTGGATATGAGGGTTCAGCCCAGATGTTTCAGAGCAGGTCATCGAACCATACTAAGTTGTTTGCGGCCTTGGATAGGCAAACAAATTCTGCTTCCGTAGTTGATGTGGCCACCAGTTTTTGCTTTCCAGTGTACCAATGGATGGGGCAATTGTTGAGTAGTAGCACGTAGCCAGAGGTGCTTTTTCTGCACTCTATGTCCCCAGTCCAGTCAGCGTCAGCATAGCAGGTTAGCTTTGGTTTCTCGGATGTTTCTGGCTCTAGGCAGAGTAGGGCATCCGCACTGAATTTTAAGTATCTAAGTAGTCTTTTGATGGCGTTCCAGTGTGTTACCGTGGGTTTGTGTGGAAATTGGGATCGTAGAAACACCCAGGAGCATAGAAGAGTCCAAAGGCAGATGCATGAATAAATGTGATAAATGTATTTATTCATATAACAAAACATATTAACTATATACAAAAGGCTGTCTTAATATCCATTAGGATAGGGGGCACACAGCGTGTGTGACTACCCCTATCAAAGATCATGTCTCATGGAGAACAAACGTAAAAAGAGAGCATGGTGGAAAGGTTAGAGGGGGTTTTATACTCAGTGTAAGCCCCTCCTCTCCACATAGGGGTGGGGGCACTTTCTGCCTCCACTAGTGTCTGTATGATACATGTGCCAATGGCTTGCAAATACTTGACAGTTCCCCTCCTTGCGAGCCAATGGCATGCAAACATACAAATGCAATGCACAACAGATTTTACCCTGTGAGACATAACTTTTTACACAGATCTTTGTGCCTATCTGCTGGTAGAGGTTTTGTGAAAATATCAGCTGTTTGATATTTGGTCTGACAATGTGATAAAGATATAAACCCCATCTCTACTAGTTGCCTAACATTTTGATAGCGGATATCAATATGTCTGGACCTTTTTCCCACCGCATAGTCTTTGGCAATGCCTATGGCCCCGGTGTTGTCTTCTATAATTTGGATGGGCAAAGTCGGTGGTGTCCAGATGCTAGAAATTAAGGCATCAAACCATATCAGATCGTTCCCTGCCTCTGATAAGCATGCATATTCGGCCTCAGCGGTGGAGCACGAAACAAATTTCTGTTGCCCCACATGCCAATGGATGGGTGCCTCATTTAATAGTACCAAGAAGCCCGAAGTACTCCTACGTGTCTTGGTATCTCCGGCCCAGTCCGCATCCGTGAAGCATTTTAATTGGGCCTTGTCTCTATTCTCAGGTTCCAAGCGAAGCACGTAATCTGCTGTGGTCTTGAGATACCTTAATAGCTTTTTAATGGCCAACCAGTGGAACTGGGTAGGATGTTCCACTTGTCTAGATAGCAGATTTACGGCTAGGGCAATATCTGGACGGCTCCAGTTACTTATATATAGTAATGAGCCGATCACTGACCTAAATAGAGTATTATTTTGGAACTCTGGGCTATCCTTGTGTGCCAATCCATAATAGTCGGTCTGCATTGGGATAGCCGTTGGCTTGCTATCTTCCATTTTACATTTCACCAAGAGTTCCTCTATCTTTTCCTTTTGGGAGAGAGCAAAACCTTTTGGTGTAGTGATGATTTGTATGCCTAGGTACTTGTCCACATATCCTAAAGACTTTAGAGTGAACTTTTTTTGTAGGGTCCTGGCAAATATAATACATCCCCCCTTGTCAGGCCGTATATATAAAAGGTCATCGACATACACTAGGACTTTCTCCAGCCCCCCTTTGGTATCCCTTGTGAAGGTACATTTATCAGCTGGAGATGGATGGAAACCCAGTGATTTGAGAGTTTTAGTCAGGCATTTGTACCACAGTCTGCCTGATTGTTTGAGGCCGTACAAACTTTTCTTCAGAAGCCAGGTGTGGCCTTCCTGCCGTTGAAATCCGGGGGCACCTCTGACGTAAATTTCTTGTTTTAGATGTGCGTGTAAATAAGCAGTTTGCACATCAAATTGAAAAATGTGTTCCCCATGTGCTGCTGCGGTGACCAAAGCAGCCCTCACACTTTCCGCTCTCACGGTGGGGGAGTATGTTTCATCAAAGTCCTGCAAGTAGCGCTGTGCGTAGCCTTGTGCTACCAGCCGGGCCTTAAAGAGGAGTTTGTTGTTGGGCATTGGCTTGACCTTGTAGACCCAACGGGTGCCAATTGCTTTCCTCTTTTTGGGGACTTCCATGGGGATGAAGACTTTCAATTTTTTGAGACTGTCCATTTCCCGCTCCATTGCCACCCTCCACCTGCGCTGTTCTTACTCGGGAAGCTGGAGGACATCTGAGTACGTTTTAGGGGCCATGGTAATGCTGTTGACCGAGGCAACACAGCCAATGTCCAACCTTTTGGGTGGCACCCCTTTATTGGAGCGTTTTGACCATCTGGAAAATTGCCACTCACCATCATCATTGTCATCCGCAGCATCGGTGTCAGAATTGGAGCTGCCGGAGGTATCTTTCCAATCAAAATGGGGCGGGCCTCTGTCCCAGGCGCTGCGAAGATATGGTCGTTTAGGTGAGGCAGGAGGTGTGAAGTCACCCAGGGATTCCTTGTCTGAATCGTCAGAGTCAGGTAGGGATTCATCACCATCCAGATCTTCGATGGTCAGTTGTTTGGAGTTTGTTGGTTCATCCTCTTCAGGTGCTGCTGCTTGTTCAGTGTCGCTTCTAATAGGGGAATAACCAGGTTCATTGGAATGAATGTTTGACCAATTTGACCCCTCTTCAAAGGTAGCTGATCTAGAGACAATGACAAGGTTGTTTTTGTCTACAAACCTAGAGGCCTTGCTGCCGGTTGCATAACCTATAAATCTGAGCCTCCTTGATGCCTTGCCCCCCTTTCTTCTGAGGTGCTTGGGAATATGGACCCAGGCATAGGAACCAAAAATTCTCAGGTGTGAGAGGCTAGGTTTCCTTCCATGGACCAGGAAGTATGGGGTTTGGTTAATGGCACTACTCCACGTCCTGTTGACTAGATAATTAGCCATTTTGACCGCTTCTGCCCAAAAAACTTGGCTCATGTCAGCATCTGCAAGTAGGCAGTTCATGACAGTCTGCAGCACGCCATTTCTCCTTTCTACAATGCCATTCTTGGACGGAGTTCGAGGGGATGATTTAAAATGGAGGATACCTCTCTCCTTCATCCACTTTTCGAAAGTCTTGGATGTAAACTCAGTCCCCCTATCACTCTGCACCTGGGCGATGCACACCTTGTGTTGCGTTTGGATCTGGTTGTAAAGATATTTGAAGTTGGTAAAGACTTCAGTTTTGTCCTTTAAAATAAATACATGGCCATAACGAGAGTAATCATCTACTACTGTTAAAAAATAACGCCCCCTACCAAGGGAGGGTCTAAAAGGACCAACCAAATCCATGTGTACCAGCTGATAAGGGTACCTTGCACGACGGGAAGAGACCTTAGGTATAGCAGCAGTTTTAGATTTTGCTGCCTTACAGATGGCACATTCCAAATAGGTATTACAATTCTTTATCTTAAGCCCATCAGAAAAATCTTGCATTTTCTTAATAACCGGGAAGCTGGCATGGCCGAGCCTGCGGTGTAATATATGAGCACAATCCAAATGTAAAGGTTTACCCATGCATACTTTGTCAACCTTATGTATCTTACCATTACAAGCCTTGGTCTGTTCAGTAATGAGAGTAGGCACTGGATTAATGGTCACCTTAGAGTTCCTCAGGGTTGGCTGAGGAGTTGTGACCTTAATGGGCTCAGCCTTAATGGCTTTGGATGTCCTAGGAGCTGGTTTAAAAGCTTCATTGGTTTTAGGTCCAGGGTCCTTGAGTTTGGACAACCTGGGGGCTGGCACAGAAGCTTTCTGCTCTGTCTGGGCGTTAGCTCCCTGAGCCCTCTTGTTAGGTTTCTTGTGCCTTTTGACCTTTGCTTTTGGGGAAAAATAAGGCAAATTGTTGATTTTTACAATATCGCCAACAACACCCCCACTTTCGAAAACATAACCTCCACCCTTCTCAAAAACCAGTTTTACATTTTTATCCTCAGTCAATTTTAAGATGCTTAAAAGGTTGTTCTTGATTGAGGGAACATACAGTGCCCCTGTGACATCTCCTATACCAGGCACATTGATCACGCCTTCCCCAGTTACCTCTGCCTTGTCCCCAGTGGCAACTTTTACTGAGGACTTGAGTGGGTGTAAAACCTTAAATCGTTGCTTCGTGTTGGCTATATGCGTTGATGCACCTGAATCAAGAAGCCACAGCCCCTCAGCATCTTTTACCTGGGAGGTGTGATTGTCACTAGTGACACTACAGAATTGGTATCCTTTATGACCACCTCCCCCTCTTCCACGGCCTCTTTTATTTTTATTGTGCTTAAGTCCAGCCGTGTTGGCCCTAGAGCGAGGGCACTCCCTTTTAAAGTGACCTTGTATGCCACAGTCAAAGCAGGTGGGAAGGGTATTAATCCTTTCACTTGTGTCCTGGCGCCTCCTCTGAGGCCTAGGCCTGTGATATGCCTCCTTCATTTCTTGTTGTTCCTCATCTCTGCGCCTTAAATCTTCCTCAATAAAGCGGCCAGAAAAGTATTCTATATTTCTTTGTTCCCTAGAAACCCCTTCTAGAGAAATAATAAAGGGACTCCAGGATTTGTCTAGGGAGTTCAACATCACACTAATTAAAGTGGATTCAGAAACAGGCTCCCCCCTCTGTATAAGCTCATCCCTCATGGCTTTAAGCGTTGCCAAATGTTCCCCCATTTTGACACCAGGTTTGAGTTTATAGTTGTGGAAAATTCTTGACAATCTGCTGGTTGCAGCCATATTGTCACTATGGAACAAATTATATAGGGCAGTCCAAACTTCCTGAGCTGTGAGGCCGTCTGAAAGACTGGCATACAGAGCTGTGTCTATAGAACTTAACAGGGTTGTGTAAGCTCTTTTATGCAGGAACTCAATTTCAGGGCTCCAAGGTAAAGGGGGTGGTCTTTTGATCATGTCCAGAGTATTTTCTCTTAAGAGAATTATCTGAATCTCTTTACACCATTTTTTAAAATTCTGACCACTTAAATGTAATTTTTCAAAATTATTTGGCAAAGTTACAAAATTATTGCCATTAAACTGCATGGGGAGTTGTTCAAATGGCTGAAAAGAGCCTGTTGTGAATGGCATTGGGATCCCTAAGCCTGGGATCGATTGCTTAGGTCTGGCTCCTTTTTGTAGTCCTTCTGTAGTTTGAAGCAACTGGGCACGTGCAGGAAATGGAGCATGCTCCAAAGCCTTTTCTTGTTGGAGCTCCGATCTCCCTCTCTGAGCTCTGAAGTCAGGTCTGGCTGGAGCTTCAGTATAGGCCCGGACATAAGCGATGTGGCGGGGAAACCTTGGAGGAGTGGGAAGAAGGCCTGGAGATCTTTCTGGAGACTGGAGGCCCATCACATGAGGTCCATGGGCTGGATAGGCCTGGAAATGTCTCTGGATCTCCTCTTCTCCATCAGAGGAGCAGGATTGCAGCTCCGGATCATCCCAGAAGGACCGGAAAGGTGCGGAGGCCTCAGCCTGGGCCTCCGTGGAGCATTCAGTGAATGGTGAGCGCCTCTGCAGTGGGGGGTGGGAGGCTGCAGGTCCATCTGGGTTCCTCCGGGGGTGGGAGGTTGGATTTGGGACCCTCCTTGAGTGGGCAGCTGGGTCTGGGACCTCGGGGCGGCCGGTGGGTGGTTGCTCCATAAGTTCCAGGGCAGTGACCAGGGCCTCTATGGCCTCTTTGATGTTTGCCTTGGCAGGCGGGGCCTGGCGAGGGGCTTGTGGGTTCGGAGTGGTCCTCTGGGCCACTGGAATGCTGAACTGACTGGCTGGCATTGTAGGCCTGGGCTGTGGAGCTGGGGATGGCCTGGCTCGTGGTTCTGGCAAAGTGCCCAGGGGAGCAGCCATCTTGGAGGAAGTTGCCTCCGGAAGTGGCCTGGTGGCCATTTTGTTTGGCGGGAAACTGGGTGGGGGGGGAGTCTCTCTGGCGGCAGGCGCCATCTTGGAGAGATCAGGCAGGGGAGTCCTTACCGGGATGGCAGGCATCTCTGGTGCTGCCTCCTCAGGCCTCTTTCTGGCTGCTGCCCTTGTCTTCAGGAGGAAGGCGAGCGCTGCTCGGCACTCCTCTTCTGACATCTCAGCCACTTGCCTGTCCAGGCTTTCATCTGGTCCTTCTGCCCCCTCTTCGTCAGTGCTGAAGAAGCCTTCTCCAACATTGCCTGGCTCGGCCCCTGGGATCTCTTGCTGCATCTGGGTGGCCTCTGGCTGCCAGGGTGTAGCTGGATGGAAACCCCCTTCAATGTTTTCCATCGTTGATTCAGACTGGGGCTGCTGTGAAGTTCTCCTCCGTTGAAGGCCTCTGGTCACAACAGGGGAGCTTCTCTCACAGGTTATTTTGGAGGGCATCTCACCTTTTCAACAGCTCCTGGAGTGGAGTTCTGCTACCATTCCCTCTGCTACCATTCTGTGGAAATTGGGATCGTAGAAACACCCAGGAGCATAGAAGAGTCCAAAGGCAGATGCATGAATAAATGTGATAAATGTATTTATTCATATAACAAAACATATTAACTATATACAAAAGGCTGTCTTAATATCCATTAGGATAGGGGGCACACAGCGTGTGTGACTACCCCTATCAAAGATCATGTCTCATGGAGAACAAACGTAAAAAGAGAGCATGGTGGAAAGGTTAGAGGGGGTTTTATACTCAGTGTAAGCCCCTCCTCTCCACATAGGGGTGGGGGCACTTTCTGCCTCCACTAGTGTCTGTATGATACATGTGCCAATGGCTTGCAAATACTTGACAGTTTGCGTACATGTCTGGACAGTAGATTGACGGCTAAGGCGATGTCGGGCCTGGTCCAGTTGGATATATACAGCAGTGACCCTATCGTTGATCTGTACAACTTGTTGTCTGTGAAAGGTTCAGATTCCTCGTACATGGTCTTCAGGAACTCTGGTTGCATGGGGGTCTTGCTGGGTTTTGCTTCGGACATGTTGCATTTGGACAGCAGCTCGATGATCTTTTCTCTCTGCGAGAGGCGGAAACCCTTGTTGGTTTTTATCACTTGGACCCCTAGGTAACTATCGATCTTTCCAAGTGACTTTAGGGAGAAGTGGCTACCCAGCTCAGTGGCAAACTTGTCACATCTGTCCTTGTGCTTGCTGATGTACAAGATGTCGTCCACGTAAATGAGCACACCTTCGAATGTGTTGCTTTCTCTCTTCATGAAGAAGCATTTGTCGGCTGAGGTGGCCTCGAAGCCCATGGATCTGAGAGCTTTGGCTAGGCAGTCATACCACCTTTTGCCCGACTGCTTGAGCCCGTACAGGCTTTTGTTCAGCAGCCAGGTTTGGTTCCCGCCCTCGTTGTACCCAGGCGGTGCTTTAACGTATATCTCTTTGTCCAACTCGGCGTGCAGGTACACTGTTTGTACGTCGAATTGGAAAACCTCCAAGCCCAGGATGGTGGCCACCACCAGGGCGCTTTTGACGCTCTCCGCTCTGATGGTTGGCGAGTAGGTGTCTGTATAGTCTTCGGGGTATCTTTGGGCGAAACCCTGCGCGACTAGTCTTGCCTTGTACAGGACCTTGTTGTCTTCTTTTTTTTTTTTTTTTATTGAAAAAGTTTTAAAAACAAACATATTTTCCCCACAACCCCCCACAACCCCCCACAACCCCCCCTCCCCCTCCCCGACTTCCCAGAGCAGAACACAAGGTATTTCTATTGATCTTTAACAATAATCTAAATTGCATAACCAATCATTAAACTAACATCCCTATAAAAAAAATTCTTAACCCCCCATATATAAAATCCTATTTCTTAAACATAATACTTCTAATGTCACTTATATAACGCTTATACAAATAAAAGAAATCATTCATAAGCTATTTGATATTTTTTGGTCTGATACTTATTTTGTATATAATCAATCCATCTTCTCCAGTCCTGTATGTACCTTTCTTGTGTGTGATCCTTCAGATATGCTGAAATTTTAGCCATTTCAGCTAAATTAGTTACTTTCAGTATCCAGTCATCAATAGTAGGCAAAAAGTCCTTCTTCCAGTATTGTGCTACCAGCAATCTTGCTGCTGTTATCAAGTTCAAAATCAATTTAGTCTCTGCAACTGTACAGTCCGTAGTTATACCCAGTAAGAACAACTGTGGAGTAAATTTCAGTCTCTTTTTAAGAATATTCTGCATCACCCACCAAATCTTTATCCAAAATGCTTTGATTTTTCTACAAGTCCACCATATATGATAATAAGTTGCATCATCACAGTCACATCTCCAACATTTAGCTTGCACATTAGAATACATACATGATAATTTTTTAGGATCTAAATGCCATCTATAAAACATTTTATAAAAATTTTCTCTTAAATTTTGTGCTTGTGTAAATTTCACATTTCTAATCCAAATCTTTTCCCAAGTTTCCATCATTACTGGCTCTTGAAAATTTTGTGCCCATTTAATCATACAGTCTTTAACCAATTCCGTCTCAGAATCTATTTCCAATAAAGCATTATACAACCTTTTAATATGCATTTGTTTTTGATCTCTAATTTGTTTTACCAGATTCTCCTCATTTTGCACAAAGCCAATTTTTTGATCTTCCTTCCATCTAGCTTGAAGTTGACCATACTGAAACCATGTATAAATTATACCTTCTTCTCTCAGTATATCTAAAGATTTCAAATACATTACCCCCCTTTCCATAATAAGAAGCTCTTTATAAGTAATCACCTCCTGTTTTTGTTCTATACTTATATTTTCTATTGCATGTCTAGGATTTGCCCATAAAGGTATCTTATAATTTAACTTATATTGATATTTTTTCCAAACCCTTAACAAAGCATTTCTTAATATATGAACCTTAAATACTTTATCCACTTTTTTGTCATATAACAAATAGGCATGCCATCCATATAACAAATCATAACCTTCTAAATTCAAAATTCTCCCCTCAGTTAAATTAAGCCAATCACTGATTTGTGATAAAACCGCTGCTTCATAATATAATCTTAAATTAGGCATTTTAAGACCCCCTCTTTCACGTGTATCTTGTATAATTTTCATTTTTATTCTGGGTTTTTTCCCAGCCCAAATAAAAGTATTAACACCTTTCTGCCATTCTCTCAGATTTTCATCTTTCTTAAGCACAGGTATCATTTGGAACAGAAATAAAAATCTAGGTAAAACATTCATTTTAATTGCTGCAATTCTTCCCAATAAAGACAACTGTAATTTTTTCCAATTTTCCATATCCTTCTGTACCTTCTGCCAAAGTACCTCATAATTGTTTTTGTATAATTTTGTATTTGAAGCTGCTATGTATACCCCTAGATATTTAACCTTTTTAACTATTTCAAAATCTGTTAATCTTGCTAATTTGTCTCTTTCAAATGTAGTCATATTTTTAACTATCATCTTTGTCTTATGTGAATTAACTTTAAATCCTGATACTTTCCCATATTGATTAATTATATCCAATATGTATGGAGCCGACTCTATAGGTTGAGATAAGGTAATAACCAAATCATCTGCAAAGGCTCTTAATCTGTAATCTTGTTGTCTAATTACAATACCCTTCAATTTTTGTGAATCACGTATCTTATTCAGTAATACCTCCAAAGTCAAAATAAATAATAGTGGGGACAGAGGACACCCCTGTCTTGTTCCTTTCTCAATTTTAAAAGCCTCTGTTAAACCTCCATTAACTATGATTTGTGCTGATTGCTGCTGGTATATCGCTCTAATTGATTGTGTAAAATATTCCCCAAAGCGCATTTTCTCTATTATTTTAAACAAAAATTGCCAGTTCAAACGATCAAATGCCTTCTCTGCATCCAAGAATATAAACGCTGCAGGGACTTGATTATTTTTTTCCAAATATTCCAATAAGTTTACAATTTGTCTAACATTATATCTCATTTGTCTACCTTTTATAAACCCTGATTGATCATTGTGAATTATTTGTTGCATAACTGGCATTAGTCTATTAGCTAATATTTTAGCAAAAATCTTATAATCAGTATTCAGAAGTGAAATTGGCCTGAAATTCTCCGGTTTAATAGAATTTCGGTCCTCCTTTGGAATTAGTGAAACAAAGGCTGTTTTCCAAGAAGGTGGTACTCCTCCTCCTAATTGTATCTTATTAAATAAAATTTTTAGTGGTTCTAACATTTCGGATTGTAAATGTTTATAATAAACAGCTGTTAGTCCATCTGTTCCCGGAGCCTTACCTATTTTTAATTGTTTAATTGCTCCAACAATTTCCTCAGAAGTTATTGGCTGATTCAATCTATCTCTCTGTTCCAACGTTAATTCAGGAATCTCCATCTTTAGATATCTATCAATATCAACATCTTGAATTGCATCTTTAGCATATAATTTTGTGTAAAACTCCAAAAAAGCCTTTTTTATTAAATTCTGTTGATAAATCTCTTTACCTCTAAATTCTATTTTATCTATAATACGTGATTTCTGTTTTTTCCTCATCATGTAAACCAACCATCTCCCAGGTTTATTAGCATTACAAAATGTGTTATGTCTGGCATATTGTATGCTAGTTGCTACTTGCCCCGCCATTAACATATTAAATTGCTCTCTTAAAATATTAATCATATCTTTTGCCTTTTTATCTCCCGGATTAATTATAAGCAATTGTTCTTTCTTTTTAATTTCCTCCTCTATCTCTTTCCGTCTATTTTGTTGTTTTAATCTATGTTTATTATTCAAAAAGATTAATGTTCCTCTCATATAAGCCTTACACGCATCCCATACCATCTCCATCGAAGTTCCTTTGTTCATATTATTAATAAAAAATTCTTTCATTTGTTTTTTAAGCTCACACAGATTGTCTTCATATCTGAATAAATTCTCATTTAGCCTCCAAGACCTCCTTTCCCCTCTCTCCTGCTCTAATTCCACCCAAACCGGGCTATGATCAGTTAAAGTTCTTGGACATATCTTCGTACTCTTCACCCTAGAAAAAAGATCGTTTGTAGTTAATATAAAATCAATCCTCGAAAAAGATTGGTGCCTATCTGAGAAAAAAGTAAAATCACTCTCCAATACGTTCCTTTCTCTCCAAATGTCTCTAAGCTCCATATCCTCCAAAATATCAAAAAAAGATTTAGGCAACTTAGCACGCATGGAGATCTTGGAAAGACTTTTTTTATCTTTCTGGGTATCTAATACCCCATTCCAATCACCCATTAAAAATAAGGATCTATAGTCCCATTGTAGTATTTTGGTATGTAAAAGTTTGTAAAATTTATCTTGTTGTTGATTAGGTGCATATACTCCGATTACAAGCAGCTTCCCACTCTGTGTTGTTAATTCAATTGCGATATATCTACCTTGAGTATCAGCCTCAATTAAATTGGCCACTAAGCCTCTTTTAACATATATTACTAGGCCGTTTTTCTTTTCTGGTGCTGATGCCACAAAATGTGTACCTAATTTCGAATTTATCAAGTACTTTTGATCTGAAGATTTAATATGCGTTTCTTGCAAACAAATAACATCGTTCTGAAATTGCTTCAAATAATGAAATATTTTCTTTCTTTTTTGTGGAGAATTTAAACCGTTAACATTCCAAGATAGAAATTTATTTGCCATCTCTGGGCGTTCCAAGCTTCGAGAGCATCAGCTGAACCTCCTCCGCCATTTTAGACTTCGGCCTAGCTCCTCCCACTGCTTGCGTTTTTTGGGCTTGTTGAGTTGGATCTTGAGGCTGTTGTGCCATATGTTGTTTATAGGTAGCCCTTGTCAGTCGTTGATCTTTTGGCAGCTGAATCATCGTTAATGACTCCAAGGTTGGTGGTGGACCCCCAGTCAGTAATGGATCTTCTTCCAGAATAGCTCCTCCAGCTAATACTTGAGCATAGGTTTGTGGTTGCCCTCCATCTTTCTCTTGTTGAGTAATTTCCAATTGCTTTCTAGCACCCCCTGGTGAGGGTGGCCTTCCAGCCTTTAAAACATTGGCATAAAAATCTTTTGCTTTTCCAACTGTGTTTAAACGATGTCTTTGCCCAGCGTATGGCACTATTATCCCAAATGGGACATCCCATCTGTACTGAATTTGCTGGTTTCTTAGTTCATTCACCAAAAAGCCAAACTGCTTTCTATCTCTTAACATTTTAGGAGGAAGCTCTTTCAGGACCACCAGCTCTTGTCCTTCCACTTTAATCTTATTTCTATAAGACGCTTGCAAAATGTCATTTCTAACTCTCCTTGTTGTAAAATAGATCACCACATCTCTTGGTAGCTGCTTTTGTTTTGCCAGCCAGGAATTGACCCTGTAAATTTTGTCCATTTGAATTGCCACATCTTCTGGCCTTTCTGGAATCAGCTCTGCTAAAGCATTGGAGCAAACATCTTTTAAATTTTCACCACTCTTTTCTTTCAAACCTCTCAGCCTCAGGGCAAATTCCATTGACCTGTACTGTAACATAACCATCTCGTCATCCACTTTCTCTGTCTGTATCATAACCTCTCCCAGTTTAGTTGCAATCTCCAAATTAGCATCATCAATTTCCCGCACTCTCTCCTCAATCTTTAACATGTGAGTAGCCAATCCTGAAACTGCATAAACAATGTCATCTCTTATTTCATCATGTTTTTCCTCCACCACACTTGTAAGTTTCTTTAACTCCTCTGAAAATCCTTTCATCATTTCTGTCTGATTATTCAGGGCACCCATTATAAATTCTTTAAGGTCTTGTGACTGTGTATCAGCCGGAAGTTGTTGTTTTTGAGTCACTACAGGGGAACCTCCTCCCCCTTTAGAAGTTGGTGGCTTTAGTTGTTTAGCAGCCATTTTATTTAAAGAAAAGTTTTCCTTTTACAGCCAGAAAATCTTGTAAACAATCTTAGAAAGTATATTCCAAAGTTTTTCCAAAATAAACAATCCTCTCTTCAAACTATACTCAAAACCCAGTAGTTTTCTCTTCAGGCAGAGGGCTATTAACAAGCAGTTTCCTTTTAACTTTCACTTTCCCTTCCGCCCATAACAAAGGCTTCCTCCCAGCCTCCAGCTCCAGAGAGCTCCGTTTGCAACAATGTATTCACAGAGTTAAGTTCTGTTTCTCTTAAAAAGCTTGCACTCTTGCTTCCGCTCTGTCTGCCTTGTTGAAAATCATTAAAACTCACTGTTTGCCGGCAGAATTGGACGCAGACGTCTTGCTCTGAAGACAGAGGCACCAGCGATCCGGAGCGATGGGAGGGGTGAACTGAGGAGCTCTCACCCTCCGAGTCCCTGGAATTAATCCAGTGACTTTCGGGGAGCTCTACCCACCCCCTCCGGCTCTCCTCTCCTTCTTTGCCCGAAGGAGAGTTTTTTCAAACCGCCGGACAGCTGTTTAGCGCTGTCAGGGCGGTTTTAACAGATCGGGTGGCTGGCGGTCTATGGAGACCGTCCTCGACGTCTGTGGAGCCACCGGAAGACCGACCTTGTTGTCTTCTAATGTCTTAACTCTGAACACCCATTTGGTTCCTATTGGATTTTTGTCCTCTGGAATTTGGGCAGGTGAGTATACTTGGAGGTTCCTTAGGCTCTCCATCTCCTTCTCCATGGCAGACATCCATTCCTCTTTCTCTTTCTGGGGGAGCCCGAGGATGTCCTCATATGAGCTGGGCATGAAATGGGTGTTGTGGATGGCCATAACGTAGTCCTCCAGCTTCCTTGGCAGCTTGTTTCTGGTTTCTCTGATTGGCCTGCTGGGGGTTGGCTCGGTTTCCTGCATGTTGTCTGCCTCTTTGTCTGTCAGGTCATCTATTTTCAAGGAAGGGTGCCCTTCTTTCCACTCTTTGATGCTCGCCTTGCGATTGTTGGCTTTATGCCCTCCGACCTCTCTGACCTCCTTTTCCCCTTGGCCATGTTCGAATGTGACCCTATTGGTGGGAATTTCGTTGGAGTGTACCCTCGACCAGTTTGCATTTTCGTGGAAACTGGCTGACCTGGAAACCACAAAACGGTTGTTGTTGTCGACAAATCTGTAGCCCTTCGTGCCCGGTTCGTAACCCACGAATCTCAGTCTTTTTGATAATTTCTCCCCTTTCAATTTTAATTGTCTGGGGATGTGGACATCGGCTGGGGCGCCAAATATGTGTAAGTGTGCGATGTTGGGCTTTCTGTTGTATAGCATCTCGTATGGTGTCTTATTGATACAGCTTGACCACAGTCTATTCAGGGTGTAATTAGAGTAGTGTAGTGCCTCAGACCAGAAATGCTGCCCCAACCCAACATCCTCCAGGGCGCACCTCATCATGGTTTGCAATACTCCATTCTTTCTCTCTGAGACTCCATTTTGGAAGGGGGAAAAAGGTGAAGAGGTGTAATGCGCTATGCCCTGTTCTCTCAGCCACCTTGTGAATTCCTTGGCCATGAATTCTGAGCCCCTGTCTGTCATTATCTGCCTTATTCTCATGTTATGTTGCATATCTACTCTTCTGTGGAATTCTTTAAACCTTTGGAATACTTCATTTTTGTGTCTGAGGGAGTAGACATACCCGTATCTGGTGTAGTCATCCACAATCGTGAGGAAGAATCGCTTCCTATGCCCTACAGATGGTTTCAATGGCCCTACCAAGTCCATATGCACCAATTGGAAGGGGGACTCTGTGGTTCGTTTGGATCCCCTGGGGATGGCCTTAACCTTGATCTTAGAACGCTTACAGACCGAACACTCCAAGTAGTTTTCGCAGTTCTTTACTTTGAGACCCTCGGTACATTCCGTCATTTTCTTTACAATGGGGAAACTTATGTGTCCCAGCCTCCTGTGGAGGAGGTGGGCGCAGTTATCATGCAATGGCTTACCGATAGATACAGACTTGTTGGCCTTCTCATGGCTACTACCTGCCTCTTGCTGCACCCCCTCTATTTCTGGATACTCATCTACTTTGTGGTTCGTGTTGGTATCAATGCCTTCTTCCTCCCTTGCGTTGGGTGTGAAGTAGGGAAGTCCCTCGTGTATGGTTACCTTTCCTATCTCTTTCCCTTGCTTGATCAAGTGTGCCTTTCCATCTTTGAATTTTATCTCTATGTTTGTGTCCCGTGTCAGCTTTGTGATGGCTAGCACGTTGTGGGGTATCTCTGGCACGTACAGTACCCCTTTTAGATCCCCTATCTGTGTGATGTGTGAGTTTCCTTTCCCCACTACTTTGACCTTGCTTTGGTTTGCCACCTTTATTTCTGAGTCTACTTCTGTGAGTGAGTCTAGCAGCTCTGGGTTACAAGTAGTGTGACTTGTGGCCCCTGAGTCCAGGAGCCAAGTGTTTCTCTCTGCCTTATGTTTGTCATTTGGGTCATCGTGCCTGATCCCGTACATGGAGCCAGAGTTACTGTCCCTGGAGTGGTCTCTGCACTCGTGGTGTTTCCTGGGGTTGGGTGACCACCCTCGCCCCCTTTCCTTTGTGTACCTGCGTTCAGGTGACCTCCCCCCTCTACTGTCGTGCTGTCCCCTGTCCTTATGGTTCCTGGGGCAATCCCTCTTTAAGTGGTTCCTTGACCCACAAGAATAACATTCTGAGGTATCCCTGGCCCTATCTTGGAAATCCACCCTCTTCGTGGGTCTAGGATCCCTTTTGGATAGTTGGCGTTCCCTCCTCAGAGTGTCCTCTGCAACGAGCTGACTGGTCAGTGCGCCTAGTGTTAGGTATTGCAAGCTGAGGCTATTTAGTTGGGTTATGAAGCTGTCCCAACTGCTATCAAGAGAGTTTATGATTATGCTTATCATGCTCTCTTCAGTGATGATTTCCCCCCTCTGCATGAGCTCTGCCCTTGTAGCATTCATCTTTAAAATGTGCTCACTCATGGGGACCCCTGCCTTGTGCTTGGTGGAGTGGAACTCCCTAGATATTCTAGTGGTAGTGGCTCTGCTCTGGCTATAAAACAGGTTACATAGTTTTTGCATAACATCATAAACAGTCAGATTGTCCTCAATAGATGGATACATAGCAGATGGAATGGAGGTTAACATGATACAAAATGCCCTGTGATGAATACAGTCAATTTCCAGTGACCAGGGCTTTTGGGGAGGTCTGTTAGCTAGGAACAGTGCATTCTCTCTCATGAGAGCAACTCTTAATTGTTGACTCCATTCTATAACATTACCCCCATCTAACTGTAATTTTGGCAAATTGGCATAATTTGCCCCAGAAATGTTAGTAAGGTTACTTACTGGGGGGAGCTGTCCATGGTCCAAACTGTGATTGAACTCACAATAAGGCTTTGGGATGTCTGTGGCCATTCTGTACTTGCTTGGATCTATGTAGCTTGCTTCTCTTGTTACAGGCAGGTACTGGGCATGCGCGAAACTTATTCCGCGCTGGAGTCCATTGGGTGAGGTTCCTGTTGCTGGAGCTCCCAGGCCTAGGCCTAGGCCTGTCGGTGGGAGGCTGGACCCACCCCTGGTGGGTCCGAAGATTCCTCCTGAAGGTGGACACCACTGCTGGATGGCCGGATCCCCGGCGAAGAAGGGTAGAAGGTGAGGAGGCGACGCGGTCGTAAGTCGAGGACTTCCGCGGGTTGGCGGCGCGGCAGCAGCGGAGGTCGTAGGTTGAGGATTCCCTGCACCCAGCGGCTCGGCGATAATGGCGGCGGCGGCGGATCCTCCCTCGTGGTCGCTGGTCCCTGGTCGCGTGGATCGGCCTGGTGGATGTCATGGCGTTGGTGAGTAGCCGGTTCTTCTCTTCTCCCTCAGGCCTCGCGTAGTTGGTGTAGCAGGTGGCGAGTTCGAGTCCTGTGGTTGATCCTTCCTGCAGGTGGGCGGTCTTTTGTGCCGGTTGTTGGTGTGCGCGGTGTCTTTAGTTGGCTGTGACTCAGTTGCCTGGTCGTTGTTGGTTGTCCTGGCCTTCTTGTGTTTTCCAGGATTTTTCTTTGATTTTTTGAGTGCTGCAGGAGGCTCGAAAGCGGAGCCCAGGGCAGCGGTGATGGTCTCGATTGCCTTTTGCAATTCGAGATCGGTAGGCGTTTTTTTCTTAGTTATTGTGATCTCTTTGTGGTCGCTTTCAGAGCTGGGCTCTTCGTTGTCGCTTTCTGAGTCCCCCTCGTCTGTTTCGGGGTTCGGGCATTTTCGCGCCAAGGGATTCAAATCCTTGGAAGAGGGCGCGAAAATGGATTCTGCCAGCTCAGGATCATCGGGTTGGGGTGGCTTACCCTTTTTTGCTGGCTTTTCTCTCTCGGTGGTCTTTGGGGCCTCAATCGCTGCTTCTTGCTGCTCGAAGAGGCTTTGAAGGTCCGCGATGAGGTTTTCTTTGTCGCTGCTTGCCTCCATCAGTTTCAGGATGGAGAGTTTGAATTTATTCATTTTCTGTGCTGTTTCTTCTTCCGGGGCGGTGATCTCCTTGGATGGCCCCTCTTCATCTGATTGTGAGTCCAGGCTGGAGTCCTGCTCGCTTCCAGCTTCTGTCTCCTCCATGGCTGTGGCTTTGGTTGCAAGTTTCTCAGCCATCTTCTTGGTAAGAGCTCTGGTCTGTACTCTGTCTGCTTCTTCAGGGTTGGTGTTGGGTTCAGTCATTATCTGGAGTTATGGGCAACCGACCTCTGCTACCATTTTGTTGAAAGCTGGATCTAGCCCAATAACTCAAAGACAGACTTCGATTCTTTTCTGTAACTTTATTATAGATTTAATGGTACTGGAGGTCACTGACCTTGTACCTTTCTCTTTCAGGTATACATCTGGAATACCCTGTGGACCACGTGGTCAGAGCCTTTATACCCAGGAGGAGGGGCAAAGAGGTAAGGAGTGGTTACAGGGGTTATGGGATATGTGGTCAGTTAACCCTTGCAGGTCCGGGTGATCAGGGAGATGTAGAAGTTAGACATTTACCATGACAGAAACTCATAAGGGAATATGTCTCCCACCACCTTGAGTTCGGAAGCAGTTCCATAGGTGGAAGGCGTAGACATTTTGGTGAGGTAGTGACGTTTAGTACTGTAAGGAGCCCCAGACCTCTCCTGAGTGAAGGAGTGGAACATCTGCCAGTTTGAACTGAGGTAACGGAATGTGAGGCAACTGGCAGTTTGAACTTTTCAGGTGGGGAGAGGGAGTAGAATGTCTAACTCCTTAGCATCAGAGCATGTTAATATACTGTATATGAATATACTGTATATGCAGTGGTGGGTTTCAAAAATTTTTACTACCGGTTCTGTGGGTGTGGCTTGGTGGGTGTGGCTTGGTGGGCATGGCAGGGGAAGGATACTGTAAAATCTCCATTCCCACCCCACTCCAGGGGAAGGATACTATAAAATCTCCATTCCCTCCCCAATCCAGGGGAAGGTTACTGCAAAATCCCCATTTCCTCCCGATCAGCTGGGACTTGGGAGGCAGAGAATAGATGGGGGCGGGGCCAGTCAGAATTTTTACTACTGGTTCTCCGAACTACTCAAAATTTCCACTACCGGTTCTCCAGAACTGGTCAGAACCTGCTGAAACCCACCTCTGTGTATATGAAATACTAATGATCTGATGGTCATTTTGAAAAATCCTTTCTTAGCGAGCACCTAGAAGCCAAGAGGAACATATGTGCCAAATTTCAAGTTTGTAGGCTTTACCATTCTGGAGAGTTCATGATGAGTAAGTGGATTTCGCTTTTATACATGTAGATTATATTCTCCTCCTGTTAGAATAGAATAGAATAGAATTCTTTATTGGCCAAGTGTGATTGGACACACAAGGAATTTGTCTTGGTGCATACGCTCTTAGTGTACATAAAAGAAAAGATACATTCGTCAAGAATCATAAGGTACAACACTTAATGATAGTCATAGGGTACAAATAAGCAATCAGGAAACAATATCAATATAAATCGTAAGGATCCAAGCAACAAATTTACAGTCATACAGTCATAAGTGGAAGGAGATGGGTGGTGGGAACGATGAGAAGATTAATAGTAGTGCAGACTTAGTAAATAGTTTGACAGTGTTGAGAGAATTATTTGTTTAGCAGAGTGTCACGAGTGTTTCCAGGATTGCTGTGGCTATCTGCCTACTCACAAACAGTATGGTTTTAATCAAGCCATCTGCTGTTGGCAATTACCTGCAAGCCTTCCCCACCCTAGTTAATTGCAGGTCAACTCCCTATATAAGCAAAGACCTTTTGCTTGCTACTCGGGCCTAGTCTTCTAGGCCTAAAAGCACAGCTCCTGCAGGAAGCTTGGTGTCATGCCGCAGATGGAAGAAGAATGCAGATAAGGACTCCAGATGTTACAGAGAGACTCCCACGGATGCTTGCCTTTTGCTGTTTTATAGCACGCAAGCTATCATCGGGACTGCTGTTGCTGGATCTTCTTCCTCCCACAAGCTTCAAGCAATGTTTGCTGTTTGAACTGATTTTATTTCAGGTGACTTTCAGCTGTGAAGCTCGTGCTGCTCCCACCATGATGGCCTTGATGATGTATCGACGCCGAAGCTGCTTACCTTCATGCTAGCTTTATTCTTTTGTGAACTGTTTCGGTATTGTGGAGAGGGATCTAGGGAGATAGCCTTGCTTCACATACCCAGATAAGACTTTGTTTTTAATGTGTTTTCTTAAAGACATAGTGCTTTTTAAATGTTTTAAAGTAAATTATATTTTTACACAAGACACCTCTGTCAGAATCATTTCAGTCTCAGTGTGTTTACTCATGAGCTGGTTCACGGTCCGGGGCACCCCTCAACCCCATTTCGTCACACAGAGTGATGGCGTTCGGGAAAAAACTGTTCTTGTGTCTAGTTGTTCTGGTGTGCAGTGCTCTATAGCATCGTTTAGTCCTATGCATAAGAAAATTATTCCCAAATATGGAACCATTGCATTAAATCAATCCATTCTATATCTTCAGGGATTATCATATTACTATCTCCTAGCACTACTGTGTTCAAGTCAGGTTGATCTGATTCAATGCTCCAATATATAGAGTTTATATGGGGAGCAATATTTTGCACATTTCCACAATCACAGTGTCTCACTATTCCGCACAGTCATGTATCAGTTCACAATCACAACAATAATAACAACATTCAATGATACAGTTACAATCACAGAACCAACACAATCTGTATAGTGTGAAGTTGCACAGCTTCTTTTGGGATCTTCAGATGGAATAAGAGAGGCCACCACTCAGGCCGGAAAGACCAAAAAGTTGCTACTCCTGCAACAAGAAAAATCACAAACAAAATCCATTCATACCACAATGACCACATCAGTTTTTGGGAATGTTTATTCTCAGCGGGTCTTCTCCAGGAATCACTTGCCACTCTTTAAGTTCTTCCACTGGTCCTTTTACATGGGTGTAGTGGTCCACCCTTTTGTCTTTAGTTTGGACTGCTGTTTCAGTGGTTAGCAGGACTTGGTAGGACCTGTCCCAGGCTTGGCTAAGTTTTTCCTCATGTCAGGTTTTATCAGGACCCAGGGCCGGATTTAGATGAAAAGAGGCCCTAGGCTATTCCACTTATGAGGCCCTTTCACCTATAGTGAAAGTGTAATTTTAATTTTGCTAACAATTTGAATGTAGGTGTCAGGTATGCTTCCTTCAGTATCCAGGAAAGGAAAACCCAAACTCAAGCATTTTGAAGAATTTAGTACTTTTACTGAATATGAAAAGAATAGCAACCCAGTTAAAGCTGGAAGTGAGCAAAACGCGCGAAATGCATCTACTAAGCTTCTCCCCCCCTCGTGTTCATAAATCATCAGCCAATCCAAAGGTCTTCCAAAGGTCAGGTGGCAACACGTCTGGCAGCGTCATTCATCAGGAATGTAGGGCAGTTGGTCAGCCGTCCCCTTTTGAAGATTCAGTTTCGTTTCTCACGAAGTCCCATCCTACAAAGACAAAACCACCTCCTGCTCCCTTCCCCCCCCCTTTGCTCCATAACTAATCCCTCCCCGTTTCTTATGGCAGCTGAAGCAGGCAAGCTGAGGCTGACATTCGGCCCCCCTTGCAGAAGAGACGTTAGTCCTAAATAAAAGGAAAGGAAAGAGAGAGAAACAGAATATATACAATAATTATGGTTTATCTGGGTATTTGGTATAAAATTGTTGTACTTTCTTGGGAGCTCGGACATCTCGTTTATTCACCCATTCAGCCTGAGATAAAGGAAAATGTTTCCAGGCAATCAGATATTGGACTTTACCATGGTGTTTTCTAGAGTCCAAGATTTCCTTAACTTCAAAATGTTGCTCCCCCTCTATGAGAATGGGAATTGGAGGGGTGCTTTGATCAGCCCTTAGGGGAGATGAGTGTTCAGGTTTCAATAAACTAACATGAAATACAGGATGTATTCGTCTCAAGGTTTTTGGCAATTCCAATTCAACTGTTACTGGATTAATCAGTCTAATCACAGGGAATGGTCCTACATACTTAGGCCCCAGCTTTTTGGACTTCTGGGTGGTTTGTAAGTATTTGGTAGACAAATAGACTTTGTCCCCCACTTTATAAATGTGAACTGGGGACCTTTTCTTATCGGCTTGCGCCTTATGAGCCCGGTGTGCCTCATCTAATGCTTTCCGAGTCACTGCCCAGGTGCTCTTTAATTGTTCAATCCAATCCATCAAAGAGGGATTTTGGGGATCATCTTGAGGTAGCTCGGGAATGGGTACAAAATCCTGGCCCGATGCGACCTTAAAAGGGGTGAATCCGGTGCTACTGTGTACAGAATTGTTATATGCCACTTCTGCAAATGGCAACAAGTCTACCCAATTGTCTTGCTGGTAATTTACGTAACACCTAAGGTATTGTTCGAGCACCCCATTGGTTCTTTCACAAGCCCCATTTGTCTGAGGGTGGTGACTGGAACTCAACCCCTGTGCGGAGCCTATCAATTTCAAAAACTCCCTCCAGAAACTGGAAGTAAATTGCACACCCCTGTCAGAAATTATTCTTTTCGGAGATCCATGTAGTCGGTAAATCTGCCGAATAAACAGTTTTGCGAGGGTTTTTGCTGAAGGGATCTTTGAGCAAGGGATGAAATGTACTTGTTTGGAAAACAAATCAGTTACTACCCAAATGACAGTGCAGCCCTCACTGTCTGGTAAGTCCACAATAAAATCCATAGATATTTCCTTCCATGGGGCGTTCGGTCTAGCCACACTTTGCAGTAATCCAGGGGATTTTCCTGGAGGTCTTTTAGCCGAGGCACATACTGGACAACTAGCCACATATGCCTCTATGTCCTTTTTAAGTGCAGGCCACCAAAATTGTCTCTTAACAAGATGTAAAGTCTTGACAAAAGCAAAGTGTCCTGCGGCCTTGGCATCATGAGCATATTTCAATACGGTTGGTCTTAATGTGGTTGGAACATACAATTTCGATCCAACCCAAGCTAGTCCGTCGCGAAGTGTGCATTCATTCGAGTGGGGCTTAAACCACTCGTCAGTTTTTAGCGCTTCTCGTAATTTTTCGAGTAAATCCCCCGAGAGTTCTGGTTCGGTTTTACTCTGCGCTCTGGTAGTGACAGGTGTTGCCAATTGCGTTAAGGGGATCATTGGTTGAACCACTTCCTTCTTTATGCTGTTGTACTGTGGCAATCTGGAAAGTGCGTCCGCCATGAAATTTTTTCCCCCAGGAAGGTAACGTAAAGTTGAAACGCTTGAAATGTTGGGCCCAGCGCGCCTGTTTGGGTGATAGTTTGCGTGGTGTTTTTAATGCTTCTAGATTCTTATGATCAGTCCACACCTCAAAAGGGTGTTTCGCCCCTTCTAAAAATTGTCTCCATGTTAACAGCGCCCATCTAACTGCAAACGCTTCTTTCTCCCATATGGCCCATCTCCTTTCCATCTCTGATAGTTTACGGGATGTGTAAGCACAGGGTTGTAATATTCCATTCTCATTCTTTTGCAAGAGTATTGCTCCTACGGCGACGTCGCTAGCATCAGCTTGTACTACAAAAGGTTGTTCTATGTCGGGGTGTTTGAGCACAGGTTCAGCTGCAAACAGTTGTTTCAGTTTTTCGAAAGCAGTTTGACAGTCCATAGTCCATTCTAGTGGTTTCGAGGGTTTGGGTTTTACTTCCCCTTTGGTTTTTAGCAAGTTTGTAATTGGCAGTGCGATTTTCGCGAAAGAGGGGATAAATTGTCTATAAAAATTAGCAAACCCTAAGAAACTCTGTAACTGTTTACGGGTGCGTGGTGCAGCCCATTCCATCACTGCCCGGACCTTTTCCGGGTCCATCTCTATTCCCTCATACGATATACGATATCCAAGATAGTCGATTTTGTCTTGGTGGAATTCACATTTAGAAAGTTTGGCATAGAGTTCAGCTGCTCTGAGTTTATTCAAGACCGCTCGAACCAATCTTACATGGTCGGCCATGTTGTCAGAATAAATTAGAATATCGTCCAAATAGACCAACACCCCCTTATATAAGTGCTCATGCAACACTTTGTTGATCAACTGCATGAATACAGCCAGGGCCCCCTGTAGTCCAAAAGGGAGTACTCTAAATTGGAAACATCCCAGTGGGCAATTAAATGCTGTCTTCCATTCATCTCCCTCTTTTATTCTCACTCGGTAGTATGCCTCTCTTAAATCAAGTTTGGTAAAAAAAATTTCCCTTCCCTAAATGGGCAAACATGTCCTTCATGAGTGGGAGGGGATAGACATTTTCTACGCAAATGGTGTTCATGTTTCTATAATCAACTACTAATCTGAAGGATCCATCTTTTCGCGGAACATTACTGGCGCTGCCACCTTGGGTTTGGCTCATTCGATGAATCCCCGTTCTAAGTTTTTGTCAATAAAATTTCGCAATTCTCCCAATTCGCGAGGTGTCATGGGGTAAATTTTTGGTTTGGGAAGCTTTACCCCTGGGAGTATTTCAATGGTGCAGTCAGTGGCCCTGTGGGGAGGCAGAGCATCCGATGCTTTTTCGCTAAACACTTCCTTGAGGTCCCAATATTCCTTTGGAATTTTCTCTTCTCCCTCAATATAGTTAATGGCTACTGCCGCCCTTTCTGGTCTTATGTCGTCCCTCGGGGGGGGCCTTCCTTTTCCGGAGTTGGTTCTGCCGTGCGGATGTGTAGGACCCCCGTTTTCCAATTTACTCGTGGGTTCCATTTGCGAAGCCAGGGCAGTCCTAGAATGAGGGGTCTTTCCATACCAGGGGCTACAATAAATCTGAGATTCTCTACATGGTTCCCCAACTGCAATTCAAGGGGTTCAGTCATAAAGCTAGCTGGGCCCCCTCCTGCAATCGACCCGTCTAATTGACAAAATGCAATGGGTCTTTTTAAGGTTTTTAGTCTCAGTTCCAATTCCTCCACTACTTTGGGGCTAATTATGCACCTAGTGCACCCCGAGTCCAACAGGGCTAACAATTGCACGTGAGCCCCTGTGGAGGGCACTCTTATTTCTACGGGAATGAGTAAGGGTTCTTCCGTGTGACTCACCCGATCGTCGGTGTCGGAGTCGGAGTCCGTCTCGCTGTCGTCATCGTTGGTCGGAGTTCCCAACTCACTCTGGTTTCGGGGAGTGAACTCAACAACTTCTCCTTTCAGGGCGGTGCCCCGGGTTTTGGCGGGTATTTTGTCGCCTTTCTTTTGGCCGGCCCCGGAAACTTTTGGCGGTGGCTTGGAGAAACATTCGGCAGCCCGGTGACCCTCTTTCCCACATTTGAAACAGGTGAAGGGCTTTGTCTTGGGTTTGAATTCGGTCTTCCCGCCAGTCATCTTGGGTGCCCCCTTACGGTGGAAAGAGGATGACTGGTCCCCCATCCGCCTGCCTCGGAGTTCGCTCCGTCTCAGCTCGATCTCTACGTCCTCAGCTACTATGTATCATCTATCCAAATCATCGGGGACCCCCATGCTTCTGCAGTCCCGATATATCTCTTCATTCAGCCCATCCTTGAAACTCTCCAAAAGAGCCATTTCTCACCAGCCTGTCATATAGGGTGCCAGTTCACGAAACTCTTGGATATACTCTGCCACCGGCCTCCGGCCCTGCTGAATGCTCTTCATTCTGAGTCTCGCCTTTCGTTCAGCTAAATGGTCTTCAAAATGCCTTCTAAGGGCCCTCATGAACTGGTTGTAATTTCTCAGCAAGAGGGAGTTGTTATTGTGGAGAACCACCATCCATTCAGCCGCTACTCCCTCTAGGGCATTTGCAACGCTTCTGACTTTAGCCGCCTCTGTTTCGTAGTCCTCCCCCCAATCCTGCATGTGGTTCCACACTTGGGTCAGGAAAAATCCCAAGGTTTTAGGATTCCCATCAAACTTCCCAGGAAGGGGGGGGGGATTTTTGGCTTTTTACGTCTGCGGGGGGGGGGGGCTGCAAGGCTGGGGTTCTCTGGCCGGCTGCATCTCTCCCTCGAGCTGCCGAAGCCTGGGATGTTCCCTCCTCAAACTCTTCCTCTCCCCCGCAGGCTGTCTCTTTGGGCTCCCCCCTGGGGTCTGCTTCCCCCTTCTCCACAGGAATTTCAAAAGACTCACGGTTTTTCCTGCTTTCTTCCACATCACGGATAAACTGCAAGGCTTGGTCTATCATGAGACGTTCCTTCTGCTGTTGCATCCACACTGCCTCCTTTTTACGGGGTCTGGAAGTCGTCACTCCCCGGGGGTTCTCCCCCCACTCCGGCAGTCTCCCCACTCCTTTGGACCATCTAGCTTCCTCCGGCTCCAAACAGAGTTTTTCCAACCATTCTGCAGTTTCTCTTTCCGACTGGAGGGCGGTTGAACTCGCTGCCCCCATCTTCCCTTCTTCATCACTCCCTCGATCTGACATACTTTGGATTTTCAGTCCCCTCGGTTTTTGTCCGGGATGACTGGTTGTGACTTCCAGCTTAATGTCAGGTATGCTTCCTTCAGTATCCAGGAAAGGAAAACCCAAACTCAAGCATTTTGAAGAATTTAGTACTTTTACTGAATATGAAAAGAATAGCAACCCAGTTAAAGCTGGAAGTGAGCAAAATGCGCGAAATGCATCTACTAAGCTTCTCCCCCCCCTCATGTTCATAAATCATCAGCCAATCCAAAGGTCTTCCAAAGGTCAGGTGGCAACATGTCTGGCAGCGTCATTCATCAGGAATGTAGGGCAGTTGGTCAGCCGTCCCCTTTTGAAGATTCAGTTTCGTTTCTCACGAAGTCCCATCCTACAAAGACAAAACCACCTCCTGCTCCCTTCCCCCCCTTTGCTCCATAACTAATCCCTCCCCGTTTCTTATGGCAGCTGAAGCAGGCAAGCTGAGGCTGACAGTAGGCCCCTCTTGATCTTGAGGCCCTAGGCTGAAGCCTAGTTAGCCTATAGGAAAATCCAGTCCTGTCAGGACCCAATCACCAGGCTGGAACTTATGAACAGCAAATTTGAGAGGTAGGATTTGAGCTAGTCCTTTGTCTCTGAGGTAAGATAAAGAAGACAACAGGCCAAGTATACAGTTTTTTACAAACATATCTTTAATTTCATATTGTGGAATTTCCCCCATTCTGTCCAAGTGTGGTAATCCAAACATCATTTCAGAAGGTAAAATACCAGTAACCCTTTTTGGGCAGGGTTAAAGTCTGAGCAAGGCCAAAGGTAAAGATTTGGTTCACGGCATAGATGATTTTGCATTCCACGGAACATGACATTCCCACTGAATTCCCACTCCCTCTATGATTGATTGAAGCACTTTTGCAGTAAAATGAGTCTCTTGGTTGCTGTCTATAGCTTCTACTACTCCATATCTAGGTATAATCTATTCCAATATAATTTTGGTGACTACTGCTGCAGTGGCTCTCATGGCTGGATAAGCCTCAACCCATCCAGTCAAGTGACCCACTATCTATCTATATATAAATAAAAATGTAGCTGTTCGTTTGTTCAAAATCGTAAATCTCTGAAAGTTCTTCACCGATTGCTTTGAAATTTTGACACAATGTTGCATTTGAATACGCGCATGTTTTTATATACCTATATTATATAGATGTCACACCTGTGACAGGTAAAAACATATTTTTTTGAAAACCACAGGTAAAAACATGTTTTTTTTTTGAAAACCAGCGCCATCTGTTGGACATAAAAGCAACACACGCTATACTAAATATTTTACGATTCCATTTCAATGTTTCCCATTTACGATCCATTTACGATTTCCAAATTTCAAATTTTACGATTCCATTTCAATGTTTCCGATTGCATTGTTAAATTGAATTTTCATAGATTTTGATTTAGTCTCATTTTGATTTAATTATTTCGTGCGACATTGCATTGGAATTGAGCTGTGCCGTATCCCTCTGTAGCTCAGGTCACACCTACTTTGCCTCTGTCCCACCAGTCTTTTCACTCGGTCGATTGGATTCAGACCTCAGTTGCCTTTCTCTATGTTTCTTTTTGCACTTTAACGTCGCAGCACCACAATGGCAGGCACGAGTCGGGTCTTTTCCCTTCAGCGCCACTGCCGCCAAACCCACAAGCAAAATGGCGGCAAATGTCAACCGCCGCGAAGCGTCCTTCCGACTAACGGAGTATGCTGTACCTTTGGCAGGGACCCTGATGCCTCCTGTGGTGCGGAGAGCTGCGAAGGTGAAGGCGGTTATACCGGCAAGCTGGGAAACCAGCTCTTACACCCGCGGCAAAGTATCCTCGGAGGCGTCCAAAGACAAACCTCTGGATGGCTGCTGGATTCAAAATATTTGTCAGTGGCCACCGTCCCAGAGCCCCAGGAATGCAAACTCACCGACGCCAGCCCAGGCAGAGGCCTCCGCCAATCCCACGACGTGCAGCTCTCCCAATACAAGCACCAAATAGGTAAAAGTCCAACAAAACAATTGATTAAGCGACATTAAAGTCCAAAAAGAAACATAGAGAAAGGCAACTCAGTGTTCTGTCCCCATCTCACACACGCACACCAGCAGTTGACCAAGAGTTAAAATAAACCAGCAGACAAGAATTTCCTTTGATAACAGAATTGGCAGCAACCCAGTGGCTGCTTGCCAACAGTCTTTACTTACAAAGGGAGGTTTATCTCCTCCGACCGAAAACATCAAAGTCCACAAAAGCCAAAGAATAGTCAAGTCCAGTCCAAAAAATCAGTCCAAGCAGAGCATATAACAAAGTTCCAGAAATGCAGAATGACTTGCTAGCTTTCCGTTTTGTCCGTCACAAAGCCTGAATGGCCACCACACCCCCTTTTATCCCCTGTGGGGTGTGGTCCAGTGACTCAGCTTAATGTCTGGCACGCCTCCTTCTTTGCTGCACGCGCTTGTCTTTCCGACGCTGTCGGGGATCCAGCCAAGACTTATCTCCGTCGCTGTCTAACTGCGGCTGCTCGGAAGTGCCTGGCTCCTGGCCTATCTCTTCTCCTTCGGAAGACACCTGAGGCATTGCCAGAGAGGAGGGTCCTGGAGAGGGAGGCCTTGCCAACTCCTCTCCTTCACTTTCGGAGTCTTCTCCCTCCGATAAGATGGGCTCGGGGGTCGGAGTCACAACACTCAGAATCAAACTGGCAAAGCATAAATACTTTGAACATGCAAACAAAACAGGACGCTGGTTAGCGTATAGATTAAAAAAGAAAAAGAGAGGAGAATAATATACCAATTACAAGATGAAACTGTTGTGACTCCGACCCCCTCACTGGCTCACTGTACAAATCCTGGCAAGAAATTAGAAAGCAACATTATACTAAAATCCCGAGATGGTTATCGACCATGGAAGCATCGATCTACCCAAATGTAATGGACGTAGAAAAAACAAGGAGCTATCAAGAATTACTGAGCAAAGAAGGGAATTTATATACGAGGCAGGAACTCAAGAACCGGGGTATAGACATTGACTGGTGGCCATATCTCCAAATAGAATCAAGATACAAAGCAGATCGGGCAAAATTCGGATTTCAAAATGAACCAAATGAATTAGACAAGATATTAAAAAGTTCGAATGAGAAAATGATAACCAAAATTTACAATTACCTAATAAAATACAAATTAGAGGAGGAGACTGTGAAAGAAAATATGATAACTTGGGCAAGAAACATTGGATATACTATTGAATTGGATAAGTGGGATAAATTATGGAAAGAAAATTATAAGATGACAATGTCTATACCTTACAAAGAAAACCTTTATAAAATGTTCTACAGATGGCATCTACCACCGGCACTTTTAGCTAAAATGTTCCCAAATGTGTCACCAATGTGTTGGAAATGCAAGTCACAGAAGGGGTCATACTACCATCTCTGGTGGTCATGCAGAAAGGCGCAACATTACTGGCAAGAAATCAAGAAAATGATTGAAGAAATAACGAAACAGAAAGTTGAAATGAGACCGGAATTTTTTTTACTTGGAATAATTACCCCACAATTTACTAAGGAAATAAAATATCTCACTATACATATCGTAACAGCGGCACGCATACTGTATGTTCAAAATTGGAAATCTGAACAACTGCCAACAGAAGACAAACTAATTGCCAAAATAACAGAATGTGCAGAAATGGACAGACTTACAAAGCAATTACAAGAGAAAGATGATTCTGAATATTATTTAGTTTGGCAGGGATGGTATTTCTGGTTAGAGGGAAAGATAAATATAGGAAAATAATGTAGCCTGAATGTCTAAGCAGGAGCCACAGGTAGCTAAGCAAGAAGTAGGTTACAATTGATTTGTGTATAACTATGTGAATAAATGAATACGTAAAATAGATATGTATAGATATGTATAGAGGAAAACAGGTGGAACAGGAAAATAATCCACCGATGCAACAAATTTATGTTCTTTTTGATGTTGGTTTGTTTTTCGTATTGTTTTATTGTATTTATGTTTGTTTGTATTTTACTGTTGTTTTTCTTTTTTAAACAATAAAAAATTGGGGAAAAAAAAAAGAGAAAGGCATCTCAGGTCTGAATCCCATCGACCGAGTGAAAAGACTGGTGGGACGGAGGCAAAGTACGCATGACCTGAGCTACAGAGGGAAATTATTGACACTTGATCAAAAAATATTGTATACCCACAAGACTGGGCTACAGCAACACGTGGCCGGGTATAGCTAGTTACCAATAAATATTTAAGTCTCCCCACTTGAGGTAATGTAATAAAATCAACTTAAATGCATTGAAATGGTCTCATGCTAAATGTTGTCCTCCCTTTTCTTTATGTCATAGAACATACATTTGTCACAATTCACAGCATCCATAAGCTTCTAAAAACAAATCACATCATACCTTAGTCCCCCCAATGACTACCCTGATGTAGTACTACCTAAATCAAAGTTTGCCTTCTATCAGGTACTACCCATTTACCTCCTCCACTTTCTACTGCTCACACTTTCTCTAACTCCTTCTTCTCACCTAACATTAAACATTCAGTTCCTTCTGCCATTGCCAACCTGGCTTCCAGGTCAGCTAAATTATTGCCTCGAGCTTCAAAGGAATTCAAAGCTTGATTTAAGGCTTTTTTTTTTTTAACTTTTAAAAGCATTTTTTCATCGGAAGAGGTTGTAGAAAAAATGCTTTTAAAAGTTAAAAAAAAAGCCTCTGATGATCGTGCGGCTCAGCTGGGCATGGTGGTGGTGGGGGGGGGGGCAGGGATTTTTGCTACCGGTTCTCCAAACCACCTGCCACCATCGCTACTGGATCAGGCGATCCGGTCCGAACCGGGAGCATTTCACCCCTGGTTAAAACCCTCAAAGCCATTCCCTTATCCATGTAACACTAGGCTCTTCATCTAATAGTTTTGCATACCAGTCTTTATTCAAAATAGCATAATTATCTATTCACAGCCTACAATATCCAGTCAATCCAAGAAATTTCCTCAACTCCTTCAGGTGTTATTTTTCTACTTTCATTAATCAAATGTCCTAAGTATTTTATCTCTCTTTCTACATATTGTAATTGCTAACTCATCCCTGTAACAATTCCTGAAAAGGCAACAACTTGTGCTGCGAACAAACAAACAAACAAACATGCCATAGGATGGAGTACCTTGACTCCCAAGCACTCAAAATCAGTGTGTCAGACTCAGATTCCATTCAGATGGAAGCAAACAGCAAACTCTCATTAAGTAGGTTAAAAACATTTACAAATCTAAGCAAAAGATTTCAGAGTCATTTATTTCATAATTAATTAAGCATTTGAAATTTAAATCTCAAAAACGTCCAGAAAAAAAATCAAAATGGTGTTCAGAAAAGAAAAATATATCTGCATAGCTTTCTGTATGCAAGCCAAAAACAGTGCAAACTGCAAAACTTCAAAGGCAGGTATCAGATGTCACCCTTTACCCTGCCTTTCGCAGGCTGGCTTGGCAGAGAGAGGAAAAAAATGGGTAAAAAGAAGAGAAAACCGCACACACACCCCTTTCCTGCTTCTCTCGCTCTTCCAAGGCAAAAAAAAAAAAGTCCTTGCAGCAAAGAGAATACAGGGAGGAAAAGAAAGAAAGGGAAAAAAAATAAAATGCTACCTCACCTCCTTTCTCCACTCAGCATCCTTTCAACAAAATAATTTTCTCTCTCACTAACTTCAGTGAATCACACACATTTTTTCCACCAAGTTCTCTCCCACATCCTCCATGGGAGCTTTACTTACTTCACAACAACAACCTTGCAATTTACTGTTTCAGTCTGGGGATGGTGGTTAACACACAAGCATTCACACCAATTTTTTACCATCAACATACTCATACATTTGTACTGCAATCAGACTACTTGTGTAAACCAATTTCACATACAAAAATTCCATTTCATGCTTTTTCCATGCAAACCAATCATTATAATTATTTCAAGGAGCTTTTTCACAAGCCAATGAGCTCCATTTACTATTATTGGAGGGTCTCATCCCCCCTGCAGGTTTGGAAATGATTACACACACACAT
Source organism: Pituophis catenifer annectens (assembly GCF_029215685.1). Lineage (NCBI taxonomy): Eukaryota > Metazoa > Chordata > Lepidosauria > Squamata > Colubridae > Pituophis > Pituophis catenifer. The sequence continues at coordinate 46,368,149 of NW_027256885.1, forward strand.
GAGCTGATGTAGTTCCCATCTTCAAAAAAGGAAACAGATCCAGGAAACTACAGACCTATCAGCCTGACCTCAATACCAGGGAAGATACTGGAAAAGATAATCAAGCAACGAATCACCGAACATCTAGAAGCAAACAAAGTAATAACCAAAAGCCAACATGGGTTTGTCAAAAACAGATCATGCCAGACTAATCTTATTGCATTCTTTGACAAAGTGACAAAATTAGTGGACCAGAGGAATGCTGTCGATATAATTTACTTGGACTTCAGTAAGGCATTTGCTAAAGTAGACCATAACCTACTACTAGATAAAGTAGAAAAATGTGGGTTAGATAGCATCACCACCCGATGGATTCGTAACTGGCTGACCAACCGCACTCAATGTGTAGTCCTCAATGGAAGTGCATCTACATGGAGGGAAGTATGCAGTGGAGTACCCCAAGGCTCTGTTTTAGGTCCAGGACTCTTCAACATCTTCATCAATGACTTGGACAAAGGGATAGATGGGGAACTCATCAAATTTGCACATGACACCAAGCTTTCAGGAATGGCCAACACTCCAGAAGATAGGCTTAAGATACAAGACTTCCAGCGGTGACGTCATCACAGAGTGGGAGAAAGGGAACAGAACTCCATACCCAAATCCCAAAAATTCTTCATCAGGAGCTCTTTAAGGGCAATAACGATCCCATAGAGATTGGGAAACTAAAAAGGAAGCTCTGAAGACGCCAGATGAAAAGCAATCACCCGAGCAGACAGGAGCATTCCTCTTAAATCTGGTGAAGAAAGAGTCTGCCTTTAAGACAGATTGGGAGCAATGACAGCTGCATAAGAAGGAAGCAAAAAGTGGAAAACGGCAGCTTCGTTTGGCGGAGAAGATAACCCAGAAGGAGGTGAGAAATATTTTGTGGATTGGAGGCGCAGAGAGAGTAAAGCTCTAAGGAGAAGGACAAAGCATGTCCAGGAAAGCGGCCCCTATAATGGAGTAGAGCACAGAGCGGTGAGACGGATCTGAGAAAGCCTAGCATAAAACAAGAAGAGCCCAGTAAGTGGATTCCATAAAGCGTAAGGAATTGACACTAACTGTGAGAGGACTTTAAGGATTGTGAAAAGCAGAGTGTGGAGAAGTGGAGATTGGTGAATACGAGGATAGCCAGTAGGAGATTGACTATTATTACAACTTTAAAGGAATTATATTTTTGAAACATTATTTATTTATTTATTTATTTATTTATTTATTTATTTATTAATCAAATTTCTATACCGCCCTACTCCCGAAGGACTCAGGGCGGTGAACAGCCAAGATAAAATACAGATAATACAAATATTAAAAGTCCCTTAAAATTATTAAATATTTTGGCCGAAACACAGATTAAAACACCCAATTTATAAAATCAAACGAATTAAAAATTTAAAAGAGGAGAGTTAGGCCAGGCCAGCCTGCTGAAATAAAAAAGTTTTGAGAGCACGACGAAACGTGCGCAGGTCCGGGATCCTCCGTATCTCCGGGGGGAGCTTGTTCCAGATGGTAGGTGCCCCCACAGAGAAGGCTCTCCCCCTGGGGGCCGCCAGTCGACACTGTTTGGCCGACGGCACCCTGAGAAGTCCCTCGCTATGGGAGCGTACTGGTCGGTGAGAGGCTATTGGTAGCAGAAGGCGGTCTCGTAAATACCCCAGTCCGATGCCATGGAGCGCTCTAAAGGTGGTAACCAAAACCTTGAAGTGCACCCGGAAGACCACCGGGAGCCAGTGCAGCTCGCGCAGGAGGGGGGTCACATGGGAGCGCCACGTCGCTCCCATAACTACCCGCGCGGCCGCGTTCTGGACAAGCTGGAGCCTCTGGGTGCTCCTCAAGGGGAGCCCCATGTAGAGAGCATTGCAGTAGTCCAGGCGGGAAGTAACGAGAGCATGAGTGACCGTATTTAATGAGTCCTGATCCAGAAAGACGCAACTGGCGAATCAGGCGGACCTGATAAAAAGTCCCCCTGGCCACAGCTGTCATGTGCTCTTCCAAAGACAGCCGTGAGTCCAGGAGGACACCCAAGTTGCGAACCCTCTCCGTGGGGGCCAATGACTCGCCCCCAATAGTCAGTGATGGCACCAACTGACTATATCGGGATGTCGGAAACCACAGTCACTCGGTCTTGGATGGATTGAGCCTGAGTCTGTTCCTCCCCATCCAGATCCGCACGGCCTCCAGGCACCAGGACATCACTTCAAGGGCATCGTTGGGGTGGTCCGGGGTGGAGATGTACAGCTGAGTGTCGTCAGTGTACTGATGGTACTTCACCCCGAAACCACGGATGATCTCACCCAGCAGCTTCACATAAATGTTGAACAGAAGGGGCGAGAGGACCGACCCTTGTGGCACCCCACATACAAGGGGCCTCGGGGTCGACCTCTGCCTCCCTGTCAACATGGACTGCGACCAGTCAGAGAGAAAGGAGGAGAACCACCGTAGGACGGTGCCCCCCACCCCTAACTCCTCTAGCCGGTGCAGCATGATACCATGGTCGATGGTATCAAAAGCCGCTGAGAGGTCTAATAGGACTAGGACAGAGGAACAACCCCTGTCCCGAGCCCTCCAGAGATCATCAACCAACGCGACCAATGCCGTTTCCGTGCTGTACCCAGGCCTGAAGCCCGACTGGAACGGATCCAGATACGTCGTTTCATCCAGGTACTGAGGGAGCTGTCGCACTACCACACTCTCAACAACCTTCGCAACGAAGCGAAGGTTGGAGACTGGACGATAATTTGCCAACACTGCCAAGTCCAGGGAAGGCTTCTTGAGGAGATGCCTCACCACCGCCTCTTTCAAGGCGGCGGGGAAGACACCCTCACTCAGAGAAGCATTTATAATCCCCTGGAGCCAGCCTCGTGTAACCTCCCGAGAGGCCAGCACCAACCAGGAGGGACACAGGTCCAGTAAACATGTGGCTGCGCTCAGTCTGCCCAGTATCCTGTCCACGTCTTCGGCATCACAGAATCAAACTCTTCCCAGATAATACTCACAAGACCTGTCTCTGTCCTCCCCCCTGAATCTACCCAGTCATTATAATTGTGAAAATCAGACTATTGGAGATATAGAAGCAAATAAGGAAAGAAAAGCTGATATCGTGTGGACATGAAGACTTGATTAAAGAACTGAGTAAGACTGATGCAATATTGCCTCATATAGATTTACACAGAGACTGGATGACAGGAAGAAACGGTTTGGAGAAAGAAATAAGAAACGAACAATTATAACTGTTGGAGTGATAAAAGTAATGCATTGATATATTTGAACACTGATAATAATTATAAACAATAAGAAACAGAATTGAAAAAGTAAATCGTAATAGATTAATGAATTATAGATTTATAAATTTAAAGATTAAGTGAATAATTTAAAGTTATTTATAAATGTATATAAAGATAGATATTGATTGAGATTTAAAGTGGTGATAAAATATTGAGGGATAAGAACTGTATATTGATAGTAACTGTGGACAGATAAAATTTTTAGTTTTTAATGGTTATTAATTGTTTAGTTTTAATTTGTTAATGGGTTTTAATTTGCACTGTTTTAATTCGGGCCAAAGTATATAATTCTTTTAATTAATTTTAAATTTTGTATTGTTATGTATTTTAGTTTTGGCTGTGCACCGCCCTGAGTCCACTAGGAGAAGGGCGGTATATAAATTGAATAAATAAATAAATAAATAAATAAATAAAATAATTTAAGAATATTATCAACCATATTAGATATCATATAACTTTAGAGTAAGCTTGTATATAGAATTTATAGACTGATATAGTGTTGGGTAATTAGATATATATAGAATAAACCTTTCTAGAAAATACAGATAGACTAAATAACCAGTATATAAGAACGTGTGTATAAAAGTATTTGGGTGTTATTTATTATATGATATTGGGGAAGAACTTTACCCAAGTGATAAGAATGTTGAGCACGGCAACTATAACTAAAGTAGGGAAAAAACCAGCCACAAATCTTCCACCTATAGCTGCATCACCATCAAACCAGAGAACGATAGAAAATATGCTGGGAAAAGAAAAAGAAAAATCAGAATTGACACTGAATAGTCAGAGTATGCAGAGTATGCTGCAAATTATACAAGAAACATTAATGAAAACACAGGAGAAAATTGCTGACAATCATGAAGAGACAAAAATACACCATAAAGAAATTAAAAATGAAATTGGAGAAGTGAAAGATGATATCAAAAATATGAATGATAAAATAGAGAATATCCAACAAGCAATGATGGGAAATGAACAAAGAATTTAAAAAATGGAAACAAAAATGGATCAAGTGGACAATAAAATGGAAATGATGGAGCAGAAGTCTCTGCAACTAAATAGGGAGCTGACAGAGTCAGTTGCATTTTTGGAAATGGAGAAAGCTTCGTATTTGTTACGGTTTCAAAATATCGTGGAAGAAAAAGATGAAGAGTTGGGAGAAAAGATGGCGGAGATCCTGGTGGAAATATTGCAAAGAGATAAGGCAGAAGTAAGAGGACAGATAGATGAAATTTACTGTGTGCACACAAATTATGCACGAAGACACTGGTTGGCAAGGGAGGTACATATAAGATTTACCAAACGAACAGTGAGGGATGAAATATATAAAAAGTCAAGAGAAGAATCAATAACATATAAGGGCAAGGAAATTATAATTCTGAAGCAGATACCACATAGGATACGGAACCAAAGACGGCAATATCAATTCTTTTTTATTATTATTAAAAAGTTTTATCAAGTATTACAACAATTTTTCCCCATCCCTCCTCCCCCTCTTCCCTCCTCCCCCCTTCCCTTCTCCACCCACCCCCCATCCCCCATCCCCCCTCTCCCTCCAACCCCCCTCCCCCCACCCCAGACTTTCCAGAGCAAATACAGGGTATAGCATTTATTTATTTTATTTTATTTTATATTGGATTTCTATACCGCCCTTCTCCCTGAGGACTCAGGGCGGTGTACAGCCAGATTAAAAAACATGCAGAACAAATATTAAAAACAATTAAAAGATATATAAATTTGGCCCAATTAAAACTCATTACCAATTAAAAACGTTTAAAACATTTAAAAAACAGTTAAAAATTTCATCTTAAGCCAGCCCGGCTTGTTTAAATAAATGGGTTTTAAGGGCGCGACGGAAGGCACTGAGGTCTTGGATTCTCCGTATCTCTGGGGGGAGCTGATTCCAGAGGGTAGGTGCCCCCACAGAGAAGGCTCTCCCCCTGGGGGTCACCAGCCTACATTGTCTGGCTGATGGCACCCCGAGGAGGCCCTCTCTGTGGGAGCGCACGGGTCGATGGGAGGTCGTTGGTAGCAGCAGGCGGTCTCGAAGATAGCTAGGCCCTATGCCATGGAGCGCTTTAAAGGTGATAACCAACACCTTGAAGCGCACCCGGAAGACAACTGGGAGCCAGTGCAGCTCGCGCAGGAGCGGTGTTACATGGGAGCGCCATGCTGCTCCCGTCACTACCCGCGCTGCTGCGTTCTGGACCAGCTGGAGCCTCCGGGTGCTCCTCAAGGGGAGCCCCATGTAGAGAGCGTTGCAATAGTCAAGGCGAGAGGTGACGAGGGCGTGAGTGACTGTGCACAGGGAATCCCGATCAAGAAAGGGCCGCAACTGGCGAATCAGGCGAACCTGACAAAAGGTCCCCCTGGTTACAGCCGTCAGATGTTCCTCCAAGGACAGCTGCATATCCAGGAGGACTCCCAGATTGCGAGCCCTCTCTGTGGGGGCCAATGACTCGCCCCCAATAGTCAGTGATGGAGTCAACTGACTATATCGGGATGCCGGAAGCCACAGCCACTCAGTCTTGGAAGGGTTGAGCTTGAGCCTGTTCCTCCCCATCCAGATCCGTACAGCCTCCAGGCACTGGGACATCACTTCAAGGGCATCGTTGGGGTGGCCTGGGGTGGAGATGTACAGCTGGGTGTCATCAGCGTACTGGTGGTATCTCACCCCAAAGCCACGGATGATCTCACCCAGCGGCTTCACATAAATGTTGAACAGGAGAGGCGAGAGGACCGATCCCTGCGGCACTCCACAAATGAGAGGCCTCGAGGTCGACCTCTGCCCCCCTGCCAACACAAACTGCGACCGGTCGGAGAGAAAGGAGGAGAACCACCGCAACACGGTGCCTCCCACCCCCAACTCTTCCAGCCGGTGCAGCATGATACCATGGTCGATGGTATCAAAAGCCGCTGAGAGGTCTAACAGGACCAGAACAGAGGAACAACCCCTGTCCCGAGCCCTCCAGAGATCATCAACCAACGCGACCAATGCCGTTTCTGTGCTGTGCCCAGACCTGAAACCCGACTGGAACGGATCTAGATAAGATGTTTCCTCCAGGAATTGCGGAAACTGTCGTGCGACCACACTCTCAACAACCTTCGCCATAAAGCGAAGGTTGGAGACAGGACGATAGTTGGCCAATATTGCCGGATCCAGGGACGGCTTCTTGAGGAGAGGCCTCACCACCGCCTCTTTCAAGGCGGTGGGGAAGTAACCCTCACTCAACGAAGCGTTGATAACACCCTGAAGCCAGCCTCGTGTAACCTCCCGGGAAGCCAGTACCAACCAGGAGGGACACGGGTCCAGTAAACATGTGGCCGCACTAAGTCTCCCCAAAATCCTGTCCACATCATCAGGAGTCACAGCATCAAACTCCTCCCAGATAACATTCTCAAGACTATTCCTCGTCACCCTGCCCTGATCTACCCAGTCAGAGTCCAAATCCCCCCGGATCTGGGCGATTTTGTCATACAGGTATTGTCCGAAATCCTCCTCCCTGCCTTCTAAGGGATCCTCCCGCACTCCCGGATGGAGCAGGGCGCGGGTCACCCTAAACAGGGCGGCCGGACGATTCCCTGATGACGCAATAGAGGCGGAAAAGTAGTTAGACTTTGCCGTCTCTATTGCCACTAGGTAGGCCTTAATATGCGACCTTACCAGTGTTCGATCAGATTCAGCGAGACTGGCCCTCCAACCGCTCTCCAGGCGTCTTTTCCGGCGCTTCATTTCCCTCAGCTCCTCAGTAAACCAAGGAGCCGCACGGGATCGGCATCGGGTCAGAGGCCGCAAAGGCACAACTCGGTCCAAGGCCCCACCAGCCGCCCGATCCCAGGCGGCTACCAGGTCCTCGGCCGAGTCATGTGCTAGATCCTCAGGAAATGGCCCAAGCTCCGTCTGGAACCTATCAGGATCCATCAGGCGCCTGGGGCGGATCCATCTAATTGGATCCGCCTCCCTGCGGCGAGGGGTCGCGGTTCGAAGATCTAGGCGAAGGAGTGAGTGGTCAGACCATGACAAGGGTTCCATGTCTATATCCCCTATAACAAGACCACTCAACCACTGGCCAGAGACAAAAATCAGATCCAGAGTGTGACCTCCCCTGTGAGTAGGGCCATGAACTAACTGGGTCAGGTCCATGGCCGTCATGGAAGCCATGAACTCCCGAGCCACCTCAGACGTTTAACACACATAAACTAAAATATGCTAACTTTCTGTAGGCTCCTAATTTCCTCTTGCTCTTTAACTCGCCTTTCAACTAACAAAACATAATTCAAAAAGAAAAAGTTGGTTTCATTCATAAGCTATTTGAAGCTTTTTAGTCCGATATTTGTTTTGAATATAGTCAATCCATCTTCTCCATTCCGATATATATCTTTCATTTGAATGGTCCTTCAAATATGCCGAAATTTTTGCCATCTCTGCTAAACTCACTACTTTTAATGTCCATTCTTCAATAGTAGGTAAGTCTTCCTTCTTCCAATACTGCGCCACCAAAAGTCTGGCTGCTGTTATTAAATTTAAAATCAACTTAGTCTCTATAACAGTACAATCTGTAATTATACCTAACAAAAAGAACTGTGGAATAAATTTTATCTTCTTTTTGAGAATGTTTTGGATCATCCACCATATTTTTATCCAAAATGCCTTAATTTTTTTACATGTCCACCATATATGATAATACGTGGCATCATCACATTCACATCTCCAACACTTAGGTTGCACATTTGGATACATACAGGCTAGCTTTTTAGGATCTAGATGCCATCTATAAAACATTTTATAAAAATTCTCTCTTAAATTTTGGGCTTGAGTAAACTTCACATTTCTAACCCATATTTTTTCCCACGTTTCCATCATTATTGGTTCTTCAATATTTTGTGCCCACTTTATCATACAATCCTTAACTCCGTTTCTGAATCTATTTCTACCAATGCATTATATAACCTTTTTATATGCATTTGACTTTGATCTCTAATTTGTTTTACCAAGTTCTCCTCATTTTGCAAGATACCAATTTTCTGATCTTCTCTCCATCTAGCTTGCAACTGTACATATTGAAACCATGTTTGAATTATCCTTTCTTCTCTTTTTTTTTATTTAATTTTTTTATTAATTTTATATTTCAAATTACTAACATTACAAACAACATATACAATATTTCACCCTGTGCTATACATAAGAAAGGAAGATTTGGTTCTTCGGATATATCCTCATGATCGCCAAAATCCACGTTCTCGGGGTACAGGTACTGAAGCATCCAATTTTCCCAGCGCATAGTCCACAAATGGTTTCCAAATTTTCCAGAAAATATCTTCTTTATAGTCACCATTTCTAATTTTAATATCACATGTCATTTTATCATTTAAGGCTAATTTCCACATTTCACAATACCATTCTTCTATTCTAAAATTCACATCTAATTTCCAATATCTGGCTATTATAATTCTACCCATTATAATCATAATTCTAATCAATTCTTTCTCATATTTTGTTGGTTCTATTTCCTTAATTATCAACAGTAATATAGTTTCTGGTCTCAATATTATTGCTTTCCCCATCATTTCAAATATCATTTCCTCCAATTGTTGCCAAAACTTTTTAACTTTATCACATTTGTACCACATATGTTCATAAGTCCCTAATTCCATGTCACATCTCCAACATTGTTTACTAATTTTTTTATCCATCAATGACAATCTTAATGGAGTCAAATACCATTTCCAAACAACCTTATAATTATGCTCTTTAATCCTTACAGATAAAGTCTTCATAATTCTACTCTTCCAATTCACGTTCCAATCTAAATCTGATATTTTAATATTAAGTTCTTTTTCCCAATTCATCTTCATCACCCTTTGTGGTTTTCCATCAAAATTTATGATCTTATATATCTTACTAACGAGTCCCTTTAGCCCAATTTCATCTTTCATAATTTGGAATACTAAATATTCAAATTCAGTTTTACTTCTACTTATCGAACAATTGTCCCTTACCTTCTTAGTCCATTTTTCTATCTGTATTTTTTCAAACCAGCCTAAACCCAATTTTTCAATGATTTCTTTTTTCCTCCTTTCATTTTCTGAAGTTTTTAACCAATCTATTATAGTTTGTATATTTTCAACTTCCATTACCCTATCACGACTTATATTAGTTTTAATCGGCCAATTTTCAATTGTCTTCCCTAAGAAAATTATATCTGGAATTAAAATTTTAACAAATTTGTTCCAAATTTTACTCAGTCCCTTTAACCAATAGCTATTAATTACACATTTTGATTTTGCTTTATCTAAAAACCATGTTGAGCCAAATCTCTTGATGTCCTTTAATTCTAAATCTCTCCAATGACTATCTTCACCTTTAAATATTTTTACCACAGTCCGAATAGCATAAGCCCAATAATAATTGAGTAGTTTGGGGATTCCTAATCCACCTTCCTTTTGATTTTGATACCACATTTTCTTCACTAATCTAGGTCTTGTGAAACCCTAGCCCCGACGCTTCCACCCCCCCCACCGAAGCGCCTCTGTGCATCCCCCCCCACGTGTAAATGTGCGCATGTCCCAGCCGAAACTAGGAAGCGTGTCGGAGGGGCAGGTGCAGCCCCATGCTATCCCACGCCCGTGTTGCCGCGCAGGCGAGCGGAGCCAGGTGAGTTGTCGAGCGGTTCGGCGCCCAGCGGGAGGATAGGGCTCGACAGGCGGCTCCCCTTCACCAGGGACCTCTCTGTAAGAGATAAAATAGGTGTATTAGTGATAGCATTTGGTTTGCCTGGGTATTTTTTATGAAACTTCTTGCATAGTTTATCAGCATTTAAGTCCGCCTCTGGGACCCAGGATGCTTCCTCGAGCGGATATCCCTTCCACCGGACTAGGTATTTGAGCTTCCCCCGGTCAAGTTTGGAGTCCAGTATCTCCTCTATTTCGTAATGGTCACCTGCTATCGGTCCAGGGCACACTGGCTTATCCCGTACTGTCGTTACCGGTTTTAGGAGACTGCTGTGGAACACAGGATGGATCTTGCCTAATAAGGGTGGTAGTTTCAGGACCACCGTGACAGGGTTTATAATATGACGTATAGGAAACGGCCCGAGGTATTTCGGTCCTAACTTCCGGTTTGGTATACGCAGTTTGATGTACTTAGTGGATAGGTATACCAGATCACCCACCCTAAAGGGTTTCATACCCATCCGTTTTTTATCTGCCTGTATTTTATACACATCTGCTGCTCGATCTAACGCTTCTCTAACCTGGGGCCATAGTGTGCCTATTTTCTCTGTCCACTCTTGTGGTTCTATTTTGTTACCCTGTGATTCCTCCAATTCAGGTATAGCGACGAAATCACGTCCAGAAACAATGCGAAAGGGCGTAAAGCCGGTGCTGCTATGCACTGCATTATTGTATGCGACTTCGGCGAATGGTAACAGGCTTGACCATTCCGTTTGTTGGTATGAGACGTAACAGCGGAGGTAGCGCTCCACCATGGCGTTCGTCCTTTCCGCTGCACCATTAGTACTGGGGTGGAATGCTGAACTGAGTCCTTGGGTTGAGCCTATAGCCCGCATAAAACCCCTCCAGAACTTAGCCGTAAACTGCACTCCCCTATCAGAAATGATACGGCGTGGGACCCCATGTATTCGATATATATGTAGAATAAACAGTTTTGCCAGCTTCCATGCCGACGGTAGGCCACTACAAGGGATGAAATGGGCCTCTTTGGAAAACAGGTCTATGACCGTCCAAATAACTGTGTGGCCGTTGCTCTCCGGAAGATCCACCACAAAGTCCATTGCGATTTCATCCCAGGGTTTATCAGGGGTGGCAACTGGCTGTAACAGGCCAAGGGGTTTGCCAGGCCGGGGTTTGGACTTTGCACAAACAACACAGCCAGCAACATACGTTTCTACATCTTTTCGCATATGCGGCCACCAAAACTGGCGTCGTGTTAGGTGAAGGGTTTTTAGAAACCCAAAATGGCCGGAAGCCTTCATGTCATGACATCTATGTAGAACCGCCGATCGCAGTTCAGGGGGGATATACATTTTATCCCCTTTCCACTCTATCCCGTCTCTGTGTGTGAGTATGTGTTTGTTATCGTGTATCCACTTATCTCTGGATAATGCCTCCCGTAACAGCTCCTCCCAGTTCTGTTGTGTGTCTATACCGGTTGCCACCCTTCCCCCCTGTATACCTCCTAGTATGATGGGCTGTATGACATCGTCTCGTTTACTATTGAACTGTGGGAGTCTGGATAGTGCATCAGCCAAGAAATTCTTCCTCGCGGGTACATATTTCAACACGAAGTTAAAGCGATGGAAGTATTGTGCCCAACGGACCTGTTTAGGTGACAGCCGCCTCGTGGTTTGCAGAGCCATCAGGTTTTTGTGGTCTGTCCAGACCTCAAAAGGCGTACGTGCCCCCTCCAGGATGTGACGCCAGCTTAAAAGCGCCCACCGTACAGCGAAAGCCTCTTTTTCCCAAATGGCCCAGCCCCTCTCTGTTGGGGTGAATTTCTTTGAGGTATACGCACACGGCTGCAAATGTCCCTGGCTATTGGCCTGTAATAACACAGCTCCGACAGCCACGTCGCTCACATCCACCTGTACCACAAATGGGATGCTTTGGTCAGGATGTCGAAGTACTGGAGCCTGTACGAAGCAAGCCTTTAGCGCCTCAAAAGCTGCTTGACATTCTGGAGTCCAGATTAGTTTTTGACTTGGCCGAGGTTTTCCTCCCTGTCCCCGTGTCCGTAGGAGATCTGTAAGTGGTAACGCTATTTGGGCAAAGGAAGGAATGAATTGTCGATAGAAATTAGCGAAACCCAGGAAGCTCTGTAGTTGCTTCCGGGTTTCGGGAGCTTGCCATTCTACTACTGTACTAATCTTTTTCGGATCCATTCCTAAGCCCTCTCTGGAAATCTTATAACCTAGATAGTCTAGCTCGGTTCGGTGAAACTCGCACTTGGATACTTTGACGTACAATTTCGCATCTAATAATTTCTTTAACACCTGGCGTACTAGTTGTACATGCTCCTCCATTGTGTGTGTGTAAATCAAGATGTCGTCTAAATACACTAGCACACCACGATATAAATATTCATGGAGGACCTCATTAATTAGCTGCATAAACACCGCCGGAGCACCTTGCAGCCCAAATGGCATAACCAGGAACTTGTAGCTGCCAAGAGGACAGTTAAAAGTGGTCTTCCACTCATCCCCTTTTTTTATTCTAACCCGGTAGTATGCTTCCCGTAAGTCTAGTTTGGTAAAATATTTACCCGTCGCCAATGTGGCTAAGAGGTCTTGTATCAATGGGAGGGGATATAATGGCTCCATGCTAACAGCATTTAAACCACGAAAATCAACACATAAACGAAGACCCCCATCCTTTTTCTCACGGAACAGTACCGGTGCAGCTAGATGCGCTCGACTGGGTTGAATAAACCCCCGAGCTAGGTTCTTATCTATGTATGTACGTAGTTCTTCGACCTCCCTAGGTGTCATCACATACATTCGGGGTTTTGGCAGTTTTGCCCCGGGTATCAGTTCTATAGCACAGTCTGTGCCGCGGTGTGGTGGTAACATATCGCATTCCCCCTCATCAAACACTGCCGCTAAATCCGCATATACAGCGGGCACCCCGGGCACCAGGGGATTATTGCCCACCCTCGGATATTCCTCCACCACACCTGTCGAGTCTGTAGCCCCTGGCTCCGGGCTTGGCTCTGGCCCGAGTTCCAAACGGAGCTTCCGGTAACCCCCTTCCCACCAGATGGTCGGCTTCCATCTGTCCAACCAGGCCAGCCCCAAGATAATAGGTTCGATCATAGTCTCTACTACCACAAACCAGAGATGCTCGAGATGTTCCCCTATCTGCAACTGCACCAACTCGGTCACTAGCGTGGCAGGTGCACCCCCTAAGATGGACCCATCCACCTGTTCAAATCGGATAGGGGACCGTAGGTGATACGTCATAAGACCCAATTGCTGCACTAAGGTTCGTTTTATCAAGCAACGAGTACACCCGGAGTCAATCAGTGCCCCTTGGCGTTTCTCCATCCCGGTACGTGCGTTTTTTATGACTACCGGGATTACAAACGGGTGTATCGGAGCACTCACCATTGGATCGTTATTCCCGTTGTTGTCTTCATCACTATCCCCCTCAACAACTGGCACCACATTGATCCTGGAACGGTCCACAACCTCGGACATCGATGCGTTAGGACCCGACTGGGGGATCTGTGATACCGCCCTGGTGCGCTCGGGTGTTACCCGTTGGCATTCACGACCTCTTACGCTAGTCGCAGGGGTGCGACTGGTGACTGGTTGGGGGGGTGGAAGAGGACAGTCTAAGGCTCTGTGGCCCACCTGGTTGCAACAGAAACACCGGAAGGTTGGTCTACGATTGGAATCCCCGGATCCAGGGGGAAAACTGCTGCGATTGATGATGGGCCGTTCCGGACTCCTCCTCATTTGAGGCGGTGGCCCTGCAACAGTTTTGACCCGAAACTCCCGTAAGCCGACATCCAATTCAATTGCTGCTCGGAACCACTCTGAAAGACGAGGAGGCAGTCCCCTGTACACACATGCTTGTCTGAGATCTCTGTCCAGGCCTAAATGGAACTGATGCACTAGCATACGTTCAGGCCATGCCCGTAGCCGTCCCGCAACAGTCCGAAACTCCTTATCGTAATCCTTTGCAGGGCGGCCCTTCTGTCTTAAAGTCACCAACTCTCCCTCGGCCTGTTGTGTCCTGGAGTCGTCCTCAAAACGAGCCCTGAGACCCTCAAGGAACAGGCCAACATCAGTCAGGTCTCGAGCATGGTCACTGTGAAGGTCTGCTACCCAATCCGCCGCCTCCCCAGTCAGGACGGTGGTGATAGCAACTACCATGGCCCATTGAGATGGGTAGAAGTGGCCGTAGAGGTCCATATAGCTGATGACCTGGTTCAAGAATATGGCTACCCTATCAGGACTCCCGTCAAAAGTCGCTTGCAAGGGAGGCGGACCCCACAGTGGCTGCGAGCCCCAAGTCCCTGGGGCCCACGATGGTACCGGCCCGGGTGGACCCGCTGGCCCCCGGGACCCATGCGACATGAGCCGCTGCCCAGGACCGGAGTGAGCCCCCCCCCCGTATCCCCTGTGCAGGAAGAGAACGTCCTCGGGCATCCATTCGTGCTCCCCCGTCCCCCCCTGAAGATGAGGTATGTGTGTCCGATGAGGGGGGGTCTGCTTTCCTCTGTTGACTGGCTGCCCGCTCCACCCGCAGTTTAGGGCTGGCTACCCGGAAACGTGTGCTTGCACCTGATGTTCCTGTCCCACTCTGCCAACCAGAACCAGGTTCCACCCCCACAGCCCATGGCTGCCAGGACTGTGCATCACGGAAACTGGACTCCCCAAACCTTTCCCTCAAAACATCCAAGGTGGAGGGGCCCAGACCTGTGGAATAGCTCCACTCACCCCCTTCCTCATCCTCCACCCACCATCTCTCATGCCACTTCAGAAACCTCTCATCCATAGAAAAAGGAGTCTGCGTTTTGAGGCTTCCAGGGCCAGCGAGCGCCGAGCTATGCCACCAGTCACCAGAAGCAGAGGGGGTGGCACCAGACTGTGTTTCAAGTATCTCGCGCTCCTCCCCGTCGTGGGTCTTTACTTGCTCTTTTGGCCAAACCACCGGATCCGGAGCCAGAGAAACGTCCTGGGTTGGTGGGGTCTCCTCTCGCTCATCCCCCACGATGTCCTGTGTAAGTGCCTCAGGGTCCAAACCCTCCGCCATCCCGCCGCTTTAGAAAAGATGAAAAGATGAAAAGAGGAGCGCCAATTTCCTCTCAGAATCCTCAGGCGCAACAAGGACAAACCACCAAGAACAACGTTGGAATGTAATGCTGGTTTAATCTTGTCCATCCCGAAAACGCTGCAGTCGTAACAATGTAAAATTGGCGCTCCATGCATACGGCATGTAGCGCTTAAATCCATCCCACGCCCGCCAGCTGTGAGGCGGAGCCCGGAACAACGCCCCGCCAGTGGCGAATCAGCAGGCTGGAAACGGGCGGGGCGGTGATAGGAGCCAGCTGCTGCATGTCAGAAACTTCCCGAGCAAAAGCTACCCGACCCTGTGAAACCCTAGCCCCGACGCTTCCACCCCCCCCACCGAAGCGCCTCTGTGCATCCCCCCCCACGTGTAAATGTGCGCATGTCCCGGCCGAAACTAGGAAGCGTGTCGGAGGGGCAGGCGCAGCCCCATGCTATCCCACGTCCGTGTTGCCGCGCGGGCGAGCGGAGCCAGGTGAGTTGTCGAGCGGTTCGGCGCCCAGCGGGAGGATAGGGCTCGACAACTCAGTCCCTTTAACCAATAGCTATTAATTACACATTTTGATTTTGCTTTATCTAAAAACCATGTTGAGCCAAATCTCTTGATGTCCTTTAATTCTAAATCTCTCCAATGACTATCTTCACCTTTAAATATTTTTACCACAGTCCGAATAGCATAAGCCCAATAATAATTGAGTAGTTTGGGGATTCCTAATCCACCTTCCTTTTGATTTTGATACCACATTTTCTTCACTAATCTAGGTCTTTTCCCACCATTGCAAAATTTATCCAATTTCTTCTGATATCCTTCAATATCTTTCTCTGTCAAGTTTAATGGTAACATCTCAAATAAAAAATTAAACTTTGGCAACAACATCATCTTACACATTGCAATTCTACCAAACCAAGACAACTTTATCATTTTATATTTATCTATCTTTTTCTCAATTTCATTCATCACCACATCATAATTTAATTTTTTCATTTCTTTAACTTTGAGTGAAAATGTTATGCCCAAATATTTCAATCTTTTTTTAATCCTTATCCCAAGTTGTTCTTGCATATTCTCCCACTCCTTACCATTATTATTCATTAATAATTCAGATTTTGACCAATTTATTTTCAAACCTGTCATTTCCTCAAATTCTTCCAAATGCTTATGTATCTTTTTCAAATCTTTCTCTATATCTTTCAAAATAATCAAAGTATCATCCGCATACAGATTTATCTTATATCCCTTATACCCTTCCAATTCTTCATCTTTTTCTATCATTTTAGTCAAAATTTCCATAACCAATAAAAATAATGTTGGAGACAGGGGACATCCTTGTCTTGTACCCGCTTCCAATCTTATCTCTTCTGTCAGCCTTCCATTCACCTTCACTCTTGCACTACTTTTTTGATACAGTTTTGAAATAACATGTATAAACTTATTACCAAAACCTAGTACCTCAACAATTGTTTTAATAGTTTCCCATTGTACAGAGTCAAAAGCTTTAAAAATATCTAATGATATTATACCTATTTTATCAGCATTATATTCAGCAACATCTATAATATTTAATACTCTTCTGACAATATCACTCATGTATCTACCCTTCACAAAACCTACTTGGTTATAACTTATATATCTATCTATAAATCTACTTAATCTATTACTTATAATGGCAGTAAATATCTTTGCATCTTGATTAATCAAAGAGATGGGCCGATAGGACTCAATCCTTTCTAAGTCTTTATCTGGTTTAGGGATTATAGATATCACTGTTCTGTTCCATGACAACGGAACTTCTCCACCATGTAAAATTCCGTTAAATAGTTTTTGCAATTTTGGTATTATTATTTCCTTAAATTCTTTATAAAACTCAGCAGGTAATCCATCTTCACCTGGAGCTTTCCCTAATTTTATTTTTTGTATTACTCCATTAATCTCATCTTGTGTTATATCTTCTTCCATTAAATCTTTATATGTTTGGTCAATTTTCACAACATGTTTTTCTAAATAGCTTCTCAGTTTTCCCCGATCAATTAATTTTTTCGAATATAAATTTTGAAAAAAGTTCCTGACCACTTCACATTTTTCTAATTTTTTATAGCGTCTTATACCCTTATCATCTATCAAGGCTCCAATTTCTCTCTTCTCTCTTTTATTTTTCGCCATCCTTGCCAATAACTTAGAGTTTTTATTGCTAAATTCAAAAAAATTCCTATTTAAATATCTCATATTCTTTTTTACCAATTCTATATCTTCTTCTATCAATTTATTTTTTAGCAAATTTAATTCCTCCAAAAAAAAATTTTCTTTAGTAAGCAAAAATTGATTTTCCAATTCCTTAATCTGGCTTTTCTCTTTTTCAATTTTATTTTTATAATCTTTATATTTTCTGCTTGATAACTTGATACTTTCCCCTCTAAACACTGCTTTCATCGCATCCCAAACAATTTCAAATTTAACCTCTCCATTATCATTCAATCTCCAACATTCTTCCCATTTTTTAAATATCCATTTTTTATCTTCCTCATTTTTATACAGTTTTTCATCATATCTCCAACAACTTCCTTTTTTCTCAAAATTAAAATCTATTTCCATCGTAACTTCTGCATGATCAGAATCCTTAAAAATTCCCACATCTATCTTATCCACATTATTCAACAAATCTTTAGAAACTAAGATATAGTCAATTCTTGAATATGTATTATGTATCTTAGAGTAAAAAGTGTACACTCTTTCAGTTCCTTTCACTTCTCTCCAGACATCCACCACACCGTTTTGAAACATCCATTTATTTAAGGTCCCCATTTTATTTGCTCCTCCACAACGAGTGGGGTTAGTACTATCTATTTTATCTCTAATTAAATTAAAATCCCCAGCCACAATTACTTTCCCTACACTTTCGATTTCCAAAATTTTAGTTATTTTTTCAAGAAATTCTTTTTGCTTCTCATTTGGTAAATATAAATTAACCAGTGTCACTTTTTCCTCGTTAATATTTCCCACAATTATTACATATCTTCCTTCTTCATCCACAATTACTTGTTCTTTTTCAAAATATACCCTATCTGATATCAATGTAGCAACTCCTCTAGCTTTTGAAGTTCCAAAAGATTTTTCATAAATTTGCATACCCTTTATATACATTTTATTTGAGTCTTCAGATTTCTGATGGGTTTCTTGCAAAAATAATATATCTGGTAGGTCTCTTTTAATTTTAAGTTCCAATCGTCTTCTCTTGATCTGATTCCCTGTACCCTTCACATTCCATGTCATTATTTTTATTAAACCCATTTAAACTGTAACTTTTTTAATCCTTTCCCCTCCTCTTCCTTTCTGTGCCCAGATCCCAACACCAATCTCCCACATTCCAAACAACATTCAACATAGAAGAAAAAAAACAATAAAAAAAAACAAAAAAGGACAAAAAACACATCAAACATTGAATAACAAACAATCTTCGTCCCCCACATCCTCAATTGGTTTCCGCCTCTATAAAGAGAGTGGGGGAGAGGGGACGTGCCAATGGTCGGGTCACTTCTTTCGGGTAGTCTACTTAAATTTATCTCTCAGAGAAAAGGGTGGTAACTTCTCCCCGCACTCAGCTTCCTGCAATTCTTTTTCAAGATCCTTGAATTTCTTATCCGCTCCATCTCCCATTATATCATCACGACTTTTCTTTTACCAAGTTCTCCTCATTTTGCAAGATACCAATTTTCTGATCTTCTCTCCATCTAGCTTGCAACTGTACATATTGAAACCATGTTTGAATTATCCTTTCTTCTCTTAGTTGATTCAAAGATTTTAATTGTAGTATACCTCTTTCCTTGTAAAGAAGCTCTTTGTATGTAGTCACATCTTGTTTTTGCTCTACACTTATATTCTCTATCGCGTGTCTGGGTATTGCCCACATTGGTAACTTCTCGTTTAATTTATACTTATACTTTTTCCAGACACTCAATAAAGCATTCCTTAATATGTGACTTTTAAAAGTATTATCCACTTTCTTATCATATAATAAATAAGCATGCCACCCGTAAACCAAATCATATCCCTCAATATTCAATATTCTTTCTTCTGTTGAGTTCATCCAGTCACTCATTGCTGATAGGGCAGCTGCCTCATAATATAGTCTTAAATTGGGCATTTTGAGACCTCCTCTTTCACGTATATCCTGCATTATTTTTTGTTTTATTCTCGGTCTCTTCCCTGCCCAGACAAAATTATTAATACCATTCTGCCATATCTTCAAATTTTCATCTTTTTTAAGTATTGGTATCATTTGAAAAAGAAACAAAAACTTAGGCAAAACATTCATTTTTACTGCTGCTATTCTTCCTAACAAGGATAATTGTAATTTTTTCCAATTTTCCATCTCTCTCTGTATTTTTTGCCACAACGGATCATAATTATACTTAAATAATTTCGCATTTGATGTCATAATATAGACCCCCAAATACTTAACTTTTTTTACAATTTCAAATCCTGTTAGTCTTTCTAATTCATCTTTTTGATTTATAGTCATGTTTTTAGTTATTATCTTCGTTTTCCCTGCATTTATTTTAAATCCAGATACTTGTCCATATTGATTAATTATATCCATTAAACCTACAACTGACTGTAATCGTTGGGTTAAAGTAACAACCAAGTCGTCTGCGAATGCTCGTACTCTGTAATCATACTGCCTAATGTTAATTCCATTTATTTTGTCCGACCCACGTATCTTACTCAACAAAAATTCCAAAGTCAAGATGAACAATAATGGAGACAAGGGACATCCTTGTCTTGTTCCTTTTTCTATATTAAAAGTATTAAAAGTTAAGGGTTTTACATCGGGTGAAACAAAATTGATATTGTATATGATAACAGCAGCAAGATTGTTGATAGGTAAATATTGGAAGAATGAAGCTTTGCCCACTATTGAGGAATGGACTTTGAAGATGGCCAGTTTTGCAGAGATGGCGAAGATTTCAGCATATTTAAAAGACTGTTCACAAGAGACTTATGAGTGGGAATGGAAAAGGTGGATAGAATATGTTCAGAACAAATATCAAACTAGAAAGTATCAAATAGCTTTTATTTGAAAATAATGTACTAGAAATTTTTTAATGTAATGAGATAAAGAGAAACATTATATAGGGGAGGGAGGGGTTCAAGTCTATATATAAGTGTTATATTAGGGTTCTTTATGAGTATGAGTATATTATAGGGAAGTCTGGGGGGAGGGGAGGGTTAGGGAGGGTTAGGGAGGGTTAGGGAGGTTGGGAAGTTTGGGGGGGAGGTGGGGGGGGAAAAGGGGTGAAAATGTAATTGTAAAACTTTTGCAATAAAAAAAAAAAGTATCTGTTAAACTACCATTAATTATTATTTGCGCTGTTTGTTTCTGATATATTGCCTTAATAGATTGTGTAAAATATTCTCCAAACTGCATCTTTTCTATTTTTTTCAATAAGAAGTGCCAATTCAATCGATCAAATGCTTTCTCCACATCAAGAAATATTAGCACCGCAGGGATTTGGTTGTTCTTCCCCAAATACTCTAATAGGTTAACCACTTGCCTTACATTACTCTTCATTTGTCTACCATTTATAAAACCAGTTTGATCATTATGAATCATTTGTTGCATGACTGTCATTAACCTATTTGCTAGTATTGTAGCAAAAATCTTATAATCTGTATTTAAAAGTGATATAGGCCTATAATTTTTTGGCTGGGTGTGGTCTTGCTCCTCCTTTGGAATCAGAGAAATAAAAGCTGTCCTCCAGGATGGGGGTACATCTCCTCCAGATTGTATGTTGGTAAATAACTCTTTGAGTGGTCCCACCATTTCTAACTGCAAGTGTTTATAATAAGCAGCTGTCAAACCACCCGTCCCAGGGGCTTTACCCACTTTCAACAGCTTAATTGCAAACATAATCTCTTCGGAAGTTATTGGTTGATTTAAACCCTCCCTTTGCTCTCTTGTAATTATAGGAATATTCTCTTTCTGTAACTATCTATCTACATCTATACTTTGAATTTTATCACTAGCGTACAACCTCGTATAAAATTCTAAATGCTTTTTTAATCATATTTTGCTGATAAACCTTTATATTCTATTTTCTCTACGGTCTGTGACTTTTGTTTTTTCCTTAACAAATATGCTAACCATCTCCCTGGTTTATTAGCATTGCAAAAAGTATTATGTTTAGCATATTGCAAATTAGTTGTGACCTGATCTGCCATTAGCATATTAAATTGCCCTCACAATAAGTTAATTGCCTCTTTTATTTTCTTGTCTGCTGGGTTCAATATCAAAGCTTGTTCTTTTTTTTTAATTTCCTCTTCTAAATCCTTCCTTTTTTTTTCCTGTTTACGTCTATGTTTATTATTCAAATATATCAAAATACCTCTCATATATGCTTTGCTTGCATCCCAAACCATTTCCATAGATGTACCCTTATGCATATTTATAATGAAAAATTCTTTCATAAATTTTTTACATTCTTTTACATTTTCCTCATATCTAAACAGATTTTCATTTAACCTCCAAGACCT
The DNA here is from genome assembly GCF_029215685.1 of Pituophis catenifer annectens. Lineage (NCBI taxonomy): Eukaryota > Metazoa > Chordata > Lepidosauria > Squamata > Colubridae > Pituophis > Pituophis catenifer. The sequence continues at coordinate 46,389,796 of NW_027256885.1, forward strand.
CTTAAATTATTATTATTATTATTATTATTATTATTATTATTATTATTATTATTATTATTATTATTATTATTATTATTATTATTATTATTATTATTTAAATTTGTATACCGCCCTACTCCCGAAGGACTCAGGGCGGTGAACAGCCAAATAAAATACATATAATACAAATGTTAAAAAACCATTAAAATACAATTAAATAATTGGCCCAGAGAATGAAATTTAAAACACCCCAAATTCATAAGACAAATTTAAAATTTAGAAATTTTAAAAATTTAAAAAAAGTTTAAAAGAGAGGTTAGGCCAGGCCGTCCTGCTGGAAAAGAAATGTTTTGATGGCACGGCGGAAAACGCGCATCCCATTCCATACTCTAGTTCCATCCAAACTGGACTATGATCCGTTAAAACTCTTGGGCAAAACTTCGTCTTCTTCACCCTAGGAAAAAGATCATTAGTAATTAATATGAAATCAATCCTAGAGAAAGATTGATGTCTATCAGAAAAAAAGGTAAAGTCTTTTTCTTCAGAGTTCCTCTCTCGCCAGATATCTCTCAACTTCATATAATAATAATAATAATAATAATAATAATAATAATAATAATAATAATAATAATAATAATAATAATAATAATAATTTTATTTCTATACCGCCCTTCTCCCGAAGGACTCAGGGCGGTGTACAGCCTAATTAAAAACAGAATAAACATCAATTTAAAATAATTTAAAAATATTAAATAAATTTGGCTTAATTTAAAACCCCAAAAATTTAAAACATTCAATTTAAAATTATATTGCTAACCCAGCCTGGCGGAACAATAGGGTCTTGAGTGTGCAGCGAAATACCCGGAGGTCAGAAATCTTACGAATTTCCGGGGGCAGTTCATTCCACAGGGCTGGGGCTCCCACAGAGAAGGCCCTCCCCCTGGGTGTCGCCAGCCGACATGACTTGGCTGATGGCACCCTGAGGAGACCCTCTCTGTGGGAGCGAACTGGCCTGTGGGAGGCTATTGGTGGCAGAAGACGGTCTCGAAGGTACCCGGGTCCTATGCCATGGAGCGCTTTAAAGGTGGTAACCAACACCTTGAATCGCACCTGGAAGACCACTGGGAGCCAGTGCAGCTCGCGCAGGAGGGGTGTCACGTGGGCGCAACGGGTTGCACCCATAACCACCCGCGCGGCCGCATTCTGGACCAGTTGGATCCTCCGAGTGCTCTTCAAGGGGAGCCCCATGTAGAGAGCATTACAGTAGTCCAACCGGGAGGTAACAAGGGCATGAGTGACTGTGCGCAGGGTGTCCCGATCCAGAAAGGGCTGCAACTGGCGAATCAGGCGGACCTGATAAAAGGCCCCCCTGGCCACGGCCGTCATATGTTCTTCTAAAGACAGCCGTGCGTCCAGGAGGACACCCAGATTGCGAGCCCTCTCTGTGGGGGGCAAAGATTCACCCCCAATAGTCAGCGATGGCACCTGCTGACTATATCGGGACGCCGGGAGCCACAACCACTCGGTCTTGGAAGGGTTGAGTCTGAGCCTGTTCCTCCCCATCCAGACCCGCATGGCCTCCAGGCAGCGAGACATCACATCAAGGGCATCGTTGGGGTGGTCTGGGGTGGAGATGTACAGCTGAGTGTCGTCAGCGTACAGGTGACACTTCACCCCAAAACCACGGATGATCTCACCCAGCGGCTTCACATAAATGTTGAACAGGAGGGGCGAGAGGACCGACCCTTGCGGCACTCCCCATGCGAGATGCCTCGAGGTCGACCTCTGTCCCCCTGCCAACACAAACTGCGAGCGGTCGGAGAGGAAGGAGGAGAACCACCGCAGAACGGTGCCCCCTATTCCCAACCCCCTCAACCGCCGCAGCATGATACCATGGTCGATGGTATCAAAAGCCGCTGAGAGGTCTAATAGGACTAGGACAGAGGAACAACCCCTGTCCCGAGCCCTCCAGAGATCATCCACCAACGCGACCAATGCCGTTTCTGTGCTGTGCCCCTGCCTGAAGCCCGACTGGCACGGGTCCAGATAGATAGTTTCATCCAGGTGTCGGGGAAGCTGTCGTGGACCACGCTCTCAACAACCTTCGCCACAAAACGAAGGTTGGAGACCGGACGATAGTTGGCTAATTCAGCCGGGTCCAGGGAAGGCTTCTTGAGGAGGGGCCTCACTACTGCCTCTTTCAAGGCAGCAGGAAAGGCACCCTCGCTCAAAGAAGCAGTTATAATCCCCTGGAGCCAGCCTCGTGTAACCTCCCGGGAGGCCAGTACCAACCAGGAGGGACACGGGTCCAATAAACACGTGGCGGCACTAATCTTACCCAGAACCCTGTCCACATCCTCGGGAGCCACAGGATCAAACTCCTCCCAGATAACATCCATCATTTCAAAAAACAATTTTGGCAATCTAGCACGCGTTGAGATATTTTGCAAGAGCCCCTTTTTATCTTTTTTAGTGTCCAAAACTCCATTCCAATCGCCCAATAAAATGCATGATTTGTAATCCCATTGTAGTAACTTGGAATGTAGAAGCTTATAAAAATTTTCCTGTTGTTGGTTCAGTGCATATACTCCAATTAAAAGTATTTTTTCTCCTTTTATTAACAGTTCAATTGCTATAAATCTTCCTTGATCATCTGCTTCAATTAATTTGGCAATTAAGTCTTTTTTTAGGTATATAACTATACCATTCTTCTTCTCGGGAGCAGATGCAACAAAATGTATACCTAACCTTGCATTTATTAAATATTTTTTATCTTTGCTTCTAATATGAGTATCTTGTAAACAGATTACATAATTTTTAAACTGTTTCAAATAATGAAATATTTTTCTCCTCTTTTGTGGTGAATTTAGGCCATTAACATTCCAAGTCAGAAATCTAGTTGCCATTCTTGGTCCCCTGAAGCTTTTGGAGCATCTGCTGGAAATCTCCATGCATTTTGCTTTTTGGCCTTGCTCCTCCCACTGCTTCTGTTTTGATAGTTCTTGAATCAACTGAAGTTGCTGCACTCTTAATTCTTCTTGACGCTTGGCTGCCGCTCGGGTCTGTCTTTGATCCTTAGGTTCTTCTATCTCCAAGGCTTGAACAGTAGTCGAAAGTTGTATTAAATCTTCTTGAGTAATCAAAACTCCCCTTTGGGCCTGTGCCAACAATTCTTCGTTCTCCCCCTTTCTTGCCCCCTCTGCTTCTGTCTTCCTTCTAGCTCCTGGGGACTGTGGGCATCCAGCCTTTAGTACATTGGTGTAAAAATCTCTTGCCTTCCACACTGAGTTAAGACGATATATCTCGCCTGAATAGTTTACCACTAGTCCAGCTGGAACCTCCCATCTGTACTGTATCTGACGGTTTCTCAGTTCTTCCACCAGAAAGGCATAATCCCTTCTGGCTCTCAACATTTTGGGGGGGATTTCTTTCAGTATTAAAACCTCCTGCCCCTGCACTTGAAGTTTGTTTTTAAAGGTGACTTGTAGGATTTCATTACATATTCTCCTTGTTGTAAAATAAACTACAATGTCTCTTGGTAGATGTTTCTGTCTGGCAACCCATGAATTGACACGGTAAATTTTGTCAATTTGCCATTCAAGATTTGCTTTTTGATCTCCCATTATCTGTGCAAATGCTTCTGAAAAGATCTCTCTCAAATTCTCTTGCTTATTTTCTTTGAGGCCTCTTATTCTCAAAGCAAATTCCATATCTCTATATTGTATCATTATCACATCGGCCTCAGCTCTTTCCGTCTTATTCTGGACATTTCCCATTTTATTTTCCAAATTCTCATTAGACTGCTTAATTTCTTCGACTTTTTCATATATTGCCTCAATATGGCCTGCCAGACCTTGGACTGCCATGATAATATCTTCTCTAATTTCCTGATTTCGTTTTTGAATGAACTCTTTAATTTGAGCCGTCTCCTCAGCAACATCTCGAATTTTATCCTCAAACACCGAAGTATTTTTTTTTCTATAACAGAGGCTTGTGTTTTAAGGGCTTCCTGCAACATTTCAAGTGTTAATATTGGTGGTTCCATTGGAACAGAGAGAGATTGCAATTTGGATGTTTGAGCTGGTGAGCTCCCAGCACTTTTAGGAACAATAGTCTTTATTTGTTTTGAAGCCATTTTTAGTTTCCAATTTAAATTTATTCAGCAACCAGAACAACAAATCCACCAAATCCAGAAATTTTCAGTCTTTAAATGATATCAATCCTTTTTTTAAAAAAAACACTGCTATAAGCTTTTTAACCTTTAATCTTCTTTCTTTCCAAGCAAAGATCTCTAATTTTAGACTGGGGCTGCCAGCGCTAAACAAAATTTTCCTTTTTAACTTTTGCTTTCACGCCCCATTAAAGCTCAATCGCCATCTTGGTTTCACTTTCTCCCCTTAGTAAATCAGAAGGAAGTAATACACATTTGGAGTTAAAGTTTAGTACTTGCAAATCTGATCTCTCCTGAGTTTGCTCAGCCTGCTTCCGAATGATGTTTTATTCCAAGTGTTGCTTGCAGGGGTGGTCGCGGCATCTTCTTCTGCTTAAAGCAGAAACGTCCCGGATCCGGAGCTCTGTCGGGCTTCCAGGGAGCTCTCACCCTTCGAGCCCCAGAATTGTTCCTGGGGCTTCTTGGGGAGCTCTACCTGCACCCATCTGCTCTCTTCCTCCCCTTTTCCCGGGGAGAAAGTTTTCAAGCCACTAGACAGCTGATTTGCGTTGTTCTAGCGGCTTTACGCGATCACGGGGCTGGCGCTCACAAAAGGAGCATCTTCGGCACCTACGGTGCCACCGGAAGTCCCCTAGACGGCAATATCAATTCTTAACAAATCAATTAACAAGATATAAAGTTACGTGGACAGGATACTCAGGCGGCTGAACACGACCACATGTTTATTGGACCCGTGTCCCTCCTGGTTGGTGCTGGCCTCCCGGGAGGTTACGCGAGGCTGGCTCCAGGGGATTATCAACGCTTCCTTGAGTGAGGGTGTCTTGCCATCCGCCTTGAAAGAGGCGGTGGTGAGGCCCCTCCTCAAGAAGCCTGCTCTGGATCCGGCTGTTTTAGCTAACTTATCGTCCGGTCTCCAACCTTCCCTTCTTGGCGAAGGTTGTTGAGAGTGTGGTGGCGTGACAGCTTCCTGGGTACCTGGATGAAGCTGTCTATCTGGATCCGCTCCAGTCTGGCTTCAGGCCTGGGCACAGCACGGAAACAGCATTGGTCGCGTTGGTGGATGATCTCTGGAGGGCTCGGGATAGGGGTTGTTCCTCTATCCTGGTCCTGTTAGATCTCTCAGCGGCTTTTGATACCATCGACCATGGTATCCTGCTGCGCCGGTTGGAGGGGTTGGGAGTGGGGGGCACCATCTTGCGGTGGTTCTCCTCCTATCTCTCCGACCAGTCACAGTTGGTGTTGACAGGGGGGCAGAGGTCGACCCTGAGGCACCTTGTTTGTGGGGTGCCTCAGGGGTCGGTCCTCTTGCCCCTTCTGTTCAACATTTATGTGAAGCCGCTGGGTGAGATCATCCGTGGCTTTGGGGTGGAGTTCCATCAGTACGCTGATGACACTCAGCTGTACATCTCCACCCCAGGCCATCCCAACGATGCCCTTGAAGTGATGTCCCGGTGCCTGAAGGCCGTGCGGATGTGGATGGGGAGTAACAGGCTTTGTCTCAACCCTTCCAAGACCGAGTGGCTGTGGCTTCCGGCGTCCCGATATAGCCAGCTGGTGCCATCGCTGGCTATTGGGGGCGAGTTATTGGCCCCCACGGAGAGGGCTCGCAACTTGGGCATCCTCCTGGATGCACGGCTGTCTTTAGAAGAGCATATGACGGCCGTGGCCAGGGGGGCTTTTCATCAGGTCCACCTGATTCGCCAGTTGCGCCCCTTTCTGGATCGGGACTCCTTACGCACAGTCACTCAGGCACTCGTCACTTCCCGCCTGGACTACTGCAATGCTCTCTACATGGGGCTCCCCTTGAGGAGCACCCGGAGGCTCCAACTGGTGCAGAATGCGGCCGCGCGGGGGATTATGGGAGCCAGGGGGCGCTCCCATGTGACACCTCTCCTGCGTGAGCTGCATTGGCTTCCAGTTGTCTTCCGGTTGCACTTCAAGGTGTTGGTTACCACCTTTAAAGCGCTCCATGGCATAGGACCTGGGTATTTGCAGGACCGCCTTCTGCCGCCGATAGCCTCCCACCGACCAGTACGCGCCCACAGAGAGGGACTCCTCAGGGTGCCGTCAGCCAGGCAATGTCGGCTGGCGACCCCCAGGGGGAGGGCCTTCTCTGTGGCAGCTCCTGCCCTCTGGAACGATTTGCCCCCAGAGATACGAAGGATATCGGATCTCCGGGTCTTTCGCCGTGCCCTGAAAACTTTTCTTTTCCATCAAGCAGGGCTGGCGTGAACCCCCTCCCCCTTTTTTAGTCTTTTTAGTTTTTTAGTTTTAAATTGTCATGGGGTTTTAAATTGAACTGTTTTAAATTGGGCCAGTTATATAATTCTTTTAATAATTTTAAATTTCGTATCTGCATGTGTTTTAGCTCTGGCTGTTCACCGCCCTGAGTCCACTAGGAGAAGGGCGGTATACAAATTGAAATAAATAAATAAATAAATAAATAAATAAATAAATAAATAAATAAATAAATGTTTAGATGGCTGATACCAGATGGCATACTGATAACGTGGCAAGAGAAAAAATACAAGGTGGACACGGTAGAGAAAGCGCAAGAATTCTATAAACTTCATTTTACACAGGAAGACGAACAAGAAAGTAGGGAAGAATTGGAGAGTAAAAGCCAAGATGAAGATCAAATAGAGGAAATAGAACGAGAAAGAGAAATAAGAAAGACACAAGAAAAAAAACAAAAAGAAAGAGAGAGTGTGAAAGGGAGAGTACGAAGGGAGACAAGAAACACAAAAAAAACCAACTCCAGTAAGAAATGGAAGAGGCAATCAAACTCTTCTCTGTAAATATAAACGGTTTAAATTCACCAAGAAAAAGAACACAAACATTTACTGCAAAAACTTGAAGCAGATGTGATATGTCTACAAGAAGTACACATTAAAAAGGGATACCAAAAGCTTTTAGAGAACCCAAAGTTAGGGATATTATATACATCATTAATACAAAAAAAGAAAAGAGGAATCACTATATATGTAAAAGAAAGAATAAAATCAAAATTAATTTTTTCGGATGAAGAAGGTAGAATTTTAATGGTAGAATTAGAAGTTGAACAAAAACAAACTTTACTAACAGTAATATATGCACCCAACAAAAACCAACACGAATTCTTCAAAAAGATACATAACAAAATAATAGAATTAGAATACAATAATATTTGCTTAATTGGGGACTATAACACAATAGCGGATGTTAAAAAAGATTATAAGAGTAACAAGAAAAATAAAAAGAAGAAAGATACATTACCAAAAGAATTTTTTGATATGGCAACAGAATTAAAACTTAGAGATGTATGGAGAGAAACACATAGTGTAGACAACCAATACACATTTTATTCGCCCCCACATCAATCCTGGTCCAGGATCGATATGGCCTGGATGGCAGCAGAAATTCGAACAGGACTAGAAGAAGTAGAGATAGGAGTTAATGACTGGGCAGATCATCATCCAATAATCACAAAATGGAAAGGACAAAAATGGTTTAAGTATATGCAGAGACAAAGAATACAGACTGATGCTAGAGAAAGAGCTGACACTATTTTTTACTGTAAATAAAAAAGAGGATACCTCAGTTCAAAACCTGTGGGACACAGTAAAAGCATATATCTGCGGATTAATGGTAGTTTATAAAGCGAGGAAAAATAAAGAAAGGAAATGTCAACAAGAAAAACTACAAGAAGAAATTAAAAAGGCAGAACATAAATTACAGGAAGACCCTCAAAATAAGAAATTAAAAGAAGAATGGAATATTCTTACCTCGATGACGGGCTTTGGAACCCCGAGAGGTGGCATGCCACAAAGAGGGGGCTGCAGGATTTTTTAAAACTGTCTTTGTCCAAACTTTTAAGGGGTTTGGGGAGGGGGGAGGGGGGTTGGACAGGGACTAGGGTTGTGGGTTTGGGGGATAACCCACTTAGGGGAGGGTCGGACCGGGCCAGGATGTGCGGCGGGGGGTGGGGGGGATCCGGGGGTAACAGGGGGGTCAAGCTTGTCCAGACTGTGTTTCCATCATTGGTACTGTGAGTGGGAGGGGTAGATATGGCGGGAGTAGGGGGCCATATCATGTTAAGGGAGCACGCACCCGCTGTCTTCAAGCGGTAGGGCGCTCCGGCCCCCATAGCTCCACTCGTTCTCCAGGTTGCACAGACCCTCAGGGCCTGGGCCTTCGACTGATGTTGTGCAACGCCAGGTCTGTAGTAAATAAAGCCCCCCTCATTTGTGATCTTATTCAGGAGGGGGGAGCGGACCTGGCGGGTATTACGGAGACCTGGTTGGGCCCAGAGGGAGGGGTCCCTCTGGTAGAAATGTGCCCACCAGGCTTCCATGCATTCCATCAGCTGAGGCCTCAGGGGAGGGGCGGGGGAGTAGCGGTTATTATTAGTGAAGGCCTTAGGCCGAGGGAGACCACTGTTCCTCAGACAGCCGGTTGTGAGTCCCTCCTTGTGAAGTGGGGTCATGGGGTTCAGATGGGCTTGTTCTTTTTTTTTTATTTTTTTTTTTATTTTTTTTTATTGAAAAAGTTTTAAAAACAAACATATTTTCCCCACAACCCCCCCCAACCCCCCTCCCCCTCCCCGACTTCCCAGAGCAGAACACAAGGTATTTCTATTGATCTTTAACAATAATCTAAATTGCATAACCAATCATTAAACTAACATCCCTATAAAAAAAAGTTCTTAACCCCCCATATATAAAATCCTATTTCTTAAACATAATACTTCTAATGTCACTTATATAACGCTTATACAAATAAAAGAAATCATTCATAAGCTATTTGATATTTTTTGGTCTGATACTTATTTTGTATATAATCTATCCATCTTCTCCAGTCCTGTATGTACCTTTCTTGTGTGTGATCCTTCAGATATGCTGAAATTTTAGCCATTTCAGCTAAATTAGTTACTTTCAATATCCAGTCATCAATAGTAGGCAAAAAGTCCTTCTTCCAGTATTGTGCTACCAACAATCTTGCTGCTGTTATCAGGTTCAAAATCAATTTAGTCTCTGCAACTGTACAGTCCGTAGTTATACCCAGTAAAAACAACTGTGGAGTAAATTTCAGTCTCTTTTTGAGAATATTCTGCATCACCCACCAAATCTTTATCCAAAATGCTTTGATTTTTCTACAAGTCCACCATATATGATAATAAGTTGCATCATCACAGTCACATCTCCAACATTTAGCTTGCACATTAGAATACATACATGATAATTTTTTAGGATCTAAATGCCATCTATAAAACATTTTATAAAAATTTTCTCTTAAATTTTGTGCTTGTGTAAATTTCACATTTCTAATCCAAATCTTTTCCCAAGTTTCCATCATTACTGGCTCTTGAAAATTTTGTGCCCATTTAATCATACAGTCTTTAACCAATTCCGTCTCAGAATCTATTTCCAATAAAGCATTATACAACCTTTTAATATGCATTTGTTTTTGATCTCTAATTTGTTTTACCAGATTCTCCTCATTTTGCACAAAGCCAATTTTTTGATCTTCCTTCCATCTAGCTTGAAGTTGACCATACTGAAACCATGTATAAGTTATACCTTCTTCTCTCAGTATATCTAAAGATTTCAAGTACATTACCCCCCTTTCCATAATAAGAAGCTCTTTATAGGTAATCACCTCCTGTTTTTGTTCTATACTTATATTTTCTATTGCGTGTCTAGGATTTGCCCATAAAGGTATCTTATAATTTAACTTATATTGATATTTTTTCCAAACCCTTAACAAAGCATTTCTTAATATATGAACCTTAAATACTTTATCCACTTTTTTGTCATATAACAAATAGGCATGCCATCCATATAACAAATCATAACCTTCTAAATTATGATTTGTTATATGGATGGCATGCCTATTTGTTATATCGCTCGCTCGCAGATGGGCTTGTTGATCACGTACCTGGCTCCCTGCCACATGGCTGCAGCCCTGCCCGAGCTACTCAACGTTATCGCCGCGGTGGCGGTTGATACCCCCAGACTTATGGTCATGGGGGATTTCAACCTGCCATCCACGGGTGAGGCATCTGAGGTGGCTTGGGAGTTCATGGCTTCCATGACGGCCATGGACCTGACCCAGCTAATTCATGGCCCTACGCACAGGGGGGGAAACACACTGGACCTGGTTTTTGTCTCTGGACAGTGGTTGAGTGATCTTGAGATAGGGGACATAGTCATTGAGCCCTTGTCATGGTCGGATCACTCTCTCCTTCGCCTTGACCTTCGAACCGCGGTACCCCCGCCGCAGGGAGGCAGAACTGGTAAGATGGTACCGCCCCAGGAACCTGATGGAACCTGATAGGTTCCAAAGGGAGCTTGGGCCAATCCCCGAGGATCTTGCACACGCCTCGACTGGAGACCTAGTGGCCGCTTGGGATAGAGCGGCTGCTGGAGCTCTGGATCGAGTCGTGCCTTTGCGGCCTCTGACCCGGCGCCGTTCTCACCTGGCTCCTTGGTTTACTGAGGAGCTGAGGGAGATGAAGCGCCGGAAAAGACGCCTAGAGAGTAGTTGGAGGGCTAGTCTTTCTGAATCGGACCAGACACTGGTAAGATCTCATATTAAGAATTACCTAGTGGCGATAAAAGCAGCAAAATGTACTCATTGTGCTGCTCTTATTGCGTCATTAGATAATCGCCCGGCTGCCCTGTTTAGGGTGACCCGCTCCCTGCTCCACCAGGAAGCGCGGGAGGACCCCTTGGAGGGAAGAGCCGAGGACTTTGTTCAATATCTGCATGACAAAATCACTCAGATTCGGGAAGGTCTGGACTCCGACTGGGTAGGTCCAGCGAGGGTGACGGGGGCAGGTCTTGAGAATGTTATCTGGGACGAGTTTGATCCTGTGACCCCAGATGACGTGGACAGGATTCTGGGTAGACTGAATGCGACCACATGTTTGTTGGACCCGTGTCCCTCCTGGTTAGTACTGGCTTCCCGGGAGGTGATGCGAGGCTGGCTCCAGGGGATTATAAATGCTTCATTGGGTGAGGGTGCCTTCCCCGCCGCCTTGAAGGAGGCGGTGGTGAGGCCTCTCCTCAAGAAGCCTTCCCTGGACCCAGCAGTATTGGCTAATTATCGTCCAGTCTCCAACCTTCGCTTCGTTGCGAAGGTTGTTGAGAGTGTGGTTGCACGACAGCTTCCCCAGTACCTGGATGAAACGTCGTATCTAGATCCGTTCCAGTCGGGTTTCAGGCCTGGGTACAGCACGGAAACGGCATTGGTCGCGTTGGTTGATGATCTCTGGAGGGCTCGGGACAGGGGTTGCTCCTCTGTCTTGGTCCTATTAGATCTCTCAGCGGCTTTTGATACCATCGACCATGGTATCATGCTGCACCGGTTGGAAGAGTTGGGGGTGGGAGGCACCGTATTACGGTGGTTCTCCTCCTTTCTCTCCGACCGGTCGCAGTCTGTGTTGACAGGGGGGCAGAGGTCGACCCCGAGGCCCCTCATATGTGGGGTGCCGCAGGGATCGGTCCTCTCGCCCCTTTTGTTCAACATTTATGTAAAGCCGCTGGGCGAGATCATCCGTGGTTTCGGAGTGAAGTACCATCAGTACGCTGACGACACCCAGCTGTACATCTCCACCCCGGACCACCCCAACGATGCCCTTGAAGTGATGTCCCGGTGCCTGGAGGCCGTACGGATGTGGATGGGGAGGAACAGGCTCAGGCTCAACCCATCCAAGACTGAGTGGCTGTGGTTTCCGACGTCCCGATATAGTCAGCTGGTGCCATCGCTGACTATTGGGGGTGAATCATTGGCCCCCACGGAAAGGGCTCGCAACTTGGGCATCCTCCTGGATTCACGGCTGTCTCTAGAAGAGCACTTGACGGCCGTGACCGGGAGGTTTTTTCATCAGGTTCGCCTGATCCACCCTTTCTAGATCGGGACTCCCTACACACGGTCACTCATGCCCTCGTCACCTCTCGTCTGGACTATTGTAACGGTCTCTACATGGGGCTCCCCTTGAGGTGCACTCGGAGGCTCCAACTGTCGCAGAGTGCGGCCGCGCGGGTGGTTATGGGAGCAACGTGGAGCTTCCATGTAACACCTCTCCTGCACGAGCTGCACTGGCTCCCGGTGGTCTTCCGAGTGCGCTTCAAGGTTCTGGTTACCACCTTTAAAGCGCTCCATGGCTTAGGACCTGGTTATCTACGGGACCGCCTGCTACCACCAATAGCCTCCCACCGGCCAGTACGCTCCCATAGAGAGGGGCTCCTCCAGGTGCCGTTGGCCAAACAATTTCGACTGGCAGCCCCTAGGGGGAGAGCCTTCTCTGTGGGGGCACCTACAATCTGGAACAAGCTCCCCCCGGAGATATGGAGGATCCCGGATCTGCGCACCTTCCATTGCATGCTTAAAATGTTTTTATTTCATCAAGCTGGCCTGGCCTAAATCTTCTCCCTTTTAAAATTTTAAAATTTAAATTTTAAACACTAATTTTAATTTGTTTAATTATGGGATATTTTTAAAATTTAGCCAAATTGTTTAATCTGTCTTAATCTATTTTAAATTTTGTATTTCTGTGTTTTATCTTTTGGCTGTTCACCGCCCTGAGTCCTTCGGGAGAAGGGCGGTATAGAAATTTAATAAAATAAAATAAATAAAATAAAATTATAAAATATAAAATTAATTTGATAACTCAAAAGGAAATAGCCCAGAAAATAAAGATGTCAAAACAAAATTATTTCGAACATGCCAACAAAACTGGTAGATGGTTGGCCTATAAATTAAAAAAGGAAAAGGACAAAAGAATGATATATCAATTACAAGATGAGAATGGGACAATGCAATATAGTAGGGAAGAAAAAAAGAAAATTATCCAAAAAATCTATACTGTCAGGAGGATATAATAGAAGAAAAAGCCAAACAATACATAAAGGGAACAAATTTGAATAAAATCACAGAAGAGCAAAAAGAAATATTAAATAGACCGATAACTGTGACAGAACTTGATATGGCATTGAAAAAAAAAAAAAACAATAAAACACCTGGTCCAGACAGGCTCCCTGTGGAGATATATAAAAACACCCAAGAAACGCTAGGATGGATAATGTTGGAGATATTCAACGCTGGAGGAGGCAAAAATACCGATAACATGGACAGAAACAATTATCACTCTGATTCCCAAAGAAGACACAGACCACCAACAAATCCAAAACTACAGACCAATCTCACTATTAAACACAGATTACAAAATATTTGCATCAATAGTAGCCGAGAGAATTAAAAAAATATTGAACAAATATATACATCCGGACCAAAACAGATTTTTGACAGGCAGACAAATCAAAAACAACATGAGAACAATAATAAATACTCTAGAATTTTATGAAACACACCCTGAAAAACAAGCTTCACTGGTTTTCCTTGAGGCCCAAAAGACATTTGATAATTTGAATTGGAAATTTATAATAAGGCAATTGGAATTTATGGAATTTGGGACAACATTTGAAAAGATAATTGAAAAAATTTACACCAAACAAACGGCAAGGGTAATTATGAATGAGGACACTACAGAACAATTCGATATAACAAAAGGGGTGAGACAAGGGTGCCCACTCTCTCCACTTCTATTTATTTTAACCCTAGAAATGCTTTTGATGAAAATTAGAGAAGACCAAGAAATAAAAGGTCTAAGAATAAAGAAAGAAGAATATAAGGTACAGGCTTTTGCCGATGATTTGGTGTTTATCCTGGAGGAACCATTAGAATCAGGACCAAAATTGATACAAAAAATAGAAGAATTTGGTGAAGTAGCGGGACTCAAGATTAATAAAAATAAATCCAAATTAATAACTAAAAATCTTACAAAAAATCAAGAAAAAAATTGGAACGTAGTATAAAAATACAAACAACCAAGAAAATAAAATATTTAGGGATTTGGTTTACAGCTAAATGTTCCTCAATCAAAGAAGACAATTATGATGAAATTCTACAGCAAATTAAAAAAGATTTAGAAAACTGGAAAAACTTACAGATCTCATTATTGGGGAGGATCACTACGATCAAAATGAACATATTGCCAAAAATACTATTTTTATTCCAGGTTGTTCCAATAAAATTAGAGAAATTTTTTTTGAAGCTTTAAATAAAATAGTTACTAAATTCATATGGCAGGGGAAAAGACCAACAATTAGACTCAAATTTTTACAAGATACAAAAGATAAAGGGGGATTAGCACTTCCAGAATGGGAATTATATTACCAAGCTTCTATCCTAACCTGGCTAAAAGAGTGGATAGAATTAAGAGATAAAAGAATCTTAGCAATAGAGGGACACAATTTACAAATAGAATGGCATGCATTCCTTTGGGACGAAAAACACAAAACACGTAACTATTTCAGAAGACACATATTAAGGAACGCATTGCTACAAATCTGGATAAAAATAAAAAAACAGCATTATACAAAAATACTAATCTGGATTTCACCAATGGAAGCATTAAAACACCTAAATTTAATTGAGATGGATAAGATTATAAGATATAGGAGCGCTCGCCACGCGAATGGACGCCTCTGTTGATCCAGCGCGAATGCGTCTGTCATCTTGGAATGGCAGACCTGAGGCTGCGATGAGCTGATAAGCAGTGGGAAGACAAGATAATCGGAACAGACAGTGTCAGTATATGGGATCTGCCAGAACACCATAATACTACCAGAACTTTAAGAAGTGAGATCGGTCTTTTTGGGTCAGAGGGCTCACGGCAAGAGATTGAGTGGCGACTGAGTGGAGAATGAATCAGCAGAATAATTTCAACTGTCAAGATGGCAACGAGGAGAAACAACGACTTCGGAGAAGCAGAGGTACAGACAGGAAAAGCTGGTGAAAACTGTGAGTGAACAGCAATCGGGTGAGAAAGTTGACGCTGCGGAGAGGCAGAAGGGGCTAAGATCGGGACCGAGAAGAAAAGAAGTAGAGAGAGCTGCCATTGCAGCGAACTAAGAGAGGAAGAGAACTGACTGCTTGAACTGCGAAGGAAAGAGAGGACTATTATACGATAACTGAACTCATATTTGAACGGAGGACTTGAGAATATCGAGGTGATAGAAGGAGAGCATTGACTATAAGAATTAAGAATAGATACAAGATATAAAAAATCTGTGAGAAGTCAAGAGCCGTATTTGAAAAAGCACTAAAGACTTGAACCTTTGAGAAACGGTTGTTGAACGGTTGTTGAAAAGAATATTAGTTTAATAGCATTTAATAATTTCTGAATAGTATTTAATAGTATCTTTGTCAGTTCCATCATCCTTTGTTTTGCTCTTTTCTTGCTCTTGTTTCTCCCCCCCTCATATTATTGTTGGGTGATTAATTAATTAATTTGATGATAAATGAGAAGTAATCAATTACTAACTATTAATTAAGTATTAATTATTAAGTACTAATCACATAGTTTATTATAGTATTAACTGAAATATACAAGATAGGCTTAACATAAGATATAGATATACATGGTTATCAATAAGAGATTTTGACCTTGATCTAATTTTACTTTTACATGTTTATATACAGATTTCCCTGCCTAGTAATTTAAGATTATACTGATTAACTTAATATAGAATATAATTATTATAGAATATATAGAATATAAGTTTATAAGATATAAGATTGTATAAGATATAAGATTCTATCGATTAACATACTGGTAGCTTACTAGTGGGATATTATAGACCAACACGAGAAAGAAAGAAAGAAAGAAAGAAAGAAAGAAAGAAAGAAAGAAAGAAAGAAAGAAAGAAAGAAAGAAAGAAAGAAAGAAAAGAAAAGAAGAAGAAGAAGAAGAAGAAGAAGAAGAAGAAGAAGAAGAAGAAGAAGAAGAAGAAGAAGAAGAAGAAGAGAAATAGGCAGATAATAGTGGATGATAGTGTGGAAAAATATTTACAAGATTCTGGGAGATCAGAGTAGAATACTGAAAGAAATGACAAGCCTCACCACAACAACTCTAAAGGCAGGGAAGAAAACCACGTCAAACCCAATGATTACAATGGCATCTCCCTCAACTCAACAGTCAACTGAAGGACAAACGAAGATGGAAAGATTTATTGTAACCCCAACTATGCAGACAATGCAATGCAAACCACCTTAACGCTAATACAAGAGACGGTTAAAATGCAGGAAACAATGTTTAGTAACCACAATGAGATGAAAACAGATATCCAGAATCTAGATAGTAAAATGAATGCTATACAAGAATCAATTCATAAGAATGAGCAAAAAATAAAAAGTGTTGAGGCTAAAGTGGAACAAAATGAAAGGAAACTGGAACAGGTAGACCAAACGATGATGGCCCTGAACAAAGATTTCGAGGATTCAGTGATACAATTGGAAATGGACCAGGCGGCATTCTATCTGAGATTTCAGAATGTAACTGAAGGAAAGGAGGAAGATCTGGGACAAGTAATGGCAGAGATCATTGCAGAAATGAATGAGGTATACCAAATCCAGACAGACTACGCCAGACGACACAAATTACCAAGGAAGGTCTATATCAGATTCGTTAGGAAAAAGGTCCATGATATAGTTTACAACATAACCAGAGAAGAACCGATGATGTATAAGGGGGAAGAAATCATAACCCTGAAACAAGTCCCCAGAAGAGTAAGGGAGTTACGGAGAGACTACTGTTTCCTGGCCACTCAATTGAACAAACGAAACATCTTGTTCAGATGGATATTGCCAGAAGGAATGCTAATCACGAGGCAAGGAAAAAAACTAAAAATAGATAGCCTAGTGACAGCACAAGACTTCCTGGACCAATTGATAGGAACGGAAGAGGAGCAGAGTAGTAAAGAGGAAGTGGAGACCATAAATCAGGAAGAAGAAACCCCACACCAACGAGACATCAAAGAAGGACCTTCGGAAAAGAAAAACACAGAAGAAAGAGAGAACAGAGACACAAAAGGAAGCAAAACAAGAACACAAAGGGTCACAAGGGTGAATAAATACTAATACTTGACAGAGAATTTAAAAATGGAAGACTGGAAACTTCTATCGATAAATGTGAATGGACTGAATGCAACAATAAAGAGAAGACGGACATTTACAAAATTAGCCAAACAAAATATAGATATAATATGTCTCCAGGAGGTCCATATACGGAAACAGGATGAAAGATATCTGGAGTATAGTAAATTAGGGAAAGTATACACAGCACTATCGGGGGAAAAAAGGGGTCGCAATATATGTTAAGGGAGGGATTGTTGCTACACAAAAATATGCGGATCCTAAAGGAAGAACACTAATGGTGGAAATAAAGAGAGGAATTCTACCAATATTGTTAGCAGTTATTTATGCATCCAACAAAAACCAGGGAGAGTATTATAAAAAAACTACATGAACAGATAATTAGGATGGATTACAGAAACATTTGTATTGTGGGGGACTATAATGGGATAATAGATATAGAAAAAGACTATAATAGCAGTAAAGACAATAGGAAAAAAAGGAATATATTACCTAGAACATTCTTTAATATGGTAGAAGAATTAAATCTAACAGATATCTGGAGGACCCTACACCTCAACGAAAAAAAGTATACCTTTTATTCTAACCCCCACGCATTGTGGTCCAGAATAGATATGTTATGGGCAAATAAAGAATTAGGATTGGAAATAGAAACAATAGAAATTACCCCCAATTTATGGGCAGATCATAACCCTTTGGAAGTAAATTGGAGAGCCCCCCAAAAAAAAGAAAGAAAGGAAAAGATTCCACCATTAGGAGAGGATGAAAGAGAAATGCTAAATAAAGAAATAACAATAGAAGAGCTAAGAGTGGCAATTTTGAGACTTAAAAACAATAAAACACCAGGCCCATATGGTCTTCCAGGAGAAATTTATAAAAAACTAGATGAAATCATAGAACCAAAATTATTGGAGATTTGTAATGAGGCCCTATTGGAAGCAAAGATACCAGAATCGTGGAGGGAAGCATACATTACATTACTTCCGAAAGAAGGTACAGACCAAAAACAAATAAAAAACTATAGACCGATATCCCTCTTAAACACGGACTATAAAATGTTTATGAATATAATTGCAGAAAGATTGAAAAAGATACTAAATGCCATCATACATGCAGATCAAAATGGCTTCCTACCAGATAGACAAATATTTATTTATTGTTTATTTATTGGTTCAATTTATATGCTGCCCTTCTCCGGAGACTCAGGGCGGCTTACAATGCGTTAAGCAATAGCCTTCATACTTTTGTATATACCTGCTTAGTAGGGCTTTCGCCCCCCCCCCCAGCGGTGTTCTTTTTATACAAAGTCAGCTTATTGCCCCCACAAACCAGGTCCTCATTTTACCTACCTCGAAAGGATGGAAGGCTGAGTCAACCTTGAGCCTGGTGAGATTTGAACTTGCAGTAATTGCAGGCAGGAATAATATAAGAATAATTGTAGATACCCTAGAGCACACCCGGAGAAACAAATGCCCCTTGTTTTTTTGGATGCCCAAAAAGCCTTAGACAATCTAAAATGACAATTTATGATTGAGCAAATTAAATTAATGAAATTCGGAATTAAATTTAAGAAAATGATAGAAACAATATATAAACTACAAAGGGCAAAAATAATATTAAATGGGGATATTACAAACATTTTTCAAATAAGGAAAGGGGTAAGACAAGGGTGCCCATTGTCACCATTGTTATTCATTTTGATATTAGAAACCCTGCTAAACAGAATTAGGAAGAATAGTGAGATAAAAGGATTAAAGATTAGAAGAGAGGAATATAAGGCACAGGCCTTTGCGGATGATGTAGCACTCATTATAGAGGAACCCTTGGAATTGGGCCCAATACTATTGCAGGAAATGGGAAAGTATGGGGAAGTAGCTGGATTTAAACTAAATAAAGGGAAAATGAAACTATTGGTTAAAAATTTAACAGCAATACAGAAGAAAGAATTAGAAAAGGAATTAGACCTACAAATAGTTAAAAAAAATCAAATATCTAGGGATTTGGTTATCAGCAAGATGCTCAGCTTTAAAAGAAGACAATTATATAGCCCTGGTTCAAAAAATAAAAAGGGATTTGGAAAAATGGGGGAAATTGCAATTATCATTTTTGGGCAGGATAGCCTCGATCAAGATGAATATTCTGCCCCAAATATTGTATTTATTTCAAATGATACCCATTATTTTGGATAAAAAATTCTTTACAGAACTCAATAAAATTATCAGAAAATTTATCTGGGCAGGGAAAAAAGCAAGAATAAAATTGCAATCACTACAGGACAATAGAAGTAGGGGAAGTTTTGGACTCCCGGCTTGGGAAATATACCACAAAGCGGCCACTCTAGTATGGATAAGAGAGTGGGTTAACCTAAGGAATAAAAGAATCCTAACCTTGGAAGGACATGACCTACAAAGAGGGTGGCATGCCTTTTTGTGGGATAAAAAGAACAAGACCAAAACATACTTTCATAGACATAAGATTAGAGAAGCACTAATACAAATATGGGAGGAAATTAGAAGGAAACAGTATATGAAAATCCTGAATTGGCTATCAACCATGGAAGCCATGATATATCCCAATACAATAGAGATTAGCAAAATGATTAGTTATATAGAGCTCCTAGACAATCAAGGAAAACTCAAAAGCAACCAGTCCCTAGGTGAGCAGGGAATACATATTGACTGGTGGCCATATTTGCAGATACAATCCAGATACAAAAAAGATATAGAAGAATTTGGTATTGAGGTGGAAGCAAATCAATTAGATAAATTATTGGTAGGTCCAGAAAAAAAATATTATCCAGACTATACAATTACCTATTAGATTATGACAGGGCAGAAGAGGTGGTAAAAGAACCAATGATAGCGTGGGCCAAAAATATTGGACATAATATAAATTTGGATGAATGGGAAATGATTTGGAACAGAAACTACAAATTAACAAAAGCGGCATCATATAAAGAAAACCAATATAAAATGTTATAGAGATGGCATCTAGCACCTGCAAAATTGTCAAAAATCTATCTGAATGTAAGTCCTAAATGTTGGAAGTGTGGATATCACCAAGGTACCTTCTTTCATATGTGGGGGTCATGTCCCAAAGCGAAGAGGTATTGGAGTAAAATACAAAATTGGCTACAAGAATTAATTAATAATAAAATCGAATTGATTCCAGAAACTTTTCTCCTGGGAGTACTAAAGACTAAATATGATAAAAAAACAGGATATTTAATCATACACATACTCACAGCAGCGAGAATAACATATGCACAATATTGGAAAGGAAACAATATACCACCAGAGGAATGTATTATTCAGAAAATATTTGGGTGTGCCGAAATGAATAAATTAACATTAGAACTAAATGAAAAAGAAGATTCAGAATAATATACGGTGTGGGATAATTGGTACAGGTGGATTGATAACCGAATTAAAAATGGATGAAAATTAGTATAAAGTTTAAGATATACTGTATATATATACTTGGAGTTATAGAATATATAGGAAAAATTAATCTAACCTGTGGGAAAAGTAACACTGTCTGATCAATTATGTATTGGAATTATGGAAAACGGAAAAAACTACAATAAAAATATTTTTTTAAAAAAGATTATAAGATATAGGGATGTGTTAAAAGAACAAGGAAATTTGAAATCGAAAGAGGAATTAGAACAGGATTTAAATAGGGAAATTGATTGATGGACATATATGCAAGTTCAGTCTAAACATAGAGAAGATACAAAATTATATGAAATACAAAATGAGCAACATGAACTAGACAAAATTATACAAGGGACAGAGGAGAAATTAATTAGTAGGATTTATAAATTTTTACTGCGTTACAAGATGGAAGACGAGGTAGTTAAAGAAACAATGATTAAATGGGCCAAAAATTTTAATTATAATATAGAACTGGAGAGATGGGAGAAAATGTGGCAAATAAATACAAAATTAACTATGTCTGCAGCATTCAAGGAGAACCAGTTGAAGATGTTCTACAGATGGCACCTCCCACCGGCAAGGCTTGCTAAGATGTTCCCGAACAGCTCGCCAATATGTTGGAAATGCAACAAGATCTATGAAACATATTATCATCTTTGGTGGACTTGCCCGGGCACAAAAAGTTTTGGGCTAAAATCAAGAAATGGCTAGAAAAAATAACGGATCAACCGATTGATAGGAAACCAGAGACATTTTTATTAGGAATATTCACTAGAAAATATACTACAGAAATAAAATACTTGATTTTACATATTATAACGGCCGCACAAATATCATTTGCACAAAATTGGAAAAATAAAAATACACCAACAGAGGAAGAATTGATAAAAAAAATCTTAGAGTGTGCCGAGATGGACAAATTAACAAAAGAACTTAAAGAAAAGGAAGATACGGATTTTTTTTTTTTTTTTAATTTGATTTATATGCCGCCCTTCTCCGGAGACTCAGGGTGGCTTACAATGCGTTAAGCAATAGCCTTCATTCTTTTGTATATTTTATACAAAGTCAGCTTATTGCCCCCACAAACTGGGTCCTCATTTCACCTACCTTAGAAAGGATGGAAGGCTGAGTCAACCTTGAGCCTTGGAGAGATTCGAACCAGCAGAAATTGCAGGCAGCTGTGTTAATAACAGGGTGCACTAAACCCCTGTACTATCAAGGCTCTTCCTTATTATGTAGTATGGAATAAATGGTACAACTGGTTGAAGATTAGAAATAGTGAACAATAAGAACTTTGCGTTCTTCACTGTGTTCTTTTATTTACCAGCTGAGCTCATTATTTCTGGACTATCAGGCTTTCCGTAGCTTGCCAAGAATTGTTATCAGTAAGCTAAACTGCGCATGTCATCCACCCATATTTCTTCACACACACTTTCCTTTGTTCTCTTGCCAGAAAGGTCTGGCTGAGAAATAGCCGGCACGAACTTTTTCAAAAATGTAACAATTAATTTTTTTAGATAGTGAGATGTTTTATTTTCTTTATAACAAATAAATGAGTTTAATTAGAAGATATATCTTCGGGGTTTTGTTTTCTTAAAGTATGCTGGCAAGGAAAAGTCTCGATCCACTCCTCTTAATCAAGGTGCGATTATCCCAAAGCAGAATGGGATTAATCAGCGCCCTGACAAAGGGAGAAGTTATAAATGTAAAATGTTTATAGGACGAGGTATAAAATGTACAAAATTAATATCATGATTGTTAGGAATTATAATGTAAATAAGAGAAAAAAGGACAAGAAGGAAAAGAACAGTATAAGGGGAAATGGGGGAAGATGTAAATATTAGAAGATGACCGTTACGAAACAGTTGTAAAAAGGGAACTTATACTATGTGTTTTGTGTTTTGTGTTTTTTATATTGTGTTGTGTTATATATATAATTTTTTTAAAAAAAGATACAGAAGGATCTTTGTTTGTTTCCCCTTTTTCTATTTCTTCCATTGTTAATTGCAATGTAATTTTCGAAATTCTCCTTTTTATTATTGCTACCCACATAATCATTTAATTTTCCATAATCAATCTCCTTGTCTTTGTCTTCTTCTTTATTGTCAATCTCTTTTTCTTGCTTCTCATTAGTTGTTTCTTTGTCAGCTTGAATGTATCCTAAGTCAGTTTTTTGGTCATCAAGTTTCAATTTTCCATGCAAGATTGTGGTCATTTCCCTTATTTCCATTTTCAATGATAAGCACATCATTTTCATCATTTCCTTAAGTTCCTGCACCATTTTGTTCTTTCTAGGTTAATATTATTCCAATTGAAGTTACGTTACAATCCTCTTTTTTTTTTCAAAGCCAAAACACTTGTGAACAAACAAAGCCTTCTTAAAAATTCTCACACGCTGTTATCCCTTTCAAGGTCCAAGTTTTTTTCCTTTCCAAAACAAAGATTCAGTGTTGCAATATTTTTTTTCTCCTGAAGATGGCTCTCTGTAATCCGCTATTACAATCAACAAGCTGGAAAAGTATCCATTTTGTTTGCTTTCGGCTTTAAACAATTTTTACTTATTTAATTTTTCTTCTTCTTCTTTTTCACCTTTATATGCACCAAATCAATTTAAAGTTCAGTCCAAATCTGCATAGTCCAAGTTCAAGGTTACATTCCAATTTAGTTTCAATTTAAAGTCATTAACTGGTCCTTTCTGTTACAAGCTTTTCTTCCTTCTTTATCCTTCCTCCTTTTAAAGTTCCCAAATTAAAGAAGAGTCTTTTCGGGTTCTTAATTCTTCTGATTTTTTTTTTTTTAAGTTCTCCAAATACTTAAATCCAAAAAAATAATTTTCAGATCGTGTTTTATCACTTTATAGTTTCCGCCTTAATCTTCTTTTCCCATCATTTCCCACGCCTATTAGCCGCTGTTATCACGCCAGGACATTTACAATTATTTTTAAAAATCCTCTTTTTTTCTTTCTGCCTATGAGTTATATATCACTCACCCGGCATTAATATTCCGCTCAATTCTCCACTCCTGAACAGTGCTTGGTCTGGTTGCCCCAGCTTACTGGCGGTCGTAATGGCCGCCGCCCCCCCCCCCCCCCCACTGCAGAGTCAGAGAGAATTTCCTCTGACCTCTGAGGAACTTGCCTGTTCCTCTTGGTCTTCCAAGGTGCCTCTCTTTCTTCCCTGTCCCTACAGGACAGATTCGGTCCAAAGACCCCTCTGCAGCGGTTTGTCAGCCCGGGATTTTGTGGAGCTCATCAGAGCCCGCTAATCCCCAACTGTCTCACCGGGACGCTTCCGGTTGATTCCCAGAAGGATCTTGACAGACTTGAACATTGGGCACTATCTAACAAAATGAAATACAATGGTGAAAAAAGTAAGGTTCTACATTTAGGCAAGAAAAACAAATGCACAGGTACAGTATATGTGGTACCTTGCTCAATAGTAGTAACTGTGAAAGGGATCTTGGAGTCCTAGTGGACAACCATTTAAATATGAGCCAGCAGTGTGCAGCAGCTGCCAAAAAAGCCAACACAGGTCAAGGCTGTATAAACAGAGGGATAGAATCAAGATCACATGAAGTGTTAATACCACTTTATAATGCCTTGGTAAGGCCACACTTGGAATACTGTGTTCAGTTTTGGTTGCCATGATGTAAAAAAGATGTTGAGACTCTAGAAAGAGTGCAAAGAAGAGCAACAAAGATGATTAGGGGACTGGAGGCTAAAACATATGAAGAACGGTTGCAGGAACTGGGTATGTCTAGTTTAATAAAAAGAAGGACTAGGGGAGACATGATAGCAGTATTCCAATATCACAGGGGCTGCCACAAAGAAGAGGGAGACGAGCTATTCTCCAAAGCACCTGAGGGTAGGACAAGAAGCAATGGGTGGAAACTAATCAAGGAAAGAAGCAACTTAGAACTAAGGAGAAATTTCCTGACAGTTAGAACAATTAATCAGTGGAACAACTTGCCTCCAGAAGTTGTGAATGCTCCAACACTGGAAGTTTTTAAGAAGAGATTGCACAACCATTTGTCTGAACTGGTATAGGGTTTCCTGTCTGAGCAGGGAGCTGGACTAGAAGACAGCCAAGTTCCCATCCAACTCTATATTCTATTCTATTCTATTCTATTCTATTCTATTCTATTCTATTCTATTCTATTCTATTCTATTCTATTCTATTCTATTCTATTCTATTCTATTCTATTCTATTCTATTCTATTCTTTCATACATTTTCATGTCCTGTTCCTGAAACTAAGAAGCCATGCCCTCCAACTCTTAAAAACATCCAATAGTCCAGGGGTCTCCAACCCCTGGGACACAACCTACTACTGGGCCTTGAGTCTTTTGGAACCGGGCCGTGGAAGTGGTGGTTGAGAGTCTGTGTTCATGCGCATATCCCCACTTACACGAGCAGTATGCAAGCATGTGTGCATGCACTCCATTTCAGCAAGAAGCAGACATGTGTGCCCGCTGCTTGTGCAAATGGAGCTGTGCACGTCCTCACCCACTGCTCATATGAAAACATCCCTCCCCCCCCCCGCCAGTCTGCAAAGCCAAAACAGTTGGGGAACTCTGCAATAGCTCCATGTCTGCCCTACCTGAACATCTGACTCTCACTGGGAAAGTCTTCATCTGTAGAGACAAATGTCAACTTGCAAAGCTTTCAAGTTGCCATAAGCAGGAGGGGGGGGGGCAGAACTGACGGAGCTGATTGATTTCCCTAACCGAAACTACATTCCACAAATGCCTTTCTATAGATTGTGTCCTAGGTTACCGGAGTCAGTAGGAGGGCTTTGGGTTTCACAGGCCACCAACATGGTCAATTGGAGAATGTGATTTATGACATGGCCAGGGAGGAGGGGGGAGACAGGGTCATGGGGGACCGTAAATCTACGTGAGGTCAATTCTAACTGCATCAGAATATTGCCGGAATGGTGCTCCTAATAAATGACTGTATTTCTTTTGAAGTTTGGCTCGTGGCTCATGTATTAATTAGGGCATCTTTCGGTAACTTCACAACAATCATCAATCTTTGAGTTCCTTCAGTCTCCAATATGGTTGATTATTAGCATGTACCCTAGGTCTTTCTTTTCCAGGATTCAGGAAATGCTGGGCAATTTGGAGTCTCTGTTTATATTTCCTACAAGGCCCTTGAGCATCACTCTGGAGCACTGTGGGAAGCTCTCCTGGAATCCTTATGTAACTCTCTTTCTCTGAAGCCCCTGAGAATTACAGTATTAATACAGTAGAGTATATAATCATGAGATGATGCCCAGTTCTCAAAAACTGCTAATGGAGCAGCAGGGTTGGTTATGTCAAGGAAAGTATGTTGCTAACTGAATGAAAGCCATTTTAAGAAGTATAGGTAGTCCTTGACTTATGACTATTTGTTTCGTCACTGTGCTGAAAAAAGTGACCTACAACCAATCACAGTGTCCCCGCAATTATGTGATCCCAATTCAGGTGTTTGCAACCAGCATCTATTTACAAAGATTACAGCATCTTGCGGTCATATAATCACCATTTGTTACCTTCCCAGGTAGCTTCCAACATGCAAGGTCAATGGGGGGAAGCCAGATTCACTTAATGACCATGTGATTTGCTTAATGACCCTGGCAGAAAAGGTCATAAAATCAGGCACAGTCACGTGATAACTCACCTAACAAATGCATTGCTTAGTGATGGAAGTTCCAGTCACCATTGTGGTTGTAAGTTGAGGACTACCTGTGTTACATTATCAATTTTGCATGTAGAGAAAGATAGAGGATAAAAACCTGTATTTGAGGGTCCTTGGTGCTCTCTGAGCTTGGTTGATTTCTTGCAGATGTTACATTACCCAAATGAGGTAACATCATTTGTTACAAACCTATATTAGGAGCCATGGTGGCACAGTTGTTAGAATGCAGTATTGTGGGCTAACTCTGCCTACAGCCAGGAGTTCGATCCTGACCAGCTCAAGGTTGACTTAGCTTTCCATCCTTCCGAGGTCAGTAAAATGAGGACCCAGATTGTTGGGGGCAATATGCTGGCATTTGTAAACCGCTTAAAGAGTGCTACATGAAGCGGTATATAAGTCTAAGTGCTATTGCTATTTGTTCTTCAGTTGGTGCAATCTCCTATTACAAATGAACAATCTATTGCCCAGTCTGGGTTGGCAACCACACTTTGGTGATATCTGTTATCTAATATCTTTTTTTTTTTTTTACTTTAATAAAGACAGGTATGCAGTGTTATTCCAGATTTTCTGGGTTTGGAAGAAAAATATTCTACTTGTCCCAAACCAAAACTGGATATGAGGCATTGGACTGACTGAGCAGGGAATGGTGATATGGAGCTGATGTCACAGTTCCAAACCAAGCCAGCAAAAGAAGAGGCCACACTGTGAGCAGAACGGGTCTCTTTACTGGAGTCTCAGCTTGGCACATGGTGAACAATACAAGTAAAAATGTTTCTAGCCAGCATTACTGGCTTCTGCTAGTCAGCTGGCTATATGGACTCAGTGTCATATTCTGCTCTACAAGGTGATTCGAACCATTGAAAACACGACTCGCAGGCAAAGAACGAGGTTGTAAACGGGTTTACTTTTCATTTCTTGGAGCAGTCACACACGAACGTTAATTGACAAACATAAAGTCGGCGTTGGGAGCAGCTGCCTCCCAACGCTATTTATACAAACTCAAAATAAACCGGACGCCCTATTAGCCAATCGGCATTGCTTCCAGGTGCCGCCCTTTTTTGGGATGGCGGGTGATAGCCAATCGGCATTGCTTCCGGGTGCCGCCCTTTTTTGGGATGGCGGGCAATGTCAGTTCCCTACGCTGCCCCGGCCGTGGGGTGACCGTCCGCCTCCAAGTAAGGTATTAACACCTGCCACCCACCCTTCACCAAAGTGCACAGCTAACAACCACCCACCACCACCAGACATCGTCGCAGCAGCCCGCTTCTTGGATTTCTTCGTTAGGTAGGGTTTTCCCCTGTCAGCAACGGATCTGCAGCAACTCCCCTCCCCATGCTATGTCGAGACGGCTTGAATCTCGACAGGCGGCCCCCTCTACCAGGAGTCCACCTGCAAAACATGAAAGAGATAGATTAGATTGTGGGACCCGGTTTGTTGGGGTTATTTTTATGATAGGAATTTAAGAGTTTAGGAGCTTTCAGGTCCGTATCCGCCACCCAAGAAGCCTCAGCTAAAGGATAACCCTTCCATTTCACTAGATACTGAAGCCTGCCATTACGGATCCAGGAATCAAGAATGCCATCCAATTCGTAGTGGTCATCCTTTACAGGGCCTGGACCCTGTGTACCCCCTCTGTTTGCCACCGGTTTCAACAAACTACAATGAAAAGTGGGATGAATTTTTCCCAAATATGGTGGTAATTTTAGAACTACCGTAACTGGATTGATTACCCTTTGGATCCTGAATGGGCCTAGATATTGGGGTCCAAGATTTTTAAATGGGGTTTTCAACTTTACATACTTAGTGGATAGGTAAACAAGATCCCCTAATTGGAATGGTTTATGGCTAGCTCGTTTTTTGTCCGCTTGCACTTTGTATTCATTCGCCGCCTTGTCCAGGGCTGCTTTTACTTGCGGCCACACTTTACTTATATTGGTACTCCATTCAGCTGGAGCTGGGGGTGTTTGTCCCGAACTTGGACCACTTAATTCGGGGATAGCATTGAACTCTTTTCCGGTGACAATTTTAAACGGAGATGCTCCGGTACTCCGATGCATGGTGTTGTTGTATGCTACCTCAGCAAACGGTAACAGGTCCGACCAATCGTTTTGTTGATAGGACACGTAGCACCATAAGTAACACTCTACCATTGAGTTTGCTCGTTCCGCTGTGCCATTAGTACTGGGATGGTAGGCTGTACTTAGTCCTTGAGAAGAGCCAATCAGGGTTATAAAGTTACGCCAGAACCGTGCCATGAACTGAACTCCCCTATCCGAGATAATACATCGTGGAACCCCATGTAGACGATACACGTGCTGGATAAACATCTTTGAAAGTTTCCGGGCTGAAGGCAATCCTTTACATGGAACAAAGTGCGCTTGCTTGGAGAAAAGATTGACTATGGTCCAAATTACGGTATTCCCATCGCTCTCCGGGAGCTCTACGATAAAATCCATAGTGATTTCCTCCCAAGGCCCCGTAGGACTGGCTACAGGCTATAAGAGACCCAAGGGCCGACCGGGCTTTGGTTTAGTCGTTGCACATATAGAGCAGTCTCTAACATATCGTTTAATATCCTTGCGCATTTGGGGCCACCAGAATTGCCGTCTTGTTAGATGTAAAGTTTTGAGGAATCCGAAATGACCACCCAATTTTGAGTCGTGACAGCGCCGTAATACTGATCGGTGCAATGCTGCTGGTACGTAAATCCAAACCCCCATCCAAGCTAACCCATTGCGGTGTGTCAATATGGACTTGTGAGTCTGGGCCCACATGTCTTTCGCCATTTCACGACGCAGGTCTTCTTGCCATACGCTGTCCGTCGCCTGTAAAGAGGGTTCGGCCAGAGTTTTAGGTATCATTGCTTGGACAATATCCTCTCTCCTACTATGAAATTGAGGCATTTGTGACAAGGCGTCCGCTAGGAAGTTCTTCTCTCCAGGTACGTATTTCAGGTCGAACTTGAATCGCTGGAAATACTGTGCCCAGCGTACCTGTTTGGGGGACAGTTTTCTGGGCGTTTGGAGAGCCTGTAGGTTTTTATGGTCCGTCCATACTTCGAATTTGGTGCCACTCCCCTCCAAGAGGTGACGCCACATAAGTAATGCCCAGCGAACGGCAAAGGCCTCTTTCTCCCAGATCGCCCAAGCTCTTTCAGTCGGCGTTAGTTTGCGAGATGTGTAGGCACACGGATACAGCACTTCTCCCTCCCCTTTTTGAAGTAACACCGCCCCTACAGCCACGTCGCTGGCGTCCGCCTGTACTATAAACATGAGGGCCGGATTAGGGTGTTTCAAAACCGGTTCCCGAGCAAAGAGCCTTTTTAGCTGTTCAAAAGCTTGCTGACACTCGATTGTCCAGTTCAACCTTTGGCTGGGTTTGGCCTTCGCACCAGTATGTTTAGTACGCAATAGATCCGTTAGCGGTAAGGCCACTTGGGCAAAGGCTGGTATAAATTGTCTATAAAAGTTGGCAAAGCCAAGGAAACTCTGCAACTGTTTCTGTGTGGTAGGGGCTTGCCACTCCAGGACTGTTTTTACTTTATTCCGATCCATTTCTACCCCGGTGCCCGAAATGCGATATCCCAAATAATCTAGTTGGGTGCGATGGAAGTCGTATTTGGACAACTTTACAAAGAGGCGTGCAGCCAGCAAGTTGTTTAGCACCCGGCGTACTAATTGCACATGTTCCTCCATTTTTTAGTGTAGATCAGTATATCATCGAGATATACCAGTACTCCGCGATAAAGATGCTCGTGCAATACCTCGTTGATAACCTGCATGAATACGGCAGGCACACCCTGTAATCCAAATGGCATTACTTTGAACTTATAACTGCCCAATGGGCAATTAAAGGTGGTTTTCCACTCATCGCCTTGCTTTATACGCACACGGTAATATACTTCACGCAGGTCCAATTTTGTAAAGATCTTTCCCATAGACAGTACTGCCAGGTGATCTTTGATTAACGGTAGAGGGTATAGATATTCTACGCACACTGCGTTCAGATCTCGGAAGTCAACACAAAGATGGAGCCCCCCGTCTTTCTTTTTCCGGAACAATACAGGGGCAGCCATTCGTGATCTGCTGGGCTCAATAAACCCTCTCGCCAAATTCCGATCGATGTACTTCCGGAGTTCTTCCAATTCAGGTGGTGTCATAGCGTACATTCGAGGCTTTGGTAGTTTAACCCCCGGGAGTAATTCGATAGCGCAGTCAGTGGTTCTATGGGGGGGGGTAATACCTTAGCCCCCTCCTCATTAAACACCTCACCCAAGTCTCGGTACACCTCCGGGAACCCCCCTGACACTTCCTCTTGGCCCCTGGCCGGCTCGGACTGTTCTTCTGACTCTGTCTTTGATTCAAGAACCAGACGTAATTTCCGATACCCCCCTTCCCACCATATATGAGGCTTCCACTGATCCAGCCAAGCTAGTCCTAAAATAAGGGGTTCAATCATTCGTTCTATGATCACAAACCTTATAGTCTCTTTATGCTCCCCTATTTGTAATTCCACAGGCTCGGTAACGTGTTTGGATGGAGACCCGCCCAACACCGACCCATCCATCTGTTCAAAACGTATAGGGGTTTTCAGCTGCGCTTTACGCAATCCCAGGTCATCAGCTATTGCTTTGCTCATTAAACATCGAGTGCACCCTGAATCTATGAAAGCACCCCTGTGACTCGCTTGGGAGGTGCGCAGGTTTTGCATGACAACTGGTATCACAAAGGGGCGAACGGGTGCACTTACCATGGGATCGTTTGGATCGCTGTCCTCTTCATCGAAGTTGGTTATGGGGTCTTCTTCCGTTCCCACGGGGCTCTTTACTTCTTGGGGTTTGGGATGTGGACCACCACGTGGACTTTGAGTGGCTAACTGGGATTGATCTGGACTTATACGAGCTCGGCCCCTGGGTGTACGACCCACCCCAGTTGGAGTTGTCTTGGTCTGGACGGGAGGTAGGGGGCAGTCCAGCGCTCGATGACTGGGTTGGTCACAACGAAAACAGCAAAACGTGCCATGGCCTGCCGACTCAGCTGGTCGCATGGGGAAAGAACTGTTCCAACCTGAAGCCCTCGGAATGGGCGGCCTCTCCGCCGGGCGTCGTTGCTGAATAGTGTCGCCCCCTCCCCCGAGGCCTAAACTCCCGCAACCCCACATCCAGGTCTATGGCTGCCTTGAACCACTCCATTAAGCGAGGTGGCAACCCTCTATAAACACATGCTTGTCTAATTTCTTTATCCAACCCCAGCCGAAAATGATGCACTAACAAACGGTCTGGCCAGGCTCAAAGCCGTCCCGCAAGAGCCCTAAACTCCTTTATATATTCCCTAATGGGGCGGCCCCGTTGTTTTAAAGACACTAACTCCCCCTCCACCATCTGGGTACGAGTGTCATCCTCGAACCGGCTCCTTAATGCTTCTAAAAACTAACCAACATCAATTAGTTCCCTCGCGTGGTCGCTATGGAGGTCCGCAACCCAATCTGTGGCCTCCCCTGTTAACACGTTCGTAATAGCGACCACCATGGACCATTGAGAGGGATATAGGTGTCCATAGAGATCCAAATAACTGAGTACCTGACTCAAAAAGAGGGAGACACGGTCAGCACTACCATCGAATGTGGTTTGTAATGGAGGGGGTCCCCAGACCTGCTGCTGGCCGGGCACCCAGATGGGGGGGGCTCAGGTGGAGGACAGGCCTCCCTTGTATCCCTCCTTTCCTCCCTCCGTGAGCCCTCATGCTGCCAGGGCCCATCGTATCCTGTAGTAACTACACCCTGCCGTCTGGGTCCCTCTTGATCTAACCCCCTCAGGGCACCCCCCACTGACGCGGCGGTTGGCGTCGCTGTTAATTGATCCGCTTGCTGGGGCCGGCCTATAGCTAGTCGTAGTTTCGGGCTAGCCAAATGGAAACGGCTGTCCGTGCCTCTAGGTCGCCCCCCCTCTTGCCAAGCCGATGAAGCCTCCGTTCTGGCCATCCACGGTTGCCATGAGGGGGCGTCCCAAAAGCTCGCTTCTCCAAATCTCTCCCTCAGGATATCAAGCGTTGAGGATCCCAGGCCCGTAGAGTAACTCCACTCCCCGTCGTCGTCCTCAAGCCAACGTCGCTCCCGCCAACCCTGGAAAGCGGCGTCTCCCGAACGGGGTTTTGAAGACGTGGCTACCCCGACACCCACCAGGGCAGGGCTATGCCACCACTCCCCTGACAATGTCTTCTTTCCATTAGTGCCAGCTGGCTCTGCCAGTGCTTCATGCACCCCCAGCCCCTGTTGAGACGATCTATCTTTCGGTTGCACAACAGGTGGGTCAGGTCCGCTGGGTGCATCTGGAACCACCTCCTCGGCCGCGGCTTCGGCCCCATTTCCCAGCACTGGGGTTCCAGCCTCCACACCCTCTGCCATCTCGTCCCAGAGAAATAAGAAGGGTAATCAAAACGCCGACTTTCTGTCGTATTCTGCTCTCCAAGGTGATTCGAACCGTTGAAAACATGACTCGCAGGCAAAGAACGAGGTTGTAAACAGGTTTACTTTTCATTTCTTGGAGCAGTCACACACGAACGTTAATTGACAAACATAAAGTTGGCGTTGGGAGCGGCTGCCTCCCAACGCTATTTATACAAACTCAAAATAAACCAGGCGCCCTATTAGCCAATCAGCATTGCTTCCGGGTGCCACCCTTTTTTGGGACAGCGGGTGATAGCCAATTGGCATTGCTTCCGGGTGCCGCCCTTTTTTGGGACAGCGGGCGATGTCAGTTCCCTACGCTGCCCCGGCCACGGGGTGACCGTCCGCCTCCAAGTAAGGTATTAACACCTGCCACCCACCCTTCACCAAAGTGCACAGCTAACAACCCCTCACCACCACCAGACATTGTCGCAGCAGCCCACTTCTTGGATTTCTTCATTAGGTAGGGTTTTCCCCTGTCAGCAACGGATCTGCAGCAACTCCCCTCCCCGGCTTGAATCTCAACACTCAGCACGTCCCGCCCTCCTATTCCTGGTTGCTCCCAGCTGGCTCCAGCAAGTACTCTTCGAGCCAAGTTGCTCCTTGGCCGGTTCCAGCAAGTACTCTTCAGGCCTGGATGGCTTCTGAACCAACCACAGCCGGCTTGCCTTCCTGGCTCCTCTCCCAGTGTGAGTCCCATCACCCGACACACATCTGTGTCCCCCATGCACCCCCTCCCCCTGCGCATGTGTGGCAACTCCGAAACGGCACATTGTGGCAACTTTGAATGGCATGCTGTCTTAGACATTGACAGGCGGCCCCTCTACCAAGGGGAATGTAGCTGGAAGAGAACAAGCATATGCACAGATTAGTGGACCTGCAGCTCACCCCAGGTGTCCTGCCTGGGCTTCAAGGGATTTTCTTTATGAAACTTGTTGATCAGTCTGTCCGCCCGTACATCTCGGCTCCTCACCCATGAGGCCTCAGCCATGGGGTACCCTTTCCAATGGACTAAGTACTGCAGGGTACTGCACCCAAGAATCTAATACTTGGCCTATTTCGTAGTGGGTGTCCCCATCCACCATTATGGGTCTGGGCGGGTATGGGGTCAAGGGTGTACTGCTTGATGCCACCACTGGCTTCAGCAGGCTGCTATGGAAGACCGGATGGACCTTCCCCAGTAGGGGTGGGAGTTGTAACTGCACTGTCATGGGGTTGATTATTCTGACTATGGGGAATGGACCCAGGTATTTCAGACCCAGCTTTTTGCAAGGCAGCTTCAGCTTAAGGTACTTTGTGGAGAGGTACACCTTTTCCCCTACACAGAATGGCTTTTGTGGTGACCTTTTCTTATTCGCCTGGAGTTTTTGGGTTTCAGCTGCTTTTATCAATGCCTGCTTGACATTCCCACAGACTCCCCGCAGGTTATCCATCCACTCCATCAGGCTGCCTAGTGAGGGGGCCTCCCAAGGGAGCTTGGGAATAGGGACGAAGTCCATCCCATGTACCACCACCGTAAAGGGTGTCTGCCCCGTCTGCTGTGTACGACATATGCCACCTCTGTGAATGGCAGAAGCTCTGCCCCATCATTCTGCTGATAGGTGACGTAACACCGGAGATACTGCTCAACCATAGCATAGGCCAGTGATGGTTAACCTTTTTGGTGCCGAGTGCCCAAAGCATGCACACACACGCATGAATGCACATGCATGTGCCACAACCCCCAAAATGCAATGTGAGTGCCCCCTGCGCATGTGCCCTGCGCATGCATGCACGTTTCCTGTGCATGCACCCCCCCTTTGGTTTTCAGTAGGTTGGTGATCGGCAAAGCTACTCAGGCAAAGGAGGGTATAAACTGCCTATAGAAGTTTGCAAACCCCAGGAAACTCTGCAACTGCTTACATGTCCTGGGAGCCTGCCACTCCAGGACAGCTTTCACCTTGGCGGGATCCATCTCCACCCCCCTACTGGATATCCGGTAACCCAAATAGTGCAAAGGGGTGCGATGAAACTCACACTTTGACAGTTTTACATATAGATGTGCCGCAAGTAGTTTTTTCAATACCTGCCAGACCAGTTGGATATGTTCATCCATGGTCTCTGTATAAACTGAAGTATCGTTCAGGTAGACCAATATGCCCTTGTACAGGTGTTCATGCAGCACCTTGTTGATAAGTTGCATG
Source organism: Pituophis catenifer annectens (assembly GCF_029215685.1). Taxonomy (NCBI): domain Eukaryota; kingdom Metazoa; phylum Chordata; class Lepidosauria; order Squamata; family Colubridae; genus Pituophis; species Pituophis catenifer. The sequence continues at coordinate 46,424,664 of NW_027256885.1, forward strand.
AACACTGCAGGGGCCCCCTGCAACCTAAACGGCATCACCTTAAACTGGTAGCTCCCCAGGGGGCAGTTGAAGGCCATTTTCCACTCGTCCCCATCCCTTATGCGAACCCTGTAGTATGCCTCACATAGGTCCAACTTAGTGAAGAGGTTACCTCTAGCCAGGTGGGGCAACATGTCCTTCATCAGGGGTAGCGGGTACATGTTTTCAATACACACACTGTTTATGCCCTGAAGGTCCGTACACAAGTGCATCGACCCATCTTTTTTCTCCTTAAACAACATGGGGGCAGCAATCCTGGAACGTGCTGGCTGGATGAATCCCCTAGCCAGGTTCTTTGAAGTGTTCCCTCCTTTCTTCTTATGCTCATTTCTGACCTCTTCCTTCACAGAATCATCTGCTTCAAGAGTGGAAGCAAGATATGGACAAACAGATCCATCAGCTTCACAAGGAGAACGAATCCATCCAGGCGCTGGTGGACATGTTACATGACAACCTCCTCCTTCTCCACAAAGAGAGCTTTGAAAAGCAGCTGCTGGTATGTTGATGTTTCTACTTGCACATCAATGTTACGTTGCAAGTCTCAAAACTGAAGGGACAAAACAGAAGGAGATATGAAACCACTGATGGGAAAATGAGTCACCCAGGGGCAGTTATGCAAAGAATTAGGAAGAAGAATTTCATGAAAGCAGTTGCATTTTGGCGGAAAAACTCTTTCCCAGAAGCTATTTTCAGCCTCTCTTCTTCCTGTTTCTCTTCCCATCCAAAGTTTAAACAGGTAGAAGTGAAAGCTGAGGAACTTCGGACTGCCAATAGGCGCCTCCAGCATCAGGTCAAGGATTTGAAGGAAGAGATCTGTCTGCATGAGTTAGATACCTCTGTTACCTCCATCCAATCTGAGATTGAAAGCAATTTAGGTGATGCTCCAGGAGCTCCTGGACAGACACCAAAGGTAAAACAAAAGGATACAGCTGGGAGGTGTTCTGACCTAGGCTTCCTTAGAAAGTAAACAGCACAAACCTAGTCCCGGCAAACCTCTTTTATTTATACGACTGTAAATTACTGTATTTTTCAGACTATAAGACGCACCTTTTTCCCCCAAAAAAGAGGGTGAAAATCTGGGTGCATCTTATAGTCCTAATGTAGCCCCATCCACCTGCCGGCCCCCACCCTTCGGACTTTTTCAGCCTCCACGTGTCGCATTTTTGGGCGGTCACAGGTGGCGGGGATCTGAGTCGGGGCAAAGCCTGAGGAACAAGCTTCTTTGGGGCTGTCTGGGGCTGGGAATCTGCCCAGCGGCTTCGGTGAACAAGGTGGGCCCCATGGTTCATGGCTGCTTCCCCCTCTGGCCGCCCAGTGGGCAGCTCAGGGCAGACAATGGCCACAATGATTTCACTCCCCAGCAATGTGAGGAGCCACTGCCACCATCGCCTAAGCCCTCTCCGCGCCCGGGAACCGAGCTGAGCTGAGTGGGAGCCCCTAAAGCTTTTATTTTAAAGTTTTATCCCTCCTTTCCAGCCACTGCTGCCTGTTGGCCCGATGCAATCCATAGAGCCACATTTCAGGCAGCAGCCGGTTCCCCTGCAATGTGCATCAGGGAACCAGGGAGGAAAGCATTTTCAGGTGGCAGCGCCAGCCACACACCACATTTTTGGATTCGGGGAGGGAATTGCAGCGCTGCCGCCTGAAAATGCTTTCCTCCCCGATGCACATTGCAGAGCCGGGAAGTGGGGTGGGGGGTTGATCGGCCATTTGAAGGGTAAGGGGGAAGATGCACGCTCTTAACTTTGCACGTGCCATGGTCGGTGTTGGAGGAGGAGAGGTGGAAGAGCTAGGGGTGCTGATGCTCTGGCCCTCTGCACCCCCACCCTCAGGCTGCCCCTACAACTTTGTCTCCCTAGAATGGCTGCAGCAGTGGCTGGACGAATCGACGCCCCCCCAAAGCCATTGATAACATGGCCTGTTTCTGCTCCTGCAGCAAGCTGCACCCGGATAAGTTCTCCACCGTCAAGCGGGTCTTGGAGGACATGGCCGACTACTTCTACCATCAAGTTTTTATTTTTTTAAAATTTATACATATCATTATGTGAATGGTGTGCTGTTTAAGTATCATACATTTCAATACCGATAAACATATTCAAACTATTACATTCCATTTTCCTTATTCCATATTATTTATCCCTATCTTTTACACAAAATTTTTATTTTCATATAAATATTAATAAGCATGCAATAACATCTAAACCAATATGCTTTAACATCCATATTATCCGTATTATCTTTCATTATAATTTCAATAGTATAACCCTCAAGTAGAAAAAATATGGAATTGCCCGTCTGTTTTCTTTTCTCCTGTACACCGTATTTCACCCAATTTTACAACAATCCATCTCCTTTCCTCTTCTTTCTCCTCCCTCTCTTCCCTTCTCCCCTCTCTTTCTCTCTACTTCCCTCCTTCCTTCTCTTCTTCCCTCTTCTTCCCTCTCTCCTTCTCCTCTCCCCTCTCTATTTCCCCTCTCTCTTCTTCTCCACTTCTCTCTTCTTCCCTTTCTACTCTTCTCCTCCCCTCCACTTCCCTCTCTCCTTTCCCCTCTCTACCCTTACTCTTTCTCCCCTCCTCTCCTACTCCCTTCCACTCCACTCCACTCCATTTCCCTCTCTCTTTTCGTTGTTGTATATAATATTCCCAATACCTACAGGATATGGTGTATTTTCCAATTAATATCTTTTTCAACTATAACTATACAACTTCTTAAAGTTACATTCAAAAATAAAAGAAACAGACTTAATCACTTAAACATGTGTTGTTGATAATAATAATCATAATTATATCATAATATTGATTAATCTTCATGTTAATAATTTTACACACATCATCATTCTAATCATTCATATATATATATATATATATATATATATATATATATATATATATATATATATGCAACTACAATATTATTTTTTTAATACTAACATCACTTCACCCATGTAACACCTCTCCTGCGCGAGCTGCACTGGCTCCCGGTGGTCTTCCGGGTGCGATTCAAGGTGCTGGTCACCACCTTTAAAGCGCTCCATGGCTTAGGACCTGGGTATATAGGAGATCACCTGCTGCCACCGATAGCCTCCCACCGGCCAATACGCTCCCACAGAGAGGGACTCCTCAGGGTGCCGTCAGCCAAACAATGTCGACTGGTGACACCCAGGGGGAGAGCCTTCTCTGTGGGGGCACCTGCCCTCTGGAATGAACTGCCCCTGGAGGTTTGCATGATCCCCGACCTACGTACCTTTCGCCATGCCCTTAAGACTCTTTTGTTCCAACAGGCCAGGCTGGCCTAGAAAATGATTTTTTTTTTAATTGAAAAAGTTTTACAAATACAAATTTTCCCCTCATTTTTACCCCCCCTTCCCTCCCTAACCCTCCCCAACCCCCCCTCCTCCCATGACTTCCCCAAGGTGAAATCCGTCCACATTATATTATGTCATACTTTAACACCCTTCTATTCTCCCCCCTGTGTACTATACATTTTATTCATAATATTAAGCTATTGTACCCCCTACGTACTATACATTTCTACATAACATTCAGCTAAAAGCTATCTGGTACTTTCTAGTTTGGTATTTATTCTGCACATAATCTATCCATTTCTTCCACTCCCATACATAGGTCTCTTGAGTCCGGTCTTTTAAGTATGCTGATATCTTCGCCATTTCTGCAAAACTGGCCACCTTCAAAGTCCATTCTTGAATTGTAGGCATAACATCCCTTTTCCAATATTGACCGATCAATAACTTAGCTGCTGTCACCATATACAATATCAATTTTGTTTCACCCACTGAAAAGCCCTTAACTATACCCAGTAAAAACAATTGAGGAGAAAATTGGATTTTTTTCTTCAGAACATTTTGCATAACCCACCAAATTTTTATCCAGAAAGCCTTTACTTTCTTGCAGGTCCACCATATATGATAATATGTAGCATCTAAGCAATCACATCTCCAACATTTTGGTTGAACATTAGGATACATACACGACAATTTCTTAGGATCTAAATGCCACCTATAAAACATTTTATAGAAATTTTCCCTCAAATTCTGTGACTGTGTAAATTTAACATTCTGAACCCATATTTTTTCCCACGTTTCCATCATAACTGGTTCTGCAAAATTTTGCACCCATTTTATCATACAGTCTTTAACCAATTCATTTTCTGAATCTCTTTCTAACAAAACATTATAAACCCTCTTAATATGCATTGGGCCTGTCTTTTTTTATCTGTCTAACCAATTCTTCTTCGTGCAACATTAATCCAATTTTATGATCTTCTCTCCATCTCAGTTGAAGTTGATTATACTGTAACCAAGTTAAATTAATCCCTTCTTCCAACAGTAAGTTTAATGTCTTTAATTGCAATCTGCCCCCATCACAAAAAAAGTACTTCTTTATATAACCCCCCCCCCGAGTGACTTTATATTTATATTCCGTATGATGTGATCAAGATCCAACCATAACGGTATTTTATAATCCCATTTGAGCCGGTGCTTCTTCCATACTCTCATCAAGGAGTTTCTAAGCATATGGCTGTTAAATACTTTATCCACCTTGTTCTCATAAAATAGGTATGCATGCCAGCCAAATTCAAGGTCATGACTCTCTATATTCAATATTCCAGTCTTTGTTCTTCCAAACCAGTCACTTGCTTGTGTCAACGCTGCTGCTTCATAATACAGTCGCAGGTTTGGAAGTTTAAGACCACCCCTTTCACGAACATCTTGCATAATTTTCAGTTTGACTCTTGGCTTTTTCTCGTTCCAAACAAACTTATTCACTCCTTCTTGCCATTCTGTCAATTGTTTATCATTTTTAAGCACCGGAATCATTTGAAACAAAAATAAAAATCTAGGTAGAACATTCATTTTAACTGCTGCTATTCTTCCAAGTAGAGACAGCTGCAGTTTTTTCCAAGTTTCCATATCCTTTTGTACCTTTCGCCACAACACCTCATAATTGTTTTGGAACAGTTTTATATTTGAATCTGCAACTTGAACTCCTAGATATCTCACCTTTGGTACTATTTCAAAACCTGCCTTCCTTTCCAATTCCTTCTTTTGATCAATTGTCATATGTTTAACTATCATCTTAGTTTTTTTCTGATTCAGTCTGAATCCTGATACCATACCATATTCTTCTATAATGTCTTTCATCTGAATTATTGATTCCATCGGCCGTGTTAGGGTAACAACCAGATCATCTGCAAATGCCCTTGTTCTGTAATCCTCTTGCCTTATCACTATTCCCTTCAACGTGCTCGAGTCCCGTATTGTATTCAGCAAGACTTCTAGAGTTAAAATAAACAACAACGGGCATAACGGACAACCTTGTCTTGTACCTTTTTCTATACTGAAATTTGCAGTTAAACTTCCATTAATGATAATTTGTGCTGTTTGCTCTTGATAGATTGCTGAAACCGCCTGTACAAACTGGTCCCCAAAGTCCATTTTTTTAAAAGTCTTTAATAGAAAGTTCCAATTTACTCGATCAAAGGCCTTCTCCGCATCCAAAAACACCAGCACTGCAGAGATCTGTTTATTCTTCTCAAGATATTCCAATAAATCTATAATTTGCCTCACATTATCCTTCATGTATCTGCCTTCTATAAATCCTGCTTGATCATGATGAATCACCTCTTGAATAACTGGCATTAGTCTGTTGGCTAATACTTTCGCAAAAATTTTATAATCCGTATTCAGGAGAGATATTGGTCTAAAATTTTCCGGTTTTGTAGAACCTGCTTCCTCTTTCGGTATCAAAGAGACAAAACCTGCTTTCCATGAAGGGGGTATTTTCCCCCCTTGTTGTATACTACAAAATAAATCTTTAAGATGTTCAATCATTTCTGCTTGTAGAGTTTTATAATACACCGCAGTTAAACCATCTGTTCCTGGAGCTTTAGCTGTTTTCAGTTGTTTAATAGCAACAATAATCTCCTCAGCTGTTATTGGTAGACTCGTTCTTTCCTTTTGAACACTAGAAATTTTTATAACTCTCTTTTCTTCTAAATATTTATTTATAAGTTCATTCTGTATATCATCTTTAGCATATAATTTAGTATAATAATCTAAGAAGGCTTCTTTGATTAATCTTTGTTGAAATACTTCCTTCCCTCCATACTCAATACTACCAATAGTCCGAGTACTCTGCTGCTTCCTCAGCGTGTAAGCCAACCACCTGCCCGGTTTGTTAGTGTTGCAAAATGTATTATGTTTCGCAAATTGTAAATTAGTTGCTGCTTGTTCCGCTGTAAGCATTTGAAATTGATCTTTCAAAAGTTATATAAATCCTTGTAATTTTTCATCTGTTGGATTTTTTATAAGCAACTGCTCTTTTTTCTTTATCTCCCCTTCCAGTTCTAATCTTTTTCTTTGTCGATTTGATTTATGTTTAGAATTCATATAAATCAGTACCCCCCCACATATACGCCTTACTCGCATCCCAAACAATTTCAATAGGGGTACCCTTGTTCAAGTTCATTTCAAAAAATTCCTTCATTTGTTTTTTAAGTTCATTTACATTCTTTTCATATCTAAACAAGTTTTCATTTACTCTCCACGATCTTCTCTCATTCTTTCCCATTTCTATTTCTATCCATACCGGGCTATGGTCAGTTAAAGTCCTCGGAAATATCTTTGTTTTCTTTGTTTTTAAAAGTAAGTCAGCCGTGAGTAGAATAAAGTCGATCCTAGAAAAGGATCTATGTCTATCTGAAAAAAAAGTAAAATCCAGTTCTTTTGGGTTATGCACTCTCCATATATCTTTCAGTTCCAAATCTTCTTTCATATCAAAAAAGATCTATGGTAGTTTAACACATGACTTTGCCAAACTCTTTTTATCTTTTTTAGAATCTATTACTCCATTCCAGTCTCCCATAAGTAAAATAGATCTATAATCCCATTGTAATATTTTAGAGTATAATATTTTATAAAAATTTTCTTGTTGCTGATTAGGAGCATAAATTCCAATCACCAAAGTTGGCCCATTATCTGTAAAAAGTTCAATTGCTATATATCTTCCACAGTCATCTGCTTCTATGATTTTTGCTGGCAATCTTTTATTTATATAAATCACTACGCCATTCTTTTTCTCCAAATTTGAAGCTATAAAATGTGCTCCTAATCTAGAATTTATCAAGTATTTTTGATCTTGTGTTCTAATATGAGTTTCTTGTAAACAAATAACATCATTATTAAATTGTCTCAGATAATGAAATATCTTTCTTCTTTTCTGTGGTGAGTTCAGTCCGTTCACATTCCAAGATAAAAACTTAATTGTCATTTGTAGTGTCCTGAAGCGTTAAGAGCATTTGCTGAAGCTTCTGTTCCAAACTTGTAGTCTTCGGCTTAGCTCCTCCCATGGCTTCAGATTTTTGTGTTTTGCCATTAACTCCCTGCTTGTCTTGTGGTGGCTTTGACCTCTGCTGTTGTTGTTTCTCTACCATTTGTTTGTAAGCTGCTCGAGTTATACGCTGGTCTTTAGCATTGTGCAACATCAAATCAAGGTCCGCTGCCACGTCTCTTGTATTTTTAGGTGGTTCACCTATAGGCCCTAAGGGAAGATCCAGCAGCGGTTGATCTAAAAAACCCCCTGTTGCTCCTTGAGTTTCCATTGCCTCCATCTCCATCTGTTTCCGCTGCTCTTCAAACTCTTGTTCTAGTTGCTTCTCTTTCTCACCCTCCTCTATATGTAACACTGAAGATGTGTGTGGAGATGTTGTGCCAGCTTTAAAAACATTAAAGTAAAATTCTTCTGCTTTTTCAACAGTATTTAATCGATATCTCTCTCCTTGATACCTCAATATTATGCCAATTGGAGCATCCCATCTAAATGGAATTTGTTGTTTCTTTAATTCAGTCACCAAAAAACCAAAATCTTTTCTATCTTTTAGCATCTTAGGTGGCAATTCTTTGTAGATCCCAATCTCTCTTCCATCCACTTGAATAGTAGAAACAAAAGACTTTTGTAAAATATCATTTCTTATTTTTCTATCTGTAAAATAGATCACCACATCTCTAGGCAATTGCCTTTGCCTTGCCACCCAAGAATTCACTCTATAGACCTTATCAATCTTGCATAAAATCTCCTCAGGATCAACCTTTAACATTACAGCAAGAGCATCAGCACAAACCCTTCTCAAGTCCTCTCTGTTGTTTTCTTTTATGCCTCTGAGTCTAACAGCAAACTCCATAAATCTAAATTGCATCATTGTCACTTCATTTTCAATCCTTTGTGTTTTATTGTCAACATCAGAAATTTTATGATCAGCTTCCTTCATTTTGGACTCTACTTATGAACTAAGTTGTTCCACTTTTTTATCAATCTGGACCACTACTTCTGACAATCCAGTCATAACTGTCAATATGTCCCGTTTCATCTTGTCATACTTTTCTTGAAGCACCTCCTTAAATTCCTGCTGAGATTTTTCAAATTTCTGGTCCAAAACTTCATTTTGATCCCTCAGAGCCACAGCAATAAATTCCTTCAAGTCTTTAAACCCAGTCTCTTGTGTTTGGCTCTGTGTCTGCAAGCTTAAAGGCTGCTCTTGTGGCTTATGAGTGGGGGAGCCCCCCACTGCAGCTTTAGGTGGCTTTGTCTGCTTTGATGCCATTCTTCCATGCAGACTGATTCTTTCTAAGAAAGAGGTCCTCCCTCCCTTTCCACCACAAAATCCTTTCAAAGATTTCCCCAGCTTTAGTCAAGTCCCAAAGGAGAGGGAACGGATCAAATCACTTTTAAAAGAACTTTTCCCTTTTCTTCTGGCCAGCGCTGTTACTTTTTGTTACTTTGTAACACATTAGACACTGAAGCAAATCCACTTTCACTTTCAGCTTTCCTTATTGCTAAAGCCGGACGCCATTTTAACAAGCTTTTACTTTCTCTCAGTTATTAAATTCATTCACAGGGCTAATCAAAGTACTTGCAGTTTAAATTTTGAGTCCAGATTCCACCCTGCTTGTTTTTAGAAATTCTCTTAGTTTTCGCTCATTAAGTTGGTCGCGTTGTCTGGCTCTGCTAAATGCAGAGTTGCTCCCGGAGTCCGGAGCCACGGCGAGCTGGATAGGGAGCCTCGCCCTGCTTCCTCCCCAGAAGCAAAAAAACAGTCTGGGGACTTCGTAGGGGGCTCTACCTTTTCTCGCCGGCTCTCCTCCTTATTCCTCTGGATCGTGGAGTTTTCCAAGCCGCCTCTCAGCTGTAGAGGCGGCTCTTTACGGGCGGCAGGGCTGGCGGTCTTGAAAGGACCGTCTTGCGACAATGGCGGCGCCAACCGGAAGTCTAGAAAATGATTTTTAAATTGGGTGTTTGTAGCTTTTAACTTAAGGGCCAAATTTATATATTTATTTTAAATTGTTTTTAAATTTTGTGAGTATATGTTTGTTTTAATATGGCTATACACCGCCCTGAGTCCTTCGGGAGAAGGGCGGTATAGAAGTTTAATAAATAATAATAATAAGAAGAAATTAATCAAACAGCATACCTGTGAGGACCAGCTTCCCGCCCCCCCCCTTCCAAGAAAGTACTAACTCTTGAGAACTTTGTATTTCAAAAGGAACCGTTTATTGAAAGGGATGAATGCAAGTCAAAACTCAAAGCAGGCTCTGGGGTCCCTCAGGGCATGCAGTTCAGGATAAAGGAAATTAGGAACCCCCTCCCCACCTTCCAATGTGGATTCCAACCAATCCGCCGGTGTGAATGCGAATTGCACCAGCCTCTCTGAGAAACAGATACGAAGAGCTTCTCAGGGTCAGTGTTCTGTCCTCCTTCCCCACACAGGCAAACACACAACCAGGCACGCCTGCCAAGATTTTATTAAGCAATCAGGCTAGAAACCCTTGCAGATAAGAGTTTTGGCAGTAAACTGTGAAATGCCTGCCAAGTCAGTTTTCACTCACAGTAAGCAAGAGAGAGTTTATCCTCAGTCCGGTTCAGTAGCAAAAAGTAATCCACGAAGCAAGAGTTAGCCAAGGTCCAATCCAAATATGCACAAGCCACATTTCAGGTAACGCGATGTGACTCTCAGGTTTTTAACTTTGACCGTCACAAAGCCTGAAGAGCAATCACACCCACTTTTATTCCTTGTGGGGTGTGGCTCAGTGACTCAGCTCAATCTCTGGCCCTCCCACACCTCTTTCGTTGCTGCGCACACTTCTCCCTCCAACGCTGCCTGGGATCAAGCCAGGATTCATCATCGTCGCTCCCTATCTGTTGTTGTTCCAATATGCTTTCCTCCTGGCATATCCCAGGCTGTTCCTCTTGGCCTTCAGATGGAACCTGAGGCATTGCCAGAGAGGAGGGTCCTGGAGAGGGAGGCCTTATCAGTTCCTCCCCATCACCTTCTGAGTCCTCTTCCTCTGTTAGGACAGGCTCAGGAGTTGGGGTCACAACAGTCAGTTTACAATCCACTCGTTCCCCCACCTTCTCTTTCATTTCCCGAGGTGTGAGAATTCTCCAGGCATTCCTGGCGCCAGGCAACGGTTATAAATCAGGGTAAAGTTTATACAAAGAGGATCAGGCAAGAAATTGGATACTTAGGACACATAGGAAAAGAACTAAATGTGACAACTCCAAATCCCCCCCTTCTTCCACAAAGAATGGCAGATACACGGATCTGACATATTGCCCTCCTCAGAAAAATGGAAAATCCACCTAGAAAGACAGAAAACATATAATACATTAAGATTTAGGATGGTTTGTGTGGGTATTTCAGGTGGAATTTCCTTAACAGTGTGTGGGCTTTTACATGTGTTTTGGCTACCCATTCATTCTGAGAGGATGGTAGGTGTTTCCATGACACTAAATATTGTGTGGAGCCGTGGTGAGTGCGGGAGTCAAGGATGTCTTTGATTTCAAAATGTTGTTCTCCTTCCACCATAATGGGGGTTGGAGGTGTGGGCAAAGGGGGTCTGACTTTTGAAGTGATTTCTGGCTTGAGTAGGCTGCAGTGAAACACTGGATGAACGTGCCTAAGTGTCTTAGGAAGGAGGAGTTCTACCGTGACAGGGTTTATGATTCTGGTGATGGGGAATGGGCCAAAGAATTTTGGTCCCAGTTTCTTAGACGGTTGTAAGGATTGTAGAAACTTTGTGGATAGCTATACACGGTCCCCAACCTTGAATGGTTTGGGTTCACAGCGTTTCTTGTTAGCTTGAATTTTAAAAGCTGCTCTAGCCTCTTGTAGCACTAGTCTGACCACTGGCCAAGTGGTTTGTAGGTTGTTTATCCACAGAGGATAAAGAGAAGAGAAGAGGACAGCTCCTGGGCAGAGCCTAATAGATTTAAAAAAGACCGCCAAAATTTGGAGGTGAATTGGACACCCCTGTCTGAGATAATCCGATGAGGAGCTCCATGGAGGCAATAAATGTGGACTAAAAACATTTTTGCTAATGCTTTGGCTGTTGGGATCTTCTGGCAGGGTATGAAATAGACCTGTTTTGAAAAGAGGTCCGTTACAACCCAAATAACTGTGTTTCCCATGCTTTCAGGCAGCTCCACTATAAAATCCATAGAAATCTCTCTCCAAGGTGCTGAAGGATCTGCTAGTTTGTAAGAGCCCTGGGGACTTTCCTTGTCGTCTTTTTGCAGCCACGCAGGTGGAGCAGCTAGCCACGTAACTCTCAATGTCTTTTTTAAGGGATGGCCACCAGAATTGCCTTTTGATTAGGTGTAGCGTTTTCACAAATCTGAAATGTCCAGCTATCTTGAAGTCATGGCATCATTTCATAAGCTCCAATCTTTGGCTAACAGGGACGTAAAGTTTGTTTTCAATCCAGGCTAAATTGTCTTTGAGCAAACAAATGTTTTTGTGTGCCTGGAACCAGTTGTCCTTAAATAGTGCCTCCTTAAATTTTGAGACCGTTGCATTGTCGGCAAGCGGTTCTTTTTTGGCTTGTGCTCGGGTAACTACTTTGGCGGCTAGCTGGGGTGTTTGGAGCATAGGTTTAACAATTTCAGTCTTTTTACTGTTGTATTGGGGTTTTCTGGACAGGGCATCAGCTAAGAGGTTTTTCCCTCCTGGGAGATACTTGAGGGTAAAATTAAAATGTTTAAAGTATTGTGCCCAACATACTTATTTGGGGGAGAGTTTTCGTGGGGTCTTCAGATCTTCTAAGTCCAGACTTCAAAGGGTATTTTGTTCCCTTCTAAGAATTGTCTCCATGTGAGGAGGGCCCCATCGTACTGCATAAGCCTCTTTCTCCCATATGGCCCATCTTTACTTGGTTTCTGTCAATTTCTTGGATGTGTATGCACATGGTTGCAACTGCCCCTGTTCATTATTTTGAAGTAGAACTGCTCCTACTGTCACGTCACTGGCATCTGCTTGGATGACAAATGGTTGTGCTGGGTCTGGGTGTTTTAGGACTGGTTCAGCTGAGAATAGTTGTTTGAGTTTTTCGAATGCCACTTGGCATTCCATTGTCCAGTTAAGGGGTTGCCTTGGTTTTGGTTCCCACCCCCTTTTGTCTTTAGCAAGTTCGTAATGAGGAGGGCAATTTTAGCAAAGGCTGGAATGAATTGACAGTAAAAGTTAGCAAAACCAAGGAAACTTTGTAGTTGTTTATGGGTTTGGGGCGGCTCCCAATTGATGACAGCTTTTACTTTTAGTGGATCCATCTCTATCTCCTCATGGGATATTCTATATCCCAGGTAGTCAATTCTTTCTTGGTGGAACTTGCATTTAGAGAGTTTTGCATAGAGTTTGGCGGCTTGGAGTTTAGCAAGAACTGCTCGGACTAGTTTTCTGTGTTCTACTTTTGTTTCGGTGTAAATAAGAATGTCATCAAGATAAATCAGGACCCCTTTGTATAAATGTTCATGGAGCACCTTGTTAATTGATTGCATAAACACGGCAGGGGCCCCTTGTAATCCGAAAGGGAGTACTTTAAATTGGTAGCACCCCAGTGGGGTGTTAAAAGCAGTCTTCCACTCATCCCCTTCCCTAATTCTGATGTGGTAGTACGCCTCTCATAAATCAAGCATTGAAAAGATTTTTCCTTTAGAGAGGTGAGCCAGCATATCCTTCATGAGGGGGAGTGGGTACATATTTTCCATGCTGATCGTGTTAAGGTTTCGGTAGTCAATGCAGAGGCGTAGAGAGCCATCTTTCTTTTTGCAGAATAACACTGGGGCTGCTATTTTTGGTTGGGTGGTTTCGATGAAACCCCTTTTTAGGTTCTTGTCGATAAACTCTCTGAGTTCGTCTAGTTCTCTGGGGAACATGCAGTACATTTTCGGTTTTGGAAATTTAGCTCCTGGTAAGATCTCAGTGGCACAGTCCATGGCACGATGGAGTGGAAGTTCATTGGACCAGGGGTGAAATGCTCCTGGTTCGGACTGGATCACCCGATCTGGTAGCAGTGGCAGTGGGTGGTTCAGAGAACCGGTAGCAGAAATCCCTGCCCCCCCCAATGCCCAGCATTTTGTCTACAAATGCTTTTAAAAGTTTTAAAAAAAGCCTCTGATGATCGCGCGGCTCAGCTGGGATCATCAGAGCCTTTTAAAAGCATTTTTTCTACAACCTCTTCACATTACCCCCCACCAAGCCACACCCACAGAACCGGTAGTAACAAATTTTATATTTCACCACTGCATCGGATGCCTTTTCGCTAAATACCTCAGCCAAATCCTGGTATTCTTTGGGGATGTTAGAGGGTTCAGCAGGGTGGCCGGTCATTGCCGTTTCCCTGTTTTCCCTTCCTTCCACTTTCACGTTCATTAAAGTTACATGCCCCTGGAATTTTACGGTTCCTCTCTTCCAGTTTATTTTTGGGTTCCACTTCTGCAGCCACGTTAGTCCTAGGACTAGTGGCCATTCCATTCCTGGGGCTACTATGAATGTGAGGGTTTCGCTATGATCCCCCTGCTTCATTTGCAATGGTTCTGTGGCAAAAATGGCTGGCTCCACCCCCCCCCCCCCCGCTACAGTTCTGTCTAGCTGGCAAAAAGCGATGGGGGTTTTCATTTTCCTTAGGTGAATTCCCAATCTCCCAGCCAGGGTTGGGCTAATTAGGCAACGGGTGCACCCCAAGTCCAGCAATGCTGCTACTTTCTCCCCTTTCCATCAGCTGGGGATAAAAAGTCTTAGGGGTAGGGGACTTCCGGCGGTGACGTCAGCGCATCTGGAACTAGAGAACGGGGCTCCGTTCTTGAAAGTCCAAGATTCCCACCTAGGAAGCCGATTTAGGCGCTATTGATCTTGGAGAGATCAATAGAACAAGGAGGAACCTCCAAGGACCTCGGGGGGAAAGCAACCACCCCGAAGGTTCAGGAGAAACCCCCTAATTCCGGAGGGGAAAAAACCAGCCATTTTGGCTGGCCTGAAGCGTTGAAACCGCAAAGCAGGGAGGTGAAGATTAAACCAAAGAATCGCAACTGTATCCAGTTTAATTTGGAAGCTGATTGAGACGAAAGCGAGTGAGTAAAGCACAGCAACAAAGTATACCAGAAAGTGGAAAGCAGAGGATTCGAGACCCCAAAGGAAGCGGAGAGCGGTGACGAAAGACGACAGGGGCGAAAGAAAACTGACGGGCGGTGACTGCGCGAAAAAGAGAGAGACTGCTCAGAATGAGAAACTTCAAAAAAAATCTATACACTGCCGAGTGAGACCAGATTTTGGATTTGAACTGAATAGAGAAGGAAGGTGTTTGGACTTGAATAAAGAACCACAGAGTGACAGATGAAAGTATCCAGAAAGGAAATAGCAGGAAGACAAAGAAACAGAGAGAGTGAAAGCGAAAGTGGCGGCGCCATTGAAGCAGCGAGAGCAAACGAAAGTGGCGCAATAGGACGGCAAGCGGAAAAGCAGTGATTTAAGACAACAACAGAGGAATTAATACGTTAATTAACTGATTAATATTAGTGAATGGACTGTATTAAGGTGACAAAACTTGGACAGTGAACTTTTGGTGATTCGAGAAGCCTGAGAGACATCAAAGACTAAACGATACAAAATCATGCCACAAGAACTTTTGTACGTAAGAGCCAAAAAGAACTGTATATCAACTGTTAAATAACCCTATATTTATACTTGATTAATTTTTCTAGTAAGTACAAAGCTTGATTAACTATTTTGTGATTGTGTGATTCTGAATAATTGATATTTACCTAATTATATAGATGATTGTTTAGAAATTAATTAATAATAATAGTTTAAATAATATTTAATAACATTCAATCCTTATTTACATTGTCAGCGTTCCAAATTAGGCTCTCTTCCAGCGCTGACATAACAAGATGAACTTTTACCTAGTTTTGTATGTACAGATAGTGTTTCCTGGGAGACGAGGGTGGGGGCTACATTCCTGTGAAAAGAACGTGCCGGGAGGTAGAGATGGATCTGCATGATGGCCAATGGGACAGTGGGGTTGGAGAGCGGAAGAGGAGGGGGTTGGAAGGAGGGGCCAGTTTGGCTGCAAAAATGAAATCAGGATTGTCGGCTTTTTATGTTCTTAAATAAAAATGTTTCATTAGAGAGATTGCGCTTGAAAATGAAACTCATTTAAGATAGCACCGAAACCTGACAGACAGCCAAACTGTCCTCCAAATCCAGGCTGGCTGAGTTTAAATCATCCCGTTCCCTCCCAGACATCTGGTCGGACGGACTATGGCTGAAGCCAAGCTCTCGGAGGAAAGCCTGCTTCAAGAAACGGGAGGAGCAGAAGCGGTCGTGATTCCAGCCAACTTGGAAAATACAAAGGTAAAAGATAAAGAAAAACCCCTAAGTGAATTGGGAAGGGCGAGCTGGGGATGGGAATGGCAGCGAAGCCCAGACAAGGCAGCACCTCCCCACCCCAGGATGAGAGACGAGGCAGAGGACTACCAACACCAAGGCTGGCCCTCCAGAGCTCAGCACAGAGAGGAGAGGGCAGAGAGGGAGGAACCACCCCAGTTCAGAGGGAAATTCGATGGTGACCCAGACAACCTCGCCCAATTCCTCGATTCAGCTGAGATATACATAGAGCGGTTCGGACACCTCTACCCTTTCCCCAGAGCCCTAGTGAATGCTATCTCGGAAGGGCTGGAGGGAGAAGCAAAGAGGTGGTCAGCATCACTCTACAAATACAGGGCCCCCCAGCTACAAAATGCGGATGGGTTCTTGCAACTATTGAGAGCCCGTTATGAGGAGGAGGAGGAGGACCGCTATGTGGAAGACGAGCTCAGAAACCTAATGCAGAGGGGGAAGCCTATCAGAGAGCATATCCGTGAATTCAGGAGAGTCATTGGGACACTGCCTCCCCTACCAGAGCGATTGCTGGTGTATTTTTTTAGAACAAGCCTAGATAAAAGAATTTCCCAAGTGACTGCCTATCGTGACATCCCAAACCGACTCGCTGAATGGTTCCGGGTAGCGATAAAAGTCGACAGAGGGCTGCGGGCGAGTGACACGTCAAAACCACCAGAGGAAAAGGAGAGAGGCCGACCAGACCAGGGGCCACTCAACAGACGAGAAACCCCAACATCACAGCCCTCCTACAGACCAACTGCCCCACGGAGCCCACTGAAATGCTACAGATGTGGAGGAAGCGGCCACATAGTAGCAAGATGTGGAACGCCTAGACCGGGACCAGCTCCACCGCCCAAAGCACGACCGGAACGAGGGCCCAAGCGCGTCACCCACGTACCGCGGGAAGCTCCCCAAATCCCTGAGTTTTTCGCTCATCTGACCAAAACCAGAGGAATCCCAGTGGAGGGAGATCAGTCCCCCGAACCCTATGACACGGAAGACGAAGGCGAGGATGACCCGATGGTGAGTGGACCCGTCCATCCTTTTCTTTTCCCCATACGCCTAACAGCCCCCAAAACAGGGGCCCAAGAGACTTTCCAAGCCCTAATAGACTCGGGTAGCACACGGTGCCTAATCAACCTACCCACAGTTCTAAAATTGGGAATCCGAGCTAAACAGCTCAAACAACCAATTCGCTTCGAGCAAGTTGATGGGTCCCTAGTGGGAGGAACGTACGCCACACACTTGACTGAACCCGTGAGACTAGAACTCGCAGATCACTGGGAGACGATCCGCTTCATAATAGCCCCCAAGATGACAGAACCAGTCATATTGGGACTCTCATGGCTCGACAAATGGGGCCCAATCATTTGGTGGCAAGAGGGAACCCGCAGGCTGAGAATAGCAAAGGGGCCCCAACCCCTGCCGCCCCGACCAGAAGAATTCCCTCCCACGCTGAAACCCCAAAGCAGCCCTCCACTACAGAAGAAAACACCACCAACACAAGGGTCCCTCCCAGAAGGTGCAGCAAAGCAATTGGCAGCCGCACCCACCACCGCTCGTAACGCAAACCAGATCCCAAGGGAGTACCAAGACCTTGCGGGGGTATTCAGCGAGGCCGAGTGTGACATTCTGCCCCCCCACCGCGAGACCGATTGTGCCATCGAGATTATCCCAGGAGCGAAACTACCCAAACCTAAAATGTATGCCATGACGCCCCGAGAAATGCAGGAAATGCGGGACTACATAGACAAAAACTTACAAAGGGGATTTATTGAGCCAGTGAAACCAAGGGTAGCAGCGCCGGTCATGTTTAAAGAGAAAAAGGACGGCTCCATGAGACTGGTAGTCGACTTTCAGAGTATCAATGCTGTTTGCGTACACAACTTGTACCCCCTCCCCCTCATGAAAGACATGTTAGCCCACCTAGCTAAAGGGAAGGTTTTCACCAAACTAGACCTTCGAGAAGCTTATTACCGAGTACGCATAAAGGCAGGAGATGAATGGAAAACAGCATTCAACTGCCCCCTGGGTAGTTTCCAGTTTAAAGTAATGCCTTTTGGATTGCAAGGAGCCCCGGCAGTATTCATGCAGTTAATAAAGTCTTACATGAACACCTTTACAAAGGGGTCCTCGTCTACCTGGATGATATTCTTATCTACACGGAGACCATAGACGAACACATACCCCTCGTCCGCCAAGTACTGAAAAAACTGCTACGGGCAAACCTATATGTCAAACTGCCAAAATGCGATTTCCACCAATCACGGCTAGACTACCTGGGCTACCGAGTATCAAATGAGGGGATAGAGATGGACCCAGCCAAGGTCCAATCAGTTCTACAATGGCAGCCCCCTCGCACCCGCAGACAACTGCAAAGTTTTCTAGGCTTTGCGAATTTCTACAGACAATTCATCCCCTCGTTCGCGAAGATTGCCAAACCTTTGACGGACCTCCTAAAGACAGGAAGCCCAGCGATGAAACCTCGCCCGGGACAACCCCTACAGTGGGACCTGACCTGCCAACAGGCATTTGAGATGCTAAAAGGACTGTTCGCGAAAGAACCTGTCTTAAAACACCCGGATCCGGAACAGCCTTTTGTCATCCAAGCAGACGCAAGTGATGTGGCAGTAGGAGCCGTGTTACTCCAAAAGAACAACCAAGGTGATCTACAACCCTGCGCCTACACCTCCCGCAAACTCACCGATACGGAGAGGCGATGGGCGGCGTGGGAGAAGGAAGCGTTTGCAGTAAGGTGGGCCTTGTTGACCTGGCGGCACCTTCTACAGGGAGGCCAGAAACCATTTGAAGTCTGGACTGATCATAAAAACCTAGAGGCTCTAAAAACCCCACGAAAACTGTTGCCCAGGCAAGTGCGGTGGGCACAATACTTCAATCGTTTCAATTTTGAGCTTAAGCACATCCCAGGAGGGAGAAATTTCCTGGCTGATGCCCTCTCCCGGATGCCCCAATACAACAGTGAGCGGGAGCAGGTAGTGAATGCCATCATCCCCTCCACCCAAGCTGCGGCCCAAGTGATCACCAGACGGCAACGACGTGACCAGCAAGGCCAACTTGCAAGTGACTTAACTGCAAAATTAAAAAATGAAACGCTGACCGACCCCTGGTATCGGGACAATCAACATCTCTTGACAAAAAGAGATGAACTAGCATGGAGAGGGACAAAACTCTATGTCCCACATAGTTTACGCATCCTGATTCTCAAGAGGAGCCACGACGTTAAACCAGCAGGACACTTCGGGTTCCTAAAGACTCTGCACCTAGTACGAAGGCAGTTCTGGTGGCCACACATGAGAAAGGACGTAGACAGTTATGTAAAAAGCTGCACCATTTGTGCCACGATGAAGACAAGGCCAGGGTGCCCGCCTGGATTGTTGCAACCAGTAGCTGAGCCAACAAGACCATGGGAGGAGATTGCAATGGACTTTATAGTAGACCTACCAAGGAGCAGTGGAAATACAGTGATCTGGACTGTAATAGACTTATTCTCCAAACAGGCACACTTCATACCTTGTAGTGGACTGCCTTCAGCCCGTCAGTTATCCAAACTGTTCCTGAAACACATTTACCACCTACATGGAGTCCCCAGGAGAATCATTTCCGACAGAGGGGTCCAGTTCACAGCAAAGTTCTGGAGGGAGTTTCTACGATCCATAGGTTCATCCCAAGGGCTCAGCTCAGCATTTCACCCGAGCACCAATGGGGGGGCAGAAAGACTGAACGCTATGATAGAACAGTATTTAAGATGCTACGTCGACTACCAGCAGTCCAATTGGGCAGACCTCCTATCTTTTGCGGAGGTTGCATATAATAATGCTGTCCACAGCAGCACGGGGCTAACCCCGTTCAAAATAGTGAGTGGCATGGATTTTGTTCCCATGCCAGAATACCCGAGGGAGCCCCCTTCCTCAGTCAGTTTGACCGACTGGATGGCAATGTTGAGACAAACTTGGGAAAATGTTAAGAGGGCGCTGGCAAAGGCGGCTCAATCTTATAAGGACCAAGCAGACAAGCACCAAACTCCCCAAAGACCATTTCAGCTGGGAGAGAAAGTTTACCTCTCCACCAAGTACTTGAGACTTAGACTCCCGAGCAGGAAATTGGGCCCAAAATTTATAGGACCATTTCCTATAATAAAAATAATCAACCCCGTTACAGTGCAATTGCAGTTGCCACGGCTTTTGGGGAAAATTCACCCCGTTTTTCACAGTAGCCTTCTAAAACCTGTAGTGGGGTCTACTTTAAGGCCAACTCCACGTGAACCCCCTGGGCCCCTGGTTGTTGGGGGCCAAACGCACTACGAGGTGCAGCGGATTCTTGATTCAAGATGGCACAGGGGGCGCCTCCAGTACTTAATTAAATGGAAGGGTTACCCATTGTCAGAGGCTTCCTGGGTGAAGAGCGCAAACATCCAAGCTGATCACCTTATAGCAAAATTCCATGCAGACCACCCGGGAAAGCCGGGAGGGGGGGTGCACAGCCGGGGAGGGGCTGATGAGACTAATCTTGTTGTGTTTTCCCTATGGGATAGGTGATGTCGCAGAAGTGAAGGGAGAGGGGCCGGATGTCAGCGTTCCAAATTAGGCTCTCTAATTTGGGGGGTTGGAAGGAGGGGCCAGTTTGGCTGCAAAAATGAAATCAGGATTGTCGGCTTTTTATGTTCTTAAATAAAAATGTTTCATTAGAGAGATTGCGCTTGAAAATGAAACTCATTTAAGATAGCACCGAAACCTGACATACATATCTGCATTAGTGACATTTGAACTGATAGACTTAACTTGACAAATTGTTTATTTTACTGTATTACTTATATTAAGATTCAATGAAGTGTTAGAATTCTAAGTTTTTCCCCATACCTCCTCCATTCTATACTTCCCTTTCCTCATTAGAATACATAAGTTATATTGATATATTTATATATTTAACTGCTTATTAGAGTGTTAAGTGTCGAGAATACTTATAGAAATTACATGTTAATTAATATTGGAACATAAGCTCTAGATACTATTACTGATAAACATATCATTATAAGTAACAAAACTGAAAAAAAGAGTACTTAATTTTATGAGATTTTTGGAGAACCTACTAAAAAGAATTAATATGACAAGCACCGGCATAACCACCATAACTAAAACAACTAAAAAAAAAAACACCAAGCCAGGCATCCCTTACGGCATCCCCTGCCCAACAGAGATCCATAGAAACGATGTTAGGAACAGAAAAAGAAAAGGCAGCCTCCATTTCCAGCATGCAAAATATTCAACTAGCTCTGGTAATGATACAGGAAATGATGAGCAAAACCCAGGAAACGATCGCTAACAATCATGAAGAGACAACACGAAACCATGATGATTTGAAATCTGATGTGGGAAAGATAAATGACAACATACAGAAAATGGATGATAAGATAGAAAAGATCCAACAGAACATTGCCAAAAACGAGCAAAGGATCTAAAAAACGGAACTTAAAATGGAACAAACGATGAAAAAAGTAGAAATGTTGGAACATCAACAGCTGGTAAGCAATCGAGAGATGGAAGATTCACTCACACTCCTGGAAATGGAAAAAGCATCACTATACTTAAGGTTCCAGAACATAACAGAAACTAAAGAGGAAGACCTGGGAGAGATTATGACGGAGATTTTCGCGGAAGCATTGCAGAGAGATAAAAATGATACAAGAAGAGATATTGACGAAATCTACAGGGTACACACCAATTACGCACGTAGGAACAAGCTCCCAAAAGAGGTACATGTTCGATTTACAAAGAAAACAATAAAAGAGGAGATATGTCACGAGTGTTTCCAGGATTGCTGTGGCTATCTGCCTACTCACAAACAGTATGGTTTTTAATCAAGCCATCTGCTGTTGGCAATTACCTGCAAGCCTTCCCCGCCCTAGTTAATTGCAGGTTAACTCCCTATATAAGCAAGGACCTTTTGCTTGCTACTCGGGCCTAGTCTTCTAGGCCTAAAAGCACAGCTCCTGCAGGAAGCTTGGTGCCATGCCGCAGATGGGAGAAGAATGCAGATAAGGACTCCAGATGTTACAGAGAGACTCCCACGGATGCTTGCTTTTTGCTGTTTTATAGCACGCAAACTATCATCGGGACTGCTGTTGCTGGACCTTCTTCCTCCCACAAGCTTCAAGCAATGTTTGCTGTTTGAACTGTTTTTACTTCAGGTGACTTTCAGCTGTGAAGCTCGTGCTGCCCCCACCATGATGGCCTTGATGATGTATCGACGCCGAAGCTGCTTACCTTCATGCTAGCTTTATTCTTTTGTGAACTGTTTCGGTATTGTGGAGAGGGATCTAGGGAGATAGCCTTGCTTCACATACCCAGATAAGACTTTGTTTTTAATGTGTTTTCTTAAAGACATAGTGCCTTTTAAATGTTTTAAAGTAAATTATATTTTTACACATAGTTTTTCTTTTACTTTTGGGACGGAGCGGATGAGATGCCCCATATCCCCAGCCGCTGCTCCGGGCTTTGGGAGACCTCTGCTAATGCAGAGCCAGGCGTCAAAAGCAAGCCTGCAAATTTAACAGATTACTCAAAGAAAATGTGAGCTGGACCTGTAATACTGAACTGCAAGTATTTTACTTATCTTTTAAAAATTACTTAAGAGAAGGGAGGAAAAGAAAGAGGAAAAAAAGCCTTTTAAAATGGCGTCTGCCGCGGCTGGAGGAGAGGCTGAAAGGGAAAGTCCTTCCGTTTTCTATTATTACAATGTAGCGGAATAAATACCACTGGCTACATTTGTAGACAAAACTTCGCTCCTGTGTCTTTTTCTCTCTTTTTCCCCTGGAGACTTGATATTGTTGTTGATTGGAAAGAAGTCTTTTTTCTTGTTTTTTTTTTTTTAACAAAGCCTGCCTGGGCGGAAACATGGCACTGAGACTTACAAAGTCAGATAAACAAGTGGGGGGGGGATTCCCCCACCAACAATTTAAAGGAACAAGTTTTAACTCTTCAGTCTCAGAAACCTGATTTTAATATAATAGAATTTCTCTTAGAGGAGATTGAAAGAAGGGAGGAGATTGTGAATCAGCAACTTGAAAAATTTAAGCAGGAAATTAAAGAATTGGTGAAATCTAAGTTTGATTTTTTGGAGAAAAAATTCTCAAAAGTGGCTAATGGTTTTTCAGAATTTATGATACAGTTGGACACAAATACTAATTTATTAGAGTCTAAAATGGAAGAAATTCAAGATAAATTGGACAATAGAATTCAAAAAATTGAAAATGATCTGATAAACACTCAGGATAATAGCTCAGAAGAAAAACTTAAAATGGATGCTGATCAAAAGTCTGGTAATGTAGAAAATTTGCAACAGAGGATTGAAAAAGAGATTCTAATGGTACAATATAATTTCACAGAATATGCAATAAGATTGAGGGGTTTGCAGGAAAATAACAGAGATGATTTAAGGAAAATATCTTCTGAAATTCTAGCTGGGATTCTAAAGGTTCAACCTGAGGAAGTGTTTTGTAGGATTGATAGAGTTTATCGAATAAACTCCTGGATTGCCAAGCAAAGGCAATTGCCTAGAGATGTGGTGATTTATTTTACAGATAAAGAAATTAGGAATAATATCGTGCAAAATTCCTTCAATTCTAATTTGCAATTGTATGGAAGAAAGATTTGGATTTACAAGGAACTCCCACCTAAGATATTGATGGAAAGGAAGAAATTTGGTTTTCTGGTGAATGAGTTAAAAAAGAGAAATATCCCATTTAGGTGGGACGCCCCAGTTGGTATTATATTTAGATATCAAGGAGAAAGGTACCAGCTAAATACTGTTGAAAGAGCGGAAGAATTTTATCAAAATAGGTTGAAAATGAACTTAACATCTTCAGGTATAATACAGGATAAGCAGAAGGAGCTGGAAATAAAGGTAAAATATCGAAGTATAGAGACTGTACCAGATAAATTGCCTTTGGATTTATTGGACACCCCAGCTGGACTATCTACAAATTTGAGAGAAGTGGCATCTAACCTTAATGTGATGACTTATCAAGGCAAGGACAAGCATGGAAACCAATTAGGGGATATACAAGGGATAAAAAAGAAACATGAGGCACAAAAACAAAACCAACAAGACCAATCTACAAAGCAGAATGAAAACCGACCAGATGATACACAATTTGTAGAAAGGAAACCAGGATGGAAACCAAACCCACAAAAAGAAAAGAAAAAAAGAAATAGGTTGCATAAAAATAGAAATTTCTAAATCAAGCAACAGTGAAGCCAGTGACTTTAAAATATGAATGATTATGTGTAAACATAGAAGAGGCGACGTATTGGTTAATATCATCCTGAGGATTGTGGCAGATCTCTGCATGGCCGTAATCTGGGGACGTGAAAAGAGCCTTAAACTGATGGATTTGAATTATCCACTTTGGAATTTCTTTTTGTGTTGATAAACATATTATAACTATCTTGAATCACAAGGCAAGAGAATTATGCTGGGGCATGCAGAAGATCGGGTTGTTACCCACTACGATGATGGGAATCAATAATCCTGATGAAACCCACAATTATTACTATATGGAATATAATTATAATGTCACTCGGGTGGTTGTTTTTACTTTTATACATATAAGAAGATATTTACTACTGATGGGGGCAGATATGATTGAAGATCCTGAATAAACTGTTGCACCAGCAAGCTATGTTACCCTATTATGGATGTTGGTTCTACCAATCTAGTGGAAAGACCTCAAAGAAGATATTATATGGACTATAAATTTAAAGTCATTGTCTTTTCTTTTTTTTATTTAGATATAATGGAATATATAGACATATATTTTTAAGTAGTGTGGGCAGTGAAGCAAAGATATTAAGAATTGTTGTGTATGGTAATTTTGCATGATAGTGGGTGAATAAGCTAGTTAGTAGATTGATTAGTCTAAGAAAAGGGATTTTTAAGTGATATATTTAGGGGAGTGGTGGAAATGGATAGAGTGGAATAAATGTTAAACTAGATTTTATGGGGAAGGCCGCTTTGAAATGTTATAGTAATATATATAGAAGATTAAATGTTAAAGTAGGACTTATCGTATAGTTTTAAAGTGGAAGGTGGTCTTGAATTGTTATAATAATACATAGATACAAGCTTGGGAGAGGAGAAAAAGGGCAGATTATTGCCAAATTGGGAGTTATAATACTATTATGCTAAATTAGAAGTTATTCTATAATGTTATAGTATAATGTCTTTTTTTTTCTTTCTTTTCTCTTTTCTGAAATGTACGGATAAAGGGGGATGTTATAATATTAATAATATTTTTAGTAAGTAAAGGTCAATATTTAGAGGAGGGAGTAAGTAATCTGTTATGAATTAGGTTTTTTTTTTTTTGTTACGAAGAAGTCACAGGGGGGGATGGGTGGGGAGGGGGGGTTAGGGAGGGGGAGGGAGAGGGGAAAAAAAAAGGGGGGAAATTTGTATTTGAAAACTTTTCCAATAAAAAAAAAAAAAAAGAAACCAGAGAGGAATCGGAAAATAAGAGCCAAGAAGAACAATCTATAGAAGGAACGGACGATGAACAAGAGGAAAAGGAGAAACAGGAAAGAGAAAAATTGGAGAGAGAAGGAGCAAGGGGAAAAACACAACGAATAACAAGGAACACAAGCAAACAAAAGACAATTTATTAGAAATAAAATTATTATTAAATTATTATTATTATTAACCAATAAATAAGAAGGAAGATGGAACAGGAAATAAAGATGATTTCGATCAATATAAATGGATTGAATGCTCCAACTAAAAGAACCCGGACATTTGCTAAATTATATAAATTGGAGATGGATATAATTAACCTACAAGAAGTTCACATTAAAAAATGCCATCAAAAAATATTAGAAAACACAAGATTAGGAAACCTTTACACTTCACTATCAGCTCAAAAAAAAAAGAGGCATTGCAATTTACATTAAGAAGCATTTAAAAACGAAGCAGGTATATACGGACAAGGAGGGAAGAGTCTTAATGATTGAAATACAGACAGAGTCAAAAACAATATTACTGATCTCGATCTATGCACCAAATGAAAACCAACGGGCCTTTTACAAAAATATACATAAGAAAGTAAAAGATTTGGACTACAAAAATATCTGCCTTGTAGGTGACTTTAATGTGATTTCAGATACAGAAAAAGACTATAAGAGCACTAAGAAAAACAAAACTAGGAAAAAAACCCTGCCAGATACTTTTATGGAAATGGCGCAAGAACTATGCCTACAGGACACATGGAGGGAAATAAACAAAGAAAAAAAAACAGTATACGTTCTATTCCAATCCACATCTATCCTGGTCTAGGATAGACATGGCCTGGATGACAACAGACCTCAGGAAAGATTTAGAAGAAATAGAAATATCGACAAACGTATGGGCAGATCATAGTCCGCTAAAAATAACCTGGAAAGGATATCGGAAAAAAAAGAGATGGATAATGAACACCAAAATTCTAAAAGAGAAAGAATATATACAAATGATAGAAAAAGAAATGAAGATTTTTTTCGAGATTAACAGCAAAGAGCAAACCTCCCTCCAAAACCTGTGGGACATGGCGAAAGCATACATAAGAGGTCTGACAATAGCATATCTGGCAAAGAAAAATAAAGAAAAACAGCAGAAAAGAGACAAACTGTTAGGAGAACTCAAGGAGCATGAATATGAATTACAGAATGAACCCCAAAATAAAAGAATCAAAGAAAAAATAAGTCTGATAAAACACAAAATAAATTTGATCACACAAATAGAAATAGCTAGGAAAATTAAATTAGTGAAACAGAATTATTTTGAACATGCCAATAAAACAGGGAGATGGCTGGCATACAAACTGAAGAAAGAAAAAGAAAAACGGACCATACATCAACTACAGGACAGCACTGGAGAGATACAATACAGGAATAAAGACAAAAAGAATATAGCAAGAACATTTTTCCAAAAACTATATGAACAGGAAGAACCCCCAGAAGAAGACATTAGACAATACCTAAAAGAAGCCGAGATTAAAGAACTAGCAGAGACGCACAGAGACTTATTGGATAGGCCAATTACAATGATAGATCTTATTGAGGCAAGGAAAAAACAGAAGATAAATAAAACCCCGGGACCGGATGGAATACCACCAGAGTTCTATAAGAACTGCCAACATTCAATAGATGAAACCCTGCTTGGAGTATTCAGTGATGCAATTATGGAAGCCAAAATTCCAAATTCCTGGACAGAAGCCATCATTACATTAATACCTAAAGAAGAAGCGGACCATACACATATTCAAAATTACAGACCGATATCTTTGTTGAATGTGGACTACAAATTATTTACATCAATTATTACAGAAAGAATTAAGAAAATAATAAAAGATTATATACACCCAGATCAAAATGGCTTCATTCCAAAGAGGCAGTTAAAAAATAATATGAGACTAATAATTGACGTACTAGAATACTACGAAATGAATATAGATAAACAATCGGCCTTAATTTTTTTAGATGCGCAGAAGGCATTTGACAATCTCAATTAGAAATTTCTTATTCTACAACTGGAAGCTATGAAATTTGGGGATAAATTCATAAATATGATAAAGAGAATCTATTCTTTCCAGACAGCGAAAATAACAATTAATGGTGACTTGACAGAACAATTTCCAATATCGAAAAGGGTGAGACAGGGGTGCCCCCTGTCCCCCCTATTATTTATACTAGCCTTGGAAACCCTCTTAAAGGAAATCAGAAGAGATAACGAAATAAAAGGCCTAAAAATTAAA
This sequence comes from Pituophis catenifer annectens, assembly GCF_029215685.1. Classification (NCBI taxonomy): domain Eukaryota; kingdom Metazoa; phylum Chordata; class Lepidosauria; order Squamata; family Colubridae; genus Pituophis; species Pituophis catenifer. Next base: position 46,452,231 of record NW_027256885.1, read on the forward strand.
CAGGAAGAATATAAACTCCAAGCCTTCGCCGATGACATTGTATTCATTATAGAACAACCAATAACAACCGGCACCAAGTTACTAGATAAAATAGAGAAATATGGGAGAGTAGCTGGGCTCAAAATTAATAAACAGAAAACAAAGATAATAACCAAGAACCTTACCAATCAACAAGAAAAGCAATTAGAAGATGAATTGGGCATACAAATGATGAAAAAAGTAAAATACTTAGGAATATGGCTGACTAACAAAAGTTCATCAATTAGAGAAGATAATTACGATAAATTAACAAAACAAATTAAGAAAGACTTAGAAATTTGGAAAAAATTACAGCTATCACTCTTGGGAAGGATTGCCTCAATTAAAATGAATGTGTTACCCTGAATATTATTTTTGTTTCAAGTGATCCCAATAAAACCGGGGAAGAACTTTTTCAAGGACTTTAACAAATTAATAGCAGATTATATATGGCAGGGGAAGAAAGCAAGAATTAAATTAAAGCACTTGCAGGACACAAGAGAAAGAGGAGGACTGGCACTACCCGATTGGGAAACATATTATAAGGCATCATCATTAATTTGGATCAAGGAGTGGATGGAACTCAAAAACCAAAGACTACTGAATTTGGAAGGATTCGATCTCCAGCGAGGATGGGAGGGCACAGACAAAAGACACGAATATTTCCAGAGACATACAATTAGACATGCATTATATTAAACATGGCAGAGTATTAAAAAGGCACACTATAACAAGATTCCGGAATGGTTGTCAACAATGGAAACCCAGATCTACCCAAACGCCATGGACTATAACAAAACAAAAACTTATAAAGATCTACTAAATAACCTGGAGGAACTAAGAACGAGGCAAGAACTGAAGGAGATGGGTACAGACATTGACTGGTGGCCCTATGCACAAATAAAATCAAGATATAAGAAAGATTTGGCTCAATTTGAATTCCAAAAAGGTCAAACCAAATTAGATAAAATTTTGCAAGGGACACAGGATAAACTGATCAAAAAAAATTACAATTACTTAAGAGGATACAAATTAGAAGAGGTAGTGAAAGAAAATATGATAACGTGGGCAAAAAAATTTGGCTATAATATCGAACTAGACAAATGGGAAAAATTATGGACAATAAATTATAAATTGACTGTCAGGTTCCGATGTTATCTCAAATAAATTTCATTCTCGAACACAAAGTCTTCGATGAAATCTCTCATTTATTGAAGAATAACAATCCATTCCTGAACTCATTTGCAGCTGAAACTGATCCTCCGATCCCAAACCCCTCCCTTTCTTTTTTTTTTTATTGAAAAAGTTTTTCAAATACAAGTTTTTTCCCCCTTTTCCTCCCTTCTTCCCCAACCCCCCCTCACCACCCATCCCCCCCTGTGACTTCTTCTTCACAACAAATAGCTAATTCATAATTAATTACATAATATTTTACCATGCCCTTACTCACTCCTCAAAGTACTGACCCTTAGCATAGTATTCTTATAACTCCGCTTTTCTCCGCTTTTCACAATCTACCCTTTTTCTCCTCCCCCAAACTTATAAAATATTATTATTATTACAACAACATAACCTTTACTTTTATATATATTAATTTAACATTTCAAAGCAGCCTTCTCCAAATTTAACATTTATTCAGTTCTATCCAATTCTTCCACTCCCCAAAATATATGACTTAAAAATCCTTTTTCTTAAACTAATCAATCACTAAACTAGCCTATTTCAACCCAGTTTCCTGCAAGATTACCATGCACTACAATTCTAAATATAATCCACTGCCCACTCTGCTAAAATATACATATGTCTATATATACATTCCATTTTATAAAAAGAGAAAAGACAATAACTTTAAATTTATAATTCATTTAGTATCTTCTTTGATGTCTTTCCACTAGATTGTTAAATCCGTCATCCATAATAGGGTAACATAGCATCCTGGTGCAACAGTTTATTCAAAATCTTCAGTCATCTTCTGCCCCCATCAATAATGAATATCCTCATGTATATATAAAAGTAAAAACAACCACCCGAGTGACATTATAATTATATTCCATATAGTTGTAATTGTGGTTTTCATCAGGATTATAAATCCCCATCATCTTAGTGGGTAACAGCCAGATCTTCTGCATGCCCCAGCATGACTCTCTTGCCTTGTAACTCAAAATAGATATAATATATTTATCGGTAAAAGAAATCCAAAATAGATAGTTCAAATCCAACAGTGTAAGGCTCTTTCCACATCCCAAAATCACGGCATTGCAGAGATCTGCCACTTTCCTCAAGATAGTATTAAACGATAATTCTCCTCCAATATCTTTTCACATATTCATTTATTTTTTTAAAATCCCTGGCTTCACTGTTGCTTGGTTTAGAAACTACTATTTCTACAAGATCTGTTTCTTTTCTTTTTCTTTTGCGGGTTGCATTTCCATCCAGATTTCCTTCCTACAAGTTGTGTATCAGCTGATCGGTTGTCATTCTGCTTTGTAAATTGATCTTGTTGGTTTTGTTTTATTATCTCATATGTCTTTTCCATCACTTGTATATCAACTGGTTGATTTACGCACTTGTCTGTAAGTTGATAGTTCATCACATTAGAATCAGATGACACTGCTCTCAAATTTATAGACAGTCCAGCTGGGGTATCCAAGGAGTCCAAAGACAGTTTATCTACCACAGCCTCTGTAATTTGATGTTTTCCCTTTATTTCCAACTCCTTTTGCTTGTCCTGTGTTATGCCTAAAGATGTTAGATTTATTTTTAAAAATTTTTGATAAAATTCTTCCGCTTTTTCGACAGTATTCAGTTGGTATCTTACTCCTTGGTGTCTCAATATTAAACCAACTGGGACGTCCCACCTAAATAGAATATTCCTTTTTTTTTAACTCATTCACTAGAAAACCAAATTTCTTCCTCTCCATTAACATCTTGGGCGGGAGTTCCTTAAAAATCCAAATCTTTCTTCCACGAAATTGCAAAGCAGAATCATAAGAATTCTGGACAATATTATTTCTAATTTCTTTGTCTGTAAAATAAATCACCACATCTCTAGGCAATTGCCTTTGTTTTGCCAACCAGGAGTTTATTCTATAAATTCTGTCAATCCTGCAAAACACTTCATCAGGTTGAACCTTTAAAATCCCAGCCAGAATTTCAGAAGATATCTTCCTTAAATCTCTGTCATCTTCCTGCAAACCTCTCAGTCTAATTGCATATTCTGTAAAATTGTATTGGATCATTAAAACTTCTCTTTCAATCCTCTGTTGTACATTTTCTTCATTAACAGTCTTTTGATCAGCCTCCATTTTAAGTTTGTCTTCTGAACTATTATCCTGAATGTTTGCCAAATCCTTTTTAATTTTTTGGATCTTGTCATCCAAATTCTCCTCAGTTTCTTTCATTTTAGAGTTAGTATTTGCTTCCAACTGAGTCATAAAGTCTGCTAAGCCATTAGCTACTTTTAAAATCTTTCGATCCAAAAAGCCAAACTTAGATTTCACCAATTCACCAATTTCTTTGATTTCCAACTTAAATTTTTCAAGTTGCTGATTCACAATCTCATCCCTTCTTACAATCTCCTCAAGAAGAAATTCTATTATATTAAAGTCAGGTTTCTGAGACTGGAGAGTTAAAACTTGTTGATGTAATTTATTAATGGGGGAATCCCCCCCCCCCACTGCCTGTTTGTCTAGTTTTATAAGTCTCAGTGCCATTTTTCCACGCAGACAAAATTTACTGGAAAAGAGAGAAAAAAAAACTTTTTTCCAACCAAGATCAATATCAGATCCTCAAAGAGAAAAAAAAAAAAGAAAAAAAAAACAGAAGTGAGAGTGAGATTTTGCCTTCAGTTACAGCCAAAAGTATTCATTCCGCTACTTTGTAATTGAAAACGGAAGGAGTTTCCCTTTCAGCCTCTCTTCAAGCCGCAACAGCAATCGCCATTTTAAAAAAAACTTTTTTCCCTTCACTTCACTTCTTAGGCAAAATAGAATAAAAAGAATACTTGCGCTTCAGGATCAGAAGTCCAGCTCATATCTTCTTTAATTAATTTATTTGACAGATTTACAGGCTTGCTTTTGCCCCCTAGCTCTGCGTGTAGCAGAGATTTCCCAGAGCCCGGAGCATCGGCTGGGGATACGGGGAGTCTCTTCCGCTCCCTCCCAAAAGTAAATAAAAAACTTTTGGGATTAGGCAGAGGACTCTACCCACCCCAGCCGGGTGTCTCATTGGCCACCTTCCAAGTCCATCTTTCATTTCAGTTACTACAAGTCACAGGAATTCCCCCCTCCTCTCATCACCTAGGTGACGTTATCTGCCGGGGGGAAAGAACTGGGTGAAAAGTCAAGCTACTATCTCTGACAGGCTCTTTCCTACTCATTCATGTCAGCGCTTGGGAAATCATAGTTTGGAACGCTGACATCGACAATGTCTGTACCCTACAAAGAAAATATCTATAAAATGTTCTATAGGTGGCACCTGCCACCAGCCAGATTGGCAAGAATGTTCCCCAGCACGCCACCAACCTGTTGGAAATGCAAACACCACAAAGGCACTTATTACCATATGTGGTGGACCTGCCCAATGGCAAAACAATATTGGCAAATGATTAAAACACAAATAGAGGAAATAACACACCAAAAGATAGAATTAAGACCAGAAACCTTCCTACTTGGTATAGTAAATGGACAGTATGGAAAAGAAACAACATACTTAATCATACATATGATAACAGCAGCACGAATAATATACGCACAATATTGGAAAAGCTGTACCCGGGCCTGAAGCCCGACTGGAACGGATCCAGATACGTCGTTTCATCCAGGTGCTGGGGAAGCTGTTGCGCAACCACACTCTTGACAACCTTCGCCACAAAACGAAGGTTGGAGACTGGACGATAATTAACCAACATTGCCAGGTCCAGGGAAGGCTTCTTGAGGAGAGGCCTCACCACCGCCTCTTTCAAGGTGGCGGGGAAGTCACCCTCACCCAGCGAAGCATTTATAATCCCCTGGAGCCAGCCTCGCGTCACCTCCCGGGAAGCCAGCACTAACCAGGAGGGACACGGGTCCAATAAACAAGTGGTTGCATTCAGTCTGCCCAGAATCCTGTCCACGTCCTCAGGGGTCACAGGATCAAACTCATCCTAGATAACATTCTCAAGACCTGCCCCAGTCCCTCCCCCTGAGACTACCCAGTCGGAGTCCAGATCTTCCCGGATCTGAGTGATTTTGTCATACAGATACTGAACAAAATCCTCAGCTCTACCCTCCAAGGGGTCCTCCCGCGCTTCCTGGTGGAGCAGGGAGTGGGTCACCCTAAACAGGGCGGCCGGGCGTGTCACTGCGTTATTTTATTTGCCAGCTGAACTCATCATTTCTGGACTATCAGACTTTCCGTACCTTGCCAAGAATTGTTATCAAAAGTTACTACGCATGTCTGCATTCCTTCACTTGCTTCACACACTCCTTCCTTTGTTCTCTTGCCAGAAAGGTCCAGCTGAGAAATAGCCGGCAAAAGCTATTTCAAAAATGTAGCAATTACTTTTCTTAGTTAGTGAGGTGTTTTATTTTCTTTATAACAAATAAATGAGTTTTATTAGAGAACTTTTCTTCGCGTTTCTTTTCAGAATATTGCAACAAGGAGGAGCCACGATCCATCCTCTAATTAACCAGGGTGATTTGTCCCAGAGCCAAACATGGGATTAATCAATGCCCTGACATCTGGTAGCTCGGACGGTTGATTTATGGCTTTTTTCCTTGTTTTGTTATTTCTGATAAGAGCACATAGGCAATTAGTTTTTAGCTACTGAGGTACGCTAATTATTTTGCTAAGATGCCGAAACAGAAGAAAAACAAATACAAAATGTATTTTGCTGAGAAGGTGGCAGAAAGGAGGTTTTCAGATTTCCAGCCCCTTACTACAGCCACACGCCTGGAACAAGAAGAAGCCGTGGGAGAAGGAACGAAGGGAGATAACAGACAAATTGCTTTTGAAGATAACGTACTGGAACTGAGGTCAGTGACGTCTTCTTCTGAATATGCATGCTCTGAAAAAGTCCCCCTAGAACCTTCTGAATTTGTAACGCTCGGTACAAGGCCAAAGCAAACTGCCGAGCAAAATTACTCCCACGCAGAGAGAGAAACAATTCATTATTCTCCTCGAAGCTCTAAGCTCACCCTGGATGAGCTGGCTATGAAAGCCTATCGTGACCGTATAAAACTCTATGAACAGGAGCTATCCAGAACTTCTTATTCTGCGAGACTCCCCCCTCTCGCAGGTGTGGCCCTCCACTTTATCAAGGGCCTACCTTTATGACGGGCTTTGGCACCCCGAGAGGTGGCATGCCGCAAAAAGGGGATTGAGGGTTTTTTTAGGGAAACTTTTTGATAGATTTTTAAGGGATTTTAAGGGGCGGGAGGGTTGTGTGGGTTTGGGGGTTAACCCACGGGGGGAGGGGACCAGCCCAGCTGTCAGTGGGGCCACAGAGGGTGCGGATTCCGGGGGTAAGGGGGACATCAGAGTCCATTCTGTCGAGGGCTTCTCTATCAATGTGTTGAGTGGGAGGGGCAGATATGGCGGGAGCAGGGGGCCGCATCATGTGGTGGGGGCATGCACTCGCTATCTTCGAGCGGTGGTGCGCCCCGGTTCCCATAGCCCTTCTCGCACCACAGGCTGTTCAGACTCTCAGGGCCCGAGCCTTCGGCTGCTGTTGTGCAATGCCAGGTCCGTGGTAAATAAAGCCCCCCTCATTTGCGATCTTATTCAGGAGGGGGGAGCGGACCTGGCAGGTATTACGGAGACCTGGTTGGGCCATGAGGGGGGGTTCCCCTCGTGAATATGTGCCCACCAGGTTTCCGAGCATTCCATCAGCCGAGAGCTCAGGGCAGGGCCGGGGGTTGGCGGTTATTATAAAGGAAAGTCTTGATCCAAGGGAGACCACTGTTCCACAGATAGCCGGATGTGAGTCCCTTTTTGTGAAGTGGAGTCGTGGAGTACAGATGGGCTTGTTGATCACGTACCTGGCTCCCTGCCGTGTGGCAACGGCCCTGCTTGAGCTGCTCAACGTCATAGCTGAGGTGGCGGTTGGTACCCCCAGACTTCTAGTCATGGGGGATTTCAACCTGCCATCTGTCGGCGAAACGTCTGAGGTGGCTCGAGAGTTCATGGCTTCCATGACGGCCATGGACCTTACTCAGTTAATTCATGACCCTACTCACACGGGTGGACACACTCTGGACTTAGTTTTTGTCTCTGGTCAGTGGTCAAGTGGCCTTGATACAGGGGATATAGTCATCGAACCCTTGTCATGGTCTGACCACTCGCTCCTTCGACTGGACTTTGTAACCGCTGCACCCCGCCGCAGGGAGGCGGGACCGACCAGGTGGTTCCGCCCCAGGCGCCTGATGGACCCTGATAGGTTCCAGATGGAGCTTGGGCCATTTCCTGAGACTCTGGCTCATGACTCGGCTGAGGACCTGGTGGCCGCCTGGGATAGTGCGGCTGCCGGGGCCTTGGACTGTGTCGTGCCTTTGCGGCCTCTGACCCGGCACTGAACTCACCTAGCTCCTTGGTTCTCCGAGGAGCTTAGGGAGATGAAGCGCCGGAAAAGATGCCTGGAGAGTAATTGGAGGACCAGCCGCTCCGAATCTGACCGAACACTGGTGAGGTCTCATATTAAGACCTACCTAGTGGCGATAAAAGCGGCGAAATCTAGCTATTTTGCCGCTCTTATCGCATCATCAGATAATCGCCCAGCCGCCCTGTTTAGGGTGACCCGCTCCCTCCTCCACCTGGAAGTGCGGGATGACCCCTTGCAGGGCCGAGCTGAGGACTTTGTGCAGTATCTGTATGACAAAATCGCTCAGATTCGGGAAGGGCTGGCCTCTGACTGGGTATGTCCGGACGGGATGACTGAGGCAGGTCTTGAGAGTGTTATCTGGGGGGAGTTCGATCCTGTGGCTCCCAAGGACATGGACAGGGTCCTGGGACGGCTGAACGCGACCACATGTTTATTGGACCCGTGTCCCTCCTGGTTGGTACTGGCTTCCCGGGAGGTGACACGAGACTGGCTCCAGAAGATTGTTAACACTTCTTTGAGTGAGGGGGTCCTGCCAGCTGCTTTGAAAGAACCGGTTGTGAGGCCCCTCCTCAAGAAGCCCTCTCTGGATCGGGCTGTTTTGGCTAACTATCGTCCAGTCTCCAACCTTCGCTTCATTGCGAAGGTTGTTGAGAGTGTGGTAGCGCAACAGATTCCCCGGTACCTGGATGAAGCTGTCTATCTAGACCCGCTCCAGTCCGGCTTCCAGCCTGGGCACAGCACGGAAACGGCATTGGTCGCGTTGGTGGATGATCTCTGGAGGGCTCGGGATAGGGGTTGCTCCTCTATCCTGGTCCTGTTAGACCTCTCAGCGGCTTTTGATACCATCGACCATGGTATCATGTTGCACCAGTTGGTGGGGTTGGGGGTGGGGGGCACCGTTCTGCAGTGGTTCTCCTCCTACCTCTCTGACCGGTCTCAATCTGTGTTGACAGGGGGGCAGCGGTTGACCCCGAGGCACCTTGCTTGTGGGGTGCCACAAGGGTCGGTCCTCTCGCCCCTTCTGTTCAATATTTATGTAAAGCCGCTGGGTGAGATCATCCGTGGCTTCGGGGTGGAGTTCCATCAGTATGCTGATGACACCCAGCTGTACATCTCCACCCCAGGCCACCCCAACGATGCCCTTGAAGTGATGTCCCAGTGCCTGGAGACCGTGCGGGCCTGGATGGGGAGAAACAGGCTCCGACTCAACCCCTCCAAGACCGAGTGGCTGTGGCTTCCAGCGTCCCGATATAGCCAGCTGATGCCATCGCTGGCTATTGGGGGCAAATCACTCGCCCCCACGGAGAGGGCTCGTAACTTGGGCGTCCTCCTGGACGCACGGCTGTCTTTAGAAGAACATTTGACAGCCGTGGCCAGGGGGGCTTTTTATCAGGTTCGCCTGATACGCCAGTTGCACCCCTTTCTAGATCGGGACTCCCTACGCACAGTCACTCAGGCACTCGTCACTTCCCGCCTGGACTACTGCAACGCTCTCTACATGGGGCTCCCCCTGGGGTGCACCTGGAGGCTCCAGCTGGTCCAGAACGCGGCCGCGCGGGGGATTATGGGGGCGACGAGGCGCTCCCATGTGACACCTCTCCTGCGCGAGCTGCACTGGCTCCCGGTGGTCTTCCGGGTGCGCTTCAAGGTGTTGGTGACCACCTTTAAAGCGCTCCATGGCTTAGGGCCAGGGTACTTACGAGACTGCCTTCTGCCACCAATAGCCTCCCACCGGCCAGTACGCTCGCACAGAGTGGGCCTCCTCAGGGTGCCGTCCACCAGACAATGTCGGCTGGTGACCCCCAGGGGGAGAGCCTTCTCTGTGGTGGCGCCCACCCTCTGGAACAACCTCCCCCCAGAGATACGTACAATAACAGACCTCCGGATTTTTCGTCAGGCCCTGAAAACCTATTTATTTCAACTAGCTGGGCTGGCTTGAGTTAAATTTTAAATTGATTTTAAATTGGGTTGTTTTAATTTACGGCCAAAATATTTAATTATTTTAAACTGTTTTTAAATTTTGTATGTTCTGTTTTTTACTTTGGCTGTTCACCGCCCTGAGTCCTGTTTGGAGAAGGGCGGTATAGAAATGGAAACAAATAAATAAATAAAATATATAAAATAAATATCCCAGGCAAAAATGGCTATATCTATGCTTGAGCAAGATAAGGGAGATAACTTAAGATTTTCAAAAAGCGCCATATTGTCTTCTTCCTCGGAGCCAAAGACACTCCCCCTGGTGGATTTTGTGTCAGGCCAATTAAGACAGAGGGCACTGCATACGTCACATGAAAGTCTCCCTGATCAAGTTACATATAAACCTGCCACGCAATCATTCCTTGTAACTGCAAAGCTGCCCGAAGCTAAAGGTGCAGCACCATCTGCTGGCGAAAGTAATTTACTACAGGAAGCTGAAATGCACAAGTGTTTACACAGGCCCAAACTCAAACACCCCGTGGTGGTGGTGGTGGTGGTGTCTTTTTAGATGGAACACAACCAAACTTAATGAAGCAAAGGCAAATGACTGCATCTCCAGCAGGTCATGCCAATATTGCAGATCAAGCACAAATGGCAACTGGAATACAGCAGATTCCAGTGCATCAGCCACAGCAGCTACAAATGCCTGCATATGTGCCACAGCCACAAGTGCAAATAGGGCCAGCTCCTGGCCCACCTCCAATGGCACAACCAAGACCATTTTTAGGTCCACAACAGGCACAGCAAATACCACAGGCATTTCTGCCAGCACAGCCAGCATATCAAATGCGGGCTCCTTACCAGGCATTTTCTGTCTCTCCACTAACTGGTGAGTCAAAACTAAAAATGTCAGGACACAATTACAAAGCCTGGGTCAGTGAGATTACACTATTGCTTCTTAGAGAAGGCACTCACTGCATGGTTTTTAATCCTCCTGCTCAACCATGGGATTTTGCAATAAGAGATTTAAAGATAAGGGCTCGCACGACATTATTGATGTCCATGGATACTGAACTTCAGGTCACTTTTCCACCAAATACAACAGCCCGACAAATTTGGGCTGAATTGGAAAATTGTTACAGGCCTATCTCAATTGAATCTTCATGTTAACTCATGTCTGAACTCCACGGTTCGAGATTGAAACCTGGTGAACAAATTGGAGGACATTTGACCAAACTGAAAGGTCTGAGAACAGAATTGAGAGAAAGAGGCCATAACATTGAAGATATTCAAATGATCAGCATCATTATTAACTCTTTGAATTATGAATGGAAAGATGCTGTTACAAAAATTAACCAAGTCCCAATTGCTCAACGCACAGTGGACAATGTCTGTAGACTTTTAATTGAAGAAGAAGCATTCATGTTGGCCACGCCACACTTGAGAGGACCACCCGCATCAAAAGCTCCAGCTAGGCACCCCTTCCGAGGAAGAACCTACGCTCCAAGGATGCCAAGATGCTACACCTGCAATCGTGTTTATTTATTTTATTTATTTAATCAAATTTCTATACCGCCCTACTCCCGAAGGACTCAGGGCGGTGAACAGCCAAGATAAAATACAGATAATACAAATATTAAAAATCCCTTAAAATTATTAAATATTTTGGCCGAAACACAGATTAAAACACCCAATTTATAAAGTCACGAATTAAAAAATTTAAAAGAGGGGAGTTAGGCCAGGCCAGCTTGCTGAAATAGAAAAGTTTTGAGAGCACGGCGAAACGTTGGCAGGTCCGGGATCTTCCGTATCTCTGGGGGGAGCTAGTTCCAGATGGTAGGTGCCCCCACAGAGAAGGCTCTCCCCCTGGGGGCCGCCAGTCAACACTGTTTGGCCGACGGCACCCTGAGGAGCCCCTCTCTATGGGAGCGTACTGGTCGGTGAGAGGCTATTGGTAGCAGAAGGCGGTCTCGTAAATACCCCGGTCCGATGCCATGGAGCGCTCTAAAGGTGGTAACCAAAACCTTGAAGCGCACACGGAAGACCACCGGGAGCCAGTGCAGCTCGCGCAAGAGGGGGGTCACATGGGAGCACCACGTCGCTCCCATAACCACCCGCGCGGCTGCATTCTGGACCAGCTGGAGCCTCTGGGTGCTTCTCAAGGGGAGCCCCATGTAGAGAGCATTGCAGTAGTCCAAGCGGAAAGTAACGAGAGCATGAGTGACCGTATTTAACGAGTCCCGATCCAGAAAGGGGCGCAACTGGCAAATCAGGCGGACCTGATAAAAAGTCCCCCTGGCCACGGCCGTCATGTGCTCTTCTAAAGACAGCTGTGAGTCCAGGAGGACACCCAAGTTGCGAACCCTCTCTGTGGGGGCCAATGACTCGCCCCCAATAGTCAGTGATGGCACCAACTGACTATATCGGGATGTCGGAAACCACAGCCACTCGGTCTTGGATGGGTTGAGCCTGAGTCTGTTTCTCCCCATCCAGATCCACACGGCCTCCAGGCATCGGGACATCACTTCAAGGGCATCATTGGGGTGGTCTGGGGTGGAGATGTACAGCTGAGTATCATCAGCGTACTGATGGTACTTCACCCCGAAACCACGGATGATCTCATCCAGCGGCTTCACATAAATGTTGAACAGAAGGGGCGAGAGGACCTACCCTTGTGGCACCCCACATACAAGGGGCCTCGGGGTCGACCTCTGCCCCCCTGTCAACACAGACTGCGACCGGTCAGAGAGAAAGGAGGAGAACCACCGTAGGACGGTGCCCCCCACCCCTAACTCATCTAGCCGGTGCAGCATGATACCATGGTCGATGGTATCAAAAGCCGCTGAGAGGTCTAATAGGACCAGGACAGAGGAGCAACCCCTGTCCCGAGCCCTCCAGAGATCATTAACCAACGCAACCATTGCCGTTTCCGTGCTGTACCCAGGCCTGAAGCCCGACTGGAATGGATCCAGATACGATTCATCCAGGTACTGGGGGAGCTGTCGTGCTACCACACTCTCAACAACCTTCGCAACGAAGCGAAGGTTGGAGACTGGATGATAATTTGCCAACACTGCCGGGTCCAGGGAAGGCTTCTTGAGGAGAGGCCTCAACACCGCCTCTTTCAAGGCGGCAGGGAAGACACCCTCACTCAAGGAAGCATTTATAATCCCCTGGAGCCAGCCTCGTGTAACCTCCCGAGAGGCCAGCACCAACCAGGAGGGACACGGGTCTAGTAAACATGTGGCTGCGCTCAGTCTGCCCAGTATCCTGTCCACGTCTTCGGGCGTCACAGAATCAAACTCTTCCCAGATAATACTCACAAGACCTGCCTCTGTCCTCCCTGCTGAATCTACCTAGTCAGAGTCCAGGTGTTCCCGAATCTGAACGATTTTGTCATACAGATACTGTACAAAATCCTCGGCTCTACCCTCCAAGGGGTCCTCCCGCGCTTCCTGGTGGAGCAGGGATCGGGTCACCCTAAACAGGGCGGCCGGGCGATTATCTGATGACGCAATAAGAGTGGCAAAATAGTTATACTTCGCCACTTTTATCGCCACCAGGTAGGTCTTAATATGAGACCTTACCAGTGTTCGGTCAGATTCAGAATGGCTGGCCCTCCAAACACTCTCCAGGCATCTTTTCCGGCGCTTCATCTCCCTCAGCTCCTCGGTGAACCAAGGAGCCAGGTGAGATCGACGCCGGGTCAGAGGCTGCAAAGGCACGACCTGATCCAAAGCTCCAGTGGCCGCCCTATCCCAGGCGGCCACCAGCTCCTCTGTCGAGCCGTGTGCCAGAGCCTCAGGAAATGGCCCAAGCTCCGTCTGGAACCTATCAGGATCCATCAGGCGCCTGGGGCGGTACCACCTCAATGGTTCCACCTCCCTGCGGCGGGGTGCGGCGGTTCGAAGGTCAAAGCGAAGGAGGGAGTGATCTGACCATGACAAGGGCTCGATCACTATATCCCCTATCTCAAGATCACTCAACCACTGACCAGAGACAAAAACCAGGTCTAGCGTGTTTCCCCCCGTGTGAGTAGGGCCATGAACTAACTGGGTCAGGTCCATGGCCGTCATGGAAGCCATGAACTCCCGAGCCACCTCAGACGCCTCACCGACGGATGGCAGGTTAAAATCCCCCATGACCATAAGCCTGGGGGTGTCAACCGCCACCGCGGCTATAACGTTGAGCAGCTCGGGCAGGGCTGCCGTCACGTGGCAGGGAGCCAAGTACGTAACCAGCACGCCCATCTGCACCCCATGACCCCACTTCACAAGGAGGGACTCACAACCAGCCGTCTGAGGAACAGTGACCTCCCTCGGACCAAGACCTTCTCTAATGACAACCGCCACCCCCCCCGCCCCTCCCCTGTGTCCTCGGCTGATGGAATGCGTGGAAACCGGGTGGGCACATCTCAACGAGGGGTACCCCCCCTCCTGGCCCAACCAGGTCTCCGTAATACCCGCCAGGTCCGCTCCCCCCTCCTGAACAAGATCACAAATGAGGGGGGCTTTATTTACCACGGACCGGGCGTTGCACAGCATCAGCCGAAGGCCCAGGGCCTGAGGGTCTGTGCAACCTGGGGAACGAGGGGAGCATTGGAGGCCAGAGCGCGCCACTGCTTGGAGCCAGCGGGCGCGTGCTCCCACAACCTGATGTGGCCTCCTGCTCCCACCATATCTGCCCCTCCCACCCACAGTACTGATGTAATGTCCATCCACAACACAAGCTCTAACCCCCTCCTTGACCCCAGTTCCCGCATCTCTAGTGCCGTGCTCTTCAGCCGGCTCTGGCCTCCTCCCCGACAGGTTATCCCCCAAACCCACCGAACCCACCCCCCTCCCAGAAACCTTTAAAACCTTATCTAAAAATTTCCCCAAAAAACCCCACAACCCCCTCCTCGCTGCATGCCACCTCTCGGGATTCCAAAATCCGTCATCAAGGTAGGCCCTCGATAGTGAGGAGGGCCAAACCTGCGAGAGGGGGGAGTCTCGCAGCGCAAGCAGGTCAGCAGCCGTAAACATCGCACAAAACAGAGATGGAGAGTCAACTGGTCAGGGCTTCACCAGATCGTCCAATAATAACTGGGTCAAAGTAAATCTTCATATCAGGAGCTGGTTCACTGCCCTCTCACAACAGTGAAAGGGGCCAGTGACATCCCCCCACGTCTGGAGAATAATTATCCCAGTCACCCTCTCACAGTGACTAGGGCAGATGACACCGACAATAAAGTCACAATAGTCCATCCTTTCATCTGGAGGATGACAAACAGACCCCTCAGCACCTGCACACCATTTTTCCCAGTTCTCCTCCAGTTTGGGGTCACACAAGAAGCCAGCAATTTGCAAAGTTATTAAAGACAATGATGATAATCCCACGGGCACAAGTTCTTCCCTGGGGCGAGAGTAGGGATAGCAGACAAAAAACCCAGTCCAAGTCCAAGGGTGGGTGGCCATCAAAGGCCAACACCCACCCATACCTGGGGGAAGAAGGGGGGGAGGAGAAGCCACCCGAGGCGACCAATAGAGCCCTGGTCAGCCTCCCGCCTCTCCTGCCCCAAATCTCCCCAAATCCCCAGTCTCAGCTCTGATGACAAAACAAACCTGGATAACAGGGGTCAAGGCTCAAAAAAGAGCAGATGGTAATCCTGAGGGCAAGGCTGTCCGAATTCCCCCATCCACCTGCTGCAAGCTCTTTCCTCAGCTGGATGATCCATGGCTGCCATTGCCTTCCGCCGCCGCCGCCGCCACCACCGCCGTCGCCGGCTCACAACTGGCACCTGGGCTCCCCATGGCACCTCCAGGACCCCCGAAAAACATCCGAAGAGCGTCCCAGAGATCCCTGAGGGGCGAGGGGGATGAAGGGCACCTCCAAGCCGCCGCCGCCGCATAGCAACGCCGACCAGCCGAACGCTCTGGCCTCCACTCCTCCCGACGCTGACAAGCCGGAAACAGCTGTTTTTAGCAGGCCGCCGCCCCATCTCCTGCAGCAGCTTCAAAAAGCGAGTCCCGCCCTGCCCTGATATTCTGGAGGGCGAAAAAGCCCTCAGCAGGCAGGGCGGGCATTCCCCTCATTGGGACTGGAGCCAGAGATAGTTAAAGCGGCTCCCGAAGACCCCTGACACCAGCGACCTCTCCATCTCCTCAGCGGAGCTCAGCCAACCGCCGCCATCTTGGGACATGCCAGAAGTCGTGTGGGACATGCCACCCGGGATTGTCCCCAATGAGTTCCAGCTCCTGTCACGTACCAGCCCAGAGGAACAGATTCCAGAGGCAGAGGCAGAGGTGGAAGACAAGGTCGTCGTGGTCCCCGGCGTGATCCACAAACTCCACTCGTCACACTGGCTTTAACCAATGATCCACAACCTCAACCAGAGTATGACAGACGACTCCTGTGGACTTTGGACAGTGGTGCAGCATTGCATGTCACCTACAGGAAGGAACTTTTCACAGAGATGCACGAGCCTGAACCAGAACTACGTGAACTTTATTCTTTTTCAAATCATCTGTCAGCGTTCCAAATTAGGCTCTCTTCCAGCGCTGACATAACAAGATGAACTTTTACCTAGTTTTGTATGTACAGATAGTGTTTCCTGGGAGACGAGGGTGGGGGCTACATTCCTGTGAAAAGAACGTGCCGGGAGGTAGAGATGGATCTGCATGATGGCCAATGGGACATTGGGGTTGGAGAGCGGAAGAGGAGGGGGTTGGAAGGAGGGGCCAGTTTGGCTGCAATTAGAATCAGGAATGTCGGCTTTTTATGTTCTTAAATAAAAATGATTCATTAGAGACTCTGCGCTTGAAAATGAAACTTATTTAAGATAGCACCAAAACCTGACATCATCCTTGTCAGGTCAAAGGAAAAGGAACTGTTTATGTTGAAGAGCTCGATGCACTCATTCCTGATGTTTATTACATACCAACAGCAACCAGTAATTTGCTTAGTCAGAGTCACTTGTCTAGAGCATTAAAATTCCAGGTTCACCACCTTGAAAATGCAAGTTACATAGTTAAAGATGGAGATATTGTTGCTGGAACCATATTAATTGGTGGTGTTTATTACTTAAAGCCAAAGCCTAAAACACAAACACAGGCAAGTATACAAACTCCAAAAAGGGAGAGCACAGGCCCAGATAGAGATGCTCCAGAGAGAGATCCTGTTGCTATTCCTAAGGCTCCTAGAGCCAACAAAAAGAGAGTTGGTAAACAGGTTGCTCAGAGCAAGCCTGAGGTTCCGCATAAAAATGTTAATGTTGAGAATTCACTAACTGGTAAACCTTTGCATTCCAGGTGTATCCACAAATGGCATAGAAGATTGGGGCATGCCAGTTTCCGTGTTCTTAGGAAGATGCCGGAGTTCGCAAAAGGTTTGGATCTAAAGGGGTGTAAGGTGTTTTTGGATTGTGCTGTCTGCAAAAAGGCCAAATCCAAAGCAGCAGCCATTCCCAAACACGCTACACACCTGTCAACACGCATTTTTGATTTGGTTCACACTGACATAGTTGGTCCTTTCCCGCCATCATTTGGTGGTAGAAAATATTTTCTAACAATTGTTGATAATTACTCTAGATATGGATATGTATATCCTATGAAAGAAAAATCTGAGACCTTTCAGATCTTTAAAGACTTTGCAGCCCTTGTTTCTACCCAACACCAAGTTCGCATCACTAGAATCCAGAGTGATCGTGATGCCGAATTCATGTCTCAGCGTTTCCAGGACTGGATGCATAAGAATGGAATTATTCATCAGACTTCGGCCCCTGACACACCGGCTCACAATGGAGAGGTCCTGCAAACCATGATGCGTTGTCTCCTAGAAGACGCCAACCTTGATAAGATATACTGGGGTGAAGCTATCAAGTATGCAAATTACATTGTCAACCGTACTTGGAGCAGTGTAACAAATCAGACTCCTTTCTTCATGTTGTATGGCTACAAGCCCGATCTTAAAAGCATCCATATTTTTGGTTCATATGCTATGGTGAACATTCCCTTAGCTCAAAGAAGAAAAGGAAGTCCAGCAGCAAAGAGACTGAGATTTATGGGTATTGATGATAACTCAAAATGGAGCAGATTTATTGACTCTAAACATGTAATTGTGATTTCCCAATCTGCTAATTTTGAGGAAGATATTGACTGGTCCAGGATTCATTCCAATGATCCTGGAGTTTATTTTCCCAGAGATGATACTGCTGATGCCACGCAGATTGATGATCAAGATTCCACTGGTTCTTCTCAACCCGATGTTCCGTCTTCGCAAGCCGCGGATGCTGACGCTAGCGACGAAAGTGAGGACAAGGACAAAGCAGAAGACTGGACAGTTGTTCCGAGATGTTCCAAGAGGGCCACAAAAGGAATCCCTCCACAACGATATTCTTGGCAACTGACAAAAGCACCCTTGTCTTTGATTTGCAATGTTACACTTCCACCTGATAATTTCACACAAATCAAGCAGCTCCCTGATTCAGAGCAAGACAAATGGTATGAAGCAATGCAGGTTGAAATGGACAGTCTAAAGAAACTTAAAGTGTTTACACCTGCAAAACCTCCAGCAAACAAAAAGGTCATTGGCACTCGATGGGTCTACAGAATCAAAAAGAAACCAAATGGTGAGTCATTGTACAAAGCCAGACTCGTAGCTCAGGGTTTCGCTCAACGTTATCCTGAGGACTACACAAATACTTACTCACCGACAGTCAGAACTGAGAGTGTAAAAATTGCTTTAGCAACTGCAACTATCCTTGGTTTAGAAGTTTTCCAGTTTGATGTTGACACGGCTTATCTGCATGCAGACCTAGATGAAGAGATCTACGTGAGAAGTCCTCCAGGATTCCGACAGCAAGAAGGGGATACCTGGTTCCTAAACAAAAGTCTTTATGGTCTGAAACAATCTGGTTTAATGTGGTATTTATGTCTTACTGACAAACTAAATTCAATGGGCTTTATTAAGTCCGAAACTGATGAGTGCGTGTTCACAAAAAGATCTAACAATGCATATGAGATAGTTCTTGTTTATGTTGATGATATTGTTTTTATTGGTCCAAATAAGCAAATGAGTGAAATTTTTGCCAAAGCTTTGCAGAGATACTTCACATTGAAATCATTGGGTCACATTAGCACTTATTTAGGTGTTCAGATTGAAAAAACACAGAAGGGGTTTAGTCTTTCACAAGAAGATAAAATTGAACAAATTTTGCATCATTGCAACATGAAAGATGCTAACACAACAAAGACACCCATGCAAACAGATTTTCACAACTTGACACAAGAAGCAAGTCCTGAGTTCGAGGATCAAACACTTTATCGTTCAGTTATTGGGTCACTGTTATACATTAGTAGTTGGACCAGACCCGACATTGCACTTAGTGTTAATCTCTTATCTCGACACGTAGGTAAGGCAAAACAGTTTCATTGGACATGTATTAAGAAATTATTGAGATACCTAAAATACACTAAACACATGAAATTATTGTTAGAACCAACACATACTGATTATGCAGAATTATGTTATGCAGATTCTGATTGGGCAAGTGATAAGAAATCACGTAAAAGTACTTCAGGTTATATGATGTTCTTAAATGGATGTCCTGTTTATTGGCAAGTACGTAAACAGAATTTTGTTTCTTGTTCATCTACTGAAGCTGAATATGCTTGTGTTTCAGATGCATGTAATTCTCTAACTTGGTTTGATGCTTTAGTCACAGATATCTGGACACACCCGATCCGACCGATCACCATGATGGAAGACAATGAATCGGTGGTTTATATTTCTGAATCTCATTTTACAGGTTTTAGGTCCAGACACATTGACATTCGTTATCAAAACATAAAGCATTTAGTGAAAAAAGGTTTTGTCAAAATGCAATATGTATCTACACATGATCAAATTGCTGATATGCTCAACAAACCACTTCCAGCAGCTCAACACGAGTATCTGCGTAAGAAGATGTGCCTTATTTGATGATGTACTGATATTCGCTCAACTGGCAAAAGAAGGGGGATGTCACTGCATTATTTTATTTGCCAGCTGAACTCATCATTTCTGGACTATCAGACTTTCCGTACCTTGCCAAGAATTGTTATCAAAAGTTACTACGCATGTCTGCATTCCTTCACTTGCTTCACACACTCCTTCCTTTGTTCTCTTGCCAGAAAGGTCCGGCTGAGAAATAGCCGGCAAAAGCTATTTCAAAAATGTAGCAATTACTTTTCTTAGTTAGTGAGGTGTTTTATTTTCTTTATAACAAATAAATGAGTTTTATTAGGAAACTTTTCTTCGCGTTTCTTTTCAGAATATTGCAACAAGGAGGAGCCACGATCCATCCTCTAATTAAACCAGGGTGATTTGTCCCAGAGCCAAACATGGGATTAATCAATGTCCTGACGATGCAATAAGAGCAGCAAAATAACTACATTTTGCTGCTTTTATCGCCACTAGGTAATTCCTAATATGAGATCTTACCAGTGTCCGGTCCGATTCAGAAAGACTGGCCCTCCAACTACTCTCTAGGCGTCTTTTCCAGCACTTCAACTCCCTCAGCTCCTCAGTGAACCAAGGAGCCAAATGAGATCGGCGCCGGGTCAGAGGCCGCAAAGGCACGACCCGATCCAGAGCTCCAGCGGCCGCCCTATCCCAGGCGGCCGCTAGGTCTCCAGTCGAGGCGTGTGCCAGAGCCTCAGGAAATGGCCCAAGCTCCATCTGGAACCTATCAGGTTCCATCAGGTGCCTGAGGCGGAACCATCTTACCGGCTCCACCTCCCTGCGGCGGGGTGCAGCGGTTTGAAAGGCGAGACGAAGGAGAGAGTGATCTGACCATGACAAGGGCTCAGTAACTATATCCCCTATCTCAAGATCACTCAGCCACTGTCCAGAGACAAAAACCAGATCCAGCGTGTTTTCCCCCGTGTGGGTAGGGCCATGAATTAACTGGGTCAGGCCCATGGCTGTCATGGAAGCCATGAACTCCCGAGCCACCTCAGACGTCTCACCCACGGACGGCAGGTTGAAATCCCCCATGACCATTAGCCTGGGGGTATCAACCGCCACCGCAGCAATGACGTTGAGTAGCTCGGGCAGGGCTGCTGCCACGTGGCAGGGAGCCAGGTACGTGATCAGCAAACCCATCTGAACCCCATGACCCCACTTCACAAGGAGGGACTCACAGCCGGCCGTCTGAGGAACAGTGGCCTCCCTCGGTCTCAGACCTTTTTTAATAATAACCGCTACTCCCCCGCCCCTGCCCTGTAACCTCAGCCGATGGAATGTGAGGAAACCTGGTGGGCACATTTCAACGAGGGGAACCCCCCCTCCTGGCCCAACCAGGTCTCCGTAATGCCTGCCAGGTCCGCTCCCCCCTCACAAATAAGATCACAAATGAGGGGGGCTTTATTTACTACGGACCTGGCATTGCACAGCATCAGCCGAAGGCCCAGGGCCTGAGGGTCTGTGCAACCTGGGGAACGAGGGGAGCATTGGAGGCCGGAGCACGTCACCGCTTGTAAACAGCGGGTGCATGCTCCCTTGACTCGATATGGCCCCCTGCTCCCGCCATACCTACCCCTCCCACTCACGGTAATGATATTCAGAGCACTATCCGGACAAACTATGACTTTTGGGGGTCTCTGTCAAATTTTACCCCCAAGGGAGGGGCCTTTTTCTCTAGCTGTGGGCCCCTGGGTTGGCCGAGGACGATCGCCTGGGCTGGGACAGTGGGAAGTTGGGTACCTGGCGTGGCTGCTGCTCCACTGGTTTGGTTGTCTGCTTGGTCAGCCATGGCTGGGTCAGGGGTGATGGCTCGAGTTTCCTCGGCTGCTGGTCCACCCTCACTCCTTCGTTGGCGACCCTGTTTGCATCGAACATTGAGATTTTCCAGGGCTTCCATCACGATACGGTTGATGTACTGCTTCAGTCGATCATCCGCCAGTGGTTCCTTGGTCAGCTCTTCCTGATCGGAGAGGGCCTCCAGCTTCCTTTTCGACCCAGGCTTATGGCTGCCGCGGGTGAGGGTCACCCCCTTGGCTCTTCCATCCCAGCTGTCTTTCTTTCCTACACCAATCGACCATCGGGGCTTCATGGGACTTTCAAGGACAGCTTTGATGTCCTCTCTCGGCTCCCCTAGGACTGTGTCCACGCTCAAAGAACACGCTTAAAGCCAAGCTGGTGTATCTTCATTTAATCGTGGCAATCAGCGCTTACAGAAACCGGAATGCAAAGCTAGCAAAACAAAGACGCAGCTGTCACGCCCTTGCAAGCGAGTCCTTATATAGTTCCTTCCAGATTACATTCAGCTGGAAGGTCTCGTACTTCCTCATTTCCTTCGGACGTACTGGGATGCCGTCACTTTTCTAGAGTGTTCTCAGAGTAGTAAGCTAATCCCACGCGACCCCATAAGGCACCCGTGCACATAAACGCCTACTCGGAAGCCTATTCCACCACCATCACCCATGTGGCTCAACCCCCCCCCTTCCAGCCGGGTATTCATGTTCTGCCGGTGCATGGACACGATGTCGAGTGCTTCTTGATGCTCGACATCCTCGATGGGACATATGGAGCCGGTGTCTGGCTGAGTAGTTGTTGAGATTTCTCCCCAGTAGTTGGTTTCCCCTTGCTCACTGCTTCATTTGGACATTGTTGCAGGGTCCCCTCGGTAGAGTGGAAATTAAGGAAAAACATTTTTTTCTCTCCGGGTTGACCACTATTGCAGAGCCTGCTTTATGTGAGGACCAGCTTCCCTCCCCCTTCCAAGAAAGTACGAACTCTTGAGAACTTTGTATTTCAAAAGGAACCATTTATTGAAAGGGATGAAAGCAAGTCAAAACTCAAAGCAGGCTCTGAAGTCCCTCAGGGCATGCAGTTCAGGATAAAGGAAATTAGGAACCCCCTCCCCACCTTCCGATGTGGATTCTGACCAATCCGCCGGTGTGAATGCGAATTGCACCAGCCTCTCTGAGAAACAGATACGAAGAGCTTCTCAGGGTCAATTTACAATCCACTCGTTCCCCCACCTTCTCTTTCATTTCCCGAGGTGTGAGAATTCTCCAGGCATTCCTGGCGCCAGGCAACGGTTATAAATCAGGGTAAAGTTTATACAAAGAGGATCAGGCAAGAAATTGGATACTTAGGACACATAGGAAAAGAACTAAATGTGACAACTCCAAATCCCCCCCCCCTTCTTCCACGAAGAATGGCAGATACACGGATCTGACAATACCGTCTGAATACCAGTTTCTTACATCCTAACATTTCAAGCTTACCACCATTTTCATTCTTTGTGTCTATTTTTCATGTTTCTTTTCCTAACTTATTTGACTTTGTGATACATTGCTTTACACCCTTCCATTCTAAACTTCCACTAATGTTTTTTTCCCTCCATATTATTATATTCAAGGACATGATACTCTGTTTTGTTATTCATATTCCCATTATTTAATTCTTCCTCTCTGTATATTTTAAAGTTTGTTAATACACATAAATATATCTACTTTCACATTACCTACACAATAGTCATATTTTATACACTTTTAATAATACCATCATTCAACCTCTCATTTCCAATTAATAATGAATTCTCATTCATAATTTTCCAGTTTCATATCTATTTGTGGTAATGTTTATCCCAATATTTATTTATATTAAATACCAACTAATTGTCCAGTCTATATCATTCTAATATTAATACAATTATTAACATATAATCCTGACATATCTATAACTCTTTTTCTCCCCTTAACCATTATCTCTTATCCATAGCCCATCTTTTAATCCTACCTTTTTTTTACTTGTCTCCCGTTTTCCTCTTAAGTCTTTTATTCCATCTACTTCAAAGTTTATATTCTGAATCCATAATTTAATTTTTTCTCCTTGCCCTGTCTTTTCCCACTGTTTAATTTGAAAGTTTTCTGTTCTAAATCCTATCGTTTCCCTCCAAGCCTCTTCCCGTTCCTCCCATTTCTTTTTAAAATCTTTTAAAGTATTTTCCCCATTTTAATTCCTCAATTCTTATTAATTTTAATAGTGTCTCCTCCTTGTTATCTTCTTTTTGCTGGTTTCTCAGTTCTAATTCCCCTTCTGTTCCAGCTGATGATTCCATTCTTTCCTTCTTGTCCTGGTCTTTGCTCCTTGTCTCTTGTATACAATTTTCCTGTCTTCTATCTATATGATCAAATATTTCCACCATGTCCTTGTGTAGTTCCAGGATAAGGTCCTTAATGTCCTTAATGTTTTGAATCATTAACTCCATTCCGTTTGAGTCTCCACAATCATCAGTTCAGAAATCAAACCTCCAAGCCAGATTTAAATGTCTCATCAATGTTCAATCAAATCAGTTAGTTACTTCAGGAATCCTCCACTCCTCAAGTCGTTTTTGTACATCCAATAGTATTTAGGGGTCCCCAGACACAAATTCTTTTTTTAATATTCCAGTTTCCAGTGGTTAGAAGGTAAATATGTATAGTTCAACAGTTATTTCCTTTCATTTCAATATTTACTCCCAAGTTGCAAAAATTCACTGTCATCAGCAGATGGCGATCTTTACTTCACTCTGCTGCCTCTCTGCTTTTATTTTGACTCTGCTGCCGCTCTGCTTTTATTTTGACAAGTCCAATTTATTTCTCTTGCTTAGTTTAACTTATAACTCGGTTACTTAAGGCAAATTATTTGAAGAAAAGGTAGGTTTATAGTTCCAGCATCTTAATATGCCTTCTTAATATCACGCCTTTTGTTTTGGGGATTCCATTTCCAACTTAATTTTCTTTTTAAACATATATTTACTTCTTTAAATTTCCAATATGCTCTTTCACAATAGTTACATGCTGCTGTAACAAATTGTTCTAAAAGGTATTCCCCTTAAATTTTTGGGGGGTCCGGCTTCAGCTGTAAACCTTTTCTTACCCAGCCGACACACCATTCACCATTTCTCTGCTCCTGCACAAACTTATGGTTTCTGAATGTTCCCCAGCTTCATGGCAGCCATTTTAACTGCCGCTGCTCCTAGTCTTCGAATGAGGGGGTTTTCCGAGTCAGGGAGGGGAGATGTGGCTCCCCTCAACCTGCAAGGCGGTCCCCCTTTGCTTCACCACCCCTCCAGGGTGGCTATGGCTTCGAATGAAGCCCCCAACAGGTAGAGCTTGGAACAGACCCGCGGAGGTTGCGGATCTCGCTTCCGAAGGCGCTGGAAGTTCAAAGTAGTCCGTGGCTGACTACTTCTAAAAGAGATAAGGGGAGGACCCAGGCTGACAGGTGGGGGGGGGCGCCATCCTGGACGAGGCCTGCTTTGGCCCTGGCCTCCTCCTCCTCCTTCTTGGTGTGATCCCCTCTGCTTTGGGGGGAAGGAGCAAGGAAGGAAAGGCAAAGGAATACCAGGCAGATGGAACGGTTATGCTCTTGCAGAGAAGGGAGGGAGCCTTCCAGCTCTGCAGGAGGTGTGAACTCTCACACTGTTGCAAAGTTGGTGTTGCACCTCACTGGTGTGTTGCCACATTTGTCAGTTTCCTCCCTCCCCCCAACCCCTCGCACCTTCCCCAGCACTGTTTTCAGAGCTGCCTCTGGAGAGGCGAGGTGCGACCCGAGGAATCCCCATTGGCAGAAGCGGCGCCCACCCACGAAAGCTATGGGAGATTGCCTTTCACCTTTCTTCCCCAGGTGGGAGCCCTCTGCTGGGTCTCCTCCACAGGGTCAGGGCAGTGGGATGGCAGAGGCTCTCCCCTTGCCGAATGCCCCGTTTTTGGATTTGGGGAGGGGAAAAGTCGGCCTCGTCCAGGATGGTGCCCCCCCACCTGTCAGCCTGGGTCCCCCCCCTGTATCTCTTGTAGAAGTACTCAGCCACGTCCTTCGAGACCCGCTTGATGGTGGAGATCTTATTTGGGTGCATCTTGCCATGGGAGCACAAACAGGCTGTGTTGTCGATGGCTTTGGGGGGCCATCGATTCGTCCAGCCACTGCTGCAGCCATTCCAGGGAGACAAAGTCGTAGGGGCAACCTGAGGGTTGGGGGGCAGAGGGCCAGAGCATCAGCACCCCTAGCTCCTCCGCTTCTCCTCCTCCAACATGACCATGGTGTGTGCAAAGTTAAGAGTGTGCATCTTCCCCCTTCCCCTTCAAACAGCCGATCAACCCCCCACCCCCCTTCCTGGCTCTGCAATGTGCATCGGGGAGGAAAGCATTTTCAGGTGGCAGCGCTGCAATTCCCTCCCTGAATCCAAAAACGTGGTGTGGGGCTGGCACTGCCACCTGAAAATGCTTTCCTCCCTGGTTCCCTGATGCACATTGCAGGGGAACCGGCCGCCACCTGAAATGTAGCTCAGCAAATTGCATCGGGCCAATGGGCAGCAGTGGCTGGAAAGGAGGGACGTTTTGCTTTAGGGGCTCCCACTCGGCTCGGCTCCCAGGCACGGAGAGGGCTTAGGCGGTGGCAGCGGCTCCTCACATTGCTGGGGAGTGAAGTCATCGTGGCCATTGTCTACCCTGAGCTGTCTGCTGGGCGGCCAGAGGGGGGACCAGCCGCGAACCGTGGGGCCCGCCTTGTTTGCCGAAACCACCGGGCAGATTCCCACCCCCAGACCATCCCGAAGAGGCTTTTTCCTCAGGCTGTGGCCCGACCCTCCCCCCAGAGCATGCGAGGGGTCTCTTCGGGGAAAGCAAGTAGTCCCTGCAGATCACAGGAGCACCCTGATAAGTTTTCCAGAAAAGAACTTCTCAGTAATCGATGAGGCACCTCTCGCTTGCAGGAGGAGGAGGAGGGCAGCATAAAGCAGCACCACCTTAAATGCTGGTAGGCAGAGGCAGAATTCTTTTTTTCTTGTGTTCCTCCCCAAAAATTAAGGTGCATCTTATACTCCGGTGCGTCTTATACTCCAAAAAACATGGTACTTTCATTTACAGTCTGCAAGGCTTGATAAATAGTCAACACCCACCTATCTCATGTGGAACGCTGCCAGAGAGCTAATTTCCAGACACAGAGCAAGGCCAAACTTGGCACAGAGTCAGAAACAGCATTTTCACATCTTTTTTTTTTTTAATTGAAAAAGTTTTTTCAAATACAAATTTTTCCCCCTTTCCCCCCCCCCTCCCTAACCCCCCCTCACCCTCCCCTCCCCCTGTGGCTTCTTCAGGGTACAACCCAAATTCATAACAGATTATATAATACCTTACCATCCCCTTACTCCATCCCCCATATGCTGACCCTTTCTTTCTAATAATATTATTATATTCCCCTTATACTATACATTTCGAAATAACATTCTACTATAACATTATATAATAACTCCTAATTTAGCATAATAATATTATTATATCCCCCAATTTAACAATTTCTACTCATGATCTACTCTTTTACTCCTCCCCCATACATATATCTCTTAAATCAAATCTTTTTTGTATATTAATATGACATTTCAAAGCAACCTTCCACTATAAAACTATATAATAAATCCTAATTTAACATTTATTCAACTCATAGTCTGCCCATTTCCTCCACCCCCATAGATATATCTCTTAACTCAAATCTTTTACATATATTCATATCTAAACATAATATCCCTTTTCTTCAACTAAACTATCAATAAGCTAACCTATCTCCACCCACACTCCTACAGAACTACCATACATAATAGTTCTTGATCTCCTTATTCTTCTGCCCACATCACTAAGAAGTATTCCCTTATATAAATAAAATCCTCAAATGACTTTAAGCTTGTAATCCATATAATATCTTTTGTAGTGTCTTTCAGCTGGATTGTTAACTCCATCACCCATATTAGGGTAACATCACATCCTAATTCCAACAGTATGTTCGGTATCTTCAATTACCATCTGCCCCCGTCAACAATAGATGTCTTGATATATAAAAAACAACCACCCGAGTGACTTTATATTTGTATTCCATATAGTGTCTATAGTAATGTCTTTCATCTAAATTATTAATTCCAACCACCGTAATAGGGTAACAACGAGATCTTCTGCGTGCCCCAATCCCATAACTCTCTTGCCTTGTAGCTCAACATAAACGTAATACATTTATCAAAGAATCCAAAATAGATAATTCCAATCATTCAGTTTAAGGCCCTTTTCACATCCCAAAAGTACAGCACTGCAGAGGTCTGTCACTGTCCTCAGGATAATATAAATCAATACTTTGCCTCAGCTATCTTTTCATATATTCAATCATCTCTTAGATAACTGCCATTGCACTGTTGTTTAGTTTAAAAGTTTTTGTTTTTGTAAGACCTGCTTCTTCTTTTCTTGACTTTTTGTGGGTTAGATCTCCATCCTGATTTCCTTTCTATAAGTTGTGTATCAACTATTTGGTTTTCATGCTGATCTATAACTTGATCTTGTTGGTTTTGCTTTTGTGGCTTAAGTCTCCATTCTGGTTTCTTTTCTTTGAGTTGTATGTCAACTGATTGATTTCTATGCTGGTCTGTAACTTGATGAATCATCATATTAGAATCCAAAGCCACCTCTCTTGTATTTATAAATAGTCCAGCTGTAACCTCTGAAGGAGAATCCAGAAGCTGCTCATCTACAAAGTCCTCTGTAACTTGTTGTTTTTCCATTACTTCCATCTCTTTCTGCTTATCCTGAATTTCTATCTCTTGTTGATTTTGCTTTTCTTTATTCCACTCATGTATTATACATGAAGATGTTGAACCCATTTTAAGAACCTTATAGTAAAATTCTTCCGCTTTTTCAACAGAATTTAGTTGGTATCTTTCTCCTTGATATCTCAGTATTATGCCAACTGGGACATCCCACCTGAATGAGATGTTTTGTTTGTTTAGCTCAGTCACCAAAAATCCGAATTTCTTTCTATCTTTTAATATCTTGGGTGGCAACTCTTTATATATCCAGATCTTTCTTCCATACAATTGTAGAGTGGAATTAAAAGATTTTTGCACAATATCATTTCTTATTTCTTTATCTGTAAAATAAATTGCATTTTCACATCTTAAATCGGCCTGATGAACTAATTGCTTCCTGCAAAAGCTCACATCCTGTTCACTTCTCTTTTCTGTCTTATGGGAGGGGCCAATCATCTCCAAGCCTTACTCCCAAGTTGACCCTGTTTTCTTAATTGTTCCTGTCTCCTGGCAGCTCTGCGCATGTGCACACTGGGAACAGGCTCACGCTGTTCTTCTGCCTCGCTGATGTCAGACTCCGGACACTCCGGAGGCAGCAAAGAACTACCAGATGGCCTTGGCCCCCTCTCTGCCTCCAACTCAGAGCCATCGTCCAAGCCTTCCCCAGACTCCAGGACTGGCCCACGTTCCTCCCCAACCTCCTCGCTGTCTGAATCTGCTGCCAGCTCTGCTGGCCGCTGACGGGCCACAACAGGAGGAGAACTCAGGTTCCCTTTTTAGTTCAACCAGGGAAATGTTCAATGTCAAAAGAAGGTTGTCATTTGTATGCTAATTTGAGGGAGTGCAGAGCATTATACATATCTGATTCATTACTAATCCTTCCCAAATGTCTATGGAGATTCTTAGTCATCCAGGACATGGCTGTCCCAAAGGTGCTTTTTCAAAAGGCAGCTAGACTTTGTTTTTCATTGAAGACATGTCACTTCTCATCCAAGAAGCTTCTTCAGTTGTGACTGAATGGAGGAGAATTCTCCTCCATTCAGTCAGAACTGAAGAAGCTTCTTGGATGAGAAGTGACACATCTTCAAGGAAAAACAAAGTCCAGTTGCCTTTTGAAAAAGCACCTTTGGGGCAATCTTTCCCACACTTTGGGTGTGCAGATAATCCACCCATACACCAATCCTTGATTTACAACTACAGGTAATCCTCAATTTACGACCACAATTGAGCCCAACATTTATGTTGCTAAGTGAGAAATTTGTTAAGTGAGTTTTGTCCCATTTTACTACTTTTCTTGTTAAGTGGATCACTGCAGTTGTTAAGGTAGTAACACAGTTGTTAAGTGAATTTGGCTTCCCCATTGACTTTGCTTGTCAGAAGTTTACAAAATGTGATCACATGACCCTGGGATACTGTAACCATCATAAATATGAGCCAGTTGCCAAGCATCTGAATTTTGATCACATGATCATGGGGATGCTGCAATGTGGAAGTGTGGAAAATGGTCATAAGTCACTTTTTCAGTGTTGTTGTAACTTTGAATGGTCACTAAATGAAAAGTTGTAAGTCCAGGACTACCTGTAATTAAAAACAAATGAGTTATAGGAAGGGTATAGATGTTATTAGTGAAAAAAAAAGAACAGGAAATAATGAAGTAGAAGTGATATAGGCAGAAAGGAGTTTAGAAATTTAGAAAATCACAGAAACAAACCAGGGAGGAGCTAAAATATTTTTTCCCTTTCTGTGTTGGATTTATGATACTGTACAGGTAGTCCTCAACTTATGACCATAATTGAGCCCAAAATTTATGTTGCTAAGTGATACATTTGTTAAGTGGGTTTTGCCCCATTTTATGACCTTTCTTGCCACAGTTGTTAAGTGAATCATTGCAATTGTTAAGTTAGTAATACAGTTGTTAAGTGAGTCTGGGTTCTCCATTGACTTTGCTTATTAGAAGGTCGCTTACCCTGTTTCTTTTCATTTAGTTGCCGCTCGAACTCATCGAAGTCAAACATGGCTAGGGGAAGGAGCAGCGGGTGGGGCAGCCAGCCGCCCAGCCAGCAAATGCTGCCCTGCTGTCCCGTGTGTCCGAGCCAGCCGGTCACTGTTGCCCTTCCCCCTGCAGCTGCCGCTGCTGCTGCTCTTCTGGAGCACCCAAGCCAGCCAGGTGCTCCAGACTGCCTGGGACCATGCA
Source organism: Pituophis catenifer annectens (assembly GCF_029215685.1). Taxonomy (NCBI): domain Eukaryota; kingdom Metazoa; phylum Chordata; class Lepidosauria; order Squamata; family Colubridae; genus Pituophis; species Pituophis catenifer. The sequence goes on from NW_027256885.1 coordinate 46,482,513, forward strand.
AAAAGCCCACTCGGGTGGGAAGGGAGGGAAGCCCCAGCCCGCCTGTCCTGGCCAACAGCTCTGGGCTCCCTGCTCCATGTCTTTTGGCACGCGGGTCCATTGCTCTTGCCACTGCTGGTCTTTGCGTGCACATCGCGCCAGAAATCAGAAGACCAAGTGGCCAATTTGCATGGTCACACTGGAAACAGGTAGATTGGCTTCCTGGAGCATGCATGCGCAATGGGTGGCTGCTCTTCCGGTTTCCAGTGCTTGAAAACCAGCTGGCCAGTGAGCCGGAACCCAGAAGAGCAATGGGCGACGGCTCCGCGTGCCCAAAGAAATGGCTCTGCGTGCCACTTCTGGCATGCGTGCCATAGATTCGGCGGCTCCCTAAGTGGCTCAGTGGCTAAGACACTGACCTTGCCGATAAGAAAGATCAGTGGTTCGAATCCCTCATATAGGTCTCCTGCGTGAGGAGGGAGATTGGACTAGATGACCTCCAAGGTCCCTTCCAGCTCTGTTACTGTTACTGTATCATCTGCAAATTTGGTGAGTTCCCCTTCTATTCCCTCATCTAAGTCGTTTATGAAGATATTGAATAGTACTGGGCCTAAGATGGAACCTTGTGGCACCCCACTGCTTACTTCTCTCCATGTAGACTTTTTTTTTTTTTTTTTAAATTTGATTTATATGCCGCCCTTCTCCGGAGACTCAGGGCGGCTTACAATGTGTTAAGCAATAGCCTTCATTCTTTTGTATATTTTATACAAAGTCAGCTTATTGCCCCCACAAACTGGGTCCTCATTTCACCTACCTTAGAAAGGATGGAAGGCTGAGTCAACCTTGAGCCTTGGAGAGATTCGAACGAGCAGAAATTGCAGGCAGCTGTGTTAATAACAGGGTGCACTAAACCACTGTACTATCAAGACTTAGATTAAGGACTACTCTTTGAGTACGGTTTGTCAGCCAGTTGCGAATCCATCTGGTGGTGAAGCTATCTATCCCACTTTTTTCTAGTTTACGAAGAAGTAGGTTGTGGTCTACTTTGTCGAATGCCTTGCTGAAGTCTAAGTATATTATGTCCACAGTATTTCGCTGGTCTACTAATTTAGTCACTATGTTGAAGAAAGAAATAAGATTGGTTTGGCATGATCTGTTTTTCAAAAACCCGTGCTGACTGCTAGTTATTACTTTACTCATTTCTAGGTGTTGGCAGATCTGTTTTTTTATTATCTTTTCAGTATCTTCCTGGGTATTGATGTTAGGCTGATTGGTCTGTAATTTCCTGGGTCTGTTTTTTTTTTCCTTTTTTGAAGACATCAGCTCTTTTCCAGTCCTCTGGTAGTTCCTCGGTGTTCCAGGATTTTTGAAAGATGTGGTGCAATGGTTCTGAGAAGACCTCTGCCATCTCCTTTAGAACTCTGGGATGTAATCCATCAGGTCCCAGTGATTTGTATTCATCAAGATCAGACAGGTGTTCTCTTACTATTTTTTTGCTTATTTTAACTTTTATTTCCAGTCTGTTTTTTACAGTTATGTTTCTGGTAGGTTGAGCTATAGTTTCTTTTTGCGTGAAAAGCTCTGCTTTCTCTCTGTTGCCTGTTACTTCCTTTCCGTCTTTTCTCTTTAGTGGACCGACTGTTTCCTTGATATTTCTCTTGTTATTTATATGTTGGAAGAAACTTTTTTTTGTTATCTTTGACTTTTGTTGCAAGTCTTTGTTCATTCTGAGCCTTTGCTTTCCTGACTTTGTCTTTGCATATTCTGGCTGTCTGCTGATATCCTGCCTTAGTTATGCGTCCCTCTTTCCATTTTTTGTACTTGTCCTTTTTGTCTTTCAATTTATCAGAGAGATCTAGCACAGCTGCTTTTACATTGTGGGTGAGCCAGTTGTGTTGTGTTGTGTTTTGTAGGTTAAAAAAGGGCAAAGAAGTGACATTGACTTAGCCACGCCCACCCAGTCACCTTACCACCAAGCCCTGCCCACTAATTAAGCCCCGCCCACAGAACCGGTAGCAAAACATTTTTAGATTTTACCCCTGCTGGAGATCCTAAAGACTGGTTGCCCTCCCCCCTCAATTTTAGTTTAAAGCCCTCCTGATAAGTTGAGCCAGTCGTTTTCTGAAAACATTGTTCTGGGCATGGCTAGTCTAGTGAAGAGAAGGACCAGGGGAGACATGATAGCCGTCTTCCAATACTTGAGGAGCTGCCCATCCCTTGCCAAAAGCCCATCTTGGAGGTAGTACAGACTATGGTCCAGGAATCCAAAGTTTTTTTGGCGACACCAACCCTTTAGCCAGTGGTTCACTTCTAGAATTCTTTGTTCTCTTGCTGGATGTTGTCCTTTCATTGGCAGTACAGATGAAAAAACTACTTGTGCACCTAAGTCCTTGACTTTCTTGCCTAGCTGCTCATAATCATTCAATAATGTTTTCAATGAAGAGCCTGGTGGCGCAGCAGACTAAAGCAGTTATTAACATTCATTAACATTCAGCTGCCTGCAATTACTGCAAGTTCAAATCTCACCAGGCTCGAGGTTGACTCAGCCTTCCATCCTTTCTAAGGTAGGTAAAATGAGGACCCAGATTGTGGGGGCAATAAGCTGACTTTGTATAAATATACAAAAGTATGAAGGCTATTGCTTAACGCACTGTAAGCTGCCCTGAGTCTCCAGAGAAGGGCGGCATATAAATCAAATTTTTTTTAAAAAAGTCCTTTTTTGTGTCATTCGTCCCTACATGTAGTAGTAGAAAGGGGTAATAGTATGTTGGTTTTATTATTTTGGTTAGGTTCTCAGCCACATCTTTGATTTTAGCTCCAGGGAGACAACATATCTCTCTGGATTGACTGTCTGGTCTACAAAGGGCAGGTTCTGTTCCCTTGAGAATTGAATTTCCTATCACCAACACTCACCTTTTTTTTCCTAGGGAGGTTTGTGGTGTTTTTCTATCTATCACATTTGGTGGTGCTACTTTTTTAGGGACATTTGATGGTGCTTCTTCTCTATGTGTCTGCATGTTTTCTTCTAGTGAGAGTCCATGGTATCGATTGCTTAACACCAGTGGTGCTGCTTCAGAGTGGGTTGGTTTGGACAGGGGTTTTGTACTAGGTTTGTGTTTTTTTCTATGAGTGACATGTTTCCATCTGTCTTTTTCCTCTAAGGGGTCAACTCTTTTAGAAGTTGTTTGGTCATTATTATGTTCAGTTTGAGCATATTCTTTTTGCAAGGTTTGGGGTTTCTCATTTTGTAGGTCGAGTTTCAGAGTGGTTAGAGTTTCCTCTAGACCCTTTACTTTTTCTTCTAGTAACTTGATTAATTTACATTTGGTACGTATGTAGTTTGAGTATTCTATGGGCATAAGTATATACATGGAACATGTTCTGCAGATCACAATAGTATCAGTTTCTTCTTCCATGAGTGGGTTTACAAAAAATTGAGAGTGAAAGTGTAGAAGGTTTTACCACAGATTTTTAAAAGGGAAAAATGTCCAATTTGGGATGCAGATGTTCTAACAGATCGTTTAAAATTTAAAATTTGGGCGACTCAAGTCTAGCTAAAGTTTACGATTCTAACATTTAAAGAATGCCTAGTTTAAGGATTTAAAGTTCTACAGTTCAAATTGTCTAGTTTAAAATTTTAAGTGTCTAGCAGATCATTTAGATTGTCCAATTTAAATTTTTTTTTTAGTGTTGAGTGGGCTTAAGTGTAAGGTTCGTTCTTAGCCTGTACTGGAATGTTCTTTGATTGTCCCTTCCTTCTTGTAATCCTTTCCCTCCCTGCTTTCTTGTGGGCTTGATTTAGCTCTTACTTCTCTGCCTTTATGTGTTCTGTACTTGCTATTGACTACTTGCCTTTGATTTTCTTTTCCCTTGTGTCCTGTGTTGTGTTTTTATCCTCCCTTCATACTTGTTTTTCTCCTGCCACTATTGGGTATTTAGGTCTCCCTGCTTTTCTCAGTCCCCCCCCCTTGCCTGTTGGTCTCCCACGCTGTTCTTTTGTCATTCTCAGTCACCAGTTTGCTGATCCGCTGTGCTGAAATGCTTCACCAACACCAGCAGCCTCCGGTTGCACTGATGCTGTCCCGTTGCTTTCCACGCTCCTCTCAGGATCTGCTTCGTTGTGCTGCCTCTCGCTGTCGGCTCTCCCATCTGCTGCACTGCCGCTGCTCTTGGCTCCTCAGCCACGTGGCTCCCATTTGTGCTGCTTCTCCCAGCAACAGGATCGCCCGGATGACCCACGGCAAGCTCGCCTCTTGTCTCCTCTCCACAGCCAGTTCTCCTCCTCCTCCTCCCTGCTCTTCTCTCTCTCTCACCGGCTCGCATTTTCCTTCTCTGCCGGTTGTTGCTTTGCCCTCAGTCGGCTCGCCTCTCTGCCCCACGGATGGTTTTCCTCCCTGCTCCACAGCTGGGCCCCACTTGCTCACCGGCTCGCCACGTTGTTCTCCGCTGGTGTGTTTTGCCTCTCAGCTCACTTGTTTATTGGACCCATGTCCCTCCTGGTTAGTGCTGGCTTCTCGGGAGGTGACACGAGGCTGGTTCCAGGGGATTATAAATGCTTCGTTGGGTGAGGGTGTCTTCCCTGCCGCCTTGAAAGAGGCGGTGGTGAGGCCTCTCCTCAAGAAGCCTTCCCTGGACCCGGCAATGTTGGTAAATTATCGTCCGGTCTCCAACCTTCGTTTTGTGGCGAAGGTTGTTGAGAGTGTGGTTGCGCAACAGCTCCCCCAGCACCTGGATGAAACGACGTATCTGGATCCGTTCCAGTCGGGCTTCAGGCCCGGGTACAGCATGGAAACGGCATTGGTCGCGTTTGTTGATGATCTCTGGAGGGCTCGGGACAGGGGGTGCTCCTCTGTCCTGGTCCTGTTAGATCTCTCAGCGGCTTTTGATACCATCGACCATGGTATCATGCTGCACCGGTTGGAAGAGTTAGGGGTGGGAGGCACTGTGTTGCGGTGGTTCTCCTCCTTTCTCTCTGACCGGTCACAGTCTGTGTTGACAGGGGGACAGAGGTCAACCCCGAGGCCCCTCATATGTGGGGTGCCGCAAGGGTCGGTCCTCTCGCCTCTCCTGTTCAACATTTATGTGAAGCCGCTGGGCGAGATCATCCGTGGTTTCGGGGTGGAGTACCATCAGTACGCTGACGACACCCAGCTGTACATCTCCGCCCCGGATCACCCCAACGATGCCCTTGAAGTGATGTCCCGGTGCCTGGAGGCCGTACGGATCTGGATGGGGAGGAACAGGCTCAGGCTCAACCCATCCAAGACCGAGGGGCTGTGGTTTCCGACGTCCCGATATAGTCAGTTGATGCCATCACTGACTATTGGGGGCGAATCATTGGCCCCCACGGAGAGGGCTCGCAACTTGGGTGTCCTCCTGGATTCACGGCTGTCTTTAGAAGAGCACTTGACGGCCGTGACCGGGAGGATTTTTCATCAGGTTCGCCTGATTCGCCAGTTGCGTCCCTTTCTGGATCGGGACTCGTTACGCACGGTCACTCATGCCCTCGTCACCTCCCGCCTGGACTATTGTAATGCTCTCTACATGGGGCTCCCCTTGAGGAGCACCCAGAGGCTCCAACTGGCGCAGAGTGCGGCCGCGCGGGTGGTAATGGGAGCGACATGGCGCTCCTATATGACACCTCTCCTGCGCGAGCTGCACTGGCTCCTGGTGGTCTTCCAGGTGCGCTTCAAGGTTTTGGTTACCACCTTTAAAGCGCTCCATGGCTTAGGACCTGGTTATCTACGGGACCGCCTACTACCACCAATAGCCTCCCACCGGCCAGTACGCTCTCATAGAGAGGGACTCCTCCGGGTGCCGTCAGCCAAACAATGTCGGCTGGCGACCCCTAGGGGGAGAGCCTTCTCTGTGGGGGCACCTACCATCTGGAATGAGCTCCCCCCAGAGATACGGAGGATCCCGGATCTGCGCACCTTCCGCCGCGCTGTGAAGACCTTTTTATTCCATCAGGCGGGCTTGGCCTAATCTCTTCCCTTTTTAAATATGTAAATTTTAATCTGTTTTTAAATTATTGGGGTGTTTTAATTTGTCTGGGCCAAAATGATTTAATTTGATTTTATTTGGTTTTTTAAATTTTTTGTATCTATGTTATTTTATTGTTTGGCTGTTCACCGCCCTGAGTCCTTCGGGAGTAGGGCGGTATACAAATCAAATAAAACAAAACAATAAAACAAAACAAACCTCGCTTCAATGGGCCTCCATGCTCTTGGGAAGACCTCTCAGGTGCAGCTGGGCTTCTCTGAGCAGGCCAAGTTCGCTGTGGATCATTTTCCTCCTATTTCTCCAATCTTTCCTCTCCTTTTCCTTTCTCCTCTTATTTTTCTTTCTCTATGATTTATTCTATGATTTGTCTTTCCCTCTCCTCCTAGCATTTATCTTACTTTAATAGCAACTTTTCTCTTCTTTTAACTCCCTGCGATGTAACTATGCTTCCTCCGTTGCCGCCATCTTGTATATATTTACCTGTCTGGGGCATTCCATTCAATCCCTGTTTGGGGCATCCCACTCAATCACAGCTTGGGGTGTGTGTGTCATTTGGTGATACATGAATTTAAGTCACATTTAACTTGGAGCAGTTGGAGGTTTCATGTCTTGGAATCATCTAGTCCAGGGATGTCTAACCTTGGCAACTTTAAGACTTATGAACTTCAACTCCCAGAATTCCCCAGCCAGCATGTCTGACTGAGGAATTCTGGGAGTTGAAGTCCACAGGTCTTAAAGTTGTCAAGGTTGGACCTCCTGATTGAGCCTGTAACAACACCATTCAGTCAGATGCTTTTCTGATATTCAGACCAATAATTCCCAGTTGGCACAATTCAAATGCTATTGAAGGCAATCCAAGAAGTAACCACAAGAGCTAGTTAAGAGTGTTCCAGTCTGAAAGTAGGTCAAATGAAGTGGATGGCATCAGTTGGCCAATTGATTGAGCAGACTAAAGTCATGCAATTAAATGCAATTCATTTTTAACACGGTAGTTATACTGGGTTGTAAAACACTAACATTGACTCTGGTCTCTCTTTTAAAACACATCTAGGTTTCCAACAGCAGCTGGCCAATCTCTGCCCCAAGTTCTAATATCACCCTCTTCTGGTGAGTTGGAGATGTGACTCAGCTAAGTGGATTATTCGAGAACAGCTGTCAGCCCCGGCGCGGCTGGTGCTTTGGGGCTGCCATTCTGGTGGGTGGCAGAGGACATGGCACCAGCAACCCACTTCCCCAACTGACCCACCTGGGCCCCGCAACAGCCCTGCAATGCTCCCGATCATCCGATGCTGCCGCGGGCCAGCTGGGAGGTGCTCTTGCTGCAACAAGCCCAGGAGAGTGGCAGGCGCCTCCGGATGACGTGGCTGGGCTTGCAGTGGCTTCCCCCAGCTCAGCGGCTTCTCCCTGATCAGCTGTGTATCGCTCCCGCCACTGCAAGCATAGAGGAGCAGCGGGTGCCTCGACTGGACACTGCCAAGTCCACAGCTGGGTTCAATGGTGCTGACAGCCTGAGCAGGGGTGTGGGCTCTGCCTGGCCTGATTGCAGCCTGGTTGCTGGACTCAGGGAGCCTTGTCTCACTGGGAGGCATATGTAGGGGTGTGGCCAGACTGCTTACTGTAACCCTCCATTGCGTGAAGGCTTGCTGGGGCCGAAAGTGGGGCGGGGCGGGGCTAATTGCTAATGAGAGGTTTGGGGTTGGAATAATTGCTTAATGGGTTTGGTTTACTTGCTTTATAAGGTGGTGGGGAGCACAGAGCAATAGCTCCAACAATATTCTCATTTCTTTGCTTATGAATGTCAGTATGTACCGGGGTGAAATGCTCCCAGTTTGGACTGGATCACCCGATCCCGTAGCGATGGCGGCGGGTGGTTCGGAGAACCGGTAGCAAAAATCCCTGCACCGCCCTCCCCCCCTACCATGCCCAGCTGAGCCGCACGATCATCAGAGGCTTTTTTTTTTTTTTTACTTTTAAAAGCATTTTTTCTACAACTTCTTCCGCAGAAAAAATGCTTTTAAAAGTAAAAAAAAGCCTCTGATGATTGTGTGGCTCAGCTGGGATCGTCAGAGGCTTTTCAAAGCATTTTTTTCTGCAACCTCTTCCGGGGAAGAGGTGGTTAAAAAAATGCTTTGAAAAGGCTCTGCTGATCAGGCAACACAGCTAGGATCATCAGAGATGTTAAGGATATTGGTGTTGTGTTACCAACCAGCAGAGTAAATGCACAAGGAAACGTTGCTGAGAGCAATGAATAAGAGTTATGCAAACTGGTTTATCAAAAGCTTACTTTATAGTAGAAAAACAGTCTCATAGTCTTTAAACAAATTCCAAGTCTTTGGCAGTTAATTCAGTCCAGTAGTTACAGATATCTTCTTACCAAACAGACAGTAGTTGGTTAGAATAACAAACTCACTCTGGTTCACAAACCATGATGGTAACAGATCCATCCAACGATGATTAGCAGATAGCAACTCCTCTCAATGGTAGCTTATCATACCAATTCCACACACAATGGTAGCATATCACATCATCTTCATACACAATGGCAGCATATCATAGCAGCAACTGAACACGTTCCAATACCTTGCTTAAATACTCTCACAACCAGTGATTACCTAATTACAGCATGACTCAGCATTACAATGAATCTGCAGTAAAACTTTAAAGTCATACAATACATATTCATCTTAAAGTTACAGTACACTTATATTGCCCAGACAACTTGTTAGGCTCAAACCATATCCTAACATTCTCCCCTTTGGACAGTGCAATATATACAGTTTAGATTCTTAATCCATAGCTTTCACAACATGTTTTATGTTTTATAGCACCTTGGGCTTTGGTAAAATTATCAGCTATATTGTCTTCCGACATACAATATTCCAACTTAACCATGTTGCTTTGAATACACTGACGAACATTCAGATACCGAATGTCAGTATACTTAGATCTAGTTTTAACTGCTAAATTTGTTGCCATTTTTATAGCAGCTTGGTTGTCCTCATGTATTACAATTGGATAATCCATCTTTAAACCAATATCCATCATTCATTGTTTGTAATAAATCAGATCAGTACAAACCAGTGACAAACATGAGAATTCTGCCTCCGTAGTCGAAAGACTAATATGTTTTTGACGAATTGATTTCCAGCCAATCAAACAATTGTCTAACATGATAGCTATACCCGATGTGGACTTTCTGGTAGTCACATCAGTAGCAAAACTGGCATCAGTGTATGCGCTCAATACTAAATCATTGTTAGGTTCTAGATACAATGCATAATGCATCGTTATTTTCAGATACCTTAATATACGCTTTGCGGCCTGCCAATGCCTATCAGCTGGCTCTGCATTATACCTCACTAATTGGTTTACTCCAAATGAAATATCGGGTCTTGACCAATTGCTTATATAAGATAGACTACCTATAAGAGACTGGTAGATCTCCTTACTACATTTAGGACTTTGGATTTCTCCTTGTTGAAAATCCTGTGCCATAGGTGTTTTAGTTGGCTTACATAGCTCCATGCCATAACATTTCAACATTTGGCTTATTTTGCTAGATTGAGATATTTTATAACCTCTAGCTGTTTGATTGATATCTAAACCCAAATAATGCCTAATATTTCCTAAATTTCTGATCTTAAATTTGGTTTGTAACTGTTTAACAATATCTGCGGCTTCCTTGTCAGTTTTAGTTATTATGGCTATATTATCTGTAAACAATAACAAAAATGATACTAACCCATTATTATTTTCTCTTTTAAAGAGACACTTATCCGCTACACCTTCATGAAAACCGATCTTATTTAGCTCTTTCACTATACATTGGTTCCACTCAAACCCTGATTGTCTTAAACCATAAAGGCTTTTATTTAACTTCCAACAATCAGTGTGGTTTTTTTTTTTTTTTTTTAATTTGATTTATATGCCGCCCTTCTCCGGAGACTCAGGGCGGCTTACAATGCTTTAAGCAATAGCCTTCATTCTTTTGTATATTTTATACAAAGTCAGCTTATTGCCCCCACAAACTGGGTCCTCATTTCACCTACCTTAGAAAGGATGGAAGGCTGAGTCAACCTTGAGCCTTGGAGAGATTCGAACCAGCAGAAATTGCAGGCAGCTGTGTTAATAACAGGGTGCACTAAACCCTTGTACTATCAAGGCTCTTAGGAGTTTGTGTTTCAACTCCTAAAGGCTTCCTCATATAGATGGTGTGTCTCAATGGAGCATGCAAGTATGCTGTCTCTACATCTATATGGTTAATAATATATTTATGCTTAGCTGCCCACACTAGCATTGTTCGTAAAGTACTAGCACGTAAACTAGGAGCAAAAACCTCATCGAAATCCTTTTCGGTCTGAGAAAAACCTTGAGCTACAAGGCGAGCTTTATGGGTTACTGTCCCATCTATGTTTTTCTTAATTTTGTAAACCCATCTACAACCTATTACTTTTTCACCAGGTGGCAATTTCACAGTTTCGTAAACACCTAACTTAGTTAAAGAATTAATTTCCTTACTCATCGCCTCCTTCCAAGCATTCTGCTCCTTTTCAGGATAAAGCTTGATATTCTCATAACTTGAAGGTTCTATGTTAACCTGGCAAACTACGGTTGCTTTATATCGATCAGGTGGATGCCTTTCCCTAGTAGATCTCCTAGGTAATACAGGACTTACTGCAGATGGTTCATCTGACTCCTCCCCTAAAACTACCTCCTCTAAACCTACTTCCTGTTCTTCCTCCTTGATAGAGGATTTTACATCATCTAAATCCTCAGGAATATCATCAGGAATATGATGCTCTACACTAACAGTATTCTTATCATGTCTATAAACTGCACACTCTAGTTTATCCCATCCTTCGTGCTCTAGAAATTTAGCACTTGCACTACAGTAAACACTAGTAGTTCCCTGTGCCCAAAATCTAAAAGATCTATGATTTGATTCATAGCCTATGAAAAACATTTTTCTGGCTCTTTGTTGATCCTTTCTCCTTAAATTAGATGGAATATGTACCCAAGCTGGGGTTCCAAATGTGTGTAAGTAACTAAGATTTGGTTTCCTCCCATGCCATAAGGTGAATGGTATTTTACCTGTAGAGGAATGAACCACGTTGTTTAACACATGGTTAGCACACACAACAGCCTCACCCCATAAATTTTCAGGCAAACCAGAATCTGCCAACATAGTTCTAGTCATGGCTTGTAATGTTTGACCTCTTCTATATGGAGCAGATCGTTTGTGCTGAATCCCTGCATCCTGCAAAAACTTTTCCAATCTTTGGTTGGTAAATTCTGTACCATTATCAGTCACTAAGCATTTAACCTTAAATTTCTGTTTCCTTTCCACAAAAGGTAGCCAGTTGTTAATATGCTGGAATGTTTCACTTTTTGTTTTCATTAGATAACAGAATCCGTATCTTGAATAATGGTCTACTATGCTCAGAATATAGAAGGCACCTCCTATGCTGGGTTTCTTGGGTCCAATTAGGTCTACAAACACTACCTCTAATGGATTTTTGGTTTTAAAACCATTAACATGGTTTGCTGGTGTTACCCTACTTTTTTGCTGACTACAGGCATTGCAATTCAGATATTTACTACATGCTTGTAGTTTTATCCCTTCAGATAACTGAACTGTTTTCTTTAACGTACTGAAATTTAAATGCCCAAGTCTCCGGTGTAACAGATGAATACATTCATCATGTGGTTTAACATTCTTATAAACAGACTTAGACTTAGCCACCAATACTGGGTTATCCCTTAAAATAAATAAATCATTTTCTAAACTTGCATTAACAATTTTGCCATCTTTCTCAATAAAACACTTACCATTTTTAAATGTTACTGTAAACCCAAATTTCAGTAATGATTTAACAGATAATAAATTGAATTTTAACCAAGGAATATATAACATAGGTGTCAGGGCATTTATTAATCCCATGTTTGGCTCTGGGACTAATTACCCTGGTTTAGAGGAGATGAATCGAGGCTTATCCTTGTTTGCAATATTCCGAAAAGAAACACGAGGAAGGTTTCTAATAAAACTCATTTATTTGTTATAAAGAAAATAAAACACCTCACTAACTAAGAAAAGTTAATTGTTACATTTTGGAAGTAATTTGGGCCAGCTGCCTTTCAGCAACCGGCACCCATGGCAAGAGAACAAAGGAAAAAGTGTGAAGGAATGTGGGTGGATGGACATGCGTAGTAGCTTTTGATAACAATTCTTGGCAAGGTACGGAAAGTCAGATAGTCCAGAAATAATGAGCTCAGCTGGTAAATAAAATAACGCAGTGACATTCCCCTTCTTTGCCAGTTGAGCGGATATCAGTACATCATCAAATAAGGCACATCTTCTCACGCAGATACTCGTGTTGAGCTGCTGGAAGTGGTTTGTTGAGCATATCAGCAATTTGATCATGTGTAGATACATATTGCATTTTGACAAAACCTTTTTTCACTAAATGTTTTATGTTTTGATAACGGATGTCAATGTGTCTGGACCTAGAACCTGTGAAATGAGATTCAGAAATATAAACCACCGATTCATTGTCTTCCATCACGGTGATCGGTCGGATCAGGTGTGTCCAGATATCTGTGACTAAAGCATCAAACCAAGTTAGAGAATTACATGCATCTGAAACACAAGCATATTCAGCTTCAGTAGATGAACAAGAAACAAAATTCTGTTTACGTACTTGCCAATAAACAGGACATCCATTTAAGAACATCATATAACCTGAAGTACTTTTGCGTGATTTCTTATCACTTGCCCAATCAGAATCTGCATAACAACATAATTCTGCATAATCAGTATGTGTTGGTTCTAACAATAACTTCAAATGTTTGGTGTATTTTAGATATCTCAATAATTTCTTAATACATGTCCAATGAAACTGTTTTGCCTTACCTACGTGTCGAGATAAGAGATTAACACTAAGTGCAATGTCGGGTCTGGTCCAACTACTAATGTACAATAGTGACCCAATAACTGAACGATAAAGTGTTTGATCCTCGAACTCAGGACTTGCTTCTTGTGTCAAGTTGTGAAAATCTGTTTGCATGGGTGTCTTTGTTGTGTTAGCATCTTTCATGTTGCAATGATGCAAAATTTGTTCAATTTTATCTTCTTGTGAAAGACTAAACCCCTTCTGTGTTTTTTCAATCTGAACACCTAAATAAGTGCTAATGTGACCTAATGATTTCAATGTGAAGTATCTCTGTAAAGCTTTGGCAAAAATTTCACTCATTTTCTTATTTGGACCAATATAAACAATATCATCAACATAAACAAGAACTATCTCATATGCATTGTTAGATCTTTTTGTGAACACGCACTCATCAGTTTCGGACTTAATAAAGCCCATTGAATTTAGTTTGTCAGTAAGACATAAATACCACATTAAACCAGATTGTTTCAGACCATAGAGACTTTTGTTTAGGAACCAGGTATCCCCTTCTTGCTGTCGGAATCCTGGAGGACTTCTCACGTAAATCTCTTCGTCTAGGTCTGCATGTAGATAAGCCGTGTCAACATCAAACTGAAAACTTCTAGACCAAGGATAGTTGCAGTTGCTAAAGCAATTTTTACACTCTCAGTTCGAACTGTCGGTGAGTAGGTATTTGTGTAGTCCTCAGGATAACGTTGAGCGAAACCCTGAGATACAAGTCTGGCTTTGTACAGTGACTCACCATTTGGTTTCTTTTTGATTCTGTAGACCCATCGAGTGCCAATGACCTTTTTGTTTGCTGGAGGTTTTGCAGGTGTAAATACTTTAAGTTTCTTTAGACTGTCCATTTCAACCTGCATTGCTTCATACCATTTGTCTTGCTCTGAATCAGGGAGCTGCTTGATTTGTGTGAAATTATCAGGTGGAAGTGTAACATTGCAAATCAAAGGCAAGGGTGCTTTTGTCAGTTGCCAATAATATCGTTGTGGAGGGATTCCTTTTGTGACCCTCTTGGAATGTCTCGGAACAACTGTCCTGTCTTCTTCTGGTTCGTCCTCGTCCTCACTTTCGTCGCTAGCGTCAGCATCCGCGGCTTGCGAAGACGGAACATCGGGTTGAGAAGAATCAGTGGTGGAATCTTGATCATCAATCTGCGTAGCATCAGCAGTATCATCTCTGGGAAAATAAACTCCAGGATCATTTGAATGAATCCTGGACCAGTCAATATCTTCTTCAAAATTTGCAGATTGGGAAATCACAATTGCATGTTTAGAGTCAATAAATCTGCTCCATTTTGAGTTATCATCAATACCCATAAATCTCAGTCTCTTTGCTGCTGGACTTCCTTTTCTTCTTTGAGCTAAGGGAATGTTCACCATAGCATATGAACCAAAAATATGGATGCTTTTAAGATCGGGCTTGTAGCCATACAACATGAAGAAAGGAGTCTGATTTATTACACTGCTCCAAGTATGGTTAACAATGTAATTTGCATACTTGATAGCTTCACCCCAGTATATCTTACCAAGGTTGGCATCTTCTAGGAGACAACGCATCATGGTTTGCAGTACCCCTTGTCTTCGTTCTGCGACTCCATTATGAGCCGGTGTGTAAGGGGCCGACGTCTGATGAATAATTCCATTCTTACGCATCCAGTCCTGGAAACGCTGAGACATGAACTCGGCACCACGATCACTCTGGATTCTGGCGATGCGAACTTGGTGTTGGGTAGAAACAAGGGTTGCAAAGTCTTTAAAGATCTGAAAAGTCTCTGATTTTTCTTTCATAGGATATACATATCCATATCTAGAGTAATTATCAACAATTGTTAGAAAATATTTTCTACCACCAAATGATGGCGGGAAAGGACCAACTATGTCAATGTGAACCAAATCAAAAATGCGTGTTGACAGGCGTGTAGCGTGTTTGGGAATGGCTGCTGCTTTGGATTTGGCCTTTTTGCAGACAGCACAATCCAAAAACACCTTACACCCTTTTAGATCCAAACCTTTTGCGAACTCCGGCATCTTCCTAAGAACACGGAAACTGGCATGCCCCAATCTTCTATGCCATTTGTGGATACACCTGGAATGCAAAGGTTTACCAGTTAGTGAATTCTCAACATTAACATTTTTATGTGGAACCTCAGGCTTGCTCTGAGCAACCTGTTTACCAATTCTCTTTTTGTTGGCTTTAGGAGCCTTAGGGGTAGCAACAGGATCTCTCTCTGGAGCATCTCTATCTGGGCCTGTGCCTTCCCCTTTTGGAGTTTGCATACTTGCCTGTGTTTGTGTTTTAGGCTTTGGCTTTAATTAATAAACACCACCAATTAATATGGTTTCAGCAACAATATCGCCATCTTTAACTATGTAACTTGCTTTTTCAAGGTGGTGAACTTGGAACTTTAACATTCTAGACAAGTGACACTGACTAAGCAAATTACAGGTTGCTGTTGGTATGTAATAAACATCAGGAATGAATGCATCGAGCTCTTCAACATAAACAGTTCCTTTTCCTTTGACCTGACAAGGATGATTTGAAAAAGAATAAAGTTCACGTAGTTCTGGTTCAGGCTCGTGCATTTCTGTGAAAAGTTCCTTTCTGTAGGTAACATGCAATGCTGCACCACTGTCCAAAGTCCACAGGAGTCGTCTGTCGTACTCTGGTTGAGGTTGTGGATCATTGGTTAAAGCCAATGTGGCGAGTGGAGTTTGTGGATCACACCGGGGACCACGACGACCTTGTCTACCGCCTCTGCCTCTGCCTCTGGAATCTGTTCCTCTGGGCTGGTGCGTGATGGGAGCTGGAACTTGTTGGGGACAATCCCGGGTGGCATGTCCCACACGATTGCAGGTGTTGCATCTTGGCATTCTTGGAGCGTAGGTCCTTCCTCGGAAGGGGCGCCTAGCTGGAGCTCTTGATGTGGGTGGTCCTCTCAAGTGTGGCGTGGCCAACATGAATGCCTCTTCTTCAATTAAAAGTCT
Organism: Pituophis catenifer annectens; assembly: GCF_029215685.1. Lineage (NCBI taxonomy): Eukaryota > Metazoa > Chordata > Lepidosauria > Squamata > Colubridae > Pituophis > Pituophis catenifer. The sequence continues at coordinate 46,498,429 of NW_027256885.1, forward strand.
ACAGACATTGTCCACTGTGCGTTGAGCAATTGGGACTTGGTTAATTTTTGTAACAGCATCTTTCCATTCATAATTCAAAGAGTTAATAATGATGCTGATCATTTGAATATCTTCAATGTTATGGCCTCTTTCTCTCAATTCTGTTCTCAGACCTTTCAGTTTGGTCAAATGTCCTCCAATTTGTTCACCGGGTTTCAATCTCGAACCGTGGAGTTCAGACATGAGTAAACATGAAGATTCAATTGAGATAGGCCTGTAGCAATTTTCCAATTCAGCCCAAATTTGTCGGGCCGTTGTATTTGGTGGAAAAGTGACCTGCAGTTCAGTATCCATGGACATCAATAATGTTGTGCGAGCCCTTATCTCTAAATCTCTTATTGCATAAGTTCAAGGTTGAGCAGGTGGGTTAAATACCATACAGTGAGTACCTTCTCTAAGAAGCAATAGTGTAATCTCACTGACCCAGGCTTTGTAATTGTGTCCTGACATTTTTAGTTTTGACTCACCAGTTAGTGGAGAGACAGAAAATGCCTGGTAAGGAGCCCGCATTTGATATGCTGGCTGTGCTGGCAGAAATGCCTGTGGTATTTGCTGTGCCTGTTGTGGACCTAAAAATGGTCTTGGTTGTGCCATTGGAGGTGGGCCAGGAGGTGGCCCTCTTTGCACTTGTGGCTGGGGCACATATGCAGGCATTTGTATTTGCTGTGGCTGATGCACTGGAATCTGCTGTATTCCAGTTGCCATTTGTGCTTGATCTGCAATATTGGCATGACCTGCTGGAGATGCAGTCATTTGCCTTTGCTGCATAAAGCGTGCCTGTGTTTCTTCTAAAAGGACACCAACACCACCACGGGGTGTTTGAGTTTGGGCCTGTGGAAACACTTGTGGCATTTCAGCTTCCTGTAGTAAATTACTTTCGCCAGCAGATGGTGCTGCACCTTTAGCTTCGGGCAGCTTTGCAGTTACAAGAAATGATTGCGTGGCAGGTTTATATGTAACTTGATCAGGGAGACTTTCATGTGACGTATGCAGTGCTCTTTGCCTTAATTGGCCTGACACAGAATCCACCAGGGGGAGTGTCTTTGGCTCTGGAGAAGAAGGCAATATGGCGCTTTTTGAAAATCTTAAGTTATCTCCCTTATCTTGCTCAAGCATAGATATAGCCATTTTTGCCTGGGATAGCTCCTGTTCATAGAATTTTATACGGTCACGAAAGGCTTTCATAGCCAGCTCATCCAGGGTGAGCTTAGAGCTTCAAGGAGAATAATGAATTGTTTCTCTCTCTGCGTGGGAGTAATTTTGCTCAGCAGTTTGCTTTAGCCTTGCATCGAGCGTTACAAATTCAGAAGGTTCTGGGAAGACTTTTTCAGAGCTTGGAAGATCAGAAGAAAATGTTACTGACCTCAGTCGTAAATCATCATCTTCAAAAACAGCTTCTGTCTTATCTCCCTCCATTTCTGTTCCCACGGCTTCTTCTCGTTCCAGGCGTGTGGCTGTAGTAAGGGGCTGGAAATCTGGAAACCTCCTTTCTGCCACCTTCTCAGCAAAATACATTTTGTATTTGTTTTACTTCTGTTTCGGCATCTCAGCAATATAATTAGCGTACCTCAGTAGCTAAAAACTAATTGCCTATGCGCTCTTATCAGAAGTAACAAAAACAAGGAAAAAGCCATAAATCAAACCGTCCTCGTGCTATCAGATGTCAGGGCATTTATTAATCCCATGTTTGGCTCTGGGACTAATTACCCTGGTTTAGAGGAGATGAATCGAGGCTTATCCTTGTTTGCAATATTCCGAAAAGAAACGCGAGGAAGGTTTCTAATAAAACTCATTTATTTGTTATAAAGAAAATAAAACACCTCACTAACTAAGAAAAGTTAATTGTTACATTTTGGAAGTAATTTGGGCCAGCTGCCTTTCAGCAACTGGCACCCGTGGCAAGAGAACAAAGGAAAAAGTGTGAAGGAATGTGGGTGGATGGACATGCGTAGTAGCTTTTGATAACAATTCTTGGCAAGGTACGGAAAGTCAGATAGTCCAGAAATAATGAGCTCAGCTGGTAAATAAAATAACGCAGTGACAATAGGCAATGGTTCATTACTAAATGACCAACGAGCAATACCCTCTCCAGCTACCTTAACCTTCCAGCCATTTGCTAGTTTCACATGTTGGTTACTTTTCTCCATTTTAACAAAAAAGTTTCTATTTCTTGAAATTGATTGAGAAGCACCACTGTCAACAACCCAACAACCCTGGTTAACATCAGTAGTTGAACTGGATATAGCTAAATTACAACCCTTCTTGGGTCTAGTATTGTCCTTAACAGACATTTTCTTATTCTTACAATACTTAGCTATATGCCCTTTAGCCCCACAAGCAAAACAACGTTTTACAAAATAGGCAGTTGAGTACATTTTTTCTTCTTTTGGTTGTTGCACTCTCAACTGATCCCTTTCTTGTCTTCTTTTGGATTCTTCCAATAACCTACTGGTTATGCCAGCCAATGTCAGTTCATCTCTGGACAAAACCTCTAACGAAGAAACATAGTCGTCATAACTATCGTTCAAAGAAGAAAGAATTATATAAACTTGTAGTTCTGAGAAAACAAGTTCCTTTTCATGCAGCTCCTGGAAAATTCTGGTCATGGATTCCAAATGAGCCATCATATCTCCACCTTTAAGAAGTTGTTGTTTAAATAATCTCCATTTGAGATAAATATGAGCACCCACAGAGTCACAAACATATAGTCTCTTCAACTTGGTCCAACACCTAGCAGCAGACTCTTCGCCACGAATATGGACAAGCTGCTGGTCACCCAGTGTTAGTCCAATAATGCAAAGAGCTCGTTCATTGTCTCTGTTATACTTGGCTATTTTCTTTGCATCTTCCTCATCAGCAGGATTCCATGCTGTTATATCCGGTGGATTATTAACTATATCCCACAGTCCTTCTCTACGCAGAAGTAGATTACATTTTGCAGACCAGGATACATAGTTTGTTCCATCCAGCCGGGTTATCATGGAAAAATTTGCTGCTTGTTCTAGTGCCATCTTCACTTGGATCGTTTATCACAAACACAGTTTGTACTATTCACATTAACTCTCAGTTTAACTCTTAACAATCCTTGTTAGTTATGGTTGGCTCTGGGCCCATAACCAATGTTAAGGATATTGGTGTTGTGTTACCAACCAGCAGAGTAAATGCACAAGGAAACGTTGCTGAGAGCAATGAATAACAGTTATGCAAACTGGTTTATCAAAAGCTTACTTTATAGTAGAAAAACAGTCTCATAGTCTTTAAACAAATTCCAAGTCTTTGCCAGTTAAATCAGTCCAGTAGTTACAGATATCTTCTTACCAAACAGACAGTAGTTGGTTAGAATAACAAACTCACTCTGGTTCACAAACCATGATGGTAACAGATCCATCCAACGATGATTAGCAGATAGCAACTCCTCTCAATGGTAGCTTATCATACCAACTCCACACACAATGGTAGCATATCACATCATCTTCATACACAATGGCAGCATATCATAGCAGCAACTGAACATGTTCCAATACCTTGCTTAAATACTCTCACAACCAGTGATTACCTAATTACAGCATGACTCAGCATTACAATGAATCTGCAGTAAAACTTTAAAGTCATACAATACATATTCATCTTAAAGTTACAGTACACTTATATTGCCCGGACAACTTGTTAGGCTCAAACCATATCCTAACAAGAGAGATTTTTTAAGGCATTTTTTTCTGCAACCTCTTCAGCGGAAGAGGTGGTTAAAAAATGCTTTGAAAAGGCTCTGCTGATCAGGCAACACAGCTGGGATCATCAGAGAGACTTTTAAAGCATTTTTTTCTGCAACCTCTTCAGCAAAAGAGGTGGTTAAAAAATGCTTTGAAAAGGCTCTGATGATCCCAGCTGTGTTGCCTGATCGGCAGAGCCTTTTCAAAGCATTTTTTTGCATTTGCAGAAAAAATGCTTTGAAAAGTTTTTTTTAAAAAAAGTTGGCCACGCCCACCCAGTCACATTACCCCCACCACCAAGCCACGCCCACAGAACCGGTAGTAACAAATTTTACATTTCACCCCTGGTATGTACCAATAAACAAGGTTCTAACCACCATCTGCATTTGGAGTCCTTTATTACATATCGGAACCTGATAACAGCTTGAGACATCTACAGGTCCAAGTGCCTGGCTTTTGATAGAATGGGCCTAGAAACATGGCTTCTGATCCTCCACTTTTTCATAGAATCAAGATTGGTAGGAAGGGGAACCCTCCTTGTCAAACCCTCCTTGACAAGCTCCTTGCTGAATATTAGAGATGATAAGTATATCGAATATGTCTAAGATAGGAAAGAAAGCTGCATCTACACCCTCAGCAGCATCAGCAGCATCAAGCCCAATCAATCAAAGATTGATAGAAAGCATGCTAGGTCTGAAGAAAACAAGTTCCCTTCAGAGTATGCAAGCAATGCTACTATCGATCCAAGAATCAATGACCAAAAGTCAGGAAGCTATGTCAAAAAACCACAACAATATTAAAAATGAAATGGGGGAGATGAAGGGAGATATACAGAAGATGGATGAAAAGATAGGGAATTTTCAGCAAATGATAGCAAAGAATGAACAGAGGATACAGAAAATAGAAATAAAAGCTGAGCAAACAGGGAAAAAAATGGAGGAAATGGACCAAAAGCTATCACAGGCCAACAGAGAATTAGAAGAGACAGTAATTTTTCTAGAGATGGAAAAGGCAGCCTACTATTTGAGATTTCAGAATATTGCTGCAAACCGGTAGTAAAGGTAAGTAGAACCCACCCCTGATTTATACATCTTGACCAGAATGGTTTCCTACCTAAAAGACAACTGAAAAATAATATGAGGATTATCTTGAACATATTGGAATATTATGAAGCCCATTCTGAAAAACAACTAGCGCTGATTTTTTTGGATGCGCAAAAAGCTTTTGATCATACACCATTACAGCTTCATTTACAGTACCTTTACATTTAAATCAGTGGTGGGTTTCACTTACCTTTGCTACTGGTTCGCTTGCGCACGTGCCACTTCTGCGCATGTGCAGAAGCTTCTGCGCATGCGCAGAGCGTATTTGATTATGTCTGGGTAGGTGGGCGGAGCCTCCCACCGCCGCTGTTACCAGTTCACCCAAACCGGGGCGAACCGGTAGCAACCCACCACTGATTTAAATCCTGTAACAGGTGTACGTACCAAGTTATCTCTGAACAGAGTTCAGACAAAGCAATAAATTCTGCCTCCGCAGTAGAAATGGCTACAGTTGTTTGCCTCCTGGACTTCCAACCAATTAAAGCCCCTCCAAACAATACCACAATCCCAGAATTGGACTTTCTGGTTTTTACATCATTGGCATAATCACTATCAACATAGCATTTCAATTTTAATTATTCAGAGACCTGTATTTGAAGACCCAAATTCATAGTTCCCTTCAAATACCTGAGAATCCTTTTTACACCCATCCAAAGCAATTGTGTTGGAGCAGCAGTAAAGCAACTCAAAATGCTTACTGCACAAGCTATGTCTGGTCTGGACCATTGTGACAGATGTAACAGGCTCCCTATTGCTGACTGATATATCTCTTGATCACAGGCTTCACTTTCGTCCTCACCCAAACTATTATGAAAATCTGTGCTCATAGGTGTTGGAGCAGTATTACAATCTTTCATGTTATATCTCTCCAACAACTGTTCAATTTTTCCTTTTTGACTGAGAACTCCACGGCTTCACCCCAATATGACCTGCTCAGACCAGAATCCTCCAGCAGTGAGTCCTTCATGGTTTGTAAGACTCCATTCCACCTCTCAACTACACCATTCTCAGCTGCTGTATACGGATTAGTGCATCTGTGTTTTATTCCTAATTGTCCCAACCACTGTTGAAAACTTGTTGACACGAATTCTGAACCTCTGTCAGTTTGCAACTGGCATACCTGTTGTTTATATCTTCTTTCTATGAAGCTTACCCATTGCTCAAATTTCTGTAGCACCTCTATTTTACTCTTTAGTAAATAGCAGAACCCAAACCTACTGTAGTCATCTACAATGTCCAGCGCATACTTAGCTCCTCCCAAACTAGCTTGCATTGGCCCCACCAAATCTGCATGTACCAGCTCTAGAGCTCTTGTTGTCTGCCTTGTGCTACTTTTGCTTACTGGGAATGCTTTGGACTTTGATGACTTACATACTGCACAGTCCAAGTATGCCTTACACCCCTTTAAATTTAATCCTTCTGTAAACTGGTCCATCCTTTGCAAAACTCAGAAGCTGGCATGGCCAAGCTTCCTGTGCAAGAGATGAACACATGAATCGTGTTGTGGCACATTTCCAAATGTTTGGGCACATTGAACCTTTTGTCTCTGCAACACATAAAGATTATCCTCTTTTATGCCCTGTGCACATTCATTTCCATTTCTCTTTATGAGGCACCTCCCATTTGCAAATGTGGTCTCAAATCCTTGCTTGTCTAAACTAGAGACACTCAGCAAATTATGCTCCATTTCAGGCACACATAATATATCATTAAACCTCTTTTCCAGATATGGAATTTGTACACTGCCTCTTCCAATGACTTTAGCCTTCTGGCCATTTGCCAAGGCTACTGCATCTCCAGTAGCTGGATCCACCCTGTAAAACAATTTAGAATTATTAACAATTGTTTGACTTGCCCCACTGTTTATTAAACATTTGTCTCTGCTATTGCAATAGCTAACTTTTATTTATTATTTTATTTATTTTATTGGATTTATATACCGCCCTACTCCTGAAGGACTCAGGGCAGTGAACAGCCAAAAAGATAAAACACACAAACTACAAAATTTAAAAGACAATATAAAAACCCATTAGATAATTTGGCCCAAAACAAATTAAAACACCCCTAATATTTTAAAACAAATTTACAATTTACAATTTAAAAGGGAAGTTAGGCCAGGCCAGCCTGCTGAAATTTTGCCGCAGCAACTTGTCCATCTATTGATTGTCTTCCTTGCAAACAATTTTTTTCTTGCAAATAGTTTCTTCCTTGAAAATAGTTTTTTCTTTGCAGTCTCTCTTTAAATGTGTCTTTTCACCACAGATGAAGCACCGCCTCTGTTGCTGGGCTATAGTCTGATCTCTTCTGCTGCTACAATTCTCTTTGCAGGCATCTTGTCTGTTGCTCTGTTCCTTGCAGACAGCCAGTCTGTTACATTTCTCTCTCTGCTCCTTGGGCCCCCACCTCAGGAATTTCTCCTCGTGGCTTCTTCTAAAATGGCGCTTGTTCTCCTCAGCAATCAAACAAGCCTTTAAGGCCTCCATATGTAACTCCTGTTCTGGTATGCACTCAAATACTGCAGAAACTATGTCCCATGTTTCATCCAGACTGTTTGACACCAAAAGCACCCTCTGAAATTCAGGAATCTGCATTACACACTGTTCTAACTCAACAAATAAAGTTTGCATTTGTACCAAATGCTGCTCCACAGATTCTCCTGGTTGCAGACGGGCTCTGTATAATTTTCTTGATGATTGCACAATATTGCATGCTGACACACTCATGTGCACACTTCTCAACTTCAGCCAGACCTCCTTTGCAGTCTTTAAATCAGCTACATTGATAAATTGTTCATTTTCTAAACTTAAGATGATGTAGGCCCTTGCTTTATCATGAAGCCTCTGATCTGCAGCTGCTAATGGTGCCTGTGGCGGATTAACAACAATATCCCAGAGCAGTGGTGAAATCCAATTTTTTTTACTACTGGTTCTGTGGGCATGGCTTGGTGGGCGTGGTGTGGCTTGGTGGGCGTGGCTTGGTGGGCGTGGCAGGGGAAGGATCCTGCAAACTCTCCATTCCCTCCCCATTCCAGGGGAAGGCTCCTGCAAAATCTCCATTCCCACCCCACTCCAGGGGAAGGATCCTGCAAAATCTCCATTCCCATCCCACTCCAGGGGAAGGATCCTGCAAAATCTCCATTCCCTCCCCACTCTTGGGGGAAGGATCCTGCAAAATTTCCATTCCCACTCCACTCTGGGACCAGCCAGAGGTGGCATTTGCTGGTTCTCAGAACCTGCTGGATTTCACCCCTGCTTTACAGGCATATTTGGACCCTTTAATACTGGGTTTCTCAACCTCAGCTACTTTAAGATGTGTGGACTCCAACTCCCAGAGTTTCCCAGTCCCTGGGGAATTCTGGGAGTTGAAGTCCCCACATCTTAAAAGTGGACAAGGTTGAGAAACGCTGCCTTGAAAAAAGAATCCAAGTTGCAAAAGAGATGTTTTCTTCTGCCTCAAAAGATTTTTCCTGACTTCCGGTGGCACCGCAGGCGCCGAAGATGCTCCTTTTGTGAGTGCCAGCCCCGCGATCATGTAAAGCTGCTAGAACAGCGCAAAACAGCTGTCTAGCGACTTGGAATCTTTCTCCCTGGGAAAAGGGGAGGAAGAGAGCAGACGGGTGTAGGTAGAGCTCCCCAAGGAGCCCCAGGAATAATTCTGGGGCTCGAAGGGTGAGAGCTCCCTGGAAGCCCGACAGAGCTCCAGATCCGAGATGTTTCTGCTTTAAGCAGAAGAAGACGCCGCGACCACCCCTGCAAACAACGCTTGGAATAAAACATCATTCAGAAGCAGGCTAAGCAAACTCAGGAGAGATCAGATTTGCAAGTACTGAACTTTAACGCCAAATGTGTATTACTTCCTTCTGACTCATTAAGGGGAGAAAGTGAAACCAAGATGGCGATTGAGCTTTAATGGGGCGTGAAAGTGAAAGTTAAAAAGGAAAGTTTTGTTTAGCGCTGGTAGCCCCTGTTCAAAATTAGAGATTTTTGCTTAAAAAAAAAAAGAAGATTAAAGGCTAAAAAGACTACAGCAGTGATTCTTTTAAAAAAGGATTGATATTATTTAAAGACTGGGAATTTTTGGATTTGGTGGATTTGTTGTTCTGGCTGCTGAATAAATTCAAATTGGAAACTAAAAATGGCTTCAAAACAAATAAAGACTATTGTCCCCAAAAGTGCTGGGAGCTCGCCAGCTCAAACGTCCAAATTGCAATCTCTCTCTGTTCCAATGGAACCACCAATATTAACACTTGAAATGTTGCAGGAAGCCCTTAAAACACAAGCCTCTGTTATAGAAAAAAAAATACTTCGGTGTTTGAGGATAAAATTTGAGATGTTGCTGAGGAGATAGTTCAAATTAAAGAGATTATTCAAAAACGAAATCAAGAAATTAGAGAAGATATTATCATGGCAGTTCAAGGTCTGGCAGGCCATATTGAAGCAATAGATGAAAACGTGGAAGAAATTAAGCAGTCTAATGAGAACTTGGAAAATAAAATGGGAGAGGTCCAGAATAAGATGGAAAGAGCAGAGGCCGATGTGATAATGATACAATATAGGGATATGGAATTTGCTTTGAGAATAAGAGGCCTCAAAGAAAATAAGCAAGAGAATTTGAGAGAGATCTTTTCAGAAGCATTTGCACAGATAATGGGAGATCAAAAAGCAAATCTTGAATGGCAAATTGACAAAATTTACCGTGTCAATTCATGGGTTGCCAGACAGAAACATCTATCAAGAGACATTGTAGTCTATTTTACAACAAGGAGAATACGCAATGAAATCCTACAAGTCACTTTTAAAAATAAACTTCAAGTGCAGGGGCAGGAGGTTTTAATACTGAAAGAAATCCTCCCCAAAATGTTGAGAGCCAGAAGGGATTATGCCTTTCTGGTGGAAGAACTGAGAAACCGTCGGATACAGTACAGATGGGAGGTTCCAGCTGGACTAGTGGTGAACTATTCAGGAGAAAGATATCGTCTTAACTCAGTGTGGAAGGCAAGAGATTTTTTACACCAATGTACTAAAGGCTGGATGCCCACAGTCCCCAGAAGCTAGAAGGAAGACAAAAGCAGAGGGGGCAAGAAAGGGGGAGAAGGAAGAATCGCTGGCACAGGCCCAAAGGGGAGCTTTGATTACTCAAGAAGATTTAATACAACTTTCAACTACTGCTCAAGCTTTGGAGGTATTTGATAAAATAGAAGAACCTAAGGATCAAAGACAGACCCGAGCGGCAGCCAAGCGTCAAGAAGAATTAAGATTGCAGCAACTACAGATGATTCAAGAAACTACAAAAACAGAAGCAGTGGGAGGAGCAAGGCCAAAAAGCAAAATGCATGGAGATTTCCAGCAGATGCTCCAAAAGCTTCAGGCGGCCAAGAATGGCAACTAGATTTCTGACTTGGAATGTTAATGGCCTAAATTCACCACAAAAGAGGAGAAAAATATTTCATTATTTGAAACAGTTTAAAAATGATGTAATCTGTCTACAAGAGACTCATATTAGAAGTAAAGTTCAAAAATACTTAATAAATGCAAGGTTAGGCATATATTTTGTTGCATCTGCCTCCGAGAAGAAGAATGGTATAGTTATATACCTAAAAAAAGACTTAATTGCTAAATTAATTGAAGCAGATGATCAAGGAAGATTTTTAGCAATTGAACTGTTAATAAAAGGAGAAAAAATACTTTTAATTGGAGTCTATGCACCGAACCAACAACAGGAAACATTTTATAAGTTTTTACATTCCAAGTTACTACAATGGGATTATAAATCATGTATCTTACTGGGCGATTGGAATGGAGTTTTGGACACTAAAAAAGATAAGAAGGGGCTCTTGCAGAATATCTCAACGCGTGCCAGATTGCCAAAATAGTTTTTTGAAATGATGGATGATATGGAGTTGAGAGATATCTGGTGAGAGAGGAACCCCGAAGAAAAATACTTTACCTTTTTTTCTGATAGACATCAATCTTTCTCTAGGATTGATTTCATATTAATTACTAATGATCTTTTTTCTAGAGTGAAGAAGACGAAGATTTGCCCAAGAGTTTTAACAGATCATAGTCCAGTTTGGATGGAATTAGAGTATGGAATGGGATTTAAGAGGTCTTGGAGGTTAAATGAAAATCTGTTTAGATATGAGGAAAATGTAAAAGAATGTAAAAAATTTATGAAAGAATTTTTCATTATAAATATGCATAAGGGTACATCTATGGAAATGGTTTGGGATGCAAGCAAAGCATATATGAGAGGTATTTTGATATATTTGAATAATAAACATAGACGTAAACAGGAAAAAAAAGGAAGGATTTAGAAGAGGAAATTAAAAAAAAAAAAGAACAAGCTTTGATATTGAACCCAGCAGACAAGAAAATAAAAGAGGCAATTAACTTATTGCGAGGGCAATTTAATATGTTAATGGCAGATCAGGTTGCAACTAATTTGCAATATGCTAAACATAATACTTTTTGCAATGCTAATAAACCAGGGAGATGGTTAGCATATCTGTTAAGGAAAAAACAAAAGTCACAGACCATAGAGAAAATAGAATATAAAGGTAAAGAGGCTTATCAGCAAAATATGATTAAAAAAGCATTTTTAGAATTTTATACGAGGTTGTATGCTAGTGATAAAATTCGAAGTATAAATATAGATAGATACTTACAGAAAGAGAATATTCCTACAATTACAAAAGAGCAAAGGGAGGGTTTAAATCAACCAATAACTTCCGAGGAGATTATGTTTGCAATTAAGCTGTTGAAAGTGGGTAAAACCCCTGGGACGGATGGTTTGACAGCTGCTTATTATAAACACTTGCAGTTAGAAATGGTGGGACCACTCAAAGAATTATTTACTAACATACAATCTGGAGGAGATGTACCCCCATCCTGGAGGACACCTTATATTTCTCTGATTCCAAAGGAGGAGCAAGACCACACCCAGCCAAAAAATTATAGGCCTATATCACTTTTAAATACAGATTACAAGATTTTTGCTAAAATACTAGCAAATAGGTTAATGACAGTCATGCAACAAATGATTCATAATGATCAAACTGGTTTTATAAATGGTAGACAAATGAAGAGTAATGTAAGGCAAGTGGTTAACCTATTAGAGTATTTGGGGAAGAACAACCAAATCCCTGCAGTGCTAATATTTCTTGATGCGGAGAAAGTATTTGATCGATTGAATTGGCACTTCTTATTGAAAAAAATAGAAAAGATGCAGTTTGGAGAATATTTTACACAATCTATTAAGGCAATATATCAGAAACAAACAGCTCAAATAATAATTAATGGTAGTTTAACAGATACTTTTAATATAGAAAAAGGAACAAGACAAGGATGTCCCTTGTCTCCATTATTGTTCATCTTGACTTTGGAATTTTTGTTGAGTAAGATACGTGGGTCGGACAAAATAAATGGAATTAAAATTAGGCAGTATGACTACAGATTATGAGCATTTGCAGATGACTTGGTTGTTACTTTAACCCAACCATTACAGTCGGTTGTAGATTTAATGGATATAATTAATCAATATGGACAAGTATCTGGATTTAAAATAAATGCAGGGAAAACGGAGATAATAACTAAAAATATGACTATAAATCAAAAAGATGAATTAGAAAGACTAACAGGATTTGAAATTGTAAAAAAAGTTAAGTTTTTTAGGGGTCTATATTATGACATCAAATACAAAATTATTTAAGCATAATTATGATCTGTTGTGGCAAAAAATACAGAGAGAGATGGAAAATTGGAAAAAATTACAATTATCTTTGCTAGGAAGAATAGCAGCAGTAAAATGAATGTTTTGCCTAAGTTTTTGTTTCTTTTTCAAATGATACCAATACTTAAAAAAGATGAGAATTTGAAGATATGGCAGAAGGGTATTAATAACTTTGGGCAGGGAAGAGACCGAGAATAAAACAAAAAAAAATGCAGGATATACGTGAAAGAGGAGGTCTCAAAATGCCCAATTTAAGATTATATTATGAGGCAGCTGTTCTGTCAGCAATTAGAGACTGGATGAATTCAACAGAAGAAAGAATATTGAATATTGAGGGATATGATTTGGTTTACGGTTGGCATGCTTATTTATTATATGATAAGAAAGTGGACAAGACTTTTAAAAGTCATATATTAAGAAATGCTTTATTGTGTGTCTGGAAAAAGTATCAGTATAAATTAAACGATAAGTTACCAATGTGGGCAATACCCAGACACGCGATAGAGAATATAAGTGTAGAGCAAAAACAAGATGTGATTACTTATAAAGAGCTTCTTAATAAGGAAGGAGGTATGTTACAACTAAAATCTTTGAATCAATTAAGAGAAGAAAGGATAATTCAAACATGGTTTCAGTATGGACAGCTGCAAGCTAGATGGAGAGAAGATCACAAAATTGTTATCTTGCAAAATGAGGAGAACTTGGTAAAACAAATTAGAGACCAAAGTCAAATGCATATAAAAAGGTTGTATAATGCATTGGTAGAAATAGACTCAGAAACAGAGCTAGTTAAGGACTGTATGATAAAATGGGCACAAAATATTGAAGAACCAATAATGATGGAAACGTGGGAAAAAATATGGGTTAGAAATGTAAAGTTTACGCAAGCCCAAAACTTAAGAGAGAATTTTTATAAAATGTTTTATAGATGGCATCTAGATCCTAAAAAGCTAGCCTGTATGTATCCAAGTGTGCAACCTAAGTGTTGGAGATGTGAATGTGATGATGCTACGTATTATCATATATGGTGGACATGTAAAAAAATCAAGGCATTTTGGATAAAAATATGGTGGATCATTCAAAACATTCTCAAAAAGAAGATAAAATTTATTCCACAGTTCTTTTTGTTAGGTATAATTACAGATTGTACGGTCATAGAGACTAAATTGATTTTAAATTTAATAACAGCAGCCAGACTTTTGGTGGCGCAGTATTGGAAGAAGGAAGACTTACCTACTATTGAAGAATGGACATTAAAAGTAGTGAATTTAGCAGAGATGGCAAAAATTTCGGCATATTCGAAGGACCATTCAAATGAAAGATATATATCGAAATGGAGAAGATGGATTGACTATATTCAAAACAAATATCGGACTAAAAAGTTTCAAATAGCTTATGAATGAAACCAATATTTTCTTTTTGTATTATGTTTTGTTAGTTGAAAGGGGAGTTAAAGAGCAAGAGGGAGTTTGGAGCCTACAGAAAGTTAGCATATTTTAGCTTATGTTTGTTAAATGTTATACCCTGTATTTGCTCTGGGAAGTCCGGGTGGGTGGGTGGGTGGGGGGGGGAGGGGGGGTTGGACTGAGAGGGGGGATGGGGGGTGGGTGGAGGAGGGAAGGGGGGGAGGAGGGATGGGGAAAAAATTGTTGTAATACTTGTTAAAACTTTTTAATAAAAAAAAAAAAAGATTTTTCCCAAAGATTACACCGCATAGCTGGAAGGGAGTTTGGGAAGAGTGTATAAGAGAACTGGAGCAAACGGGACATTTGGGGGGAAATTCTCGCTTGACAAGGAAAGCTAACTGGAGATGATCAAGTCCTGCAGAAGTGGCTAAATGGAGGGTAACACTCACTGAAACAATCCTCAAGGCCAGAGCTGCAGGAGGCTGCTGAGAAGCAGCTTCATTATGGTGTTTCCCAAAGAAAGAGCAACAACAGAAGTTTGGGGCTTTCAGGCTTCTACCGTAAGTCTCGGATCGGAAGTAACCGCGTCTTCCAATCCGCCCCTTTTTCTAACCTTAGAGTGGGGGGGAAATTACCAGGAGCAAATCAATTGCACCAGAAAGGGGGAAGTTGCAGGCTTGTAACCAATGGTAGGAAAAGACCAGAGGGAGAGTTATATGCAATGGATAGAAATTGGAGCAAGTCTCTCACTTTTCCAGTTTCGCTTGATAATGGCATTGTTCCAGTGGTGAAATTCAAATTATTTTACTACCAGTTCTGTGGGCGTGGCTTGGTGGGCGTGGTGTGGCTTGGTGGGTGTGGCTTGGTGGGCATGGCAGGGGAAGGATCCTGCAAAATCTCCATTCCCACCCCACTCTAGGGGAAGGATAGTGCAAAATCTCCATTCCCACCCCACTCTGGGGCCAGCCAGAAGTGGTATTTGCCGGTTCTCTGAACTACTCAAAATTTCCACTACCGGTTCTCCAAACTGCTCAAAATTTCCGCTACTGGTTCTCCAGAACCTGTCAGAACCTGCTGGATTTCACCCCTGCATTGTTCTCTTGTAAGTGATAGTAGGATATCCGAAAGTGGCTTTCAGATCAATAGCCATGCTGCTGTTTTCCCATCTAGAACACATTTTAAGTTATTTTCCAAAAGCGGTTTATGAGTGTTTCTAGGTGTATTTCTTTCTTTCTCTTTCTTTTACCTTTTAAAAGCATTTTTAACTACTGGTTCCAGAGTTTTCTGCGGCCCCCAGGCAGCCACCACTGCTGGAAAGTGGCTGGCCAGGAAGCCTCCAAAAAGGCTTCTTTGCCAGCCGCTTTCTCCTCAGGCCGCCAAAAAGTACTGGCGGGAAAAGCTGCTGCCGTCGTCGCCATGTTCTTGGTGCATGCACATCCCATTGGACTTACAAGGCAATGGGATGCGCATGCACAAAGAACATGGCGGCGACGAACATGGCACATAGCACACCAACACCAGGAGCTCAGGGCCGCAGTGTCTGCACCCGCCGCCATCTTGGATTTTTAATTAATTCCTGTCTTGATCTATTGAAGAATCCAGTTTCCCAGAATCAATGTTTAAGAATCCAAGAAGTTTCCCTGCTAAATGTTGTGAAGCCCTACTTTAAGTGGTGAAATCTGAACTGGTTTACTACCGGTTTGCTGGCTGCGCATGCACAGTGTGCACCACACACCAAAGGCAAGGTACGCACATGCAGTACACACCAAAAGGAAGCATACGGTAAGTAGAACAGCGCTCAAGGGGGGGGTAATCAGCTGTGGCGCGCAATCTTTTTTTTTTACTTTTAAAAGCATTGCTTTTAAAGCCGCTGACAATCGCGCGGCTCAGCTGGGGTTGTCAGAGCCTTTTTTTTACCCTTTAAAAGCATTTTTTACAACCTATTCGGCAGCTTTTAAAAGTAAAAAAAAGTCTCCGACGATCGCGTGGCTCAGCTGGGCATGGGCGGGGGGGCAGGGATTTTTGCTACCGGTTCTCTGAACCACCCCGCCACCATCGCTATCGGATCGGGCAATCCAGTCCGAATCGGGAGCATTTCACCCCTGCCTACTTTCCACCTGAAAATGGGGTTTCCAACAGAAGTGTCAGAGAAGCATGAAGGGCAAGTTCCATACTTTAATAATCTTTATTAAATCTGTATTAACAAATTTACAACAAAAATACTCTATAGCAGTGGTGGGTTGCTACCGGTTCGCCCTGGATTGGTGGTGGCGGGAGGCTCCGCCCACCCGTCCGGATGCTTCTGCACATGTGCAGAAGCATTGCGCGCATAAGTGCGCACGTACCCACGAGCAAACCGGTAGCGATGGGTTTTGAAACTCGTCCCTGCTCTATAGCAATATACTGTAGAATTTCTTCTTCATAGATAAATAAATATCTGTCTGGATCCGGCCTGTCAGCTTCTGTATGTTAAATAGCAATAGAAATTATATGTGCAAAATAGTATCTTCTTGTTGTTTCTTGTTTGCATGCAACAGGAAGAGAAAGGGGAGGAAGAAGAGGAAAGAGCATTACTGCCCCCTGCTGATGTTCCGGCAACATGACTGAAGCTCATTTGCAGAAATATATGCAGATTTTTTACAAGCCACAAATATATATATATACATACTTTATAAAAAAGCAAGTTATAGAGAAAACCTCAGTCAGCTTTCCCCAATTTTGTGTTCTCCAGATGAGTAGGGGCTACAGCAGTGTTTCTCAACTTTGGCAATTTTAAGATGTGTGCAACTACAACTCCCAGAAATCCTCAGCCAGTATGACTGGTTAAGGAATTCTGGGAGTTGAAGTCCACACATCTTAAAAGCTTAAAATTCTGGCCACAGCATCCAGAATTCCCAGAAATATGGCAGTCTTGGCTAGGAATTCTGGAATTTGCAGTCCCAACACAGCCAGATGGAAGCTGCCATAGGTTGATCTTAGAGGATATCCTAATGCAAGGGTCTCCAAACTGGGCAATTTTAAGACTTGTGGACTTCAATTCCCAGAATTCCTCAGCCAGCCATGCTGCTGGGGAATTCTGGGAGTTGAAGTCTATAAGTCTTAAAGTTGTCAAGTTTGAAGACCTCTGCTCTAATTCATTGCAGAGTATAATACTGGTGCATTTTGAAGGGAGACTCTTATGCCCATGCTGCTGTGCACTATTTCAGGTGGAATTGACAAAATATTTTTATTTTATTTTTTTATTTTTTTAGAGTTGGACCTTGGAGGTTTTCTAGTCCAACCCCCTGCTTAGGCAGGAAACCCTAGCCCACGGGTGTCAAACTTGCGGCGTCACGTTGCCGTCATGTGACATTTCTCCTTTCGCGGAGCTGGGGTGGGCATGGCCTGTGCATGATGCATCCGGCCCATGGGCAGCCAGTTTGACAACCCTGCGCCTAGCCTATTTCAGCAAATGGCTGTCCAATCTCTTCTTAAAAACTTCCAGTGTTGTTGTGTGGGAAGTGTACCCCAGGGGGACAGTGCCAGGGACCTCATAGCACCAGAAACCTCAGAAAACAGTGCTAAGAGACTCAAGCCAGCCCTTCCCCCTTTAAGAAAACCAAGAAGCACCAGCTGAAAGAAAAACACAGAGCAGCCCTGCTAACAGAGCTGACAACAGAAATACTTAAGTAGAGCCATTAAGATAAGGGGAATCAGGCTAAAAATAACTCATCTGGAACTCCCCTTTTCCTCTTTCCTGGCAGAATTAACCCCCAGGATAGGAAAGATAAAGCCCAGGAACAGGATTAACCCATTAAGGCAGGAAGACAGGATCCAGGGCAATCACTTTAACTAGAGGCACACAAATAAACCCATCAAGCTGCAGGAGCTTCAAAGGGGAATTAAGAATAAAAGGCTCAGAGAGACTTCCGGTGCAGCTGTCAGGGCGGAAGATCGGCGCGGCGCGAGCTCCGTTGTGCCGAACGATTTTCTGGAGTCTCTGCGGCTTTTTTTGCCGTTCTCAGCCCCGGAGAGGCTGGGAGAGCAGAGGGGCTTCCTTCGGAGGTGAGGAGAGGGAGTGCGACCCCCCACCGTAACGAAGTGCGAGCTCTGAGGACCCGGAGAACAGGAAGAGGGCCGCGAAATAGCGGCCCCAAAGCCAATGACGCTGCGGTTTTGACCGGCACAGGGAGACAGGACAGAACGAGATGGGACAAGAAAAGAAGGAACTTGAACTTAAAACTGCAGGGACTGTGCAGTGACCTGAGAGAATATCGGCAGCCCAGATTAGAAGTGAAGGAAGCTTTTACTTACTAAGTTTCTGGTGATCTCGCTGCTGTGGAACTGGAGGGAAACGGAAGTACGATTTAACTGGATTACGTGACGGTGATTATTGGAGTTAATGAAAGCTTTTAGCTGTGATAATAACTGAATCCCAGCGGACAAAAGAACAATGGTATCATGCTGCACCAGTTGGAAGAGTTAGGGATGGGGGGCACCGTGTTACGGTGGTTCTCCTCCTTTCTCTCTGACCGGTCGCAGTTTGTGTTGGCAGGGGGGCAGAGGTCGACCTCGAGGCCTCTCATTTGTGGAGTGCCTCAGGGGTTGGTCCTCTCGCCCCTTTTGTTCAACATTCATGTGAAGCCGCTGGGTGAGATCATCCGTGGCTTTGGGATGAAGTACCACCAGTACGCTGATGACACCCAGCTGTACATCTCCACCCCAGGCCACCCCAACGATGCCCTTGAAGTGATGTCTCAGTGCCTGGAGGCTGTGCGGATCTGGATGGGGAGGAACAGGCTCAAGCTCAACCCTTCCAAGACTGAGTGGCTGTGGTTCCCGGCATCCCGATATAGTCAGCTGACTCCATCGCTGACTATTGGGGGCGAGTCTTTGGCCCCCTCGGAGAGGGCGCGCAATCTGGGAGTCCTCCTGGATACGCAGCTGTCCTTGGAGGAACATCTGACGGCTGTAGCCAGGGGGACCTTTTGTCAGGTTCGCCTGATTCGCCACTTGCGACCCTTTCTTGATCGGGATTCCATGTGCACAGTCACTCATGCCCTCGTCACCTCTCGCCTGGACTACTGCAACGCTCTCTACATGGGGCTCCCCTTGAGGAGCACCCGGAGGCTCCAACTGGTCCAGAATGCGGCCGCGCGGGTAATTACGGGAGCTGCATGGCGCTCCCACATAACACCGCTCCTGCGCGAGCTGCACTGGCTCCCAGTGGTCTTCCGGGTGCGCTTCAAGGTGTTGGTTACCACCTTTAAAGCGCTCCATGGCATAGGACCTAGTTATCTTCGAGACCACCTGCTGCTACCGACAACCTCCCATCGACCCGTGCGCTCCCACAGAGAGGGCCTCCTCGGGGTGCCATCAGCCAAACAATGTAGGCTGGTGACCCCTAGGGGGAGGGCCTTCTCTGTGGGGGCACCTACCCTATGGAACCAGCTGCCTCCAGAGATAAGGAGAATCCAAGACCTCGGTGCCTTCTGCCGTGCCCTTAAAACTTTCTTTTTTCAGCAAGCCGGGCTGGCTTAACATATTTTTAAATATTTTTAATTTTTAATTGGTTTGTCATTTTAAATTGGGGCCAAATTAATATATATTCTTTTAATTGTTTTTAATGTTTGTATTGTATGTTTTTATCTGGCTGTACACCACCCTGAGTCCCTCGGGAGAAGGTGCGGTATATAAATTCGAAATAAAATAAAAAAAAAATAAAATAATTATACTGTGAATTATTAACTGTACAAAGCAGGCGATGATTAGGGGGTAAATCTTCTCCTGATCCCCCTTCCTCCCCAGGAGTTCAGTGTGACAGTGAGCCTTTTCCTGTTTATCTTAACTATCTTGACAAACTGAATTAAGATTGGAGACTAATGTCCTTCTGAAGATATAACTAATAACTAATATTGTTAATATTTATTAATTGTATATAATAATTGTGGATTAATTGATTGAGTATATAATTATCTACTTAGATTTACTATTTAACATAAATTGGTATAATAATTTGTATATACATATATATAGACCTTATTTAATTGTAGATAGACAAGATAAATTTGAATTGATTTATGGTCATAAATATATAAAATTGAGAGTGAACATTAGTAGGAGCGAAGCAAGGAAAAAAGCGGAATTGAGTGTGCAAACTTAAATAGATTACATAACATTAGTGCATGATAATTTGGAAAAGGTTCCTCTGCCTAACCAATATGTCTACCACAGTAACCTCCACAAAAGTGATGAAAAAACATATAGCCTTTACAGTGACGTCTTCGCCGATAACAACACCTCCAGGGCTAAGAAAGTCATCCGAAAACCTACCAATAACAGAGAAACCAATTACAATGCAAGGAATGCAGGCGATGTTCCAAAATATTCAAGAATTAATAGAGAAAAACCAAGAAGCGACGTCTAAAAATTTTGATGACCTGAAAACCGAGATGAGTGAATTAAGAGGAGAGATGAAACAAATTAAAGAGACACTGGGAGAGATGAGAACAACTCTTTCTAAACACAAGGCGAGATTGATAGAGGTTGAAAAAACCACTGAAAGAGTTGAAACTCAGATAGATAAATGTGAAAGGAGATGTGTTCAAGCGGTTGGGAAACTCGAGGATGAAGTAGTATTTTTAGAGATGGAGAAGTCTGCTTTCTTTTTATGTCTACAAAATGTGGTGGAGGACAGAGAGGAACAGCTGGAGGAAATTGTGGGAGAAGTGATCGCAGAAGTAGTGGGGAAAAGGAAAGAAGAGGTCTATGGTGAGATAGATGAAGCCTATCGTGTTTATACCAACTACACGAGAGGTCATAACTTGCCCAGGGAAATTCACGTAAGACTCACCAAAAAGGCGCTTAGAGATGAAACCCTTCATAAGGCTAGGGATCAGAACGTTACATACAAAGGGCATCAGATTACAATTCTAAAACAGATCCCTAGAAGGGTGCGAGAGCAGAGACAGAGCTATCAATTCATAACCTAGCAATTAAGGAAACACAATGCGCCATACTGATGGTTACTACCTGAAGGGCTTTTGGTGACTTGGCAAGATCGGAAGATTAAAATCGAGAATATACAGGATGCACAGGAATTTTGCGAAAACTTCTTTGGACCTACTGAAAGAGAAAGAGACAAAGAAACAGTAAAAGAGAATCAGAGAGACCAGAAGGAGGAGTGGAGAAATGAGAGAGGAACACAAGCATATCATGGAAAGAGGAAGCGAGAGGGGAGGAAGGGGGAGGAAGGAGAATTAGAAGAATACAGGATTGAGACTCGCTTAGCAGCTAAAACTAAAGGGATTAACAGATAGAAATGGATCAAGGAGTGAGACTTTTGACAGTTAATGTCAATGGCCTCAATGCTCCGACAAAGAGAAGACGTATACTAACCAAAATTGTTAAAGCCAACGTGGATATAATTTGTATGCAAGAAACGCACATTAAACTATCACAAGCTAAATTACTGAAATGCCCTAAAGCAGGGAAATTGTTTGTAGCGGCTTCAGAGGAGAGAAAGAGAGGTGTAGCAATGTATGTAAAGGAATATCTCTCGCCGAAACAACTATTTGCAGACGAAGAGGGAAGAATATTAATATTAGAGGTGGAATTATTACAGAATAAAGTTTTATTGATAGGAATTTATGCCCCGAATACTAAACACAAATCATTCTTCCAAAAAATACGAAGAGAAATCCGAGACTTGGAATACGAGTAGGTATGTCTTCTGGGCGACTTTAACACAGTTGTTAATAGGACATGGGATTACAAAACAGGGGAAAACCAAAAAAAAAAAGAAACGGAGGACAAGACAAGAAGATCTTACCAGCCATTTGTAATGAAATGAGAGATGAATTAGGATTGAAAGATACTTGGCGCGAGCACAACCCGACAAATGAACAATTCACTTATTATTCTCCTAGGCACAAATCGTGGTCCAGGTTGGACATGATTTGGATGACACAAGAACTTAATTCTCAAGTGGCAGAGATCAGAATTATGCCGAATGATTGGGCAGATCATAACCCAGTACTAGCCGTATTAAAGAAAGAGAGGAAAAATAGGAAGAGATGGATGATGAGATCAGAGATTTTAAAAGAAACTGAATTTATACAAAAGCTCAAGATAGAAATACCCCTTTTCTTTCAAGAAAACAAAACACCAGGAATGCCATTTCAAATAATTTGGGACACTGCCAAAGCTTTTATAAGAGGTCTTATTATTAAACATGTGGCCACTAAACACAAAAAAGAAGAACAAGAAAGGGGCGAGTTAATAAGTAAATTAATAAAAGCTGAGGAACAACTACAAGATAACCCACTTTCTTTAGGAGCAAAAGAACAGATAACAATACTAAGACACCAGCTTAATCTCTTGGAGCTGGATAAATTGAAAGATAAGATAAAGGCAGCAAAACAAAAACACTTCGAATCAGCTAATAAATTAGGAAGATGGCTCACATTTAGATTAAAAAAAGAAAAACAGACTAGACGAATTGATCAATTAGAAGATAGGGAAGGGAACTTAATAAAAGACAAAAAAGGGAAAGAAAAAATTGCAGTGGACTTTTATAAAGAATTATATAAAAGAGAGGAGATTTCAACAGGTGTGATAAAAAATTATATAGAGAATTCGGACTTACCCAAGATACCCAACTTAACGAAAGAAATACTAGAAGAGGAAATTACTTTAGCGGAGATTGAAAAAGCAGTAAAGAAACAGGGAAATTTGAAAACGCCTGGTACAGACGGGCTTCCAGCGGAGTTATATAAAACAACGTTTGAGGTTATGGGAGAACATATGAAAGATCTATTTAATGAAGTCCTGGGGAAAGCAGAAATCCCCCACTCATGAAGGGAGGCCAATATCAGTCTAATTCCTAAAGAGGATCCCCCCTCAACAGATATAAAAAATTATAGACCAATATCCCTTCTGAATTCAGATTACAAAATTTTTACCACAATTCTAGCTAACAGATTAAAAGGCTTCCTGAATGAATTTATACATATTGACCAAAATGGATTTTTACCATCACGACAATTACGAGATAATATGAGAGTCATGCTAAACGTATTGGAATATTACGAAGAATACCCAGGCAAACAGGTCGCACTAGTTTTTATAGATGCCCAGAAGGCATTTGACAGAGTCAACTGGGAGTTTATATTATTACAGCTAGAACACATGGGCTTTGGACAAAGATTTATAAACGCAATCAAAGCTATCTATTCCAAACAAACGGCCAAATGGGGACCTGACAGATAGAAGAATTTTCTATTGGTAAAGGCACAAGACAGGGCTGTCCTTTATCCCCCTTACTTTTTATCTTATCATTAGAAATATTATTGCGTAAAATAAGGAAAGAAGAATGAATAAAAGGACTTAGAATTGGACAACAGATATATAAAACACAGACCTTCACGGATGATATGGTTTTTTTCTTGGAAGAGCCCATAGAATCTTGTTTATATCTATTAGAGACAATTGAGGAATTTGGGGCGGTAGCAGGTTTATTAATTAACAAAAAGAAAACAAATATATTAACTAAGAACATTTTAGAAGAAGTTAAGAAAGACCTACAGGAAATGACTGGATTAAAAATAGTTAACATATTTAAGTTAAATATTTGGGAATTTGGCTAACTGGCAGATGTTCGAGCATACAGGAAGACAATTATAATAAATTATTAATTCAAACAAGAAAAGATTTAGACAAATGGGGTAAAATACAACTCTCACTCCTAGGACGAATAATAACAGTAAAATCCTACGTTTTACCGAAGTTTAATTTTTTGTTTCAAACCGCCCCAGCGAATTTACCAAAAATTTTTTTCATGGAGTTAAACCAAATAATAACCAAATTTATCTGGCAGGGGAAGAAGCCGCGGATTAAAAAGAAGATGATGCAAGAGATAAAAGAAAAAGGAGGCCTAGGTTTACCATGTTGGGAGATTTACTACTCAGCCGCTTTATTAGCCTGGGTAAAAGAATGGATTACTTTAGGTAATAGCCGTCTTCTTAAAATAGAAGGTTTCGACCTACAACAGGGTTGGCATATGGCACTTTGGCGTGATAATACCCCACAAAGTAAATGGTTCACCCAACATTACATAAGAAATATCTTAATTCGAAACTGGGAAAAAGTTAGTAAAAAATATTATACTAAAACACCATGCTGGATAGCACCCCTAGAAGCATTGACATACCTCAAACTCTATAACCCTGCAAAAAAATTAATATATAAGGATCTGCTGAACATACAAGGAAAATTAAAATCTAAACAGGAATTAAACTCCCAAGGGTTGCAAGTGGATTGGTGGACCTATCTACAGATCCAATCTAAATATAAAAAAGATAGAGATAGGAAAGGTATTAACGGTGAGTTACAAGAATTAGACAAAATCCTGATGGGCCAAGAAAAAGGCATGATTTCGAAAACTTATAAATTGCTGATGAGAATAGAGATAGGTGAGGAGATAATTAAGGATACAATGATTGCCTGGGGGAAAATTTTGGGTATTCAATCCATTTAGAAAAATGGCAAGAGATTTGGTGGGGGAATATGAAATTAGTAGTGTCTATGGCTTACAAAGAAAACATCTACAAGATGATATACAGATGGCATCTTCCCCCCGATAGACTAGCTAAAATGTTCACTGGACAGTCTGCTGAATGCTGGAAATGTGGGTTTGAGCATGGCACCTATTACCATCAGTGGTGGACGTGCCCGAAAGCAGTAAAATTTTGGGGAAAAATAAAAAAATGGCTTAATGAGATTTTAAATCAAAAGATTGAATGGTGACCAGAGACATACCTGCTCGGCTCCAAGCCGGAAAATATTAAAAGAGACTCATGGTATCTTGTATTACACATTATCACAGTGGCGAGATTGGCGTACGCTCAACTTCAGAAAAATCAAAATACCCCATCAGAGGAGACAATTATAAAGAAGATTTTAGAATGTGCGGAAGCAGATAAATTGACTAAAAAACTAAAAGACAGAGACCAAACACAAACATGTTTATCTTGGGAAAAATTTTATATGTGGTTAGAGAAGAGGAAATTATAACCCAAAGTAGATGAGGAATTGTATCTATTGAGAAACTTACACTATACAAGTAAAGTGAGGTCGGATAGACCTAATTGATGTGTAAAGGTATACAAGTTGTTCTGTCTTCTCCGGAATATAATATAGATATATAGTACCAAATATTAGGTTATTAAGGTACTACATATAAGTATGCTTGGTTTTTTTTTTGTTGTGTTTTCTTGTTTGTTATTTATATGATGTGTTGTCTTTGTTTTTAATGGAAAATGTAAATAAAGATTATTTTTCTTAAAAAAAAAAAAAGAATAAAAGGCTCAGAGTCACACTTCCAAATTTGCTTGCAAGCCAGGAACGCTTGAGCTGTGTCACTACTTTTCTTGTCTTCCTGAATTAAAAGGATCCCTTTTCTGGCAGCTGCTTCCATGTCTATTTCTTCTCAGCATCGGTGACTGCTTCCCAGCTGGGAACAAACCAGGGAAATTTCTTCCAACAGCTGCATTCACAACTTTTTGTCCTTTGCCTGGATTTTAAGAATCTGACCCAGATTCTCTTTATTTTCCATTATCCATCCTATTGAAATGTCAAAACCTTGAATACATTCTTTGGTATTCATTTTTTAAGCTGCAAGAAGAGAACCTTGAGGCTTAACCCAATGCCTCCCAGAAAACAGATGTGTCTACATAGCTACTAGCAGCTCTCAACCCAAGGGAAATTTACTTCTTTTTTTAAAACCGTGAAAAGTAAAATAGGGTTTGCTGCGATGAACGGTTTGCTAGAGCAGGGGTCTCCAACCTTGGCAACTTTAAGACTTGTGGACTTCAACTCCCAGAGTTCCTCAGCCAGCTTTGCTTTGCTGGTTGAGGAATTCTGGGAGTTGAAGTCCACAAGTCTTAAAGTTTCCAAGGTTGGAGATCCATGTGCTAGAGGGTATCCATGGGATGTGGGTCAAAAATTCAAGATGGCGGTTGCAGGATTGAAACTGCCATCTTGATTTTTTTTTTTTTTCATTTTCTCCCTCCAGGGATGTTCCTGTTTTGCCAGCAAGTGTCTCCCACTTCAAAGAAGTGAACGTTACAAGTCTTTCTCGACTTAGGACCACAACTGAGACCAAAATTTCCATTGCTAAGCAAGTCAGTTGTTAAGTGACTTCTGCTCCATTTTATGACATTTTTTGCCACAGTTATTAAGTGAATCACTGCAGCTGTTAAGTTAGTAACATGGTTGTTAAGTGAATCTGGCCTTCCCATTGACTTTGCTTATCAGAAGGTCGCAAAAGGTGATCACATGACCCACAGCAACCGTCATAAATATGATCTCATGACCAAGCAGAGGCTACAATGGTCATAATGTGAACAATGGTCATAAGCCACTTTTTTCAGTGCTAAATGAATGTCACTAAATGAATGTCACTAAATGAATGGTTATAAATCAAGGACTACCTGTAATCTATTTCTTCTTGCAAGGGAGGGATGTGAGATTAATATGCCCCTTCCCACCAATCTTTTTTTTTAAATATTATTTTTTATTATACATTTTCCTTTGTTATACATCACGTTTCCATTTCTGCAACAACGGTGTTCTGTCCGTATCAAATCTCTTTTGAATACACATATTATACACCATAATTATAGCCATTATTCTCATAATATATACAATATAATATTCACTTCTTGTCATTCTATACAATTTAATCTGTAATCAAATGTAATCCAATAATAATATTGCTTATAGTGTTATGCTTATATACATCTATATATACATTTACCTCTATTTTATTAATCATCCTTAATTATAAATTTACTAACTTCTGCTTCTGTTTTCTAACCATTTATAAAATAAGTCCCATGTTAAATAATATGCTGTTTCCTCTTTATCCTTAATTTTCATCATTAACCTGTCCATTTCAGCACAGTCTAATATTTTCTTTATTAAATTTTCATCTATAGGTATACTTTCATTTTTCCAGTTTTGTGCATACATAATTCTTGCTGCTGTTATTACATGTAATATTAAATATATAATTCTTTTATTGTATTTCCCGGGTAGTACACCTAGTAAGAACAATTCTGGTTTTAAATCTATTTGTTGTGCTATCATTTCTTCTAACCACCTTTTTATCTTTAACCAATATTTTTTTGCCATTGGACAAGTCCACCACATAGGACCCCAGTGTCTGTTTACATTTCAAGCACTCTGGCGATATATTTTGGAACGTCTTTGCCCTTCTTGCTGGTGGCAAATGCCATCTGTAGAACATTTTGTAAAGGATTTCTTTGTATGCTGTTGACATCGTTAGTTTGTAATTTCTTTCCCAATTTTTTTGCCAATTGTCTAGTTATATATTGTATCCAAAATTTTTGGCCCATACTATCATAGCCTCTTTTACATGTTCTTCTTCCATTTTAAAGTTCAATAGGTAATTATAAATTTTCTTTATTAATTTATCATCTGTCCCTAGAAATATCTGATCTAATTCTAGGGGATCCTTGTAAATTCCATTTATTTATTTATTTGTTTGTTTGTTTGTTTGTTTGTTTATTGGTTCGATTTATATGCCGCCCTTTTCCGGAGACTCAGGGCGGCTTTATAATGCGTTAAGCAATAGTCTTCATACTTTTGTATATACCTGCTTAGTAGGGCTTTGCCCCCCCACCCAAAGCGGTGTTCTTTTTTATACAAAGTCAGCTTATTGCCCCCACAAACCGGGTCCTCATTTTACCTACCTCGAAAGGATGGAAGGCTGAGTCAACCTTGAGCCTGGTGAGATTTGAACTTGCAGTAATTGCAGGCAGCTGGTGTTACTTAACAGTGCTTTAGTCTGCTGCGACACCAAGGCTCTTTTTTTGCATCTTTCTTGTGTCTCGTTCGTATTTGCATATGTGGCCACCAGGCCAGATCGATTCCTTGATTTCTTAGTTCCAGTTTTGATTTTAAGTCCCCTTGTTCGTTTAGGATGTCTTTGTACCTTACAATTTTTTCCAGTTCTAGAACTATTGTGTAGTGGGCTTCAGTAGGCAAGAACCAGACCAGCATAGCTGCAACAGTATTTATTGACTCAAAAAGGCAACTGAGGAACTGCAGGCAAATGCCTGTTATTTATACTATATCACAGGGCCTTAACCAATCATAGAACTAGAAAAAGTCCGCCCAAATATAAATGTTTTAAATTTCCCTTCAAAACATTTGGAGCAGGGGTGAAATGCTCCCGGTTCAGACCGGATCACTAGATCCGGTAGCGATGGTGGCGGGTGGTTCGGAGAACCGGTAGCAAAAATCCCTGCCCCCCCCCATGCCCAGCTGAGCCGCATGATCATCAGAGGATTTTTTTTTCTTTTAAAAGCATTTTTTCTACAACCTCTTCCGATGAAAAAATGCTTTTAAAAGTAAAAAAAAAAAAGCTTCTGATGATCGCACAGCTCAACTGGGATCATCAGAGGCTTTTCAAAGCATTTTTTTTCTGCAACCTCTTGGCCGAAGAGGTGGTAAAAGAAATGCTTTGAAAAGTCTCTGACGATCCCAGCTGAGTTCCCTGATCAGCAGAGAGGCATTTTTAAAAGAGCCTCTCTGACGATCCCAGCTGAGTTCCTGATCGGCAGAGAGGCTTTTCAAAGCATTAGAAAAAGTTCTTTGAAAAGTTTTTTTTAAAAAAAGTTGGCCACGCCCACCCAGTCACATTACCCCCCCACAAGCCACGTCCACAGAACCGGTAGTAACAAATTTTACATTTCACCCCTGATTTGGAGTCATCTAAAAGTTAGTTTCATTTTGGCACAGTTACAGTTAGGGTCATCTAAAGGTTAGTTTCATTTTAACACAACTATATACATTCAATACATAACATGAACATTAGGATGTATTAGCGCAGTGGTTCTCAACCTTCCTAATGCCGCGACCCTTTAATACAGTTCCTCATGTTGTGGTGACCCCCAATCAGGGGTGGGTTCTAAATTTTTTTACTACCGGTTCTGTGGGCGTGGCTTATTTTGTGGGCGTGGCTTGGAGGTCATGTGACTGGGTGGGCGTGGCTAGCTGGTCATGTGACCGGGTGGCCATGGCTATGTGTATAGGGACTACTCAGAGGGCTGAAAAAAGTCATTTCTGACAGGTCCTCGGACTTTTGACTGGTCCTCACACTTATGACCATCCTCACATTTATGCCTGTGCAGCATTCTTAACAACCATGTCACTCATTTCACAACTGCGTCTCTTCAACATGGTATAAGATAGGCCAAAAAACGTAAAATGTGAGGACAGTCTTAAATTCGAGGACTGGTCAAAAGTACGAGGACCAGTCAAAAATAACTTTTTCAGCCCTCTGAGTAGTCCATATGCATAAAAAGATACAGCAATAGAGAGGGATGAAGGAAGGGAAGGGAAATTAGAGTAGGAGTGAGGGTAAGAGAGGGAGGAAGAGAGGAGGAGAAGGAGAAAGAAAGAGGAAGTAGGGAGAAGAAGAGGGGGGAAGAGAAAGTAAGAAGGAAAGAAAAGAGAGAGGTGGTAGGTTTGAGGAGAAAGATTGCTGTACAATAAAAAAGATGAAAGGGAAGAAAGCCAACCCCAAACAAATATAAAGATATTAAGATAAAGAACAAATAGGAATAAATAGCAATAATTAGAAACACACATACAAACATACAACGTATTTTCTTTGAACAGAGTATTTGGCCGGTTCACAAATTTAAACAGTTGTAGGAGGTTAGCATCCACCCCTTTCCTAGAAGAATGAAATATTTTGGGAAATATTAAAAAGGCAGAATATTATATTTCCCTGGATGAGAAATGGAGAAGCATATTTTACAGACAAAGCAGCTCCCACCTTCCTGCCCCCCACCCTTTGTTAATGGGCCAGAGGCAGAAAGTCAATCCTTTGTCAAAGGACATTTGCAACACAATAGCAACAGAAACTAACACAATGGGCCCCATCTAGCAACCGAAACTCACCACACGTGACCTGGGAAGCACATGTGACCATCAGCCAGTAAGGCTAGCTAAGACCCGTGACCCCCTGGGAGTCTGACAACCAATCAGGATACTCTTTCGGGGCCCCAAGAAATGCAAAGCCAGAGAGAGCATAAAAACCTGAGGATTTACTGTATCTGCCCCTTTTCTGTTCAGGAACTCAAGCCATGTGATCCTGTCCACCATTAAACCATCTTTCCAAGCAGTCTCCATGTTTCCAGTGTCTTTTTCCCCACTTGGAGCAGAACCCAGAAGGATATTCTTCCAACACAGTGTTTAGTCATTTCAATTAAATTTACAATTTCTATATTTCCTGTTTACCATATTTATTCCACATCTATTTTTTTAAAAAACCAATATTACCCTTCATCCTCATCTCTAATCTTAATCAAATTCAATTTTTCCCTTCTATTCTATATTATACCCCTTCGCATTGTCATCTATTTTTATATCCATCCTCACATTGGTTAATTATGTAATTATGTAATACAGTTGTTTAATACAAATTCAACATTTTAATATAAATCAATTAGTTATATAACTATCTTTTTTGTATATTAATCAATATGGACATGAACATTCCAATTATTTCCATGCAATCCAATTTCTTACAAATCAATTAATTATATTTACCAATAATAATAGACCAAATAATTTCCCCCATATATTCCTCCAAACCACAACTTAACCATTTCTACTTTCAACACAATATACAATTAATAGTATCTCAATTATTACAATTCCCTAGTTAAATAGAGCTTTTTTTCTTTTCTGTTTTAAAATCTTGAACCTCCTCTTTTGCCCTAAATTTCCCATTGTTTGCAGTTTTGCACCTACCTTTTTTGGTGAGGAAAAAGAAAAAGAAATCTCTCTGCCTCATTTTGTCACGTTGCAGCAAAGACCCTGCTTCCTTACTTTCAATTTTGCTTTTTCAGCATAGCTAGGGGAAAAAAAAATTGCTCCAGGAATTTACCTCTTTGCAGCTAGCTCTTTGAAGCCCCGTGGCAAGAATTTAAAGTTTTTTTTCCCTCTAGCCATCAGCTGGGACTCCAGAGGCAGCAATAGTTTGGGAGTGGGCGGGGTAAGCGAACGGCGACCGGGCGATCCAACAGAGGCAGAGGGTGAGGGTGAGTGAAGGCGTGGGGGGGAGAGAGAGAGGGCTTTGGCGACCCCTGTGAAATGGCCATTCGAACCCCAAAGGGGTCCCGACCCCCAGGTTGAGAACCGCTGAGCTAAGGGAATGTTCACCATAGCATATGAACCAAAAATATGAATGTTTTTAAGATCGGGCTTGTAGCCATACAACATGAAGAAAGGAGTCTGATTTGTTACACTGCTCCAAGTACGGTTGACAATGTAATTTGCATACTTGATAGCTTCACCCCAGTATATCTTATCAAGGTTGGCGTCTTCTAGGAGACAACGCATCATGGTTTGCAGTACCTCTCCGTTGTGAGCCGGTATGTCAGGGGCCGAAGTCTGATGAATAATTCTATTCTTACGCATCCAGTCCTGGAAACGCTGAGACATGAACTCGGCACCACGATCACTCTGGATTCTGGCGATGCGAACTTGATGTTGGGTAGAAACAAGGGTTGCAAAGTCTTTAAAGATCTGAAAAGTCTCTGATTTTTCTTTCATAGGATATACATATCCATATCTAGAGTAATTATCAACAATTGTTAGAAAATATTTTCTACCACCAAATGATGGCGGGAAAGGACCAACTATGTCAATGTGAACCAAATCAGAAATGCGTGTTGACAGGCGTGTTTGGGAATGGCTGCTGCTTTGGATTTGGCCTTTTTGCAGACAGCACAATCCAAAAACACCTTACACCCCTTTAGATCCAAACCTTTTGCGAACTCCGGCATCTTCCTAAGAACACGGAAACTGGCATGCCCCAATCTTCTATGCCATTTGTGGATACACCTGGAATGCAAAGGTTTACCAGTTAGTGAATTCTCAACATTAACATTTTTATGCGGAACCTCAGGCTTGCTCTGAGCAACCTGTTTACCAATTCTATTTTTGTTGGCTTTAGGAGCCTTTGGAATAGCAACAGGATCTCTCTCTGGAGCATCTCTATCTGGGCCTGTGCTCTCCCTTTTTGGAGTTTGCATACTTGCCTGTGTTTGTGTTTTAGGCTTTGGCTTTAAGTAATAAACACCACCAATTAATATGGTTTCAGCAACAATATCTCCATCTTTAACTATGTAACTTGCTTTTTCAAGGTGGTGAACCTGGAATTTTAACATTCTAGACAAGTGACACTGACTAAGCAAATTACTGGTTGCTGTTGGTATGTAATAAACATCAGGAATGAATGCATCGAGCTCTTCAACATAAACAGTTCCTTTTCCTTTGACCTGACAAGGATGATTGGAAAAAGAATAAAGTTCACGTAGCTCTGGTTCAGGCTCGCGCATTTCTGTGAAAAGTTCCTTTCTGTAGGTAACATGCAATGCTGCACCACTGTCCAAAGTCCACAAGAGTCGTCTGTCGTACTCTGGTTGAGGTTGTGGATCATTGGTTAAAGCCAATGTGGCGAGTGGAGTTTGTGGATCACGCCGGGGACCACGACGACCTTGTCTTCCGCCTCTGCCTCTGCCTCTGCCTCTGGAATCTGTTCCTCTGGGCTGGTACGTGACGGGAGCTGGAACTCGTTGGGGACAATCCCGGGTGGCATGTCCCACACGATCGCAGGTGTAGCATCTTGGCATCCTAGGAGCATAGGTCCTTCCTCGGAAGGGGCGTCTAGCTGGAGCTCTTGATGCGGGTGGTCCTCTCAAGTGTGGCGTGGCCAACATGAATGCCTCTTCTTCAATTAAAAGTCTACAGACATTGTCCACTGTGCGTTGAGCAATTGGGACTTGGTTAATTTTTGTAACAGCATCTTTCCATTCATAATTCAAAGAGTTAATAATGATGCTGATCATTTGAATATCTTCAATGTTATGGCCTCTTTCTCTCAATTCTGTTCTCAGACCTTTCAGTTTGGTCAAATGTCCTCCAATTTGTTCACCGGGTTTCAATCTCGAACCGTGGAGTTCAGACATGAGTAAACATGAAGATTCAATTGAGATAGGCCTGTAGCAATTTTCCAATTCAGCCCAAATTTGTCGGGCTGTTGTATTTGGTGGAAAAGTGACCTGCAGTTCAGTATCCATGGACATCAATAATGTTGTGCGAGCCCTTATCTCTAAATCTCTTATTGCATAAGTCCAAGGTTGAGCAGGAGGATTAAAAACCATAGAGTGAGTGCCTTCTCTAAGAAGCAATAGTGTAATCTCACTGACCCAGGCTTTGTAATTGTGTCCTGACATTTTTAGTTTTGACTCACCAGTTAGTGGAGAGACAGAAAATGCCTGGTAAGGAGCCCGCATTTGATATGCTGGCTGTGCTGGCAGAAATGCCTGTGGTATTTGCTGTGCCTGTTGTGGACCTAAAAATGGTCTTGGTTGTGCCATTGGAGGTGGGCCAGGAGGTGGCCCTCTTTGCACTTGTGGCTGGGGCACATATGCAGGCATTTGTATTTGCTGTGGCTGATGCACTGGAATCTGCTGTATTCCAGTTGCCATTTGTGCTTGATCTGCAATATTGGCATGACCTGCTGGAGATGCAGTCATTTGCCTTTGCTGCATAAAGCGTGCCTGTGTTTCTTCTAAAAGGACACCACCACCACCACGGGGTGTTTGAGTTTGGGCCTGTGGAAATACTTGTGGCATTTCAGCTTCCTGTAGTAAATTACTTTCGCCAGCAGATGGTGCTGCACCTTTAGCTTCGGGCAGCTTTGCAGTTACAAGAAATGATTGCGTGGCAGGTTTATATGTAACTTGATCAGGGAGACTTTCATGTGACGTATGCAGTGCTCTTTGCCTTAATTGGCCTGACACAGAATCCACCAGGGGGAGTGTCTTTGGCTCTGGAGAAGAAGGCAATATGGCGCTTTTTGAAAATCTTAAGTTATCTCCCTTATCTTGCTCAAGCATAGATATAGCCATTTTTGCCTGGGATAGCTCCTGTTCATAGAATTTTATACGGTCACGAAAGGCTTTCATAGCCAGCTCATCCAGGGTGAGCTTAGAGCTTCGAGGAGAATAATGAATTGTTTCTCTCTCTGCGTGGGAGTAATTTTGCTCAGCAGTTTGCTTTAGCCTTGCATCGAGCGTTACAAATTCAGAAGGTTCTGGGAAGACTTTTTCAGAGCTTGGAAGATCAGAAGAAAATGTTACTGACCTCAGTCGTAAATCATCATCTTCAAAAACAGCTTCTGTCTTATCTCCCTCCATTTCTGTTCCCACGG
This sequence comes from Pituophis catenifer annectens, assembly GCF_029215685.1. NCBI lineage: Eukaryota > Metazoa > Chordata > Lepidosauria > Squamata > Colubridae > Pituophis > Pituophis catenifer. Next base: position 46,532,711 of record NW_027256885.1, read on the forward strand.
CTTCTTCTCGTTCCAGGCGTGTGGCTGTAGTAAGGGGCTGGAAATCTGGAAACCTCCTTTCTGCCACCTTCTCAGCAAAATACATTTTGTATTTGTTTTTCTTCTGTTTCGGCATCTCAGCAATATAATTAGCGTACCTCAGTAGCTAAAAACTAATTGCCTATGCGCTCTTATCAGAAGTAACAAAAACAAGGAAAAAGCCATAAATCAAACCGTCCTCGTGCTATCAGATGTCAGGGCATTTATTAATCCCATGTTTGGCTCTGGGACTAATTACCCTGGTTTAATTAGAGGAGATGAATCGAGGCTTATTCCTTGTTGCAATATTCTGAAAAAGAAACGCGAAGGAAAGTTTCTAATAAAACTCATTTATTTGTTATAAAGAAAATAAAACACCTCACTAACTAAGAAAAGTTAATTGCTACATTTTTGAAAGTAATTCTTGCCGGCTATCACAGCCGGACCTTGCTGGAAAGAGAACAAAGGAAAGAGTGTGTGAAGGAATGTGGGTGGATACGGAAACACGTAGCTTACTGATAAGAAGTTGGCAAGCTACGGAGAGTCTGACAGTCCAGAAATGATGAGTTCAGCTGGCAAATAAAATAACGCAGTGACAGTCATAGCTTGGCAGGGTTACATCGGGCAAATACCTGTGTTGCTAAGCACCCAGCCCCTCTGTTGCTAAGCACTCAGCCCCCTTGTTCCTTGCTGCACAGCTAATGCAGGGCTACAAGGAAGGCATGGGCCAGGGGGCCAGAATTGGGTACTAAGCTGATGTCTCTGAAGGTATAAAAGGACGCCATACCTTCCCCAAGGTGTGGCCTTCCTTACATGTCTCTTTTGTATATGTTTGGAATGGTTTACCAAGCTTCTTTACTTTGATCGAATTAAACACTTGATTCTTTCTCAAACCTTAAGTTCTTCTTTTGGCTTGTAGGAACATAATAATAGTAGAATAGGTAGAATTACTGGGACATAATAATAACTTGCTGTTTTGCTTCTGTAAGAATTGCTTTGCTAAGAATTGGAATTGCCTCGGCCATTTGCTCCTACCAGTGATCTAACTTCCGTTATCTGTTATCTTGTTTTTTTTGTACAACTCCGTGCCTGGTGGATATGTCATGGTTTGGCAGGGTTACATCGGGCAAATACCTCTGTTGCTAAGCACTCAGCCCCTCTGTTGCTAAGCACTCAACCCCCCTGTTCCTTGCTGCACTGCCAAAGGAAGGCATGGGCCAGGGGGCCAGAATTGGGTACTAAGGAAGGTATAAAAGGACGCCATACCTTCCCCAAGGTGTGGCCATTCCTTACATGCATTGTATCTGTATGTTCTGGATATAGTTTCACCCAGTATTTTGTTTTGGCCAAAAATAAAATCTGCTTCTTTTTGCAAGCCTCGCCTTGAGTCTCACTCTCTTTGCCATCTCAGTGGCTTGGGGAAACTTCTGGGACCTTAAAGGCTCATTGTTGACTTAAGCGTATCACCGAACCTTACAGTAAGATTCTTTCTCAGAATCTTAGTCTTTTCCTTGTTTATTTTTAATCCTGCCACCTCCCCAAACTCTTCTATTCTTTTTATTAATTTGGGTCCCATTTCTAGGGGGTTCCTCCAAAATAAATACTAAGTTGTCTGCAAATGCTTGTACTTTGTAGTGTTCTTTTTTTATTTCCAAACCTTTTATTTCTGGATCTTGTCTGATCTTTCTAAGCAAAACTTCCAGGGTTAGTATGAATAATAGAGGTGATAATGGACATCCTTGTCTTGTGCCTTTGCTTATGCTAAAATTTTCTGTTATCTTCCCGTTTACTATCACTTTTGCCATTTGTTCGGAATATATTGCTTGGATCATATTTATGAAGTTTTCGCCAAAGTCCATACCTTTCAGTTGTAGCATCATAAACTGCCAGCTCATATTATCAAACTGAAGGCCTGGGAGGATAGTCATTGTAGTCCCCTTCGTCCAGTGGTGGGATTCTACCGGTTCTCACTGGTTCAGTAGAACCGGTTGTTAAGTAGTTAAGCAGTTTGGAGAACCGGTTGCTAAAAGAAATCTCCTTTTGTTTTGTTTTTTTCCACTTTACAGGGTTAATCCTGTAAGGAATTACAGCATTCGATGTTGTTTCCTAACCTAATCTTTATTGCCCTGCTTACAGAAACTGCCTCTCCGGCAGTATGCCTAGACTTACTGTCGCTTCCAGTTCCGGAGCTTCTCGGAGGGTTTTTTTTGGCTTGACTTTCTTAAAGGGTAAGGGTTGTTTTAAGCTTTTTACACTGCTGTTGGGAGGAAATACTCCCCTGTTGGAGTTCTTCCAGCCAGGGTGCAATGATCAGCACTTTGAAGAAATAATTGAATAACGAAGCAGAAGCTTTTAATGACAAGGAACCAAGATGAGTGACATTCAGCAAGGCTTCTTGGCTAGCTAGAAAGATTGACATTCAAACGTGAGTTTACATACCCTTTCTGACTTTTGGTCTAAAACTGGTTTTTGGTGAAGTTTAATTCTGTGCTTGGTGATCTTTAATCCTGTGTTTAGTGATGAGATAATTTTCCCTTTTCAGCTTTGTTTGGAAGGAAAAATGTTAAACTCTGTTCCTGAAAAGAAGCAGCTTTGGAAATCTGACTAGTCCTGTGTCTATTTGTTCTGGTAATTGGTTTAACAAGCAACAGATACTCTGTTTGCTCCTTTGCTTCATTCTGGAGAGCTTAAATGACCTCTCTGCTAAAGGGTTTCACTTTATGAGCAAGAGTTGGGTGCTGATAGTTATCATTGCATTTTAACTATTTTAATTTCTCAAGGTGCTCTGGCACCCTCCCTGATTTGTAACTCCAGTTTGCAGGTATTTCTAATCTAAAGATTGGTATTTAGGGCAGCTTTTTGCAAGCAAAGAAGCTTTTTGTGTTTTTGTACAGGTAATCCTTGATTTACAACAGTTACAATGGCACTGGAAAAAGTGACTTATGACCGTTTTTCACACTTATGACCATTGCAGAAAACTGTCATTAGGGCAAAGAAGCGATGCCACATGACCACTTGGCCACGGCCACCCGGTCACATGAAGCACCGCAGTTGTGAAATGAGTGACACGGTTGTTAAGAATGCTGCAATGGGCATAAATGATGACCAGTCATAAGTGCGAGGACCAGTCAAAAGTGCAAGGACCTGTCAGAAATCACTTTTTTCAGCCCTCTGGGTAGTCCTTTTGTGCATATGAACTACTCAGAGGGCTGAAAAAGTTTTTTTTGACTGGTCCTTGCACTTTTTTTTTTTATTGCAAAAGTTTTACAATTACATTTTCACCCCTTTCCCCCCCCCCACCCTCCCCAAACTTCCCAACCTCCCTAACCCTCCCTAACCCTCCCCTCCCCCCAGACTTCCCTATATTATACTCATATCTGGTAAAAAAAACAAAAACAAACCCTTAATATAAAACTTGTGTAAAAACTTGAACCCCTCCCTCCCCTTTATAATTTTTCTTTTTACCCTCATTACATTAAAATATTTCTAATACATTATTTTCAAATAAAAGCTATTTGATACTTTCTAGTTTGATATTTGTTCTGAACATATTCTATCCACTTTTTCCATTCCCATTCATAAGTCTCTTGTGAACAATCTTTTAAGTATGCTGAAATCTTCGCCATCTCTGCAAAACTGGCCATCTTCAAAGTCCATTCCTCAATAGTGGGCAAGGCTTCATTTTTCCAATATTTACCTATCAACAATCTTGCTGCTGTTATCATATACAATATCAGTTTTGTTTCACCCAATGTAAAACCCTTAACTATGCCCAATAAAAACAATTGTGGAGAGAATTGAATTTTTTTCTTCAAAACATTCTGCATGACCCACCAAATTTTTATCCAAAAAGCCTTAACTTTCCTACAGGTCCACCAAACATGATAATACGTAGCATCCAAACATTCACATCTCCAACATTTTGGCTGAACATTAGGGTACATACATGACAACTTTTTGGGATCTAAATGCCATCTATAAAACATTTTATAGAAATTTTCCCTCAAATTCTGCGACTGTGTAAATTTAACATTCTGAACCCAAATTTTTTCCCATGTTTCCAACATTACTGGTTCTTCAAAATTTTGTGCCCACTTAATCATACAATCTTTAACTAATTCAGTTTCTGAATCCCTTTCTAACAAAACATTATAAAGCCTTTTGATATGCATTGGACCTTTCTCTTTTATATGTCTAACCAATTCTTCCTCGTGCAACATAATACCAGTTTTTTGGTCCTCTTTCCATCTCAATTGTAATTGATTATATTGTAACCAAGTTAGATTAATCCCTTCATCCAACAGTGTCTGCAATGTCTTCAGCTGCCATCTGCCCGCATCTGTAAAAAGAACCTCTTTGTATAAAAACCCCCCGAGTGACATTATATTTGTATTCCACAAAATATGACCAAGATCCAACCATAGCGGTATTTTATAATCCCATTTGGATCGGTGCTTCTTCCAAACTCTCATCAAAGAGTCTCTAAGTATATGGCTTTTAAATACTTTATCAACTTTGTCATCATAAACTAAGTAGGCATGCCATCCAAATTCAAGATCAAAACTTTCTGCATTCAATATTCCAGCCTTTTTCCTTCCAAACCAATCACTTGTTAAAGTTAAAGCTTGCTGCATCATAATATAACTGTAGGTTTGGAAGTTTAAGACCTCCTCTTTCTGGAACATCTTGCATAATTTTCAGTTTCACTCTCGGCTTTTTCTCGTTCCAGACGAACTTATTCACTCCAGTTTGCCAAACTTTCAATTGTTTATCACTTTTAAGCACCGGAATCATTTGAAACAAAAAAAGAAATCTTGGCAAAATGTTCATCTTAACTGCTGCTATTCTTCCAAATAGAGACAGCTGCAGTTTTTTCCAAGTCTCCATGTCTTTCTGCACCTCTCACCACAACACCTCATAATTATTTTGAAACAATTTCATGTTTGATTCTGCAACCTGAACTCCTAGATATTTTACCTTTGGTACAATCTCAAAACCTGCCCTCCTTTCAAGCTCATGTTTACGATCTTGTGTCATGTTTTTAGCTATCATTTTAGTCTTTTTTGGATTCAATCTAAAACCTGAAACTTTACCATAGTCCTGTATAATGTCCTTCATCAGGATTATTGATTCCATTGGCTGTGATAGGGTAACAACCAGATCATCTGCAAATGCCTTTATTCTGTAATCCTCTTGCCTAATCATTATACCTTTCAAGATATTAGAGTCCCGTATTGTATTTAGCAAGACTTCTAGTGTTAAGATAAATAAAAGTGGGGACAGCGGACATCCCTGTCTTGTTCCTTTTTCAATTTTGAACTCTGTTGTCAAACTTCCATTAATAATGATCTGTGCCTTTTGCTCTTGGTAAATTGCTGAAATCGCCTGTATAAATTGATCCCCAAAGTCCATCTTTTTTAGAGTCTTTAGTAGAAAATTCCAATCCACTCTATCAAAGGCCTTCTCTGCATCCAAAAAGACCAGCACTGCAGGAATCTGTTTATTCTTCTCAAGATATTCCAATAAATCTATTACTTGCCTTACATTATCCTTCATGTATCTGCCCTCGATAAATCCCGCTTGATCATCATGAATCACCTTTTGGATTACTGGCATCAACCTGTTGGCTAATACTTTCGCATAAATTTTATAGTCTGTATTCAAAAGAGATATTGGTCTATAATTCTCTGGTTTTTTAGGACCGACTTGTTCTTTTGGTATCAAAGATATATAAGCTGTTGTCCATGATGGGGGTATTTTACCCCCTTGTTGAATATTGCAAAATAAATCTCTAAGTTGTTCCACCATTTCAGCTTGCAAAGTTTTGTAATACACTGCGGTCAAACCATCCGTGCCAGGAGCTTTGGCTGTTTTTAACTGTTTAATTGCTACTATTATCTCCTCCTCTGTTATAGGATAATTCATTCTTTCCTTTTGTTGATCAGTAATTTTTGTAACTCTTTTATCGTTTAAATATTTTTCTATAAGTCCATTCTGCACCTCCTCTTTGGCGTATAGTTTGGTATAATAGTCCACAAAAGCTTCTTTAATTAATTTTTGTTGAAAAATTTCTTTCCCTCCAATATCAATACTATCAATAGTCCGTATACTCTGTTTTTTCCTCAATGTGTAAGCCAACCATCTGCCCGGTTTATTAGCGTTACAAAATGTATTGTGCTTCGCATATTGTATGTTTGTTGCAACTTGTTCCGCCATAAGCATTTGAAATTGATCTTTCAAAAGTTTTATAGCACCGCATATTCTTTCATCTGTTGGATTTTTAATAAGTAACTGTTCTTTATTCTTTATTTCTATTTCCAATTCAGATCTTTTCTTTTGTCGAATCAGTCTATGTTTAAAGTTCATGTAGATAAGCACCCCTCTCATATAAGCTTTACTTGCATCCCACACAATTTCTATTGGGGTACCTTTATTCAAATTTATTTCAAAAAATTCTTTCAAGTGCTTTTTAAGTTCTGTTGTGTTTTTTTCATATCTGAACAAGTTCTCATTTAATCTCCAAGAACGTCTCTCAATCTTGTCCATCTCAATTTCTATCCATACTGGGCTATGGTCAGTCAAAGTTCTTGGAAAAATCTTTGTTCTTTTTGTCTTGACAAGTAAATCATCTGACAACAAAATGAAATCAATCCTAGAGAAGGATCTATGTTTATCTGAAAAAAAAGTATAGTCCAGTTCTTTTGGGTTATGTATTCTCCAAATATCTTTTAGTTCCAAATCTTCTTTCATATCAAAAAAGGTCTGAGGTAACCTAATCCTAGATTTCGCTGAACTCCTTTTGTCTAATTTAGAATCTATTACTCCATTCCAGTCTCCCATGATTAAAATAGATCTATAGTCCCATTGTAGTATTTTAGTATGTAACATTTTATAAAAATAATCCTGTTGTTGGTTGGGAGCATAAATTCCTATCAAAAGAATTTGGCCATATGTTGTAAGTAATTCAATTGCTACAAACCTACCATCTTCATCTGTTTCTATAACTTTAGCCGTAAATTTCTTATTTACATAGATAACCACACCATTCTTTTTTTGCAACGTTGAAGATATAAAATGTGTTCCTAGTTTGGAGTTTATCAAGTATTTTTGATCTTGAACTGTAATATGCGTTTCTTGTAAACAAATTATATCATTATTAAATTGTTTCAAATATGTAAATAATTTCTTCCTTTTCTGTGCTGAATTCAACCCATTCACATTCCAAGATAAACACTTAAGCGTCATCTTCATCCTTCTGGAGCAAAGAGCAGAATAATCGAATGTCATCCGAAAGCTTCGATCTTATTTATTTATTTATTTATTTATTTATTCAAATTTCTATACCGCCCTTCTCCTTTCGGACTCAGGGCGGTGAACAGCCAAGATAAAAACATCTATACAAAACATCACAGTTTAAAAATAAAGTTAAAATAATTTATAATTTGGCCCATAATTTAAAACTTGTCAATTAAAATCAATATTAAAATTTTAAAAACTAACCCTAAAATCAAGACAGACCGGCTAACTGGAAAAAATGAGTTTTTAGGGCCCGACGAAAAATCCGAAGGTCGGAGATCACTCGTATCTCTGGGGGTAGATTGTTCCATAGGGTAGGTGCCACCACAGAGAAGGCTCTCCTCCTGGGGGTCGTCAGCCGGCATTGTCTGGCCGACGGCACCCTGAGGAGGCCCTCTCTGTGGGAGCGAACCGGCCGGTGGGAGGCTATTGGTGGCAGAAGGCGGTCCCGTAAGTACCCTGGCCCTAAGCCATGGAGCGCTTTAAAGGTGATCACCAACACCTTGAAGCGCACCCGGAAGTCCACCGGAAGCCAATGCAGCTCGCGCAGGAGAGGAGTCACATGGGAGCGCCCCGTCGCTCCCATAATCCCCCGCGCAGCCGCATTCTGCACCAGTTGGAGCCTCCGGGTGTACCCCAAGGGGAGCCCCATGTAGAGAGCGTTACAATAGTCCAGACGAGAAGTGACGAGTGCTTGAGTGACCGTGCGTAGGGAGTCCCGGTCCAGAAAGGGGCGCAACTGGCGTATCAGGCGAACCTGACAAAAAGCCCCCCTGGCCACGGCTGTCATATGCCCTTCTAAAGACAGCCGCGCATCCAGGAGGACACCCAAGTTGCGGGCCCTCTCCGTGGGGGCCAATGATTCGCCCCCAATAACCAGCGATGGCGTCAGCTGGCTATACCGGGACGCCGGCAGCCACAGCCACTCGGTCTTGGAAGGGTTGAGTCGAAGCCTGTTTCTCCCCATCCAGACCCGCACGGCCTCCAGGCACTGGGACATCACTTCCAAGGCATCATTGGGATGGTCTGGGGTGAAAATGTACAGCTGAGTATCATCAGCGTACTGATGGAACTCCACCCCAAAACCACGGATGATCTCACCCAGCGGCTTCACATAAATGTTGAACAGGAGGGGCGAGAGGACCGACCCTTGCGGCACCCCACAAACAAGGCGCCTTGGGGTCGACCGCTGCCCCCCTGTCAACACGGATTGCGACCGGTCGGAGAGATAGGAGGAGAACCACCGCAAAACGGTGCCCCCCACTCCCAGTCCCTCCAGCCGGCGCAACATGATACCATGGTCGATGGTATCAAAAGCCGCTGAGAGGTCTAATAGGACCAGGATAGAGGAAGAACCCCTATCCCGGGCCCTCCAGAGATCATCCACCAACGCGATCTTGCTCCCCCCATGGCTCCAGTCTCTTGTGCAGTACTCTTAACTGCCTTCTTGTCTTGTCTTTCCTGTTGTTGTTGTTGCTTTTGTTTAAGTAACTTAGATTGAGCTCGAGTTATACGTTGATCCTTAACTTCGATCATCCGAACCGGGTCCAAGATTGGAGAAGATTCCAGCAAAGGCTCATCCAGAAAACCTCCTTCTGCGCCTTGCATTTCCTCTAGTTCCTGCTTAGACTGTTCTTGCAATTCTCGTTGAGGTTGCTTCTCATCACTCTCCTTAATCTCCAAAACTGTAGATGTACGTGGGGATGGTGTTCTTTCCTTAAGAATAGTAGTGTAAAAGTGCTCTGCCTTCTCCACGGTGTTCAAACGATATCTTTCTCCCTTGTATCTGAAAATTATACCAACTGGGGCGTCCCACCGAAATGGTATCTGTAGATTTTGCAATTCTTTAACAAGAAAGCCAAATTCTTTTCTGGTTTTCAGCATTTTAGGAGGTAATTCTTTATAAATTCCAATTCGTGAGCCCCCCACTTGCACAGAGGTGTAAAAGGATTTTTGCAGGATGTCATTTCTTATTTCTCTATCTGTAAAATATATGACCACATCTCTGGGCAATTGTCTTTGTCTGGCCACCCAAGAATTCACTCTGTAAATTTTATCTATTTTGTGAAAAACCACATCAGGATTAACTTGTAGAATCTTGGCCAGGGCCTCAGAACAAACCTGTCTCAAATCCTGTCTTTCCTCTTCTCGAATTCCTCGAAGCCGTATGGCAAACTCCATTGCCCTGAATTGTACCATCACAATCTCATTTTCAACTCTTTGCATTTTATTGTCAACATCAGCAATTTTATAATCATTGTCTTTCATCTTAACATTAACTTCTGATTTAAATTCTTCAACTTTAGAATCAACTTTCATAATAAATTCTGCCAGGCCAGACGCCACTTCTGATATTTTTTTGGTCACCTTGTTTTGATTCTGTTTCACCGTATCTTTAACTTCATTAATTTCCTGCATAAATTCCTGATGTGACTTTTGAAGTTTATCATCTATCTCCTGTTGAGATTTTTGAAATTTATCATCCAAAATTTTAGAAATAAATTCTTTTAAATCTCCCACATCAAAATCTTTTTTCTGAGTCTGTATCTGTTGTGCAGGGGGAGGCTGTGTTTTATGTGTGGGAGATCCACCTCCTGTTGCCTTCGCTTCCTGCTTCTTTGAGGCCATCCTGCCACGTAGGCTGGTTTTACTAAAAAGGGAAGTTCTTCCTCTCCCACCTCCATAAAGACTTCTGAAAAAGTCCCCCAGATTTAATCAAATAAGAACTAAAGTAAAGCAAAGTCCAGTATTGAAAAAGGAGAAATTTCTCTCTTATTTCTCTTGTTACAAGCGAAGCAACTTCGTAACAGTTTAGAAACTTTGTGACAAAGCAAGATGAGTTCAGCAATCCACACTCGCCAGCTCGTTAACTCTGAGGCTAAGCGCCATGTTTTTACAGTTCACTTTCACTCATCCGCATTTTTTCACTCAGATTAGAAAGCCAAGAAAACTCTAATACTTGCGATTCCGAGTTTCAGGGTTCAAGTAAAAATATGCTGCTTATTAAGGCTGGTTCCTTTCCTTTCAGTTTGAAGTTTCCTGTAGCCGGCTTGTTCTGCAAAAGCAGACTTGTCCCACGCCGCCCGGAGTTCCAGCAGGTTGAATGGGAGCCGCTCCTGTTCCCTCCCCAGAAACTATTCCCTGGGGGGGTTGCAGGGGCTCAACCTGTGCCCTGCGATCTCTCTTCAAAAATCCTAAGGATTTTGAAGTTTTCGAGCCGCTTCTTAGTCGCGAAGCGGCTCTACAAGCGGCGGGGCTGGCGGAGCTTCAAAAGGCACCGCCGCCGCCGAAGACGAGGAAACCGGAAGTCCCGGTCCTTGCACTTTTGACCGGTCCTCACATTTACAACTGTCCTCACATTTTACATTTTGCACCCTATCTTGTCACCGTGGTGAAGAGAAGCAGTTGTGAAATGAGTGACACGGTTGTTAAGAATGCTGCAATGGGCATAAATGATGACTGGTCATAAGTGTGAGGACCAGTCAAAAGTGCGAGGAACTGTCAGAAATCACTTTTTTCAGCCCTCTGGGTAGTCCCTATACACATAGCCATGCCCACCCAGTCACATGACCACCAAGCCACGCCCACCCAAATAAGCCACGCCCACAGAACCGGTTGTTAAAAAAAATGAATCCCACCACTGCCTGGCTCCATCTCTGCCTCCGAAGCAGAGCCCTCATCTGAGCCTTTCCCAGACTCCAGGACTGGCCCATGTTCCTCCCCAGCCTCCTCACTGTCTGACTCTGCTGCCAGCTCTGCAGGCTACCGGCAGACCACAACAGTATATTCAGAGCTGCACCATCTGTGCCACCATGAAGAAACAGCCTGGGAAACCTTCTACAGACGGTGGCGAACCCCACCAGGCCATGGGAGGAACTAGCCATGGACCTTATTGTAGAACCCCCAGAAAGTCATGGCAATACTGTAATCTGGACAGTAATTGACCTGTTTTCAAAACAGACCCATTTCGTGGCCTGTCCAGGCCTCCCGTCAGCTAGGAAACTAGCAAAACTGTTTGTAACTCACATATATTGCCTGCACGGTGTACCAAGGAAAATAATCTCCAATCAGGGGGTACAGTTCACCGCCAGGTTTTGGCGCAACATCCTGAAAATGGTGGGGTCCTCCCAAGGTCTGAGTTCCACATTTCACCTGGCCACTAACAGTGCTGCTGAGAGGGCCAACGCGATGGTGGAACAGTACCTCTGCTGCTATTTGCGGTATCAACAAACGGACTGGGCCAAATTACTGCCATTTGCCAAAGTGGCTTATAACAACGTGGTACATAGCAGTATGGGGTTCACCCTTTTCCGGATAGCGAACAGAATTGACTTTGTTCTGATACCTGAGTGCCCACGGAAGCCTCCAGCTGACGTGAGCTTGCAAGAATGGCTTGCTAGTATGCAACGGGTGTGGGAACACGTTCGGATGGCCTTACGGGCAGCGGCAGACACCTACAAGGCTCAAGCTGACAAGAAACATAGGCTGCAAACCCTATTTCATGTGGGTGTATCTTTCCACAAAGTACCTCAAGCTCAAGGTGCCTTTCTGGAAACTAGCCCCAAAGTTCCTAGGACCATTCCTGATTGTAAGGGTCATCAACCCAGTTACAGTGGAACTCAAACTCCCTCCACTGTTAGGCAAAACCCACCCAGTGTTCCATAGTAGCCTCCTCCACCCAGTTGAGACAACAACCATAAGGGGTCCTCCAGCCCAGGCGCACCGACCAATCCAGGTGGGAGGGGAATGGCACTACGAGGTAGACCAGATTCTGGACTCTCATAGGCAAAGGGGCCTACTACACTACCTAGTGCAGTGGGTACGAACCGAGGATGTTAGAGCTCCCCAATTGGTGAACCAGTTCCATAGCCATAATCTGGGCAAACCAGGTGGGGGGTCTGGTGTGCAGGATGGCGCTAACAGTGTCCTTTACCTTCCAGATGTCGTCCCAGTGGTGGTGGGGGGGGCACATGTCAGCCCTTGGGTTGCTGGGGCTGCTATTTAGGCGGGGACTACCTCATCTGGCAGCGTGACCACGTCCGCATGCCGCAACAGGAACTGCCATCTGGCCAGCGTGTCACCGCCCAGCCACCATACTGGGAGCCTCCAGCTGGGTGGCATGTCCATGCCCGCGGCCTGGGATGGACGCCATGTCTGCACGCTGTGCAGTTGAGCAGCACAAGGGTTCTGCAGGCTGTGGAGAACTTGCCGGGCTGTGGAACGGCCCTGGAACGTTCCCCTGCTGTTGCTAGGACTGCGCGGAGCCTGCCATGGCCGGATGGGCGGTGAAGCCTGCACAGGGCGTCCGCAGCGTGCCTGGCCTGCTAGGGATCTGCAACGTCATCACTGAAGGACACCACATGAGGGGTGGGGGTTGTAGGGGTGGGGCCTGGGGGTGGAGCCGTGGGGGTGGAGCGGATGCTATATAGAGGGTGGAGGGATTAACCACATTAGTACTGAGTTTGTTTGTTTCCTGTTTGTCACTCCGTGCTGGTTGTTACAGCTTCTTGGATAAAGTTTTTCAGTTAACCATCTTTGGCTGTGTCTGAATTCCTTGCTGAATGTTGGAACGTGACAGGCATTTTTTTAAGACTTGTGGACTTCATGGCTGGCTGGGGAATTCTGGGAGTTGAAGTCCACAAGTCTTAAAGTTGCCAAGGTTGGACCTCCCTGCCTTAGTTTGTGGGGTGCACTCAGCCAATTCTAGTTTGCCGACAAACCAATAACCTAGGGTAATATACATATAGTAAAACTGTGCTAATATGGCAGTTCAGTTGAACGTCACATTGAATGGCATGGAGACCCAAGAGGCTTCTACAGGAACCAAAGGAAATCAGCTGGTACACGATGGGTCCTAGCTGATTTGTGAAATCTGGGAAGAAAAACAGATTCCATCAGTGTATATATGTGTGGGAGAGAGGGGGAGGGAGAGGGCGGGAGAGAGGGGGAGGGGGAGAGAGAGGGCCTAGCATACAGCCAAGATCAGTCAAGGAAGCTTGTGCTGCGGAACTCAATCTTGGCTTATCTCCCACTGCAGCTGTAGAGACTGGAAATGCAGTTGTGTACTCTCAACCTTCACAGGAAGAGGGGTCTGTTCAAGAAGCTGTGGGGAAGGAAAGGAGAAGAGCTGGAGAAGTTAGGAGAAGTTGATTTTCAGGGTTATGTCAACGGGTGACCTCAGAAGTTGCTGGAGAGGATTTCTGTTCCGTGACATCTGTGGTCCCACCCTTGTAGGTGGCTTGATTGCTTTAAGCCAGGGTATCGAGGTGTGCCTTCCTTGTTCTTCCTGCTCATAACCTTTCAACTTCCTATTTAGAAGCAAAAATTTGTGACTACTCAGCATTCCGCTGATCCAGTTATTATTTATCCGGTGTTCTCACCACTGCCTGAGCGTTCACACCCACGTCCTGGAAGATAATCCACAATCTCCAATGTCCCCCTCCTCCCCCAGTGCTGTGCAAGCTTCTCTTGCAGTCCTGTGGTTTTACCCCCTCCTTCTCCTTGTAGTAGGACACAATAGGTTGAGACAAGAGTGGCTCTTTTTGAATAAATACTCCAAGGTTGTTTGCTTTGGGCGGGAAGCTTCTTAGCAGCTTTGTTGAGGACCATCTATTGCATCAGAAGCAGTTAAGAAATGATGGGGAGGATTAAACTCTCATTTTGAGTTTGTGTGATTTGTTCCCTTTTGTTTCCTGTCCAGGGGTTGGCAAAAGTAGCCTTCTGCTCCGCTTTGCAGACAACACTGTTAGGATGATGGATCTAACCCAATAACTCATAAGACACAAGTATATCTTCTTTTCATTTCTTTATTGCAGGCCTGAACTGGTCCTAGGCCCATTCAGTTGATAACCACTGACCTTTGTCTCTCTTACAGGTACACATCTAGAACTGCTGGATGGCCTCGTGGTGGGACCTCTTATACCCAGGGGAGGAGTCAGAGGTAAGGTGGAATGATGGGATATGTGGTTATGTTAACCCTTGCAGGACTATGAGGGGATGTGATACGAATGGGTTAGACATTTAACTTGACAAACACCTTCTCAGGTAAGGAACTGCCTCCTGCGATGATGATCATTGGATGGGTTGGGAGTCCTGATTCTTGCTATGCACCAAAAATGCTGCAATTTCAGTCCAGGCCAAACAACTTTGGATAAGATGGATTCTTGGCTTTAACATCTCATTTTTAAAAGCAGTTGCAAAATTGTAATGGGCCCACTACAGAAGAATATTTTAATGCAAAGATGCAAAAAAAAAACACCAAAAAAAAACCCCACCAAAAAAAAAAAACAGGATAGCAGTGCTGGTCCGTGAAATGCAAAAAATCACAATGCCCAATTGGGCAATTGAGAGGAACAGAAATTCCACAAACAAGCATGTGAGTTTCCTAGAGATTTTTCTTAGGTCTGTTCCGAAGAATGTGGAAACTCACTCCCTTCTTTGTGGCACTTTAATTGGTCATAATAATGATATTGCCCAATTGTGCATTGGGGATTTAATTTAACCAGCGTTCTTTTATTCAGTTTTTCTATAAAAGAAGTAAATGGTCCTATCTGCTCTAATTAAATGTGTTTGTGTGCTGATTGTGTTTCCCTGCTAGCAATGCTGTAATTGAATCCTTGCTGGTATGTTTTTGCAAAGTATTGCAACATGAATTGTTTTCAAAATAAATTCCTTCTCTTTTGTCCCTCCCTCTTGCCTTGGTTGAGTTACTTCTTTCCATTTTATTTGGCTTGTTTTCAGTGTGCAAATTCAGATCGTAATTTGTCGGTTGGCCAAACAGTTGATTAAATGACCAGGAAAAAAAATGCCAAAAATGCAGGCTGTATTGATTCTCATAGCATCTATTTTGAGCAAAATTGCTGTATTTTTCCTGTTACAAATAGGTTGTGCCTGTAACTGATATTAGAATCCTGCAAATTCTTACATCGCTTTTCCCCCATTGATTTATTCAGTGGCTCCTTGACTTACAACCATTCATTTACTGACCATTCCACTGGAAAAATTAGTTTACAACTGGTCCTCGTGCTTACAACTGTCGCAACATCCTAATGGTCACATGATCAAAATTCGGGTACTTGTCAATCAGCAACATTTATTTACAACATTTGCAGCATCCTGGAGTCATATGAACACTATTTTGCGACCTTCCCAGCTGTCTTCCAACAAGTAAAGTCAATGGGGGGAAGATGGATTTGCCTAATGACTGTATGATTCACTTAACAACTGCACTGATTTCCTTCACAAAAAAGGTGATAAAAATCAGTTGCGACTCTCTTCACAATCACCTTGCTTAGAAACAAATTCAGATCCCAATTGTGGTCATAAGTCGAAGACCACCTGACTTTCGTCTTTCGAGTGTCACAATGAAATTTCTGACCCTTAACAATCCTGGCTATTGTTTTTTTTCTTAATAACAACAATGTTGGATCACACTTCTCTTTTGCAATAATGCATCATAACATTTAGCTTTAATATTTCTGAGTTTGCACAGTAAAAAGGCATTTTTATACCATTTTCTGATTTCTTTAATTTTTTCTTCTTCTTCCCTGTGTCTCTCCAGGTAGCTATATCACAACAATTGGGGTAGATTTCAGAATCCGGACACTAGTGATTAATGGAGAAAGAGTGAAGCTGCAAATCTAGGATGCAGCTGGACAGGAATGGTTCAGGACTATTATCTCCATGTAAGTCCAGGGCACAAGTTGAATGGAGTGCAGGGGCCTGAATACTGAAGAGTGGGGATAAATTGATGAGAGGCCTGTGAAAGGGCCAGGGAGAGAGTCTAGGTATTAATTAGCTAGATGGCAGTAAGCAATCTTTTCACTTTTACAATTTTGCAAGATAAAATAAATACAGGTAGTCCTCAACTTACGACCACAGTTGAGCCCAAAATTTATGTTGCTAAGTGAGAAATTGGTTAAGTGAGTTTTGCCCCATTTTATGACTTTTCTTTTGAGTTGTTAAGTGAATCACTGCAGTTAGTAAGTTAGTAACATGGTTTTTAAGTGAATCTGGCTTCCCCGTTGACTTTGCTTGTCAGAAGGTCACAAAAGATTATCACTTTTCGCCGCGCACTTAAGACCCTCTTATTCCAGCAAGCCGGACTGGCCTAATACGATTTTTATTATGGGTGTATGTATGTTTTAATTTGCGGGCCAATTTTATATATTGATTTTAATTTGGTTTTAAATTTTATAAATCTATGTGTTTTAATATGGCTGTACACTGCCCTGAGTCCTTCGGGAGAAGGGCGGTATAGAAATCTAATAAACTTCAAAACTTCAAACTTCACACATGACCCCAGGACACTGCAACCATCATAAATGTGAGTCAGTTGTCAAGCATATGAATGTAAATCATGTGACCATGGTGATGCTGCAACAGTTGTAAGTGTGAAAAATGGTCATAAGTCACCTTTTTCAGTGCCATTGTAACTTCGAATGGTTACTAAGCGAACTTTTGTAAATCAAGGACTACCTGTAAAAGTTCAAAAACCTTTGCAAATGTGCTTCCTTAAAAAGCCACAAGATTTCTGATCCAGAATGAGAAATTAGTTTAAAAATTTGAATGCAGGTAGTCCTCGACATATGACCACACAAAGGTTGCCCCATTTCACAACCTTTCTGGCCACAGTTGTTAAGCAAATCACTGCAGCTGTTTAGTTAGTAACACGGTTGTTAAGTGGATCTGGCTCAGGGGTGAAATGCTCCCGGTTTGGACCAGCTCAGGCTAATAGGTAGTGGAGATTGGGGCTAGTTCGCTGAACCAGGAGCAATGGCTGGCTGGCCATGCCCCCGAACCAGTCCACGGCCCGCAGTCCTGCCATGCTTGCCTGCCTTCCACGCTGCCGTCCCGGTGGCTAGCTTGTGAAGACAGGCAAGCGGAAGCCCATGTGGAAGACAGGCAAGCATGGCAGGGCTGCGGGGAAGGAGCTAACAGCTTACTCGCCCCCCACCCCCACCCCACTCAAACAGCGGCTTGCCTGCTCAGCCCTGACAAGCTATGCATCCATAGCAATGGGATTGTTTTGTTCGCCGCGGTGGTGCTTCGGGAAGGCAGGCGGACATATTCATTATAGTTGTCAGCTGCAGACGTCCGCCTGCCCTCCTGAAGCACCACCGGGGCGAACAAAACAACCCCATTGCACCGTGCCTCCTCCTGCAGCCAAATGCACCCAGCCGTGCATGCACTTTCCTCAAATGGGCTGTGCATGTGGTGGTTGGAGAGTGAGCGAGCAAGAGAGCTCTCCAACCTGTGTGTGTGTGTGTGTGTGTGTGTGTGTGTGTGTGTGTGTGAGGGAGCGATCTGAAGCCAAGGCACCCAAATGTCTGGCAGCAGCCCTGAGTCAGCCAGCTCCACCTGACCTACTCCCTGAGTCTTGCCGTTCTCCTTGCCCCCCCTCCCCCCCCACTCAAGCAGTGGCAGGCTCTGCGGGACAACAGGGCCTCTCATTTTTCCCATGGTGCAGCGTACGCTTGCTACCTCTGCTTGTCTGCTTGCAACCAATGATCTTCTCTGCTTCTCTTGGGATGCTGGTGTGGGCATCATGGATGCATAGCTTGTTGGGGTTGAGCAGGGAAGCCACTGCTTGAGTGGGTTGGGGGTGGGGGTGAGGAGAACAGTGAGACTCAGGGAGTATGTCAGGTGGAGCTGGCTGACTCAGGGCTGCTCAGAAGCTGCCCCCACCGCTGTTAGAAGTTTGGGTGCCTCGGCTTCAGATTGCTCCCTCCCTCCCTCCCTCCCTCACACACACACACAAAAACAGAGGTTGGAGTGCTCTCTTATTTGCTCTCTCTCCAAGCGCCCCATGCACAGCCCATTTGAGGAAAGGTCACGCACAGCTGGGCACGTTTGGCTGCAGGAGGAGGCCCAGGTGGAAGGTGGCTTTTTCTGCAGCATCCCTCTCCCCTCTTTGGATCGCCCTGCAAGGGGGAGGCTCTGCCTTTGCAGAAATGGGGTGGGCAGTTTGTACAGAGGATTGGCGGCGGGAGGGATGTGTGGCCCTCCGGGGTGAAGAGCAAGGCAAGAGAAGGCTCCGAGGTTTGCTTGGGCAGTCAAGCCAGAGGGAAACTCTGAGAAGTATTTTTCCAAGGATCTTGCCCAATAATCACAGACACGATAGATTTCAAATTCAACGTATTTATTTACTCCATTTCCTTTCTTTCAGGTACACATCTGGAACTGCTTCTGGACTCCTGTGCACAGCCTTATATATGGAGGAGGTGGGGTCAAGGTAAGGAAGGGTCATGGGAAGGGCTAGGTGAGGGAGGAGGGGTCAGTCTATGCATTGATGTTTACACAGTTAGGCATTTACTCATAACAAATCCCCCTCTAAATGCCTAACATTTGGGGTTGATTCCGTGCCAGGCATAGTTACCCCTAGTTTTGATGTCAGGTATGTGTGCTGCCTGTTTGGTAATGGCTTTGTCAGAATGTCTGCGACTTGTTCAGAAGTTTCACAATGCACGGCCCTGATGAAGCCTGCGTTTGATAACTGCCTAACGTGCTTATGCTTGATGTAGATATGCCTGGACCTCTGACCCACTGCTTCTGCGTTGGAGATGTCTATGGCTGCTTTATTGTCCTCGTGGATAGTTATAGGGTAAGCCGGTTCGGTCCATATTTCAGAGAGCAGGTCATCAAACCACACTAAGTTGTTGGCTGCTTTTGATAGGCAGATGTACTCTGCTTCTGCCGTGGATGTGGCAACCAGGTTCTGTTTGCAGGTATACCAGTGCACCGGGCAGTTATTGATGAGGAATATGTAACCAGAGGTGCTTTTCCTGCTTTTGGTATCACCCGCCCAGTCAGCGTCCGCATAGCAGGTCAGCGCAGGTTCTTTGGATTTGGATGGTTCCAGGCATAGGTACGCGTCTATGCTGTGTTTCAGGTACTTAATTATTCGTTTTACCCCTTCCCAGTGGTACACCTTGGGTTCACTGACATGTCTGGATAATAAATTAACAGCTAAGCTGATATTGGGCCTTGTCCAATTGGCAATATACAGGAGGGATCCAATGACAGATCTATACAGGGTGTTGTCCTTAAATGACTCCCCCTCTTCGTGTATATGTTTCAGGAAGTCTGTTTGCATGTGTTACGAGTAAATGCCTAACTGTGTATACACCATTGCATAGACTGACCCACTGATCCCTCCTCCCTCACTTAGCCCTTCCCATAACCGCTCCTTACCTTGACTCCACCTCCTCCATATATAAGGCTGTGCACAGAAGTCCAGGACCAGTTCCAAATGAGTACCTGAATAGAAAGAAATGGAGTAAATAAATACATTGAACTCAAAGCCTATCGTGTCTGTGATTATTGGGCAAGATCCTTGGAAAACTTACTTCTCAGCATGGGTGTTTCGCATGGCTTAGCGTCCTTCATGTTGCATCTGTGTATAAGTTCTAATATTTTTTCCTTTTGTGATACCTTGAACCCGCTCTCTGTTTTCTTGATTTACACCCCTAGATACTTGTTGACTCTCCCTAGGGTCTTGAGTGTGAAGTGTTTCCCCAGTTCTCTGGCGAATTCATCACATTTTTGCTTGTGCTGCCCTATGTACAGGATGTCGTCTATGTAAATGAGTGCGTACTCGACTGATGTGCCCTCCCTCTTGACGAAGAGGCAGAGGCCCACTGAGGTGGCGGTGAAACCCATGTCCCTGAGTGTTTTGGCTAGGCACTCATACCATCTTTTACCCGACTGTCTTAAGCCGTACAAACTTTTGTTTTGTAGCCAAGTGACTCCCTCTTTCGCGCCTTTCCCTGGGGGTGCCCTGACATATATTTCTTTATCTAACTTCGCATGGAGGTATGCGGTTTGAACGTCGAATTGGTAGACTTCTAGGCCTAAGACAGACGCAATTACTAGGGCGCTTTTGACACTTTCTGCCCTAACTGTGGGTGAGTAGGTATCCGTGTAGTCGTCTGGATACCTTTGGGCGAACCCCTGAGCTACGAGTCTAGCCTTGTAGAGGGCCTTGTTGTCTTCGAGTTCCTTGATTTTGAAAACCCACTTCGTGCCTATGAGTGTCTTATCGGCTGGGACCTTAGAGGGGGTGTACACGTTCAGTTCGCGCAGGCTAGCCATCTCCCTTTCCATAGCTTGCTCCCACCTATCTCTCTCTACCTGCGGCAGGCTAATGATTTCTTCGTATGAGTTGGGTGTTGTTCTATTTGGGTGAATGGACATGACATAATCTTCAAATCTCTTGGGCATTTTGTTTCTGTTGGGTCTGATAGGTCTCATGGGTCTTGTGTCGGTGTCGTGCATGTATTTGGCCTCCTTCTCTGTGACCGTGTCTACCTTGATGATGGGGTGGTCTTCCTTCCATTCCTTGGTGGCTACCTCATGGTGTCTTGGTCTTTGTCTGTCTTGTGTATTTGCTTCTAATGTGATGGGTTTGCTTTTGTCCCTTGATTTGTTTGTGTCTTCCTGTCTGATGAGTGTCTCGTTGAGGTGTATCTTAGACCAGTTGGCGTTCTCGTGGAACACCGCTGTTCTGGATACGATGAACCTGTTGTCCCTGTCAATGAATCTATAGCCTTTTGTGCCTGGTTCATACCCCATGAACCTTAATCTCCTGGAGACCTTGTCTCCTTTTCGCCTCAGTTGCCTGGGGATGTGCACATCCGCCGTGACTCCAAATATGTGCAGGTGCGCAATCTTTGGCTTTCGGTTGTACATCACCTCATAAGGTGTTTTCCCTATTACGCTAGACCAGAGTCTGTTCAGCGTATAATTTGAGTAGTTGAGTGCTTCCGCCCAGAATGGCTGCCCTAACCCCGCATCCTCTAGGGCGCATCTCATCATTGTTTGTAGGACTCCATTCCTCTTCTCTACGACTCCATTCTGGAACGCGGAAAAAGGAGAAGTCGTGTAGTGTATTATCCCGTGCATCTTTGACCAGTTCGAGAAGTCCCTTGATAGGAACTCAGACCCCCTATCTGTCATTATTTGCCTTATCTTTGTGTTGTGTTGCGTCTCCACTCTCTTATAAAATTCCTTAAATTTTTGAAATACCTCGTTCTTATGGTTAATGGTATATACAAAGCCATAGCGGCTGTAGTCATCTACTATTGTCAGAAAATATCTTTTTTTATATTTTATAGAGGGCTTCATGGGGCCCAGAATGTCCATATGTACCAGGTGGAAGATAGAATTGGTGGTACGGGT
Organism: Pituophis catenifer annectens; assembly: GCF_029215685.1. Taxonomy (NCBI): domain Eukaryota; kingdom Metazoa; phylum Chordata; class Lepidosauria; order Squamata; family Colubridae; genus Pituophis; species Pituophis catenifer. Next base: position 46,554,203 of record NW_027256885.1, read on the forward strand.
GGCTTTTCTAGGTCTGGGTTTGGTTTTTAACTTAGATGATTTACATACAGAACACTCTAAGTAGTTTTTGCAGTTTTTTATTTTCAAGTCACTGGTACATTCTGTCATTTTTTGGATGACTGGGAAACTGGCATGGCCCAGTTTTCTATGTAGCAAATGGGCACAGTCATCGTGAATGAGTTTGCCAATTAACAATTTCCCTCTGTGTGTTGTGTTGTTTTCGGTGGGGTCATCTTCCCTGCCCCCCTCTGCCTCAACATGTGTATTGACTTTATCCTCAGTGTTCTCCAGTTGGGCGATTACTTGGGTCTGGTTATTCTTCTTAGGGTGGAGGTATGTTAGCCCTCCATCAATGACTATTTTGCCGATGCTTTCCCTGTCCCTGGTCATGTAGGCTTTTCCCTCTTTGAAGGTGGTCTCTACGCCCATATCCTTGCTTAGTTTAAGCGCTGCTAAAATATTGTGGGGTATTTCGGGTATGAGCAATACCCCCTCTATTTTGCCTATTCCGCTTATGAACGTGTTTCCTTTCCCTGTTACTAGGACCCTGTTTTGATTGGCCACCTTAATGTGGTAATTTTCCTCTGTGAATGAGGTCAGTATCTTCCTGTCATGAGTTGTGTGGTTGGTGGCTCCCGAATCGATGAGCCATGCTTCTCCTTCTCTAGTTTGTGTGTGTGAGTGTGTGTGTGTGTTCTCCCCGATCCCATACATGGATCCTGATCGGCTCTCCCTAGAGCTGTCCCTACTTCCCCTTCTGTCCCTTGGGTCGGGGGAGTCCCTACGCCTGTATCTGTTTTCTGATGGAGATCTATCGGGGAGCCCCGGCTTCCTGCCTCCCCTTTCCCTTTGGTAGGTGTGATCCCTTCCCCTTGAGTTTTTTGGGCAATCCCGTTTATAGTGGTTCTTGGAACCACAAGTGAAACACTCTGGGTAGTCTAGGTTCCTGGTTTGGAACTCAACTTTCTTTGTTGGCCTGCTGTCCCTGCGGCTGATGGAGCGATCTCTCCTTAAGCTATCTTCTGCTATTATCCTGTTTGTCAGTGACTCGAGTGTGAGGTGGCCTAAGCCTATGCTATCCAGTTGCATTATGAAATTGTCCCAGCTGGAGTCCAGGGAGTTGATGACAATGCTCTTCATGCTCTCCTCTGATATGTCCTCCCCCCTTTGTATCAGTTCAGTTCTTGTGGCATTCAGGTTCAGTATATGTTCACCCATGGGAGTCCCTGCTTTATGCCTGGCAGAGTGGAATTCCCTGGATATCCTTGCTGTGGTGGCAGCGCTTTTACTATAGAACAGATTAAATATTTTTTGCTGTATTTCAGACACAGTCAGATAATGGCTAAGGCTGGGGTATACGCCTGGTGGAATACTTGCTATGATTAAATAGTAAGCCCTGTGATGCAAACAATCTGTTTCTAAAGTCCAAGGTTTTGTGGGGGGGTCATCAATTAAAAACAGCAGATTCTCTTTTAAAAATAAAACCTGGAGTTGGTGATCCCACTGCATAAGGTTTGATCCATCTAATTTAAGAGTGGGAAAGTCAGCTGGTAAATTTACTGAGCTGTGTGGTAAGTTACTCACTGTCTGTTGCTGTCCATGGTATCTCAGGTGAGGGAACTCACAATATGGCTTGGGGATGCAGTTTGCGGCTCTGTACAGACTTGGATTTATGTTCTCTCCTTCTTTCTTACAGGAGCCGATTGAGCATGCGCGAACCTCATTTCGCGCCTGTAGTCGATGGGTGAGTAGCTGGCTGTTGCTGCTCTTAGGCCTCGGCCTAGGCCTCCAGTTGGGGGTCCTACCTCACCCCTGGGGTGTCCGGCTTCGTCCCTGGAGGCTGGCATCCATCGGTGGGCATCCGGATCCACGCAGGAAGCTGGGGAACGTCGAGGAGGCGAGGAGGTCGTAAGTGGAGGACTTCTAGGATTCGGCGGCGTGGTGGTGGCGGCGGTGGCAGCGGTGGCGGCGGGAGCAGTGGCGGCGGCAGTGGTGGTGGGAGGTCCCGATCCTTGGTCGCTGGTCCCTGGGCGTGTGAGGAGGCCGGGCGGAGGTCGCATGGAGGGTGAGTAGCTGGCATGGCCTCTTCCCCTCCGGTCTCTTGCACTTGGTGCTGCGGGTGCTGGGTTCGAGTCCTGCCATCGGCATGCCTCGAGTGCAATCGGTGCCCTGCGGTTGTCCTCGTGGGGGGTGCTCCTCGGGTGGAGTATCTGGGGGGGTGTACCATCATCGATGCCCCCCCCCGTAGCCCCCTCGGCTCACGGCTGTGTCTCTGTGGTGCGTGGCTGGTGCGATGGGGTTGCGTGCAGGGCCTACCGCGGTTGCTGGGGTCTCGGGTGTCTTTCTGGCTTCGAGCTCGGCAGGTGAGCTCCAGATGCCTTGGTGTGTCCCTTCTGGGATGTCTTTGGTTGTTCCCCCATTTGTTCTGGGGTTTCTTTCGTTTCGCGCCATTGGATTTGAATCCTGGCTCCCTATTGGTCGGTGGTCATCCCAAGATGGCCGCCGGGAGCATGGCGCGAAACTGGAATTGTTTAGGTCCTGGGTCCCTGCCAGGGGGTATCTTTGTCTTACCGGTCTGGCAGCCTCGTGGTCTTGCTCCTGGGGGCTCATCGCTGCTCCTTGGTCATCTAGAAGGTCCCGGAGTTTCGCGAGGAGCTCCTCCTTGCTGATGGAGGCCTCCATCATTTTCTGTATGGTGTCTTTAAGTTCATCTCTCTCGGGTGATCTGTTCCTGGCGTGCCTGGCTGCACTTTCTTTTGGCCTCACGCTTCTGTTTGTCTGGTCCAGGTCCTCCATCTCCAAAGCAGTTGGGATTCTGGCGGTGGCACCTTCGGATTCCCCCAGCTCTGCCATCAGCCTGGTGGTGGACCTTGTGTTCATCCTTCCTTCCATTTTCAATATTAGTTCTGGTTATTGGGCACAACCATCCTCTGCTACCATATTGAGAAGTATTTTTCCAAGGATCTTGCCCAATAATCACAGACACGATAGATTTCAAATTCAACGTATTTATTTACTCCATTTCCTTTCTTTCAGGTACACATCTGGAACTGCTTCTGGACTCCTGTGCACAGCCTTATATATGGAGGAGGTGGGGTCAAGGTAAGGAGGGGTCATGGGAAGGGCTAGGTGAGGGAGGAGGGGTCAGTCATAACAAACTCAAAGCATTGGGGGCTTCAGAAAGGCAGAATTTGCTTTTGTGCAGCTCCTGGCTTCTATGATATTCTGTGAAAGACAGAATGTGCTTCTGTGTCAGAATGTGGAGCTCCTGGCTCTAACAGTGAGTGACGTGAGTGATGTCAAATTGGCCATGCCCACCCAGTCACATGACCACCAAGCCACGCCCACCAAGCCATGCCCACAGAACTGGTAGCAAAAAAAATTATATTTCACCCCTGATCTGGCTTCCCCATTGATTTTGCTTGTCAGAAGGTCGCAAAAGGTGATCACATAACCCTGGGACTCTGCAACGTCATAAATATGAGTCAGTTGCCAGGTGTCCAAATTTTGATCATGTGACCATGGGGATGCTGTGACCGTCATAAGTGTGAAATGGTCATAAGTCACTTTTTTCAGTGCCGTTGTAATTTAGAATGATCACTAAATGAACTGTTTTAAATTGAGGACTACCTGTACTTGTATAGTGTTGTGGGATTCTAGCCATTTTTTAAATTATTATTATTTTAACATTGAGGGGGATCATCCCTCCTGAGATTTTATGGACACCTCAGGGCTAATCACTAAACTAAATGTAAGTCTTGGTGGGTCTACAGAACTGCTTCCAAACCTGTCACTGAAAGGAAGAGAAAGATAAGGAATTATCGAATTTTCTCTTTTCAAAGCAAATTGTTTCATTTTCTTTGGGTGCAGGTATTACCGCAATACTCATGGTGTCATCATTGTTTACGATGTGACAAATGCTGAGTCCTTTGTTAATGTCAAACATTGGCTGCATGAGATTGGGCAAAACTGTGACAATGTGTGCAAGATTTTGGGTGAGCGGTTTTGTTACCAACCTGTCTTCCCCTCATTTTTCAGTTCAATGGCCATTGGCCAAGGTTGTGAGTCTTTGTGATTCTATCACATTATATTGGTACCTGATCAGGGTAATTGAAATACAAGAGATTTTCTCAATAGTTCTTATTCATATGGGCGCGGGGGGGGGGGGGGGGGGGAAGGATTGAGATATTTTTATTTCAGGAATATCCAGCCTAGAAAAGTATATTCAGATGCATTGAGGTTTCAGACTGTTCGCATGTTTACAATTGCTTAATTCTTCTTGGTTGCTCTATGTTCAATGATGGATCTAGCCCAATAACTCACAAATTCTCTTCCTCAATTGGATTCCTTTATTGCAGGCCTAGGTGAATCCTAGGCCCTATGGCACCAGAGGTCACTGACCTTAGACCTTTCTCTTTCAGGTATACATCTGGAACAACTGGAGTACCTCGTGGTGAGAGCTATTATACCCAGGAGGAGGGGCCAGAAGGTAAGGAGTGGCTATGAGAGTGATGGGATATGTGGTTAGTTAACCCCTACAGAGCCAGGTGCCCAGGGTGGCAATACAGTTAGACATTTACCATGACAAAACCCCCTCTAAATGTCTAACTGGGTACAGGTATACAATAGTTACATACATACAAACAAGTTATATACATGTATATGCGTAGGTTACATATAAACACACATTTTTGACATGAGGTATGCATGCTGTTTGTGTGGTAAGGGCTTTGTGAGTATGTCTGCGGTTTGTTCCTCAGTATCGCAGTGTACAGCCTTAATGAAAACTATTTCTGAGAACTGCCTGACATGTTTGCATTTGATGTCAATGTGCCTAGATCGCTGACATACGGCATCGGCTCTTGAGATTTCTATCACTGCTTTGTTATCTTCATGAATGACTATTGGGTATGAGGGTTCAGTCCAAATACTGCTGAGCAGGTCGTCGAACCATACCAGGTTGTTTGCGGCTTTGGATAGGCAAACAAATTCTGCTTCTGTGGTTGAGGTGGCTACCAGTTTCTGCTTCCCTGTGTACCAATGAATGGGGCAGTTGTTAAGCAGCAGCACATAATCGGAGGTACTTTTCCTGCTTTTTATGTCCCCAGCCCAATCAGCATCAGCGTAGCAGGTTAGTTTTGGTTTCTCGGATATTTCTGGTTTGAGGCAGAGCTGGGCATCTATGCTGAATTTTAGGTATCTAAGCAATCTTTTGATGGCGTTCCAATGGGATATGGTAGGCTTGCTTACGTGCCTAGATAGTAAGTTAACGGCTAAGGCGATGTCGGGCCTGGTCCAGTTGGCTATATACAGCAGTGACCCTATAGTTGATCTGTACAACTTATTGTCAGCAAAGGGTTCTGATTCATCATACATACTCTTCAGGAACTCTGGCTGCATGGGAGTTTCGCTGGGTTTTGCCTCAGACATGTTACATTTTGATAGTAACTCGATGATTTTTTCTTTCTGGGAAAGGCGAAACCCTTTATCAGTTTTCATCACGTGAACTCCTAGATACTTATCGATTTTGCCTAGCGATTTTAAGGAGAAGTGGCTACCCAGTTCAGTGACGAATTTGTCACATCTGTCCTTATGCTTGCCTATGTACAAGATGTCGTCCATGTAAATGAGTACACCTTTGAATGAGTTATTTTCTTTCTTTGTAAAGAAGCATTTGTCGGCTAAGGTGGCTTCAAAACCCATGGACCTGAGAGCGTTGGCTAGGCAATCATACCACCTCTTGCCTGACAGTTTGAGTCCATATAGGCTTTTATTCAGCAGCCAAGTCTTGTTCTCCCCTTTGTTATATCTGGGTGGTGCTTTGACGTATATCTCTTTATCCAATTCGGTGTGGAGGTACGCAGTTTGTACATCGAATTGGAAAACTTCCAGCCCTAGGATGGTGGCCACGACCAGGGCACTTTTGACACTTTCGGCCCTGACAGTAGGCGAGTAGGTGTCGGTGTAATCTTCGGGGTATCTCTGGGCGAAACCCTGCGCAACCAGTCTCGCCTTGTACAGGGCCTTGTTGTCCTCTAGTGTCTTGACCCTAAACACCCATTTGGTTCCTATCAGCTTTTTGTTCTCTGGAATTTGAGCAGGTGAATACACTTGCAGGTTCCTGAGGCTCTCTATCTCCCTCTCCATGGCTGATATCCATTTCTCTCTCTCTTCCTGGGGAAGACCAAGTATGTCCTCATATGAATTGGGTGTGATGTGGTTGTCATGGATGGTCATGACGTAATCTTCCAGCCTCTTTGGTAGCTTATTCCTGTTCTCTCTGATTGGTCTACTGGGGGTTGGCTCGGTCTCTTGCATGTTGTCTACCTCTTTGTTTGTCAGGTTATCTAGCTTCAGAGAGGGATACCCTTCTTTCCACTCTTTGATGTTTACTTTATGGTGGTTGGTTTTGTGTGCTTCCACCTTCTCTTCCCCCTGACCATGTTCGAGTGTGTTTCTATTGGTGAGGATGTCATTGGAGTGAACCCTCGACCAGTTGGCGTTTTCATGAAAATCAGCTGACCTGGATACGACAAACCTGTTGTTGTTGTCGATGAATCTGTAGCTCTTTGTGCCTGGTTCGTAACCCACGAATCTCAGTCTCTTTGATATTTTCTCTCCCTTCTTTCTCAGTTGTCTGGGAATGTGGACATCAGCTGGGGCGCCGAATATGTGCAGGTGTGCGATGTTGGGCTTTCTGTTATATAGCATCTCGTATTGGGTCTTATTGATGGAGCTTGACCACAGTCTATTTAGAGTGTAATTGGAGTAGTGCAATGCCTTTGACCAAAAATGCTGCCCCATCCCAGCATCCTCCAAGGCGCACCTCATCATCGTTTGTAACACTCCGTTTTTTTCTCTCTACGACCCTGTTCTGGAAGGGCGAGAATGGCGAAGAAATGTAGTGCGCTATGCCCCGCTCCCTCAGCCACCTTGTGAATTCCTTGGCCATGAACTCTGAGCCCCTGTCTGTCATTATTTGCCTTATTTTCATATTGTGTTGCATTTCTATTCTTTTGTGGAACTCTTTAAATCTTTGGAACACCTCGTTTTTGTGTCTGAGAGAGTAAACATACCCATATCTGGTATAGTCATCCACAATGGTGAGGAAGAATCGCTTCCTATACCCGACAGATGGTTTCAATGGCCCTACCAAGTCCATATGTACTAATTGGAAGGGGGACCCTGTGGTTCGTTTTGACCTTTTGGGTATGGCCTTAACTCTAATCTTTGAACGCTTACAGATTGAACACTCCAGGTAATTTTCGCAGTTATTTACTTTGAGGACTTTGGTACACTCTGACATTCTTTTTACAATAGGAAAACTGATGTGTCCCAGCCTCCTGTGAAGGAGGTGGGTGCAGTTATCATGCAATGGCTTTCCAATGGATACAGAGTTATTGACACTTTGTTTACATTTGGCTGCCCCCTGCTGTACCCCCTCTGTTTCTGTGTTTTCACCTGCCTCGCGGTCTGTGCTGGTGTTAACGCTTCCTTCCTCTTTTGTATTGGGTGTGAAGTAGGGTAGGCCCTCATGCATGGTCACCTTTCCTATCTCCTCCCCCTGCTTAATCATGTAGGCCTTTCCATCCTTAAACATTACTTCGATGTTTGTGTTCTGTGTCAGCTTGGTAATAGCCAGTACGTTGTGGGGTATCCCTTGCACGTACAGCACCCCCTCTATTTTTCCTATTTGTGTAATGTATGTGTTTCCCTTCCCTACTACTTGAACTTTGCTTTGGTTTGCTACTTTTAATTCAAAGTCTGCTTCTGTGAGTGAGTCTAGTAGTCTTGGGTTGCAAGTTGTGTGATTTGTGGCTCCTGAATCCAGAAGCCACATGTCTCTCTCTATCTTGTGTTTAGTATCTGAGTCATCGTGTCTGAGCCCGTACATAGAACCCGGGTGACTGTCTCTAGAGTTGTCCCTGCATTCATGATGCCTCCTGGGGTTGGGGGACCACACTCGCCCCTTTTCTTTGGGGTACCTGCGCTCAGGTGATCGCCCTCCTCTGTTGTCATTGTGTCTCCTATCCCTGTGGTTTCTAGGGCAGTCTCTCCTTAAGTGATTCCTAGACCCACAAGAGTAACATTCTGGGGCGTTTCTTGTTCTATCCTGAAACTCAACCCTTCTAGTTGGCCTGGGATCCCTCCTGGACAGGTGGCGATCCCTTCTCAGATTGTCCTCTGCAATAAGTTTGTTGGTTAATGTGACTAGTGATAGGTATTGCAAGTTGAGGCTATCTAGTTAGGTTACGAAGCTGTCCCAACTGCTATCTAAAGAGTTTATGATGATACTTATCATGCTTTCTTCAGTGATTATTCCCCCCCCTCTGCATGAGCACTGCCCTTGTTGCATTTAATTTTAGTATGTGCTCGCTCATGGGGACCCCTGTCTTATGTCTAGCAGAGTGGAACTCTCTAGATAGTCTAGTGGTTGTGGCTCTACTCTGGATGTAAAACAGGCTGCATAATTTTTGTACAATTTCATAAACAGTCAGGTTATCTTCAATGGTAGGATACATGGCAGAAGGAATAGTAGTTAACATAATACAAAATGCCCTATGGTGAATACAATCAATTTCCAGTGACCAGGGTTTCTGTGGAGGTCTGTTGACTAGAAATAGTGCATTTTCTCTCATGAGAGCAATTTGCAATTGCTGACTCCACTCTATACTATTACCCCCATCTAATTGTAATTTTGGCAAATTAGCATAATTTGCCCCAGAATTGTTAGGAAAGTTACTTACTGGGGGGAGCTGTCCATGGTCCATTGTGTGATTGAACTCGCAATAAGGCTTTGGAATGTCTGTTGCTAGTCTGTATTTACTTGTCTCTATGTAACTTGCTTCTCTTGTTGCAGGCGGCGACTGGGCATGCGCGAAGCCCATTTCGCGCCGGAGCCCGTCGAGTGAAGGTCCTGCTGCTGGAGCTCCCAGGCCTAGGCCTAGGCCTGTCGGGGGAAGGCTGGACTCACTCCCGGTGAGTCCGGAGTCTCCTCTGGAAGGTGGATGCCATTGCAGGACGGCTGGATCCCCGGCGAAGAAGGGAAGCAGGTGAGGAGGCGAGGCGGTCGCAAGTTGAGGACTTCTGTGGATCGGCGATGCGGCGGCGGCGGAGGTCGTAGGTCGAGGATCTCCTGTGCTCGGCGGCGCAGCGGCGATGGCAGTGGTGGCGGCTGGTCCTGCCTCATGTTTGTTGGTCCCCGGTCATGCGAAAAGGCCTGGCGGAGGTCATGGGACGGGTGAGTAGCCGGTTCTTCTCCTTGCCCTTGGGTCTCGCGTAGTTGGTGCTGTGGGTGGCGGGTTCGAATCCTGCGGTTGAGCGTTCCTGCAGGCGGCCGGGTTTTGGCGCTGGTTGTTGGTGTGCGCAGTCTCTCTGGGTGGCTGTGACTCAGTTGCCCGGTCGTTGTTGGCTGTCCTGGTGTTCTTGTGGCTTCCAGGATTTCTTTTTCGGTTTTTGAGTGCTGCGGGAGGCTCGAAAGCGGAGCCAAGTGCAGCGGTGAGGGTCTCGATTGCTTTTTGCACTTCGAGATTGGTAGGTGATCCTTTCTCGGTTGGTGCATGCTCTTCGTGGTCGCTTTCTGTGTGCCCCTCGTCTGCTTCGGGGTTCGGGCATTTTCGCGCCAAGGAATTCAAATCCTGGCTTCCCATTGGTTGGGGCCCATCCCAAGATGGCCACCGGGAAGAAGGCGCGAAAATGGGTCCGGCCAGCTCGAGGTCATCGGACTGGGATGGCCTACCCCTTTCTGGTTGAGTTTCTTCCTCAGGTGTCTTCGGGGCCTCGATCGCTGCTTCTTGCTGCTCGAGGAGGCTTTGAAGGTCCGCTATGAGGTTTTCCTTGTCGTTGCTTGCCTCCATCAGTTTCAGGATGGAGAGTTTAAATCTGTTCATTTTCTGCGTCGTTTTTTCTTCCAGGGTGGAGGTCTTTTTGGGTGACCTCTCCTCGTCAGATTGTGAGTCCAGGCTGGAGTCCTGCTCACTCTCAGCTGTCGTTTCCTCCACAGTGGTGCCCTTGGATGCCAGTAGCTCAGCCATCTTCTTGGTGAGTGCTCTTGTCTGTACTCTGTTTGTTTCTTCAGGGCAAACGTTGGGTTCAGTCATCATTTGGAGTTATGGGCAACCATCCTCTGCTACCATATTGTTCAATGATGGATCTAGCCCAATAACTCACAGACAAATTCTCTTCCTCAATTGGATTCCTTTATTGCAGGCCTAGGTGAATCCTAGGCCCTATGGTACCAGAGGTCACTGACCTTAGACCTTTCTCTTTCAGGTATACATCTGGAACAACTGGAGTACCTCGTGGTGAGAGCTATTATACCCAGGAGGAGGGGCCAGAAGGTAAGGAGTGGCTATGGGAGTGATGGGATATGTGGTTAGTTAACCCCTACAGAGCCAGGTGCCCAGGGTGGCAATACAGTTAGACATTTACCATGACACGCTAGAAACAAACATAACTCCAGAAATATCTCATTGAAGGTCTGATAGGGAAACCTGATAGAGTCTTTATTTATTGCAATAGTAGCATTGGATTTGAGGAAATTATTTGAGTTGCTAGGGTTGCATCTAGGAATAGGGCAGGTGCTATTGTGCTTCCATTCTCCTTGCATTTCAGATTATGAAGTGCTGATTTGGGCCATTTGAACAAGATTTTGGTTGGGGAAAGTATTCTACCATGCCTTGGTACGTTCTTCTTCGATGGGGAATGTTCCCGCTACTTTATGTTGGAGTTACAACTCCCACAATCCTCAACAACCTGTTAGTTAGGGCTTCTGTAGGCCCTGCCTATTGTTTGTAGTGATAGGAAGAATAATATACTGAGATACTTTGCAGGGTGATACCATAGTGGGCCTTTGAGGATTGAAGATAAGCTGCTAGATCTAGAGATCCACTAGCTAATGCTTGGCTGAAGGTAATCAACTGAACATTTGTCACATGCCTTTCACTTTGATATGAGCAATGGCTTATGACAACAAAGCATTGTGTCTTACTGACTGCAGGACAAATCTTTCTTTATCTAACCTGATACACTACCAACTATTAAAATCTCTAAGTGGGTTTATAAAAGGGTAGAATAAAAATTCAGCTGAGACATTGACATAGAACTAAACACAATGATTGGGATTCCTACAGAAGAAAAGTGATATGAATTCATTGTATTTTTATCTCTCCATTCCCTAAAAACTCAACTGTAACAAAGATGAATATATTGCTTATAGAAAATTGATCTAAACAAAATTAAAGCTATGGGTTTTTTAATCACATCGAGCCACTTGCTTTATCCAAGAGATGAAGAACTAATTGGTCATCTGTTGTGGATTAGAAAGCCGAGTAAATATGGAACTTTGGCTTTGCCTACTGGAAAAAAATGAGAGACTTTAGCTGGGATTAATTCTTGCTGTCAGGCTTGCCTCCGTTCAAAACTCAAGAAAGAAAACCCCCAACTCCATGTTGGTAGAGAAAGGTACTTTTACTGAGTATGAACTGAATGCAGCAAAAGAAAAGAAAAGTCTGAGGCAATAGGCACGAAAATTACATATTGAAAGCATCCCCCAAATCCCTCCCCCCACAGTCCCAGGTTGAATGTCCAATCCACATCTCCCCAAGGTGTCATGTGGGGTACTTCTCTAGGCGGCCCCATCTATCTGGTATGCTGGGATGGTTGACCTTGACAGTTGTCAGTTCTCTCCGCAGCTGCTAAAAAGAAAGTGAGAATTTTCCTCCCTTTTCCGAGACATCTCCACCAGCTCACTCCCCCCGCCAAATACCTACAATGCCTCCCCCCTCCCATTACAATGGCAGCCGAAAGCAAGCAAGCATCATGAGGCTGACATTCGGCCCTCCTGCAGAAGAGACGTTGGTCCTAAAAAAAGAAAGCAAATGGAAATAGACAGAGTAGAATCAAATGATAAAAAATCCAACATACATATAATACGTATAAATCCCAAACGTTTTAAGGCTTATCAGGGTATTTACTGTGAAATCTCTGTAAAAGTTTCAGAGCTCTAACATCTCGCTCATTCATCCATTCCGATTGAGAGGAAGGGAAATGTTTCCAAGCCACCAAGTTTTGTACTCTACCTCTGTTTTCTGGAATCAAGGATTTCTTTGACCTCAAAATGTTGTTCCCCTTCAATGAGAAGTGGAACCGGAGGTGGGGTTGGGTCTGGACGAATCGAGGAGGCATGTACAGGTTTCAGCAAACTTACATGGAACACCGGGTGGATTCTCCGGAGGGTTTTGGGTAGCTCTAACTGTACCGTGACTGGGTTTACGATTCACACAATGGGAAACGGTCCAACATATTTAGGCCCAAGTTTTTTCAATTTTTGGGTAGTTTGTAAGTACTTAGTGGAGAGAAAAACCCTATCACCTACTTGGTAATCCCTTGGCGTAGCCCGTTTCTTATCAGCCTGTTTCTTATGGGCTCTATGAGCCTCGTCTAATGCCTTACGCACTACAGGCCAGGTAACCTTAAGCTGTTCAATCTACCAAGGATGGAATTTGAAGTTTTTCCTGCGGTAACTCCGGGATAGGCACAAAGTCCTGACCCGACACCACTTTGAATGGTGTAAACCCCGTACTGCTGTGTACGGAGTTATTAAAAGCCACCTCTGCAAATGGTAGCAAATCTGCCCAGTTATCTTGCTGGTAATTTACATAATACCTGAGGTATTGTTCCAACACTGAGTTAGTCCTTTCGCAAGCCCCATTAGTCTGAGGATGGTGGGCGGAGCTTAGCCCTTGGGCAGAGCCTAACAACCTCAGGAATTCCCTCCAGAAGTGGGAGGTGAACTGAACCCCTCAATCGGAAATTATTCGTTCTGGAACCCCGAGTAACCTATAGACATGTTGAATAAACAGTTTAGCCAATGTCTTTGCCGAGGGAATCTTGGAACAGGGTACAAAGTGCACTTGTTTGGAGAACAAGTCTGTAATCACCCAAATGATGGTATTTCCATTACTTTTGGGTAGTTCAACAATAAAATCCATGAATATCTCCTTCCACAGAACCCCCGGTCTGGCCACAGTCTGGAGTAACCCGGGTGGCTTCCCAAGTGGCCTCTTTGCTGAAGCACATACTGGGCAGCTAGCAACATATGCCTCGATATCCTTCTTTAGGGAAGGCCACCAAAATTGTCTTTTGACCAAATGTAGAGTCTTAACAAACACAAAATGTCCGGCCACTTTTGCATCATGGGACTGTTGTAGTACTGCCCCCCTCAGACTGGCCGGGACATATAATGTTAGGTGTTTTGTGCCAGCCATGGCAGTTTCTTAAAGGACCACCAGATGGGAGCAAAGAGGCACCTTTGATCCCACTGGTGGGTCAAGGGGCTCCGGCCCCTGCAGCCCCATTGGGGAGAGTTAATGGCCCTCCGGCCCCCTCACACACCTTGGTAAGGGAGGGGCCAAGGGCCCCTATAAGTGTTGTGGCTCCGTCCTCCGAGCCTATCTTATCGGAGGAAGAAGGCTCCGAACATGAAGGAGAGGAGACAGCCAGGCCTCCCTCTCCAGGACCCTCCTCTCTGGCAATACCTCAGGTGTCTCCCGAAGGAGAAGAGATTGGCCAGGAGCCAGGTGTTTCCGAGCCGTCGGATAGTGACGAAGAAACATTGTGGTTGGACCCACGCCAGCGTCGGAGAGACAAGCGTGCGCAGCAGAAAAGGAGGCGTGCCAGAGATTAAGCTGAGTCACTGGACCACACCCCACAGGCTATAAAAGGGAGTGTGGTGGCGATTCGGACTCTGTGACAGACAAAGCTAATCTCTGGCGAGGCACTTTGCACCTTTGGACACAACGCCTATTTGCTGTGGATTTAATTACAAACTGGACTATTCAAACTGTGTGTATTTTTATCTGTGTTATCGGAGTAAAAGTTCTTGGCAGGCAGCCATGGAGTTGCTGCCAAGTTCCTTATCACTGACGTTGAGTGTTTGAAGAGTTTATTTAACCCTCGGCTGGCTGGTTGTGTGTGTGCATGGTACGGGGACAGAACAATAAGAACCCCTGCACAGGGGCTGCTTTTTGGCTCTTGTTCTAGCTTCCTATGGGACTGATCCATGGGCTCAATCCAGGCATGGATTCCTCCATGCCAGGGAACTCATTTTACCTACTTTATTCCTAAATAAAGATTTAACTTGATTGCATCCTTGCGTGCTGCCTTTTCTTGGAAGCGCCCTCAACGAACCATCGATCTTCATGAGATCCTTCACAAAGTGGTAGCAGAGGATGGTTCGAGGCAATGCTTCCAAGCCAGCAGAAGCAAGATGCCTGGAGGTTCCAGCAAGAAACCCCAAGAGATGGATGGCAAGAGATCTCCGATTGTGACCAGAAGTCTTCAATCAAGAATGGCAGCCCTGCATCCAGTCCCTGATGCAAGCTTCGATCCAGAGGAGGGCTCAGATTATCTCTATGCCCCCCGAGGACCCAGCGGAACGCCAGGGACCCCTTCGCACGCTTCCCTGCAACTGCAAGCCACAGAGGGAAGCATGGAAGGCCAGCAGTCCACCCAGGACTTCCAGGACACCGGGGAGATGGCCAGGGACCAGGCCAACCCCAGCGTAGACCAGCTCACTGGTGAGGAATGCAGAGAGCTGCTCTGAACACTCCTAGCTGGCCAAAGGACGCCAGGAGCCAAGCTGCATGGGACACGAGCACAGGGGGCCTCTGGACACCGGGTAAGTCCTTCCCCAGCGCCCAGGAGGCCCTCTAACATGGTGCCGGCCATCCTGGGGGACCCCGGGGACCCAGAGCTTTTGGCGGGAAAATTCCCACCAAATTGCGACCTGCAGCTTCCGGGGCCAACCGGAAGCAACATGACGGCCCCCAGGCTACCTACTCCAGCAAGGCTTGGTAGGCCTCAGCTAGGCTACGAGGCCCAGCAACCGATGGTGGCCAGCTGAAGCAGCATGCAAACTGCTCGCCCCCCCCCGGCAAGCCTCGAAGTCTGCCCGGCTGCACCTGCTGCAGTGGGCATCAGAGCGGCGATCCAAGTCCTGGTCGTGGCCCTGGAGGCAATGACGAACATGACCTTGATGTCGGGGGTAGCCGGCCTCCCTCGCTACCCCCAGGAGACCAACGAGGGGGGCGTACAGTCCGGACCCCCCCAGCCAGGACCTGCGCCTCCAGAGAGTCTCCGAGGAACCCCTGGGGGCTCCAGCCTTCCCAACACCCCCACCGAGACAACGGAGGACTCACCTTGACATCTTCAGGGGGCCTCTAGCCGAGCATCCCACCTCTGATGATGGCTGCCTCCTCCGGAGTCTTCAGGACCAGCAGTGGGCCCCTCCAGGCGATCCTCGGCATCTTCAGGCCTTTCCGGCCCCATCCTGCAGCCTTCACCCCCCCGGTAAGTGTCCAATACCAGGGAGGCTTCCAGAGGAGTCTTCAGGGCTTCACAGGCCTGGGCCCAGGCCTGGTCCTGGAGCACAGAGAGAGACATCCGCTCCCGTCGGCTCCTGGGCTGGAATGAGCTCTGAGCATGCTCAGTCATTTGAGCATGCCCAGTTGGCTCCATCTGAAAAGGAGAAAAATAATCAAAGAAAAATACCTACACTCACCAGCAGAGGGATCCCTCTCCCATTTACTTCAATGGAATCCTCGCAAAGGTACCTTGGACAGCAAAATGCAACTGTATTTTCTACTCCTATTTACTTTTCTGCTTCTGCACTCCCGAATAATTTTGAAAAATTGCATCTCGGGGGTGAGAATTTCAACATCTGGAACAAGGAAATACAAGTAGGTCTATTAAAGGAAGGGACCCTAGAAATGGTTTTAGATCCCCCACCTTTCCTTTGTGGGCCTCAAGAAGAGTGGTTCCACAGGAAAGCCTATACCACTCTACTGAGCTCACTGGATGCTAAATTGTACCCTAGCATTCCAGATGGGCTCACAGCTGGTGAGATTTGGGGGTTGTTATATAGCCTATTTAATAGTGATAGCTTGGGCTCCACCACAAGGCTTACATTGGAGTTCTATAACACCAAGCTGAAATTTGGGGCTAGCATGGCTGAGCACCTGGTAAAGTTGAAGTCACTCAGAGCAGAACTGGTGCTCAGGGACTACCCCGTGACTGAGGCCAACATGACTGCTGTCATTCTGGCATCCCTGGACAAAAGTTGGGGCAATTTTATTGTCTCACTAGAGGGAACCAGAAAGGAAGCCATGACTCTGTCCTACCTCACAGGGAGGCTCAATGAGGAAGACAGAAGGCGTAGAGATGCAGGAGAATACACCAGGGCCACAACTCAGCACATCAACAGGAGGCGCCAGAGTTCAGAGCAGGTTAATGCTCTACCCAAGTGTTTCATCTGTGGCTCTGAGGAGCATCTGAAGAAGGACTGCCCCCATTACCAGCAAGGACCTAAGCGTGGTCCCAATCAAGGAAGGGGCAGGGGGCAGAAAAGGGGGCCTGGTGGGGGCAAAGGTGGTGCTAAGGGCAATTTTGTGTGTACTAGTTACCTTACCCCTGCCACAAGGGCTGATGGCCCTACTGGCCTCTGGTTACTGGATTCTGGGGCTTCATCTCACATTGCTAACATGAAGCAAGGCTTTAAGAGGTTAAGGAGAATTAACTCCTCTGTCAAGGTTGCCAATGGTAACAATGCTTTGGTTGTTGGGGAGAGCACTGTCTCTGTACCAGGGCTGGGCAATGTTGAAGGTGTATTGCATGCTCCCTCTATAGCCAATAACCTGTTAAGCATAACCAAGCTATGTGATGATGGCAGGGTGGAGGTATTGTTTCGCAAAGGGGGAGGTCATGTCACTCAAGACAAAAGGGTCATTGGGAATGTTACCATTATAAATGGTTTGCCATATTTCTCCCCCGAGGGCCCAGCTACAGAGGACAGCCCACAGGGTGCCACCTCAGAAGGGGCCTGCGCGCAAAGAGAGAGAAAGGCCCCACAGCCAGCCCCAAGGGTGTCTAAGGTGCATAAGACAGAGACAGCCACTCCCAAGGGACCACAGCCAGCTCCCAGGCTGTCAAAGGGGCACAAGGCCGAAGCAGTTGCACCCATGCCACCTCAGCCAGCCCCACGGCCTTTCAAGGCCAATGCGGATAAGAAACCCGAGCCCCAGCAGGCACCTAAGGCAGATAAGCCCAAAAAAGGGCCTAAGGTGCCAGCACCGCCCAAGACAATCAGAGCCAAGGGGGTGTCAGTAGGGAAGCCACTTCATACCAAATGTGCCCACCTCTTACATCGGAGGTTAAGCCATGTGAGCTTTCCTGTGGTCTAAAAGATGGGGGAATTTGCTGAGGGGATTCACCTCCAGAATTGTGAGGTGTTTCTGGACTGCGCCATCTGTAAGAGGGCAAAGAGGAAGGCCGCCCCAATACCTAAGGTGTCACTGCCTAAAACCCAATACAAGTATCAATTAATACATGTTGATTTGGTTGGGCCATTTACACTGTCCCTAGGGAAAAGGCAGTATTTCCTCACTGCCGTCGATGATTTCTCGCGGTATGGCCATGTGTATACCCTCACAGAAAAGTCTGAAGCCTTTGATGCCATAAAATCACTGTACAACTATGTGGAAACCCAGTACAAGACCAGGATCGTGCAGCTGCAGAGCGACCGTGGGGCCGAGTTCATGTCCCGAAAGTTCCAGGGCTGGGTAAAGCATAAGGCAGCGGTTCTCAACCTGGGGGTCGGGACCCCTTTGGGGGTCGAATGGCCATTTCACAGGGGTCGCCAAAGCCCTCTCTCTCCCCCCCCCACACCTTCACTCACCCTCACCCTCTGCCTCTGTTGGATCTCCTGGTCGCCGTTCGCTTACCCCGCCCACTCCCAATCTATTGCTGCCTCCAGAGTCCCAGCTGATGGCTAGAGGGAAAAAAAAACTTTAAGTTCGCATCGCCAGAATCCAGAGTGATCGTGGTGCCGAGTTCATGTCTCAGCGTTTCCAGGACTGGATGCGTAAGAATAGAATTATTCATCAGACTTCGGCCCCTGACATACCGGCTCACAAGGGAGAGGTACTGCAAACCATGATGCATTGTCTCCTAGAAGACGCCAACCTTGATAAGATATACTGGGGTGAAGCTATCAAGTATGCAAATTACATTGTCAACCGTACTTGGAGCAGTGTAACAAATCAGACTCCTTTCTTCATGTTGTATGGCTACAAGCCCGATCTTAAAAACATCCATATTTTTGGTTCATATGCTATGGTGAACATTCCCTTAGCTCAGCGGTTCTCAACCTGGGGGTCGGGACCCCTTTGGGGGTCGAATGGCCATTTCACAGGGGTCGCCAAAGCCCTCTCTCTCCCCCCCCCCACGCCTTCACTCACCCTCACCCTCTGCCTCTGTTGGATCACCCGGTCGCCGTTCGCTTACCCCGCCCACTCCCAAACTATTGCTGCCTCCGGAGTCCCAGCTGATGGCTAGAGGGAAAAAAAACTTTAAATTCTTGCCACGGGGCTTCAAAGAGCTAGCTGCAAAGAGGTAAATTCCTGGAGCAATTTTTTTTTCCCCTAGCTATGCTGAAAAAGCAAAATTGAAAGTAAGGAAGCAGGGTCTTTGCTGCAACGTGACAAAATGAGGCAGAGAGATTTCTTTTTCTTTTTCCTCACCAAAAAAGGTAGGTGCAAAACTGCAAACAATGGGAAATTTAGGGCAAAAGAGGAGGTTCAAGATTTTAAAACAGAAAAGAAAAAAAGCTCTATTTAACTAGGGAATTGTAATAATTGAGATACTATTAATTGTATATTGTGTTGAAAGTAGAAATGGTTAAGTTGTGGTTTGGAGGAATATATGGGGGAAATTATTTGGTCTATTATTATTGGTAAATATAATTAATTGATTTGTAAGAAATTGGATTGCATGGAAATAATTGGAATGTTCATGTCCATATTGATTAATATACAAAAAAGATAGTTATATAACTAATTGATTTATATTAAAATGTTGAATTTGTATTAAACAACTGTATTACATAATTACATAATTAACCAATGTGAGGATGGATATAAAAATAGATGACAATGCGAAGGGGTATAATATAGAATAGAAGGGAAAAATTGAATTTGATTAAGATTAGAGATGAGGATGAAGGGTAATATTGGTTTTTTTAAAAAATAGATGTGGAATAAATATGGTAAACAGGAAATATAGAAATTGTAAATTTAATTGAAATGACTAAACACTGTGTTGAAAGAATATCCTTCTGGGTTCTGCTCCAAGTGGGGAAAAAGACACTGGAAACATGGAGACTGCTTGGAAAGATGGTTTAATGGTGGACAGGATCACATGGCTTGAGTTCCTGAACAGAAAAGGGGCAGATACAGTAAATCCTCAGGTTTTTATGCTCTCTCTGGCTTTGCATTTCTTGGGGCCCCGAAAGAGTATCCTGATTGGTTGTCAGACTCCCAGGGGGTCACGGGTCTTAGCTAGCCTTACTGGCTGATGGTCACATGTGCTTCCCAGGTCACATACTTCCCAGGTCACGTGTGGTGAGTTTCGGTTGCTAGATGGGGCCCATTGTGTTAGTTTCTGTTGCTATTGTGTTGCAAATGTCCTTTGACAAAGGATTGACTTTCTGCCTCTGGCCCACTAACAAAGGGTGGGGGGCAGGAAGGTGGGAGCTGCTTTGTCTGTAAAATATGCTTCTCCATTTCTCATCCAGGGAAATATAATATTCTGCCTTTTTAATATTTCCCAAAATATTTCATTCTTCTAGGAAAGGGGTGGATGCTAACCTCCTACAACTGTTTAAATTTGTGAACCGGCCAAATACTCTGTTCAAAGAAAATACGTTGTATGTTTGTATGTGTGTTTCTAATTATTGCTATTTATTCCTATTTGTTCTTTATCTTAATATCTTTATATTTGTTTGGGGTTGGCTTTCTTCCCTTTCATCTTTTTTATTGTACAGCAATCTTTCTCCTCAAACCTACCACCTCTGTCTTTTCTTTCCTTCTTACTTTCTCTTCCCCCCTCTTCTTCTCCCTACTTCCTCTTTCTTTCTCCTTCTCCTCCTCTCTTCCTCCCTCTCTTACCCTCACTCCTACTCTAATTTCCCTTCCCTTCCTTCATCCCTCTCTATTGCTGTATCTTTTTATGCATATGGACTACTCAGAGGGCTGAAAAAGTTATTTTTGACTGGTCCTCGTACTTTTGACCAGTCCTCGAATTTAAGACTGTCCTCACATTTTACGTTTTTTGGCCTATCTTATACCATGTTGAAGAGACGCAGTTGTGAAATGAGTGACATGGTTGTTAAGAATGCTGCACAGGCATAAATGTGAGGATGGTCATAAGTGTGAGGACCAGTCAAAAGTCCGAGGACCTGTCAGAAATGACTTTTTTCAGCCCTCTGAGTAGTCCCTATACACATAGCCATGGCCACCCGGTCACATGACCAGCTAGCCACGCCCACCCAGTCACATGACCTCCAAGCCACGCCCACAAAATAAGCCACGCCCACAGAACCGGTAGTAAAAAAATTTAGAACCCACCCCTGATTGGGGGTCACCACAACATGAGGAACTGTATTAAAGGGTCGCGGCATTAGGAAGGTTGAGAACCACTGGCATAAGGGCTTACACCATTTTCGTACAGCACCTTTTACTCCTGCGCAGAACGGCATGGTTGAAAAACGAAACTGTGTCCTGCAGACTATGGTGCGTAGTCTGATTGCGGATGCTGGGGTTGCAGAATCATACTGGGCGGAAGCGGTACACTATGCCAATTACACCCTGAACTGCACCTGGAGCAGCATTGTGAACCAGACCCCATACTTTCTGGTCCACGGTAGGAAGCCAAGTTTGGGACACTTGCGTGTGTTTGGCTCCTACGCTTGGGTGCACATCCCCAAGCAGCTGCGGAAGAAGAGGAGATCCGTCTCCCAGAGACTGAGGTTCTTGGGCTATGCCCCTGGCTCCAAAGCCTACCGGTTCCTGGGAGAAGGGGGCAGGACTGTGACTTCCCAATCTGCCTCCTTCGAAGAGGACTCCAATTGGACCCAGATCCACTCAAATGATCTGGGCCCATACATCCACCGGCCCAGCAAAGCTGCACCAACCATGACACCGCCTGAGACAACCACAGACCCTGCCACCGACGAGAGCGAGGAACAGGACAAAGAGGTCAGCCTACCTGGTCCAGATGAGGAGGATGAGCCGTGCAGTCCTGAGGGGGAAGACATGCCATCTTCACCTGACTCTTCGCCTCCAGCGATGCTTCAGAGGCCCATGATGCCCAACACCTGGGACCGAGGGCCTCCACATCCCGGTCGTGAACAGCCAGTCAGCGAGGAACCTGCAGAAGAAAAGGGTGGTGAGTGGCAGGAGGTCAGAAGGTCAAAGCGGTCCAACGAGGGGGTCCCACCAAAGAGAATCGACATTGGGCACATCACATCCATCAACAGTGTTGTGTTCACCCCAAAGACTTTCTCTGACATCCAGGAGCTGCCCATCGAAGAACAGGAGAAGTGGCAGCTCGCGATGGAACAGGAGATGGAGAGCCTGAGAAAGCTCAAGGTCTTCACCCTCGGGCAACCACCAAAAGAGAAGAAGGTCATTGGCACAAGGTGGGTTTTCAAGGCCAAACCACTCGGCAATGGCCGCTACCTGTACAAGGCCCGCTTGGTAGCACAGGGGTTTGCCCAATGCTACATGGAAGACTACATAGAAACCTATTCTCCAACCGTCCAGGCAGAAAGCGTCAAGGCCGCTCTCGTAACTGCAGCTGCTCAAGCAACCCTCGACACCCCGATGTCTTGACAGGAGGACAATGGATGATGTGGGAGGGGGGTGACGGGCACGGGTGGATGGTGAGGGGGTTAGGGGCATCACGGATAGGTATTATACGCACCGGTGGTGGGACTTAGAAGGGCTCGTGTCAGGACTTAGAAAAGTTCGTGTTGGATAGCTGCCAAAAACAGCGGAGCTCTGATGAGGTCATAACCCTGCGACCATGCTGACTGCACCAGTGGCTGATTCAAAACAAACGCCCTCCAGCTGGACATAGTTATGGACATGCGCATACCGGTGATTAGAACGGGGCAGAACTATAAAAAGGCGCTGAGGGGCAGACGCCCTCAGCACCGACTTTGTTCATATTATCGATCCGGCCTCAACTAGCAGCTGTTGTATAGCAGGAAAATAAACCGGGTTTATCGACTGGAGCATTGGCGTCTTGTATTTCCTAGGATTCTGCATCGGCAGCCTAGCGGAGCCAAGAGCAAGACCATCACGAACAGTACACTCGTTGCCGTGAGAGGTGAACCAGTCATCAGTTTTTAGCATTTCTTTTAACTGCTCCCTTAAACTACTGGAAGTGGCAGTTACCGGTTATAAGTCTTTGCTTGATTGGCGTAGAGCATGATGCCAGGGGCCACTTTCGTCGGTGGGAGAGGTCATTGTACCTCATTGGGCAGCTACCGCCTGCCTTAAGCTGGACAGCCCCCAGCCAGTAAGGAGCTGCCCCGCCACGGTCTGTTAACCTCACAGGGTGTGTGGGGTTTAGGGTCAAAGCTGACAAGCAGATCGATAACTTTGCACCATGCAACAAACATAAGAAAACTTTAGCCCTAAAGTTGGGCACCTGGAATGTTCGGACAATGTACCCCGGCCTTTCTGACGTTTTACAAGAGATAGATGACGTACGTAAGACAACTGCCACTGACATGGAGTTGAGCAGACTGCAGATGGACATCATTGCCCTTGAAGAGACAAAACTGTTAGACTCGGGATCTGTTAAGGAGAGAAACTTCTCATTCTTCTTGCAGGGAAAACCATCAAACGAGTCTAGGGAATATGGGGTTGGCTTCGCGGTCAGAAACACCCTACTAGGATCCATTACTCCACCTGCTGCAGGAAGTGAAAGAATTCTGTCCTTGCAGCTCCACTCATCAGCAGGGCTGGTTACTCTTATTAGCGCATATGCTCCAACATTATCATCTTCAGTAGAATCCAAAGACAAATTCTACGACGATCTGGCTGCTACTATCAAGAAAATCCCTGAGAAAGAACCACTGTTTATCCTTGGTGATTTTAATGCCAGAGCTGGAGCTGATTATAGTTCTTGGCCCACTTGTTTAGGTCAGTTCGGCATCAGAAAGATGAACAAAAATGGCCAACAACTGCTGGAGTTTTGCTGCTACTATGGTCTTTGCGTTAGCAATACATACTTTAAAACAAAGCCTCAACATAAAGTCTCTTGGAGACATCCAAGATCGAAGCATTGGCACCAGCTCGACTTGATTCTTACCAGGCGCTACAACCTCCCCAATATTACAATCACACGCAGCTATCAGGGAGCTGATTGCGATACAGACCACTCCTTGGTGTGCAGCAGAATAAAACTGCAAACAAAGAGATTGCATCACTCGAAGAAGGAAAGAAGACCACAAATTGACGTCAACAAGACCCGCAGTCAGGGCAAAGTGGAGGAATTTGCACAAGCACTCAAGGAAACTCACCCAGGCCCAGCTGAAGTAAATGCATCTGAACGATGGGAATATTTCAAGAATGCTGTTTATAACACTGCTTTGTCAGTATTTGGTAAGGAGATCAGAAAGACAGCAGATTGGTTTGAAGCCCATTCGGAGGAGTTGATGCCAGCCATCGAGGAAAAAAGGAGAGCTCTAATTGCATATAAAGTCTGTTCCAGTGAGCGCAACCTACAGATTCTGCGAGCTGCTCGTAGCAAAATCCAACAGACTGCCAGGAGATGTGCTAACAATTATTGGCTGCAGCTTTGCTCTCAGATCCAGATAGCAGCTGACACAGGCAACATCAAGGGGATGTATGATGGCATCAAGCAGGCCTTAGGTCCAACACAGAAGAAATCTGCCCCTCTGAAGTCTGCTACAGGTGAGGTTATCCAGGACCAAGCACAGCAGATGGCATGCTGGGTGCATCACTACTCTGAGTTATATTCCAGAGAAAATGTGGTAACTGAAGAAGCATTAAATAACATTGAGTGCCTGCCTGTCTTGGAGGAGCTTGACAGTCAACCAGCTTTAGAAGAACTGAATGCGGCCCTGGACTCCCTTGCCTCTGTCAAGGCACCTGGGAAAGATAACATTCCTGCTGAAGTTCTGAAGTGCTGCAAAGAGAACATCTCCACTGAACTGCATTAAATCTTCTGTCTTTGTTGGAGGGAAGGTGGAGTACCACAGGACATGAAGGATGCAAATATCATCACACTGTACAAGAACAAAGGTGACAGGGGTGAGTGTAACAACTACCGTGGCATCTCTCTTCTTAGTGTTGTAGGGAAGCTGCTTGCCCGTGTCGTACTGAAGAGGCTCCAGGTGCTTGCAGAGAGAGTCTATCCAGAATCACAGTGTGGATTTCGTGCACTACTGACATGATATTTTCCCTTAGACAGTTGCAGGAGAAATGCAGGGAACAAAGACAGCCACTTTTCGTAGCCTTCATAGATCTTACGAAGGCTTTTGACTTGGTTAGCAGGGACGGCCTTTATAAAATTCTCCCCAAGATTGGATGTCCACCTCAGCTCCTCAACATCATCAGGTCCTTTCATGAGGAAATGAAGGGCACTGTAGTTTTTGATGGCTTAACCTCAGATTCCTTTGATATGCGAAGTGGAGTGAAGCAGGGCTGTGTCCTCGCGCCAACTTTATTCGGGATCTTTTTTGCTGTCATGCTGAAACATGCTTTTGGAACTGCAACAGCTGCTATCTGCTATCTGCTATTTACCTCCGGACCAGATCAGACGGAAAACTCTTTAATCTCTCTAGATTGAGAGCAAGGTCTAAAGTCCAGCTGAAATGCTTGTGGGATTTCCTCTTCGCTGACGATGCTGCCGTCACTGCTCACTCTGCTGAAGACCTTCAACAACTTATGGACAGTTTTAGCAAGGCCTGCCAAGACTTTGGACTAACAATCAGTCTGAAAAAAACCACAAGTCATGGGTCAGGATGTGGATTCACCTCCCTGTATTACAATCTCTGCACAAGAACTGGAGGTCGTCCATGACTTTGTGTACCTCGGCTCAACTATCTCTGACACTCTCTCTTTAGATACTGAGCTGAATAAACGTATTGGTAAAGCAGCCACCACATTTTCCAGACTTACAAAGAGAGTATGGCTTAATAAGAAGCTGACGGAACATACAAAGATCCAGGTCTATAGAGCCTGCGTCCTGAGCACACTCTTGTATTGCAGTGAGTCTTGGACCCTCTACGCACGGCAGGAGAGAAACTTGAACACCTTTCATATATGCTGTCTCTGACGAATTCTTGGCATCACCTGGCAGGTCAAAGTTCCAAATAGCGCAGTCTTAGAACATGCTGGAATTTCTAGCATGTATACACTATTGAAACAGCGACATCTACACTGTCTGGGGCATGTTGTGAGAATGGTTGATGGTCGGATTCCAAAAGATCTCCTGTATGGAGAATTAGTGCAGGGAAAGCGCCTCAGAGGGAGACCACAGCTGTGCTATAAGGATATCTGCAAGAGGGACCTAAAGGCCCTGGGAATGGACATTAACAACTGGGAAACCTTGACCTCCGATCATTCAGCTTGGAGGCTAAAGACTCAGCATGGCCTTCTCCAATTCGAAGATACACTTGTTCGGCAGGCTGAGTCAAAGAGGCAGTCCCGGAACCAGCGAAATCTGGGGGCTGGGCAGGGGACAGAATGTATCTGCCCTCAGTGTGGAAGGGATTGCCACTCTCAAATTGGCCTTTTTAGTCACACTAGATGCTCTTTTAGGACCTCTTTCCAGAGCACGATACCATAGTCTTTTGAGACTGAAGGATGCCAATGAGTAAACTAGTGGGTAGGTCCAGTTCTCCTCTTGCCTGGGTTCTGGTAACAACAGGAGCTGCCAACTGTTTCAAAGGGATAACCGGGTGGATCACCTGCAGCCATGCACCATTGTATTGAGGCAGTCGCGAGAGGGCATTGGCAATAAAGTTCTTTCCTCCCGGTAGGTAGCACAAGGAGAAATTGAAGCGATTGAAGTGTTGTGCCCACCGGACTTGTTTTGGCAACAATTTCTGAGGGGTTTTTAGGGCTTCTAAATTCTTATAGTCTGTCCACACTGAGAAGTAAGTTTTCCAAGGATCTTGCCCAATAATCACAGACACGATAGGCTTTGAGTTCAATGTATTTATTTACTCCATTTCTTTCTTTTCAGGTACTCATTTGGAACTGGAACTGGACTTCTGTGCACAGCCTTATATATGGAGGAGGTGGAGTCAAGGTAAGGAGGGGTCATGGGAAGGGCTAGGTGAGGGAGGAGGGGTTAGTGGGTCAGTCTATGCAATAGTGTATACACAGTTAGGCTCTCGGCTCCCCTAGGACTGTGTCCACGTCCAAAGAATACGCTTAAAGCCAAGCTGGTGTATCTTCGTTTAATCGTGGCAAACAGCTCTTACAGAAACCGGAATGCAAAGCATAGCAAAACAAAGACGCAGCTGTCACGCCCTTGCAATCGAGTTCTTATATAGCGCCTTCCCGATTACACTCAGCTGGGAGGTCTCGTACGTCCTCATTTCCTCCGGGCTTACTGGGATGTCGTCATTTTTCTAGAGCGTTCTCAGAGTGGTAAACTAATCCCACGCGATCCCTTAAGGCACCCGTGCACATAAACGCCTACTCGGAAGCCTATTCCACCACCATCACCCATGTGGCTCAGCCCCCCCCCTTCCAGCCGGGTATCCATGTTCTGCTGGTGCATGGACACGATGTCGAGTGCTTCTTGATGCTCGACAGGCGGCTCCCCCTACCAGGCGTCCGTCTAAGAGGAGGAGACAAAAAGGGATAATATTAATGGTCAGGTACTGGATGTGGTTTCTGGGGGTTTGCTTTGTGGAACTTTCTCAGTAATCTTGGGGTGTTTATATCTTTTACAGGTACCCAGGATGCTTCACTATCAGGATACCCTGTCCAGCGAACTAGATAGTATAACTGGCCTCTACGTAGTTTGGAATCGATGATGTCTTGTATTTCATAGTGGGCGCCGGTTACCGGGCCAGGAGGTGGTTTTGGTGTTGTAGTGGGTGTAGTGGCCGGTTTTAACAAACTAGAGTGGAATACCGGATGGGTCTTTCCCAATAAGGGGGGTAGTTTTAGCATGAATGTCACGGGGTTAATTACTCTAATGATAGGAAATGGGCCTATATATTTGGGTCCTAGCTTTTTACTTGGTAATCGTAGCTTTAAGTATTTTGTCGACAAATAAACCAGGTCTCCGATCTGAAAAGGTGGACATGTAGCCCTCCTTTTGTCTGCCTGGGGCTTGTATTCATCGGCTGCATGTGTCAAAGCAGTTTTCACGTGAGGCCACACAGCATTCACGTTAGTAGACCAGTCGTTGGGAGTCATAGGTTTTGGGAGGGAAAGGTCTAATTCCGGGATAGCAGGGAATTCCCTCCCCATGACTACCCGGAACGGCGTAAATCCTGTACTCCGATGTACTGCATTATTGTATGCCGTTTCAGCAAATAGAAGGTAATCAACCCAATCGTTTTGTTGGTAGGTAACGTAGGAGCGTAAGTATCGTTCTACCATGGCATTCGTGCGTTCAGCAACACCGTTCGTACTAGGGTGATAAGCTGAACTAAGGCCCTGGGTTGACCCTATATCACGAAGGAAACCTCTCCAGAATCGGGCGGTGAACTGTACCCCTCTGTCTGATATTATCCTTTTAGGCACTCCATGCAAACGGTAAATATGTTGTAGGAATAAACGTACCAGGCGTCGGGCAGAAGGTAAGCCTTTACATGGAATAAAGTGGGCTTGCTTTGAGAAAAGATCGACTACTGTCCAAATAACGGTATAACCTCTGCTACTGGGAAGGTCTACAATGAAATCCATGGCTATTTCCTCCCATGGTCTGTTTGGTTCGGCTACGGTTTGTAATAAGCCCAGTGGCTTCCCTGGTTGTGGTTTGGATACCGCGCACGTGTGGCATCCCCGGACGTATTGGTCGATGTCTTTCCTCATTTTAGGCCACCAGAATTGTCTGCGCGTCAGATGTAGGGTTTTGAGGAACCCGAAGTGTCCGGCGGTTTTTCTATCATGGCACTGGAGTAACACTCGCTGTTTCAATGTTGCTGGAATATACAGTTTATCTCCCCACCATGCTAGGCCATCACGATGGGTTAGGGACGCCGCATTGTTTTGTGCCCATGCGTCCGTCCGAATGGCTTTCCGTAAGATCGTCAGCCAATCCTCGGTCTGCGGGGCTGTCAATACGTACGCTTTCAGGGGTGAGATCACTGCTTGCAAACCCTCATCTCGTTTACTATGATATTGCGGCATCCTTGACAACGCATCCGCTAAAAACATTCCTCTAGCTGGCTTATATACAAGGGCAAAACGGAACCGCTGGAAATATTGTGCCCACCTCACCTGTTTTGGGGATAGTTTTCGAGGCGTTTGGAGGGCCTGTAGATTCTTGTGATCCATCCAAACCTCGAACGGCATGGGATTACCCTCCAGTAGGTGCCGCCATGTTTGTAATGCCCATCTTACGGCATAGGCCTCTTTTTCCCACACTGCCCAGTTCCTTTCTGCGGTTGTAAATTTTCGGGAGGTGTATGCACAAGGCCTTAGCATACCGTTTGCATCTTTCTGCATTAGAATAGCTCCTACTGCCACGTGACTAGCATCTGCTTGTATTATGAACGGTTGTGACGTGTTACGGTGTATCAATACGGGTTCAGTGGCAAAAGCCCGTTTAAGGTTTTCAAAGGCTCGTTGGCATTCAGATGACCATTGTAGTTTGTATCCCAGCCTTGGTTTTTTCCCAGGGGCCACCACACCTTTTGTTCGCAATAGCTCCGTTAATGGTAATGCTGTTGTTGCAAAGGACGGAATAAAATGTCGATAAAAGTTTGCAAAACCCAAAAAACTCTGCAATTGTCTACGGGTTTGCGGAGCTTTCCACTCTAAAACTGCTGCTACTTTCTTTGGGTCCATCTGGATACCAGTACGACTAATTCGAAAACCTAGATAATCGATCTCCTCCCGGTGGAACTCACATTTTGAGAGTTTTACAAAAAGATGTGCGTCCAGCAACTTGGTCAGGACTTGTCTAACCAGCTGGACGTGTTCGTCCATTGTATCAGAGTAAATCAAAATGTCGTCCAGATAGACTAGTACGCCCCGATATAGGTGTTCATGTAAAATACCATTTATAAACTGCATAAACACTGCTGGTGCCCCTTGTAGACCGAAGGGCATCACCAGGAACTGGTAGCTGCCAAGGGGAGTGTTAAATGTGGTTTTCCACTCGTCTCCCTGATGTATCCGTATCCGATAATAGGCTTCACGGAGGTCCAATTTCGTGAAGATTTTCCCTGACGCCAGGGTAGCCAACAAATCAGTCATCAGCGGCAGGGGGTACAACGGTTCTACGCAGACAGCATTCAATCCCCGGTAGTCAACACATAAACATAAGCCCCCATCCTTCTTACCCCGAAAGAGGACGGGTGCCGCTAAATGTGAACGACTGGGACGAATAAATCCCCGGGCCAGGTTTTTATCTATATACGTTTGCAATTCCTTCAGTTCCTGTGGTGTCATCGAGTACATACGGGGTTTTGGCAACCGGGCTCCAGGGAGTATTTCGATACCACAATCCGTGTCCCGATGGGGGGGCAGGATGTCACATTCTTCTTCGCTGAATACTCGGGCGAGGTCATTATAGGCTTGGGGGTATGTGCCTTGCCTTGTTGCCTCTTGCTGGAGAGCCACCCTCTCTTTTGTACATGGAAGTCTGAGCCTACGATAACCCCCCTCCCACCAAATGTGTGGTTCCCACCTGTCTAACCACGCAAGCCCAAGAATGATGGGTTCGATCATCTGGGTTGCTACTATGAACCGGATCATTTCCTGATGGGCTCCTATTTGCAGGAAAACGGGTTCTGTAACACTGGCGGTAGGTGTGCCTCCCAGGATGGACCCATCCATCTGCTCGAATTTAATGGGGGTACGAAGAGTCAGGATCCGAAGGCCCAAGCCCTCAGCTACCGAGCGCCGTATAAGGCACCGAGTACAGCCTGTGTCAATTAAGGCTTTTTGTTCACATTCCTTCTTAGTGACAGGATGTCTAAGGGTCACCTGTATCAGGAAGGGGTGTACAGGGTCACTTACCATAGGATCCTGCAGCTCGTCTCCATTGTCACTTTCTTCGGATGCGTCGGGGACACAAGCCGTACCTGGCCTGCTATTGCTGGAACTGGTTGTCGGTTCTAACGAGGACATCTGTGTGGCCGCCCTAGAGCGTTCTGGTGTTCGTAGGGTTCGGTCACGTGGTGTGGTAGTCGGGACGGGTGGCCGGGGAGTTGACAGTCGCAGGGCTGCGACAGGGCAGTCCGCAGCTCTATGACCCTCCTGGTTGCACCGAAAGCACCGGAACGGGCGTCTGTTCGCTTCAGTATCAGCCGGCCCAAATGCCGGGATTCCTCTAAACACCCCGCGGTCACTAGATCTGCCACCTGGACCATAAAGGGACTGGAGCTGTGGTGTGTTCCGAGGCCTGAATTCCCGTAAACCAACGTCTAGGCTCACCGCTGCCTTGTACCATTCGGACAATCGCGGGCCTAGACCCCAGTAGACACAGGCCTGCTTTATTTCTCTGTCCAACCCTGCCTGGAATTGGTGGATAAGTAAGCGCTCTGGCCACGAATGGAGTTTCCCTGCCAGGTTACGGAACTCCTTGACATAATCCTTGGCAGGGCGACCACGCTGTCGTAGGTTGACTAATTCACCTTCGATGACCTGGGTCCGAGTTTCATCCTCGAACCTATTGTGTAACGCTTCAAGGAACAGGCCCAGATCCGTTAACTCGTGGGCGTGTTCACTATGTAAATCGGCGACCCATTCGGCTGCCTCCCCCGTTAGCACTGCTGTGACCGCAACGACCATGGACCACTGCGAAGGATATAATCTGCCATAAAGGTCCATATGGCTTATTACCTGACTCAAGAACAGTGCCACCTTTCCTGCAGTTCCATCGAATGCAGCCTGCAGAGGCGGTAATCCCCAGGGATGTTGCTGGAGGGGGGGTTCCCAGGGACCGTGGCCCCATGCCGGCAGCGGGTCTCCGTAACGCTGTTGCGATGGCCTACTCTCTGTGCCGGGTAGCTGTCGAGGGGCGTCTCTCACGGGGTCTTCTCTCCTCTCTCTCCTGGGTTGCATAGCAGCACCAGGAGTCGCGCGGCTGCCCTCGCCCCCACCGTATGACTGTACAGCCTGTCTCCGCTCTCCACTCACCCAGCGTTGTTCACGCCCCTCCAACTTCAGCTTTGGGCTGGCAAGGCGGAATTTGCTGTCAGAACTCCCACCCACCATACTGCTTCCCGACCAGGAGGTGGCTGCCTCCATGCTGGGCGCCCATGGCTGCCAGGAGGGCGCGTCGCGGAAGCTCGCCTCACCAAAACGGTCGCGCAGGATCTCTAGGGTGGAAGCCCCCAGGCCAGTTGAGTGGCTCCAGTCCCCTTCCTCGTCTTCCAGCCACCGCCATTCTCTCCAGTTCTGGAACTGGGAACTGGCATAGGGCGGGGTTTGAAGACGTATCCCACCTGTCTCTGGGCCGGGCGTCTCCCGGGCGTTGCGTTCGCATTCCTTCCGTTCACTGGGGGCGCCGTCGACCCCGGGCTCATGCTGTTTCGGCCGCACCACTGGCGGGCTGCCCGCCCCGTCCATCCCGGCGTTGACCTCCTCCTCTGCCTCGCCCATGGTTTCCGCTGTATCCTCCGGCAGTGCGTCGCCCGCTACGCCCTCCGCCATCCCGTTCCCTCACGGGGCGGCTCCAAACGGCTTGGGAAAAGGGAGAACTGCGTCTTCCTCTCGGCTCCCCTAGGACTGTGTCCACGTCCAAAGAATACGCTTAAAGCCAAGCTGGTGTATCTTCGTTTAATCGTGGCAAACAGCTCTTACAGAAACCGGAATGCAAAACATAGCAAAACAAAGACGCAGCTGTCACGCCCTTGCAATCGAGTTCTTATATAGCGCCTTCCCGATTACACTCAGCTGGGAGGTCTCGTACGTCCTCATTTCCTCCGGGCTTACTGGGATGTCATCATTTTTCTAGAGCGTTCTCAGAGTGGTAAACTAATCCCACGCGATCCCTTAAGGCACCCGTGCACATAAACGCCTACTCGGAAGCCTATTCCACCACCATCACCCATGTGGCTCAGCCCCCCCCCCCCTTCCAGCCGGGTATCCATGTTCTGCTGGTGCATGGACACGATGTCGAGTGCTTCTTGACGCTCGACATAGGCATTTACTCGATACGATAGGCTTTGAGTTCAATGTATTTATTTACTCCATTTCTTTCTATTCAGGTACTCATTTGGAACTGGTCCTGGACTTCTGCGCACAGCCTTATATATGGAGGAGGTGGAGTCAAGGTAAGGAGGGGTTATGGGAAGGGCTAAGTGAGGGAGGAGGGATCAGTGGGTCAGTCTATGCAATGGTGTATACACAGTTAGGCATTTACTCGTAACAAATCCCCCTCTAAATGCCTAACATTCGGGGTTGATTCTGTGCCCGGCATGGTCACCTGTAGTTTTGATGTGAGATATGTGTGTTGCTTGTTTGGTAATGGTTTTGTTAGAATGTCCGCGACTTGCTCAGAGGTTTCACAATGTACGGCCCTAATGAAACCTACATTTGATAACTGCCTGACGTGCTTATGCTTGATGTCGATATGTCTGGACCTCTGACCCACTGCTTCTGCGTTGGAGATGTCTATGGCTGCTTTATTGTCCTCTTGGATAGTTATAGGGTAAGCCAGTTCGGTCCATATTTCAGAGAGCAGGTCATCAAACCACACTAAATTGTTAGCTGCCTTTGATAGGCAGATGTACTTTGCTTCTGCCGTGGATGTGGCAACCAGGTTCTGTTTGCCGGTATACCAGTGTACCGGGCAGTTATTGATGAGGAACATGTAACCTGATGTGCTTTTCCTGCTCTTGGTATCACCTGCCTAGTCAGCGTCCGCATAGCAGGTCAGCGCCGGTTCTTTGGATTTGGATGGTTCCAGGCATAGGTACGTGTCTATGCTATGTTTCAGGTACCTGATTACTTGCTTCACCCCTTCCCAGTGGTATACCTTGGGTTCACTGACATGTCTGGATAATAAATTAACAGCTAAGCTGATATCGGGCCTTGTCCAATTGGCAATATACAGGAGGGATCCAATGACAGATCTATACAAGGTGTTGTCCTTAAATGACTCCCCCTCTTCGTGCATATGTTTCAAGAAGTCTGTTTGCATGGGGGTTTCGCATGGCTTAGCGTCCCTCATGTTGCATCTATGTATAAGTTCTAATATTTTCTCCTTTTGAGAAACCTTGAACCCCTTCTCTGTTTTCTCGATTTGTACTCCTAGATACTTATTGACTTTCCCTAGGGTCTTGAGTGTGAATTGTTTCCCCAGTTCTCTGGTGAATTTATTGCAATTTTGCTTGTGCTGCCCCATGTACAGGATGTCGTCTACGTAAATGAGTGCGTATTCGACGGATGTGCCCTCCCTCTTGGCGAAGAGGCAGAGGTCTGCTGATGTGGCGGTAAAACCCATGTCCCTGAGTGTTTTGGCTAGGCATTCATACCATCTTTTCCCGGACTGTCTTAAACTGTACAAACTTTTGTTTAGTAGCCAAGTGACTCCCTCTTTCGCGCCTTTCCCTGGGGGTGCCCTGACATATATTTCTTTGTCTAACTTCGCATGGAGGTATGCGGTTTGAACGTCAAATTGGTAGACTTCTAGGCCTAAGATAGATGCAACTACTAGGG
Source organism: Pituophis catenifer annectens (assembly GCF_029215685.1). Taxonomy (NCBI): domain Eukaryota; kingdom Metazoa; phylum Chordata; class Lepidosauria; order Squamata; family Colubridae; genus Pituophis; species Pituophis catenifer. The sequence continues at coordinate 46,587,937 of NW_027256885.1, forward strand.
CGCTTTTGACATTTTCTGCCCTAACTGTGGGTGAGTAGGTATCCGTGTAGTCATCTGGATACCTTTGGGCGAACCCCTGAGCTACGAGTCTAGCCTTGTAGAGGGCCTTGTTGTCTTCGAGTTCCTTGATTTTGAAAACCCACTTCGTGCCTATGAGTGTCTTATCGGCTGGGACCTTAGAGGGGGTGTACACGTTCAGTTCGTGCAGGCTAGCCATCTCCCTTTCCATAGCTTGCTCCCACCTATCTCTCTCTACCTGCGGCAGGCTAATGATTTCTTCGTATGAGTTGGGTGTTGTTCTATTTGGGTGAATGGACATGACATAATCTTCAAATCTCTTGGGCATTTTGTTTCTGTTGGGTCTGATAGGTCTCATGGGTCTTGTGTCGGTGTCGTGCATGTATTTGGCCTCCTTCTCTGTGACCGTGTCTACCTTGATGATGGGGTGGTCTTCCTTCCACCCCTTGGTGGCTACCTCATGGTGTCTTGGTCTTTGTCTGTCTTGTGTATTTGCTTCTAATGTGATAGGTTTGCTTTTGTCCCTTGATTTGTTTGTGTCTTCCTGTCTGATGAGTGTCTCGTTGAGGTGTATCTTAGACCAGTTGGCGTTCTCGTGGAAAACCGCTGTTCTGGATATGATGAACCTGTTGTCCCTGTCAATGAATCTATAGCCTTTTGTGCCTGGTTCATACCCCATGAACCTTAATCTCCTGGAGACCTTGTCTCCTTTTCGCCTCAGTTGCCTGGGGATGTGCACATCCTCTAGGGCGCATCTCATCATTGTTTGTAGGATTCCATTCCTCTTCTCTACGACTCCATTTTGGAACGCGGAAAAGGGAGAAGTCTTGTAGTGTATTATCCCGTGCATCTTTGACCAGTTCGAGAATTCCCTCGATAAGAACTCAGACCCCCTATCTGTCATTATTTGCCTTATCTTTGTGTTGTGTTGCGTTTCCACTCTCTTATAAAACTCTTTCAATTTTTGGAATACCTCGTCTTTATGATTAATGGTATACACAAAGCCATAGCGGCTGTAGTCGTCTACTATTGTCAGAAAATATCTCCTTTTGTATTTTATAGAGGGCTTCATGGGGCCCACAATGTCCATATGTACCAGGTGGAAGATAGAATTGGTAGTACGGGTGGCTTTTCTAGGTCTGGGTTTGGTTTTTAACTTAGATGATTTACATATAGAACACTCTAAGTAGTTTTTGCAGTTTTTTATTTTCAAATCACTGGTACATTCTGTCATTTTTTGGATGACTGGGAAGCTGGCATGGCCCAATTTTCTGTGTAGCAAATGGGCACAGTCATCGTGAATGGGTTTGCCTATTAACAATTTCCCTCTGTGTGTCGTGTTGCCTTCGGTGGGGTCGTCTTTGTCAGTGACTCGAGTGTGAGGTGGCCTAAGCCTATGCTATCCAGCTGCATTATAAAATTGTCCCAGCTGGAGTCCAGGGAGTTGATGACAATGCTCTTCATGCTCTCTTCGGATATATCCTCCCCCCTTTGTATCAGTTCAGTTCTTGTGGCATTCAGGTTCAGTATATGTTCACCCATGGGAGTCCCTGCTTTATGCATGGCAGAGTGGAATTCCCTGGATATCCTTGCTGTGGTGGCAGCGCTTTTACTATAGAACAGATTAAATATTCTCTGCTGTATCTCAGACACAGTCAGATAATGGCTTAGGCTGGGGTATACACCTGGTGGGATACTTGCTATAATTAAATAGTAAGCCCTGTGATGCAAGCAATCTGTTTCTAAAGTCCAAGGTTTTGTGGGGGGGGGTCATCAACTAAAAACAGTAGATCCTCTTTTAAAAATAAAACCTGGAGTTGGTGATTCCACTGCATGAGGTTTGATCCATCTAATTTAAGAGTGGGAAAGTTAGCTGGTAAATTCCCTGAGTTGTGTGATGAATTACTCACAGTCTGTTGCTGCCCATGGTGTCTCAGGTGAGGGAACTCACAATATGGCTTGGGTATGCAGTTTGCAGCTCTGTACAGACTTGGATTTATGTTCTCTCCTTCTCTTCTTGCAGGAGCCGACTGAGCATGTGCGAAGCCCATTTCGCGTCTGTAGCCGATGGGAGAGTAGCTGGCTGTTGCTGCTCTTAGGCCTCGGCCTAGGCCTCCAGTTGGGGGTCCCATCTCACTCCTGGGGTGTCCGGCTTCATCTCTGGAGGCAGGCATCCATCGCTGGGCATCCGGATCCATGCAGGAGGCTGGAGAGAGTCGAGGAGGCGAGGCGGTCGTAAATCGAGGACTTCTGGGGTTCTGCAGCGTGGCGGCTGTGGTGGGTCCCGATCCTTGATTGCTGGTCCCTGGGCACGTGAGTAGGCCGGGCGGAGGCCGCATGGGGGTTGAGTAGCTGGTGTGGCCTCTTCCCCTCGGGTCTCTTATGCTTGGTGCTGCAGGTGCTGGGTTCGAGTCCTGCCATCTGCATGATTCAAGCGTAGTTGGTGCCCTGTGGTTGTCTTCATGGGGGTTGGTCATCGGGTGGAGTATCTGGGTGTGTGTGCTATCATCGATGGCCCCCCCGTAGCCCCCTCGGTTCGCAGTGGTGTCTCTGAGGTGCATGGCTGGCGTGATGGGGTTGCGTGCAGGGCCTATCGCGGCTGCTGGGGCCCCGGGTGTCTTTCTGGCTTCGAGCTCGGGAGGCGAGCTCCAGATGCCTTGGTGTGTCCCTTCTGGGGTGCCTTTGGCTGTTCCCCCATTTGTTTTGGGGTTTCTTTCATTTCACGCCATTGGATTTGAATCCTGGCTCCCTATTGGTCGGTGGCCATCCCAAGATGTTCGCCCGGAGCATGGCATGAAACTGGAACCGCTTGGGTCTTGGGTCTCTGCCAGGGGGTATCTCTGTCTTACCGGTCTGGCAGCCTCGTGGTCTTGCTCCTGGGGTCTCATCGCTGCTCCCTGGTCATCTAGGAGGTCCCGGAGCTTCGCAATGAGTTCATCCTTGCTTATGGAGGCGTCTATCATTTTCTGTATGGTGTCCTTTAGTTCATCTCTCTCGGGTGATCTGTCTCTGGCATGCCTGGCTGCACTTTCTTTTGGCCTCACACTTCTGTTTGTTTGGTCCAGTTCCTCCATCTCCAAGGCAGTTGGGATTCTGGCGGTGGCACCTTCAGGTTCCCCCAGCTCTGCCATCAGCCTGGTGGTGGACCTTGTGTTCATCCTTCCTTCCATTTCCGATTTTAGTTCTGTTTATTGGGCATAACCGTCCTCTGCTACCATATTGAGAAGTAAGTTTTCCAAGGATCTTGCCCAATAATCACAGACACGATAGGCTTTGAGTTCAATGTATTTATTTACTCCATTTCTTTCTTTTCAGGTACTCATTTGGAACTGGAACTGGACTTCTGTGCACAGCCTTATATATGGAGGAGGTGGAGTCAAGGTAAGGAGGGGTCATGGGAAGGGCTAGGTGAGGGAGGAGGGGTTAGTGGGTCAGTCTATGCAATGGTGTATACACAGTTAGGCATTTACTCGTAACACACACCTCAAAAGGGTGTTTCGCCCCTTCAAGGAAATGCCTCCAGGTTAACAAGGCCCAGCGGACAGCAAAACCTTCCTTCTCCCAAATTGCCCACCTCCATTCAGTCTCAGACAATTTGCGGGAGGTGTAAACACAGGGTTGTAGAGACCCATCAGCATTAGCTTGAAGTAACACCACTCCGACAGCCACATCACTTGCATCAGCCTGGACGACTAAAGGAGCTTCCATGTCGGGGTGTTTTAGCACCGGTCAGCGGCAAACAATCGCTTTAGTTTCTCAAAAGTGGCCTGACATTCCATGGTCCACTTGAGTGGCCTACTAGGCTTTGGCTTGGCTTCCCCCTTTGTTTTCAGGAGGTTGGTAATGGGTAAGGCAGTTTGGGCAAATGTTGGAATAAACAGGCATTTCAAGCATTGAAATCGTTGTTTGCAAGGGAGCCGGTGCTAAAACATCCAGACCCGGCAAAGCCATTTGTGATACAGGCTGATGCCACCAATGTAGCCATAGCAGCGGTCCTCTTGCAAGTCAACAACCAGAGGAGATTACAACCGTGTGCTTACACGTCCTGGAAATTAAGCGACTGTTGGATGCTTATCCTACAGTTGGGTAGATAATATATAGAAAACTATGTTCTGTAACTTTAACTGCTACAAAGATGACTAATTGGCTGTGCTAAGCAGACATATAAGGAAGGCAGGAAGTTCGTTCACTTCCTCTCCTGCTCCTGCTCCTGCTCCTGCTATAGAAGGTTTAACTGCTGGAAGGAACTTTGTCTGTGTTTGAAGAGAACTGGAATTGTAAGCAAACTATGTTTTGTGTTAAACCGTGATTGTTTGAAGAAGTTGTTTTGAGAAGCCAAGTTTGTTTTTATACTACAAGTAAAGACTGTTTATTTTTCTTTAAACATTCAGAGTCTGTGACTATCTGTGTGTTTTGCTAAGCATCGTATCTATTCGCTATCTGGTCCGTTGCACTACTTTGCAGAGGGCAGTTTTACCCTCAACAGCGACACCGAACGCAGGTGGGCTATCTGGGAGAAGGAGGCATTTGCGGTATGATGGGCATTATTGACGTGGCAACATCTGCTGGAAGGGGGGGGGTTACCATTCGAGGTCTGGACCGACCACAAGAATCTGGAAGCCCTCCAAACCCCCTGTCGACTCTCACCCAAGCAGGTCAGGTGGGCCATGTATTTCCAGCGGTTCAATTTCAGCCTGAAATACATCCCTGGAGGAAAGAATTTCCTGGCTGATGCCTTGTCCTGTAAACCTCAATACTCTAGTGAATGAGAACAGGTGGTACAGGCCCTCATTCCGAAACCAGTCACGGGGGATCGGATCACCCAACCGGTCTCCTATACAACCCATAGAACAACACAAGCCACAGGCATTGCTCAGGACATCCAGAAAGAACTTCCATCTGATGAATGGTACCAAGCCAATAAGAGTATTTTAAGTCATAGGGCTGATCTGGCATGGAAAGGGACCAAAATCTATGTTCCACATAGTCTACGACTTGAAGTGTTGCGCCGATGTCATGATGTCCGGATGGCCAGACATTTCGGATTTTTAAAAACTTTGCATCTCATGAATCGTCAATTTTGGTGGCCCCAGTTAAAAAAGGATGTAGAAGACTATGTACGCAGTTGCGTGACATGTACTATGATGAAGACACAGGTCGATAAACCTCCAGGCCTCCTACAGCCAGTGGCGGCTCCTGTGAGACTCTGGGAGGAGATAGCCATGGACTTCATTGTGGATTTGCCTGAGAGCCGGGGTAACGCAGTGCTATGGACAGTAATTGACCTTTTTTCGAAACAAGCCCATTTCGTGGCTTGCCCGGGATTACCTTCGGCTAGAAAGCTAGCCAAACTGTTCTTAACAAACATATACCACCTTCATGGAGTGCCCCGAAGTATTATCTCCGATTGTGGGGTACAGTTCACAGCCAAATTCTGGCGGAAGTTCTTGGCAACAATTGTTCTGTCCCCGTACCACACATGCACCCCCACAGACAGCCCGGAGTTAATAAGCCACACGACAAAACTCTTTGAAGATAAAGCTGGCAGCAACCCAGTGGCTAGCTGCCAATTCAGACTTTACTCACACAAAACAAAGATTAGACTGCAAGCATTCTGATAAAACAGGCAGAGTTTCAACAATACAAGGATTAATCCAAATGCAGTCCGATAAAGCAGGCAAAGTCCAGTAACGCAGAGATCATGGATTATTTCCAGTTTTTGCTCGTCACAAACTGAACCGGCCACCACACCCACATTTATACCCTGTGGGGTGTGGTCCAGTGACTCAGCTAATCTCTGGCACGCCTTCCCCTCTGCTGCGCACGCTTCTCCCTGCGCCTCTGGTGAGGGTCCAGCCAGCACTTATCTTCTTCGTCGCTGTCCACCTGTTGCTGTGGGGAGGTGCTTGGCTCTGAGCCTATCGTTTGGCCTTCGGTGTCCTCCAGAGGCATTGCCAGAGAGGAGGGTCCTGGAGAGGGAGGCCTTGCCAACCCCTCTCCCTCACTCTCAGAGTCTGCATCTGTCGATAGCCCAGGCTCAGGCAACGGAGCCACAACAACAATAGGCTCCTCACAGGGACTTAGCTCCACCTTCCATCCTTCTACTAATGGGGCGGTCGAGAGGACCAATGCAATGGTAGAGAGGTATATCCAGTGCTACGTCAAATACCAACAAGTCGACTGGGCAGACCTATTACCTTTCGCCGAGGTTGCATACAATAACACCGTACATAGTAGCACCGGATATATCCCATTCCATATTGTTTCAGAGTGCCCCCACCCAGAATCCGAAGAGGTGGGGTTACAGGAATGGCTAGTCAAAATGGCAAGAGTCTGGGGCCATGTTAGGGATGCCCTGCAGAAGGCAGCGGATAGGTACAAATACCAATCGGATAAGAAACGGCGACCACAACCACCTTTCCATGTGGGTCAGAGGGTCTACCTTTCCACTAATACTTAAACATCAAGGTGCCATGCAAAAAATTTGCCCCAAAATATATTGGCCCATTCCCAATATTTAAAATTATCAACCCCGTCACTGTACAGTTATGGTTGCCCCCCCTGCTAGGGACAACCCATCCGGTTTTCTTCTTCTTTTTTTTTTATTGAAAAAGTTTTTCAAATACAATTTTCCCCCCTTTTTTCCCCCCCGCTCCCTAACCCCCCCTCCCCCCTCCCCTCCCCCCATGGCTTCTACAAGATGAAATCCAAATTAATATCACATTATATAATACTTTACCACCCTTTTACACCACCCCCTATGTGCTAAACATTTCTTTCTAACATTATTATTATGTCCCCCATATACTATACGTTTCAAAACAACATTCGGCTATGAAACTATATAATAAATCCTAATTTGGCATTTATTCTACTCATAATCTACCCATTTCCTCCACCCCCATACGTATATCTCTTAATTCAAATCTTTTAAGTATATTAATATCTAGACATAACATCCCTTTTGCTAAACTAAGCAATCAGTAACGTTACCTATCACCTTGTACCATATCAATTTTATTTCACCCACTTTCCTACAGGTCTACCATACATAATATATTTAATATCTTTATTCTTCTGCCCATATCACTAAAAGATATTTCCATATATAAATAAAACCCTCAAATGACTTTAAATTTGTATTCCATGTAGTATCTTCTGTAATGTCTTTCAACTAGATTGTTAATTCCATCGACCATGTTAGGGTAACATCAAGTCCTGCTCCAACAGTATATTCAGTATCTTCAATTACCATCTGCCCCCATCATTAATAAGTATTTCTGTATATGAAAAAAAAAAAAACCTGAGTGACTTTATATTTATATTCCATATGGTATCTTCTGTAATGCCTTTTATCTAGATTATTAATTCCGACAACCACGTTAGGGTAACAACCAGATCATCTGCATGCCCCAATTCCATAGTTCTCTTGCCTTATAGCTCCACATATACATAATCCATTTTTCAGAGAGTCCAAAATAGAAAGTTCCAATCCGCTCAATTACAGGCCATCTTCCACATCCCAAAAACACCAGCACTGCAGAGATCTGTTATTCTTCTCAAAATAGTATAAGTCTGTAATTTGCCTCAGCTATATTTTCATGTATCAGCCTTCTATAAATCCCGCTTATTATATTTAATCGTGTCTTAAATAACTGGCATTAATCTGTTGGCTAAAAAAGAATTGTAGTTTAAAATTTTTTAGTTTTGTAGAACCTGCTTCTTCTTTTCTTAACTTGTTGTGGTTTAGATCTCCACCCTGGTTGCCTTTCTAGGACTTGTATACCAGCTGATTGAGTTACATGCTGGTCTTTAACTTGATAAGACATCAAATCGAGATCCAAAGCTGCCTCTCTTATATTTATAGGTGATCCAGCTATAGCCTCTGAAGGAGAATCCAAAAGCGGCTCATCCAAAAAGCCCTCTATAACTTGTCGTTTTTCCATTACCTCCATCTCCATCTGCTTGGCCTGAGTTTCAATCTCTTGTTCATTTTGCTTTTCTTTATCCACCTCCTGTATTCCTGACACTGATGACATACGTGGAGATGTTGGACCCATTTTAAAAACCTTGTAGTAAAATTTTTCCGCTTTTTCAACAGTGTTTAATTGATATCTTTCTCCTTGATATCTCAATATTATACCAACTGGAGCATCCCACCTAAATGGGATGTTTTGTTTCTTTAGCTCAGTCACCAAAAATCCAAAGTCCTTTCTATCTTTTAACATCTTGGACGGCAGCTCTTTATATATCCAGATCTTCATTCCATTCATTTCTAGAGTGGAGTTAAAAGACTTTTGCACAATATCATTTCTTATTCCTTTATCAGTAAAATAAATCACCACATCTCTAGGCAATTGTCTTTGCTTTGCCACCCAAGAATTTACTCTGTAGGCTTTATCAATCTTACAGAATACTTCTTCAGAGCTGACCTTTAACATCACAGCCAGAACTTCAGCAGACATCTTTCTCAAGTCCTCACTGTTGTTTTCCTGTATTCCTCTCATTCTGATCGCAAATTCCATGGATCTAAATTGCATCATTGTAACTTCATTTTCAATCCTTTGCTTTATATTATCTGCATTGTAAGTCTTGTGATCAGCTTCCTTCATTTTAGACTCTACTTCTGAGCTATTTTCTTGAATCATTGTCAAATCATTTTCAATTCTTTGTATTTTATTATCCAGATTATGAATCTTATAATCAGCTTCCTTCATTTTAGACTCTATTTCTAAATTAATATCTTTATCCATCTTTAGAATTACTTCTGAGAAGCTTTTCAAAGCTGTTACAATATATCGCTTCAGGTTATCATACTTTTGTTGAACCAACTCTTTAATTTCCTGTCTAAATTTTTCAAAATTCTGGTTCATAATCTCATCATGTCTTGCCAACTCCTCCACAACAAATTCCTTTAAATCAAAACCATTCTTCTGCATCTGCGAGCTCAAAAATTGCTCTTGTGATTTATAAATGGGGGAGCCCCCCCCCCCACAGCTTGGTTGTCTGGCTTTGTCAGTTTTAACGCCATCCTGCCACACAAACAGACTCTTTTTAAAGAAAAAGTCTTCTCTCCACACAATATCAATATCAAGTCTCTAAGAGAGGAAGAAGCATGAAACAGAAATTTTTCTCTTCTCTTGTAGCCAGCGCTATTGCTTCAGATACTTTGTAACATATTAAACCATTCAAACGGAAAGACTTTCGCTTTCAGCTTTCTTCTCAAGCCTCAGCCAGCCGCCATTTTAAACTTTTTTTTTCCCTTTTCACTCTTTCTTCATTCTTAAAATCAATCATAGGGTTGTTACAAATACTTGCGATTTAGAGTCCCAAATCCAGATTTCATCCTGCTTATTCAAGCAATCTGTTAGTTTTCGCTAATTAGGTTGGTCACATCGTCTAGCTCTGCAAAGCGCAGAGTTCTCCCGAAGCCCGGAGCAGTGGCGAGCTGGATAGGGAGCCTCATCCTGCTTCCTCCCCAAGAGTAAAAAAAAACCTCTGGGGACTTCGCAGAGGGCTCTACCTGCTCTTGCTGGCTCACCTCACATTTCCTTAAGGAAACAGAGTTTTTCAAGCCGCCTCCCAGCTGTAAGGGCGGCTCTTTATGGGCGGCGGGGGTGGCGGTCCCAAAAGACCATCTAGTGACGACGGAAGCCAAACCGGAAGCCCCCCATCCGGTTTTCCATAGTAGCCTCCTACGTCCGGTGGGAACCTCCAATATACGAGGAACCCCACTTCCTCCACCTCCACCTCCACCTGTGGATGTAGGCAGAGAACAACATTATGAAGTGGAGGAGCTTTTAGATGTTCGATGACATAGAGGCCACCTCCAGTACCTTGTGCTTTGGAAAGGGTACTCATTAGCAGAGGCCTCCTGGGTTCCGCACCATGATGTAGCAGCAGGTCGACTGGTGGCTAGATTTTATAGGAAAAACCCAGGAAAGCCTGGGGGGGGGGGATGGACGGGTTCCGTAACCTTCTCTGCTTTTGTCTTCCAGACAGACACATCGTAGGGGGGCCGCATGTCAGCCCATGTCATTGGGGCTGTCATTCCGGTGGGAACGGAGGGAGACAGAGTGTGCAGCCCACATTCCTATGCATGTGGGCATATAAATTTAATAAATAGTAATAGTAATAGTAATAGTAATTCCTGCCCGGATATCTTGTCTTGCCGTCACTTGCCTCCTCCTGCATACAGACGGTGGAATCCTCTTCCTTCAGCTGTTCACAGGGCCTCCAGCTGAGGGTGGATAGGACTGCACTTGCGTGGTTGAGGTGCCGGCTGCATTAGCCAGCATTAATGGAGGCTTACCAGACCTATCCCAATTGGAATGGCCCCAACGAACCAGGACTAATTGCACTGAATTACTGGCTGGAGGAAGGCAGCTGGAGCCCTCTAATCAGCACAGGGATTTGGGGTGGAATCTGGGGGAGGAGTAGCATTAGGTTTAAAATGGGAAGGGAAAGCACGATAAGGTTAGAGCTGACAATATTTCACTGTAATTGCACTGGGTGATTGTCAGAGTATGCCGAATTTAGGAAGATAAAACTTTAGAACAACATCCACCCTGTTGTCTATGATTTATTTTCCTATCCTGATTCGGAAACTGACACTGCCGATAAGTTAGCAAAGCCCAAGAAGCTTTGTAGCCGCTTGCAGGTGCGGGGGGAGGGGGGGACTCCAGGACTGCCCGGACTTTCTCTGGATCCATTTCTATTCCCTCATGAGATATGTGGTAACCCAAATAGTCAATCTTTCTCTGATGGAATTCACATTTTGACAATTTAGCATACAATTCAGCTGCTCTGAGTTTTTTCAGAACTGACTGCACCAGTCTTACGTGTTCGTCCATGGTCTCCGTGTAGATAAGAATGTCATCGAGGTAGACAAGGACCCCCTTGTAAAGATGCTCATGTAACACCTCATTAATTAATTGCATGAACACTGCTGGGGCCCCCTGTAACCCAAAGGGGAGCACCCTAAATTGAAAGCAACCCAAGGGGCAATTGAAAGCAGTCTTCCACTCATCCCCCTCCTTAATCCAGATCCTGCAGTAAGCCTCTCTAGGAGTCTCTGGAGGTTGGGGACAGCAAAAAAGTCACTTCCTGTCCCACCGGGAGTTGGGAAATGGGCCCTTTCAGGCCTCCGGAGGGCCTCCGAGATGTGGGAAAGGCTGTTTTTGCCCTCCGCAGATGCATAGAGAGGATCTGGAGAGCCAAGTAAGAAAGAAAAACAGGCCTTCCCCACCACCCCCAGGCCCTCCAGAGGCAGGAAACAGCCTGTTTCCCTACTTCTGGTGGGCCCAGAAGGCCCGAAAATCAGCTGGCCATTGCACGCATGCACACCAGAGCTGAGCTGGCATGCCCACTGATGTGACTACATGTGCCACCTGTGGCACGCGTGCCATAGGTTCACCATCACGGCTCTAGGGCCTTCTGTATGTGGGGCAAGGGAAGGCTTGTTCCAAACTCAGCCCCACGGAAACAATCCCTGATCAGGTCAATTTCTACATCGGCTGCCATCACGTACCAGCGTTGCAGGTCTCAAGGGCCCCCACAGGAGCAGCAACCCTTGTAAACATTCTCACCACCACAAGGCTTACATCAGAGTTCTACAACACCAAGCTGAGATTTGGGGCTAGCATGGCTGAGCACCTGGGAAAGTTGAAGGCACTCAGGGCAGAACTGGTGCTCAGGGACTACCCCATGACTGAGGCCAACATGATTGCAGTTATTCTGGCATCCCTGGACAAAAGTTGGGGCAATTTTATTGTCTCACTAGAGGGAACCAGGAAGGAAGCCGTGACTCTGTCCTACCTCACAGGGGGGATCAATGAGGAGGACAGGAGGTGTAGAGATGCAGGAGAATACGCCAGGGCCACAACTCAGCGCATCAACAGGAGGCACCAGAGTTCAGAGCAGGTTAACGCTCTACCCAAGTGTTTCATCTGTGGCTCTGAGGAGCATCTGAAGAAGGACTGCCCCATTACCACCAAGGGCCCAAGTGTGGTTCCAATCAAGGAAGGGGCAGGGGGCAGAAAAGAGGGTGTGGTGGGGGCAAAAGTGGTGCTAAGGGCAATTTTGTATATACTTGTTATCTCACCCCCACCACAAAGGCTGATGGCCCCACTGGCCTCTGGTTACTGGACTCTGGGGCTTCATCCCACATTGCCAACATGAAGAAAGGCTTTAAGAGGTTAAGGAGAATTAACTCCTCCATCAAGGTTGCCAATGGTGATAATGCTTTGGTTGTTGGGGAGGGCGCTGTCTCTGTACCAGGGCTGGGCAATATCGAAGGTTTTAGATCCCCCACCTTTCCCTTGTGGGCCTCAAGAAGAGTGGTTCCACAGGAAAGCCTATACCACTCTACTGAGCTCACTGGATGCTAAATTGTACCCTAGCATTCCAGATGGGCTCACAGCTGGTGAGATTTGGGGGTTGTTATATAGCCTATTTAATAGTGATAGCTTGGGCTCCACCACAAGGCTTACATTGGAGTTCTATAACACCAAGCTGAAATTTGGGGCTAGCATGGCTGAGCACCTGGTAAAGTTGAAGTCACTCAGGGCAGAACTGGTGCTCAGGGACTACCCCGTGACTGAGGCCAACATGACTGCTGTCATTCTGGCATCCCTGGACAAAAGTTGGGGCAATTTTATTGTCTCACTAGAGGGAACCAGAAAGGAAGCCATGACTCTGTCCTACCTCACAGGGAGGCTCAATGAGGAAGACAGAAGGCGTAGAGATGCAGGAGAATACACCAGGGCCACAACTCAGCACATCAACAGGAGGCACCAGAGTTCAGAGCAGGTTAATGCTCTACCCAAGTGTTTCATCTGTGGCTCTGAGGAGCATCTGAAGAAGGACTGCCCCCATTACCAGCAAGGACCTAAGCGTGGTCCCAATCAAGGAAGGGGCAGGGGGCAGAAAAGGGGGCCTGGCGGGGGCAAAGGTGGTGCTAAGGGCAATTTTGTGTGTACTAGTTACCTTACCCCTGCCACAAGGGCTGATGGCCCTACTGGCCTCTGGTTACTGGATTCTGGGGCTTCATCTCACATTGCTAACATGAAGCAAGGCTTTAAGAGGTTAAGGAGAATTAACTCCTCTGTCAAGGTTGCCAATGGTAACAATGCTTTGGTTGTTGGGGAGAGCACTGTCTCTGTACCAGGGCTGGGCAATGTTGAAGGTGTATTGCATGCTCCCTCTATAGCCAATAACCTGTTAAGCATAACCAAGCTATGTGATGATGGCAGGGTGGAGGTATTGTTTCGCAAAGGGGGAGGTCATGTCACTCAAGACAAAAGGGTCATTGGGAATGTTACCATTATAAATGGTTTGCCATATTTCTCCCCCGAGGGCCCAGCTACAGAGGACAGCCCACAGGGTGCCACCTCAGAAGGGGCCTGCGCGCAAAGAGAGAGAAAGGCCCCACAGCCAGCCCCAAGGGTGTCTAAGGTGCATAAGACAGAGACAGCCACTCCCAAGGGACCACAGCCAGCTCCCAGGCTGTCAAAGGGGCACAAGGCCGAAGCAGTTGCACCCATGCCACCTCAGCCAGCCCCACGGCCTTTCAAGGCCAATGCGGATAAGAAACCCGAGCCCCAGCAGGCACCTAAGGCAGATAAGCCCAAAAAAGGGCCTAAGGTGCCAGCACCGCCCAAGACAATCAGAGCCAAGGGGGTGTCAGTGGGGAGGCCGCTTCATGTCAAATGTGCCCACCTTTTACATTGGAGATTAGGCCATGTGAGCTTCCCCGTGGTCTAAAAGATGGGGGAATTTGCTGAGGAGGTTCACCTTCAGGATTGTGAGGTGTTTCTGGACTGCGCCATCTGTAAGAGGGCAAAGAGGAAGGCTGCCCCAATACCTAAGGTGTCACTGCGTAAAAATCAATACCCATATCAATTAGTCCATGTTGATTTGGTTGGGCCATTCACACCGTCCCTGTGTAAAAGGCGGTATTTCCTCACTGCCGTCAACGATTTCTCGCGATACGACCATGTGTATACCCTCAAAGAAAAATCTGAAGCTTTTGATGCCATAAGATTGCTATACAACTATGTGGAAACCCAGTACAAGACAAAGATCGTGCAGCTGCAGAGCGACCGTGGGGCTGAGTTCATGTCCCGAAAGTTCCAAGACTAGGTAAGGCATAAGGGCATACACCATTTTCATACAGCGCCATTTACTCCTGCGCAGAACGGCGTGGCGGAAAAAACGAAATGGTATCCTGCAGACTATGGTGCATAGTCTGATTGCGGATGCTGGGGTTGCAGAATGATACTGGGCGGAGGCGCTACATTACGCCAATTACACCCCGAACTGCACCTGGAGCAGTGTTGTGAACCAAATTCCATATTTTCTGGTCCACGGTAGGAAGCCAAGTTTGGAACACTTGCGTGTATTTGGCTCCTACCCTTGGGTACACATCCCCAAGCAGCTGCGGAAGAAGGGGAGATCTGTGTCCCAGAGACTGAGGTTCTTGGGCTATGCCCCTGGCTCCAAGGCCTACCAGTTCCTGGGAGAAGGGGGCAGGACTGTGACCTCCCAATCTGCCTCCTTCAAAGAGGACTCCAATTGGACCCAGATCCACTCAAATGATCTGGGCCCATACGTCAGCCGACCCAGCAAAGCCGCACTGACCATGACATTGCCTGAGACAACCACAGACCCTGCCACCGACGAGAGCGAGGAACAGGACGAAGAGGTCAGCCTACCTGGTCCAGATAGGGAGGATGATCCGTCCAGTCCTGAGGGGAAAGACACGCCATCTTCATCTGACTCTTCACCTCCAGTGACGCTTCAGAGGCCCATGATGCCCAACGCCTGGGACTGAGGGCCTCCACATCCTGGTCGTGAACAGCCAGTCGGCGAGGAACCTGCAGAAGAAAAGGGTGGTGAGTGGCAGGAGGTTAAATCGGTCCAACAAGGGGGACCCACCAAAGAGAATCAACATTGGGCATGTTGCATCTGTCAACAGCATTGTGGTCACCCCAAAGACTTTCTCTGACATCCAGGAGCTGCCCATCGAAGAACAGGAGAGGTGGAAACTCGCGATGGAGCAGGAGATGGATAGCCTGTCGAAAGCTCAAGGTTTTCACCCCGCAACAACCACCAAAGGAGAAGAAGGTCATTGGCACAAGGTGGGTTTTCAAGGCCAAACCACTTGTCAATGGCCGCTACCTGTACAAAGCCCGCTTGGTAGCACAGGGGTTCGCCCAGCGCTACATGGAAGACTACAGGGAGACCTACTCTCCGACCATCCGGGCAGAAAGCTTCAAGGCTGCCCTTGTAACTGCAGCCGCTCTGGGAATGGAAGTCTATCAATTCGACATCCAGACAGCCTACCTCCACGCCAACTTGGACTGGCAGATCTATGTGAGGGCCCCTCCTGGTTACCAGCAGGAGGGGGGAAACACATAGTTTCTCCAAAATGGGTTATATGGCCTCAAGCAGTCGGGGAAACTCTGGTACGACTGCCTCAGAAAAAGTTTAGAACGAATTGGTGTCAGGTCGTCTCATGCAGATGAATGCGTTTTCACACGTGACTCCAAAGGTGCTACAGAACGGGTTTTGGTTTACATGGATGACCTCCTATACGTAGGGCCTGGCAAGGAAAGGTGTGATGAATTTGCTAAGGCCCTGGGAGAAAGGTTTACCCTGAAGTCCTTAGGGCGGATTGACAGGAACCTGGGTGTACACATCTTGGCCACTGAAAAGGGGTTTGCCCTATCTCAGAAAGAAAAAATTGAGGAGTTGTTGGCCAGATGCAAAATGGCGAAGTCTAACCCAACACGTAGTCCCATACAAAATGACTACTATGGTAGACCACTTTGGCTGGCTGTGAAACCTAACACCCTCCTTCTGATTGCGGTCAGAAAGAATGTACGGAATTCACTTCAGTTCTCCCTCCCTCCAGCTCATGGCAACTTGAAAGCTTTGCAAGTTGACATTCGGCTCCCCTCACTTCCCGAGGGCGACCTGCACAAAACAAAACAATTTGAGTACAGATGCAGAGTTTAGGGATGTGACCCCCCACCAGGCTTGTTTGGATTTTCTGCATGAAATTTGACTATAAGGCGATCAGCCTGGATGTTTCGACTCTTTACCCAAGATGCCTCTGATAAGGGGTAACCCTTCCACTTGATTAAATATTGGAGTTGCCTCCTGTGCCACCTCGAATTGAGGATTTGCTGCACCTCATAATGGGTCTGGCCCCCTATGACCACGGGGTCTGGGGGCTCACGGGGTAGCGGCCTCAGGATCGATCCGACCACGGGTTTTAAGAGGCTACTATGGAATACCGGGTGTATCTTCCCTAGCAGTCGGGGCAACTTCAATTGCACTGTGACTGGGTTGATTATCTTTACTATGGGGAATGGTCCTATAAATTTTGGTCCCAATTTCTTGCTAGGAAGTTTTAACCTCAAATATTTTGTGGAGAGGTAAACTTTCTCCCCCAATTGAAATGGCTTTTGGGGAGCTTGGTGTTTGTCTGCCTGTTTCTTATAGGTTTGTGCTGCTTTAGCTAGCACTTTCTTGACATTCTCCCAGGTTGCTTTCAGTGTCGCCATCCAATCGGTCAAGCTGACTGAGGAGAGAGGCTCCCTTGGGTACTCAGGCATTGGGACAAAGTCCATGCCGCTCACTACCTTAAATGGGGTTAGCCCCGTGCTACTGTGAACAGCATTATTATATGCAACCTCAGCGAAAGACAGGAGGTCCGCCCAATTGGACTGCTGATAGTTCACGTAGCACCTCAGGTACTGCTCTACCATGGCATTCAGTCTCTCCGCCCCCCCCCATTGGTGCTCGGGTGAAATGCTGAGCTGAGGCCTTGGGATGACCCTATGGACTGTAGGAATTTCCTCCAGAATTTTGCTGTGAACTGGACACCTCGATCGGAGATGATTCTGCTGGGTATTCCATGCAGGCGGTAGATGTGTTTCAGGAACAGTTTGGACAACTGGCGGGCTGAGGGTAGCCCGCTGCAGGGTATGAAATGTACCTGTTTGGAGAATAAGTCTATTACAGTCCAGATCACTGTGTTTCCACCACTCCTCGGCAGTTCTACTATAAAGTCCATTGCAATCTCCTCCCATGGCCTTGTCGGTTCAGCTACTGGCTGCAGCAGCCCAGGAGGTCTTCCTGGTTGTTTTTTCATCGTGGCACAGATGGTACAACTTTTCACATAACTGTCTACGTCTTTTCTCATGTGGGGCCACCAAAACTGTCTTCGTACTAAGTGCAGAGTCTTTAGGAAGCCAAAATGTCCCGCTGGTTTAACGTCGTGGCTTCTCTTGAGGATCAGGGTGCGTAGAGTCTCTGGGACATAGAGTTTTGTTCCCTTCCATGCTAGGTCATCCCTTTTTGTTAAGAGATGTTGGTTATCTCGGAACCAGGGGTCCGCCGATGTTTCAGTTTTGAGTCTTGTTGTTAAGTCACTTGCAGGTTGGCCTTGCTGGTCGCGACGTTGCTGTCTGGTGATTACTTGACCTACTCCTTGGGCAGAGGGGATGATGGCATTCACTACCTGCTCCCGCTCACTGTTGTATTGAGGCATTCGGGAGAGGGCATCGACCAGAAAGATTTTCCCCCCTGGGATGTGTTTCAGCTCGAAGTTGAAACGATTGAAGTATTGGGCCCACCGGACTTGCCTGGGCGACAACTTCCATGGGGTCCTGAGGGCCTCCAGATTCTTATGGTCAGTCCAAACTTCGAACAATTTCTGGCCTCCTTCTAGCAGGTGTTGCCAGGTCAACAGCGCCCATCTCACTGCGAACGCTTCCTGCATGGGCGGTATTTCTGCTTGCTGGTGCGGGAGGGGTTGGGGCCCCTTTGCTATTCTCAGTCTGCAGGTACCCCCTTGCCACCAGATGGTCGGTCCCCACTTGTCTAGCCACGAGAGTCCCAGTATGACTGGATCTGTCATTTTGGGGGCTATTACGAATCGAATTACTTCCCAGTGATCCACTAGCTCTAGCCTCACTGGTTCAGTCAGGTGAGTGGCATAGGCTCCCCCCATTAGGGACCCATCAACCTGTTCGAACCGGATTGGGTGGGTCAGTCTTTTTGCTCTGATCCCCAGTTTCAGGACTGTGGTTAGGTTGATCAAGCATCTAGTGCAGCCTGAGTCTATCAGGGCTTGAAAGGTCCCCTGGGTCCCTGTTTTTGGGGCTCTGAGGCGTATTGGGAAAACGAAAGGGTGGACTGGTTCCCTCACCATTGGGTCGTTTTCACCCTCGTCCTCACTATCTTAGGGTTCTGGCAACTGGTCATCATTGCCTGGTGTCCCCCCCCCTTCGGCTGGGTGGGAAGGGACCTCTTCAGCCTGGAGGGCCCTCCTGGACCTGTTGGTGGCTTGTTTGGGGCCTCGTTCCAGCTGTGCCCTGGGTGGTGGCTCTGGCCTAGGCCTTGGGGCTGGGGTCGTGCACACAGATACCATGTGGCCCTTCCCCCCACATCTGTAGCACTTCAGCAGGCTTTGAGGGAGGTCTGGTTTCAGGTCAGATTGCTCCCTCTCTTTCGTGTCTGGTTGCTCTCTCATGTTGTTGGCACGCAATCCACTGTCGACTTTTATTGCTACTTGGAACCACTCAGAGAGCTGGTTTGGGATGTCCAAGTAAGCGGTTACCTGGGCAATTTGATTGTCCAGGCTTGTTCTGAAAAAGTGCACTAGCAACCGCTCTGGCAAAGGGGGTAGCCTCCCAACAACTCTCCTAATTTTGTGGATGTGCTCTTTAATGGGACAGCCCCTCTGCTTTAGATACCTGAGCTCATCCTCTGCATACAGGTTGTTAGGGTGTGTGTAAAAAGTATTTGTTGCTTGTGCAACGAGCAGAGCAGAAACACACAGGGAAGGAGATAAACGTCCAGCTCGTGTGAGAATAATACTTTATAGATAACAAGCAGTCTCGGTGTAAATAAAACAGTCCAAGGTCATAAACAGTAATATCAGTCCAGTAAGTATCTTCCCTTACCAAAGCAAACAGACTTTAGTAACTCTTGGTATTCAGTACCATATAACAGACGTAGTAAGCAACAGGATACAATCAGGTATCAATCCGGAAGAAGCAGGAAGAACCAGGAACGCTTCTCTGTGCTGCTTATTTATACACTGTAGCCTAATTACAGGGTTCAGCAAACCCTGATTACATGGCTCAGTTGTTTCTTAAAGAAACAGATATTGCCTGACCAACAAGTTAGGAGTAAGCTGCAAGCTAAACCTAACATTCTCCCCATTGGGCAGGACAATATACACAATAGATACAGAAACAAAAATACACATCCAAATCATACATTGTACAGTGGTATCAGTTACATTTCAGATTCTTAATCCAAATCTTTCACAACAATTGGTGTGTTTAATGGCACCTTGCGCTTTAGTAAAGTTATCGGCAATATTGTCCTCTGATGCGCAATATTCCAATGTAATCATGTTATCCTTAACACATTGCCGAACATTCAGATAACGTATATCAGTGTATTTAGTCCTTGTCTTTACAGCAAGATTCGTTGCCATTTTAATGGCTGCCTGGTTATCCTCATAAACCATAATAGGATAATCCATTTTAAATCCAATGTCTTCCATCAACTGTTTATAATAAATCAGTTCAGTACATGTAAGTGATAGACAAGAAAACTCCGCTTCCATGGTAGACAAACTTATGTGTTTCTGGCGAATTGATTTCCATCCAATCAGGCAGTTATCCAACATGATTGCTATTCCAGACGTAGATTTTCTGGCAAAACTGGCATCAGCATATGCCTTTAATATCATATTGGCATTTGGTTCTAAATACATAGCAAAATGCAATGTTCTTTTAAGATACCTAAGAACACGTTTAGCAGCCTGCCAATGCCTATCAGTAGGCTCTGAACTATATTGTGCTAGTTGATTAACACTAAAAGCTATATCAGGCCGTGTCCAGTTGCTCAAATACGACAAACTGCCTATTAATGATTGATACAGTTCTTTACTGAAATGTGGACTCTGCAAACTATCCTGTTGGAATTCTTGTGCCATAGGAGTCTTGGCAGGTTTACATAATTCCATCCCATATTTTTTCAACAATTTGCAGATCTTATTAGACTGTGAAATTTTAAATCCTCTAGATGTTTTCAGGATATCCAGCCCTAGATAATGCCGTATCTGTCCTAGATTTCTAAGTTTAAATTTTGTTTGCAACTGACCGATAATCTCTCTGGCCTCAGCGTCAGTTCTGGTAATTATGGCAATGTCGTCTGTAAAGAGTAACAAGAATGAAACACATCCATCCTGTTCTTTTTTAAACAGACATTTATCTGCTACGCCCTCATAGAACCCAATGTTATGTAATTCCTGCACTATACATTGGTTCCACTCGTAACCTGATTGCCTTAAACCATATAGGCTTTTTTGTAGCCTCCAACACTCAGTTCTATCCTGTGTATCATAACCAGGAGGTTTCTTCATATATATTGTATGCCTTAACGGAGCGTTCAAGTAAGCTGTCTCGACATCTAAATGAGTAATAGAGCATTTATTTCTAGCTGCCCAAACTAGCATCGTTCTCAAAGTGCTCGCTCATAAACTTGGAGCAAAAACCTCATCATAGTCTCTATCTGTCTGTGAGAACCCTTGTGCAACAAGCCGAGCTTTATGGGTTACTACCCCATCTACACTTTTCTTTATCTTATAGACCCACCTACAGCCTATAAGTTTCTCATTTGGTGGTATTCTTATAACTTCATAGACACCAAGCCTCTTCAAAGAATCAATTTCTCTATCCATTGCCTCTTGCCAGGCTTTTTGCTCCTTTTCTGGATATAATTTTATATCATGATAACTGGATGGTTCAATATCTACTTGGCAAACCACTGTGGCTTTATAGCGATCTGGTGGATGCCGGTCCCTGGAAGATCGTCTAGGCATAACAGGACTAATATCAGGTATATTGGGTTCATCCTCCCCTAACCCTGATTCCTGTTCCTGTTCTTCCATCTTAATAGATGGTTTATCATCCATCTCAGATGAACTATCATCAGGAATATGGTCTACCTTAACATCTACATCTGTAAAACCATAGTCTGCTTTCTCTAACCTGTCCCAGCCTTCATGTTCTAGGAATTTAGCATTAGTGCTACACAAAACTTTTGTTGTTCCTTTTTCCCAGAACCTATAGGACCTATGGTTAGCCTCATAGCCAACAAAAATCATTTTCTTTGCTCTCTGTTGGTCCTTCCTTCTCTGACTAACCGGTATATGCACCCAGGCTGGTGCACCAAAAGTATGTATATAACTTAAATCAGGCTTCCTCCCGTGCCATAAAGTAAAAGGTATTTTTCCTGTAGAGGAATGCACCACATTATTTAAAATATGATTGGCACATAGTATTGCTTCTCCCCATAATTTATCAGGTAAACAAGCATCAGCCAGCATAGTCCTAGTCATAGCTTGTAGGGTCTGGCCTCTTCTTTCAATATATGCATTATGTTCTGGCCGAAAAGGGGCAGAACGTTTATGCTGTATCCCAGCATCCTTCAAAAACTTAACCAACTGATGGTTAGTAAACTCAGTTCCATTGTCAGTAACAATGCATTTCACCTTAAACCTCTGCTTCCTTTCTACAAAACGAAGCCAATTTGTGATACATTGAAACGTATCACTTTTGGACTTCATAAGGTAGCAAAAACCATATCTGGTAAAGTGATCAACTATACTCAAAATATAGCATGCTCCCCCTAAACTGGGTTTCTTTGGCCCTATTAAGTCTAAAAAGACTACCTCCAAAGGTTTAGTTGTTTTAAACCCATTGCAGCGGTTTGCAGGTGTAACTTTACTTTTATGCTGGTTACAAGTATTACAGTTTAGGTATTTGCTGCAAGCCCTTAAATTGATGCCTTTAGACTGCTTAACAGTCGAATTCAACAACCTGAAATTCAGATGACCAAGCCTTCTATGTAGTAAATGTAAGCATTCATCATGAGGCTTTACATTTCCAAATTTAGCTTTTGACTGAACTAACAGTAATGACTTATCCCTAATGACAAATAAGTCGTTTTCTAATTCTGCAGTAACTACAGTGCCTTCACATTCAAGCAAACATTTGTTGTTTTTAAAAGTTACTGTAAACCCAGAATGTAGTAATGACTTTACAGATAAAAGGTTATATTTCAAACTAGGGATATAAAGCATGGGTAAAGGGTGCTTACTAATAGAACATTGAACAAGTCCCTCCCCAGCTACAGTCACATTCCAGCCATTAGCTAATTTGACCTTTTTAGTACTTTTCTTCATATTTAGAAACAGTTTTCTGTTTTTTGTTATTGATTGAGAGGCACCGCTATCAATCACCCACCAATCATCTTTTATATTATTAGATGAACTGGTTGCTAAATTACACCTTTTCCTGGGTTTAGCAGAGTTTCTAGCAGACACTTTCTTATTATTACAATATTTTGCAATGTGCCCCTTAGCCCCACATGCATAACAGCGTTTAACAATATTGACATTCTCATATACAGCTTCCACTTTTGGTTGCTGTTGCATCCTTAACTGGTCTCGTTCTTGCCTACGTTTGGCCTCATCCAGTAACCTACCAGTTATACTGGCCAATGTTAGTTCATCTCTAGACAATACTTCTAATGATGAAACAAAAGAGTCATAACTGTCATCCAACGATGAAAGAATAATATAAACTTGCTGCAGTTCAGTAAACACAAGGTCTTTCTCATGTAGCTCCTGGAAAAGCCCTGTCATGGAGTCCAGGTGAGCCATCATGTCTCCTTCTTTCTGAAGATGTAAGCGAAATAATTTCCGTGTCAAGTAGATATGGACACCCACAGAGTCACGAACGTAGAGCTTCTTTAGCTTTGACCAACACCTCGCAGCAGACTCTTCGCCCCGGAAATGGACAAGTTGCTGGTCTCCCAGTGTTAGGCCAATGATGCATAAAGCACGCTCGTTGTCCCTGTGAAACTTCGCTATCTTTTTGGCATCTTCTTCGTCATCAGCATTCAGTGCAGCTATGTCCGGTGGATTATTAACCATGTCCCACAGTCCTTCTTTTCGCAAAAGTAGACAGCATTTTGTGGACCAGGTAACATAGTTTGTTCCATCCAACCGGGTTATAGTAGAATAACTTGTACCTTGCTCAAAAGCCATCATCTTGACTACTACACCCACTGCCTGCACTTCTCACTTCCACAAAAACAAATTAAAGAGCCCTGGAACGTTCTGGGCCCATAACCAATGTTAGGGTGTGTGTAAAAAGTATTTGTTGCTTGTGCAACGAGCAGAGCAGAAACACACAGGGAAGGAGATAAACATCCAGCTCGTGTGAGAATAATACTTTATAGATAACAAGCAGTCTCGGTGTAAATAAAACAGTCCAAGGTCATAAACAGTAATATCAGTCCAGTAAGTATCTTCCCTTACCAAAGCAAACAGACTTTAGTAACTCTTGGTATTCAGTACCATATAACAGACGTAGTAAGCAACAGGATACAATCAGGTATCAATCCGGAAGAAGCAGGAAGAACCAGGAACGCTTCTCTGTGCTGCTTATTTATACACTGTAGCCTAATTACAGGGTTCAGCAAACCCTGATTACATGGCTCAGTTGTTTCTTAAAGAAACAGATATTGCCTGACCAACAAGTTAGGAGTAAGCTGCAAGCTAAACCTAACATAGGTCTTCCTCTGCCTCCTCAAATCTGGCCTCTAGCAGTCGTAGGAAGTCATCTACATCTTGCAGCTGGGGGGCTCTCCTCTTGTGGAGGGCTGCTAGTCATTCCCTTGCTTCCCCCTCTAGCCCCTCTGCAATGGTATTCACCATAGCTCTGGGGGATGGGTAGAGGTGTCCATAACATTCTAGGTGGATCTCAGCTGAGTCAAGGAATAGAGCTAGCTGGTCTGAGTCCCCATCAAACTTTCCTCTGAACTGGGGCAGTTCACTCAGCACTGCTCCCCTCTCCCCCTGTTGGCCTCTGTATGCTTGCATTTGATGTAACTGGCCCTCTTCCTCAGCTCTAGTTTGGCAGGAGAGAGGGGTTTGTCTGCCCTGGGCAGCCTGCCTGCTGCATGGGAAAGACACTGGTTGTGGCTTCTTTCTGATGGGTGAAGAAGGGGGCCTGTGCTCCTGTCTGCTTCTCCTCACTTCAAAGGGATCCACTGCTCCTCCCCACTCCTTTGGCCTGCATGACGGCCCCTCATCGGGAAGGGTGGCTTGGTCAAATTCCTTCCTCGGCTGCTCTCTGGAACTCCCCAGGGGCTTTGGAAGCCTGGCTTGTTTCCAGTCCAACCTCCACTCCACTCTTCCCAGCTCGCTCAGGGGCTTCCCCTTTTTCAGGGCATTGGGGTGGGGAAACTCGACTTCAGCTGCCTTAGAGATTAACTCCCCCCAATACTCATCTTTTCTTGCTTCCGTCGCTGAAGCAGGCATCTCAGCTTTGATGTCTGAGGGAGGCTGCACTCTGGCTGCAATTAGGCTTTCTTCAGATAGCTCGTCTCTGGCCATGGTTGCCTGATTTTCCCTCCCAGCACCCAAGACATCGGGGAGCTGTTGGAGAGTCCAGGATTCAGGAAACCTGGTAATCTTTACAGATTTTTAAAAGCAGTCCTAACTGTCTGTCAAGTTTTCGAAAGATGCCCTAATTAATTCATGAGCCATGATCCAAACTTCAAAGGAAATAAAGTCATTTATTAGGAGCAACATTCCGGCAATATTCGGATGTAGTTAGGACTGATCCTACGTAGATTTACGTTCCCCTATGACCCTGTCTCTCCCCTCCTCTCTGGCCATGTCATAAATCACATTCTGCAATTAACCACTTTGGCTGGCTGTGCAACCTAAC
This sequence comes from Pituophis catenifer annectens, assembly GCF_029215685.1. NCBI lineage: Eukaryota > Metazoa > Chordata > Lepidosauria > Squamata > Colubridae > Pituophis > Pituophis catenifer. Next base: position 46,612,788 of record NW_027256885.1, read on the forward strand.
ACCCTCCTTCTGATTGCGGTCAGAAAGAATGTACGGAATTCACTTCAGTTCTCCCTCCCTCCTGCTCATGGCAACTTGAAAGCTTTGCAAGTTGACAGCGTCTTTTACCTATGGCCACAGTGTCCGAATCCTATCAGCCCATTCTTCTGAACATATTCTATCCACCTTTTCCATTCCCATTCATAAGTCTCTTGTGAACAATCCTTTAAATATGCTGAAATCTTCGCCATCTCTGCAAAACTAGCCATCTTCAAAGTCCATTCCTCGATAGTAGGCAAAGCTTCATTCTTCCAATATTTACCTATCAACAATCTTGCTGCTGTTATCATATGCAATATTAGTTTTATTTCACCCGTGTAAAACCCTTAACTATACCCAATAAAAACAGTTGTGGAGAGAATTGAATTTTTTTCTTCAAAACATTCTGCATGACCCACCATATTTTTATCCAAAAAGCCTTAACTTTCCTACAGGTCCACCAAACATGATAATACGTAGCATCCAAACATTCGCATCTCCAACATTTTGGCTGAACATTAGGGTACATACATGACAACTTTTTAGGATCTAAATGCCATCTATAAAACATTTTATAAAAATTTTCCCTCAGGTTCTGCGACTGTGTAAATTTAACATTCTGAACCCAAATTTTTTCCCATGTTTCCAACATCACTGGTTCTTCAAAATTTTGTGCCCACTTAATCATACAATCTTTAACTAATTCAGTTTCTGAATCCCTTTCTAGCAAAACATTATAAAGCCTTTTAATATGCATTGGACCTTTCTCTCTTATATGTCTAACCAATTCTTCCTCATGCAACATAATACCAGTTTTTTGGTCCTCTTTCCATCTCAATTGTAGTTGATTATATTGTAGCCAAGTTAAATTAATTCCTTCATCCAACAGTATCTGTAGTGTCTTCAACTGCCATCTGCCCGCATCTGTGAAAAGAACCTCTTTATATAAAAACCCCCCGAGTGACATTATATTTGTATTCCACAAAGTATGACCAAGATCCAGCCATAACGGTATTTTGTAATCCCATTTGAGTCGGTGCTTCTTCCAAACTCTCATCAAAGAGTCTCTAAGTATATGACTTTTAAATACTTTATCTACTTTGTCGTCATAAAATAAATAAGCATGCCATCCAAATTCAAGATCAAAACTTTCTGCATTCAGTATTCCAGTCTTTTTACTTCCAAACCAATCACTTGTTAAAGTTAAAGCTGCTGCATCATAATATAACTGTAGGTTTGGGAGTTTAAGGCCTCCTCTTTCTGGAACATCTTGCATAATTTTCAATTTCACTCTCGGCTTCTTCTCGTTCCAGACAAACTTATTCACACCCGACTGCCAAACTTTCAGTTGTTTATCACTTTTAAGCACCGGAATCATTTGAAACAAAAACAGAAATCTTGGCAAAATGTTCATCTTAACTGCTGCTATTCTTCCAAGTAAAGACAGTTGCAGCTTTTTCCAAGTCTCCATGTCTTTCTGGACCTCTCGCCACAACACCTCATAATTATTTTGAAACAATTTCATGTTTGATTCTGCAACCTGAACTCCAAGATATTTTACCTTAGGTACAATTTCAAAACCTGCCCTCCTTTCAAGCTCATGTTTACGATCTTGTGTCATATTTTTAACTATCATTTTAGTCTTTTTTGAATTCAGTCTAAAACCTGAAACTCTACCATAGTCTTGTATAATGTCGTTCATCAGGATTGTTGATTCCATTGGTTGTGATAGGGTAACAACCAGATCATCTGCAAATGCCTTTATTCTATAATCCTCTTGCCTTATCATTATGCCTTTCAAAATTTTAGAGTCCCGTATTGTATTTAGCAAGACTTCCAATGTTAAAATAAATAAAAGTGGGGACAACGGACATCCCTGTCTTGTTCCTTTTTCAATTTTAAACTCTGTCGTCAAACTTCCATTAATAATAATCTGTGCTTTTTGCTCTTGATAAATTGCTGAGATCGCCTGTATAAATTGGTCCCCAAAGCCCATCTTTTTTAAAGTCTTTAGTAGAAAATTCCAATCCACTCTATCAAAGGCCTTCTCTGCATCCAAAAAAACCAGCACTGCAGGAATCTGTTTATTCTTATCAAGATATTCCAATAAGTCTATTACTTGCCTTACATTGTCCTTCATATATCTGCCCTCAATAAATCCCGCTTGGTCCTCATGAATCACCTTTTGGATTACTGGCATCAACCTGTTGGCTAATACCTTCGCATAAATTTTATAGTCTGTGTTCAAAAGAGATATTGGTCTATAATTCTCTGGTTTTTTAGGACCAACTTGTTCTTTTGGTATCAAAGATATATAAGCAGTTGTCCAAGATGGGGGTATTTTACCCCCTTGTTGAATATTGCAAAATAAATCTCTAAGTTGTCCCACCATTTCAGCTTGTAAAGTTTTGTAATACACTGCAGTCAAACCATCCGTGCCAGGAGCTTTGACTGTTTTTAGCTGTTTAATTGCTGCTGTTATCTCCTCCTCTGTTATAGGATAATTCATTCTTTCCTTTTGTTGATCAGTAATTTTTGTAACTCTCTTATCATTTAAATATTTTTCTATAAGTCCATTCTGCACCTCTTCTTTGGCATATAGTTTAGTATAATAGTCCACAAAAGCTTCTTTAATTAATTTTTGTTGAAAGATTTCTTTCCCTCCAATATCAATACTATCAATAATCCGTGCACTTTGTTTTTTCCTCAATGTGTAAGCCAACCATCTGCCCGGTTTATTAGCGTTGCAAAATGTGTTATGCTTCGCGTATTGTAGGCTTGTTGCAACTTGTTCCGCCATAAGCATTTGAAATTGGTCTTTCAAAAGTTTTATAGCACTTCGTATTCTTTCATCTGTTGGGTTTTTAATAAGTAACTGTTCTGGAACAGCTATTTACATAGGCCTCTATGTCACTTCGCATATGTGGCCACCAGAACTGTTGCCGTGTTAAATGAAGTGTCTTGAGAAACCCAAAGTGACCGGCAGCCTTGCTGTTGTGGCACCGGCACAACAGCATACGTGTGTGGCATACGTCTTTCGGCACGTACAACTTGTCGCCCTTCCAGGCTAACCCATCCCTATGCGTGAGTGACTGTTTGTTGTGCTGTAGCCAGTCATCATGGACTAAACCCCACCGTAATAGCTCCTCCCAGTCCGTTCGTCTATCCATAGTTTTTGCCGCCACTTTCCTGTCTGCCTCTCCCTCCAGTATCATAGCCTGCACTATCTCGTCTTGTTTACTAAGGAATTGCGGCATTCGGGACAGGGCGTCTGCTAGGAAGTTTTCCCCCCTGGCACATACTTTAGTACAAACTTGAACCGCTGGAAGTACTGGGCCCAGCGTACCTGTTTAGGTGACAGCTTCCTGGGAGTTTGCAAAGCTATGAGGTTTCGATGGTCAGTCCAGACCTTGAATGGCACCTTTGCTCCTTCTAATAAGTGGCACCAGCTAAGGAGCACCCAGCGTACAGCAAAGGCCTCCTTCTCACAGATAGCCCACCCTTGTTCCGTGGGAGTGTATTTTTTAGAGGTTTAAGCACATGGATGTAGTTGGCCTTGGGTATTAGTCTGCAGTAATACAGCCCCTACCGCCACATCACTCGCATCCGCTTGTACCACGAACGGTTTCATTTGATCAGGATGCTGAAGTACAGGGGCTTTGGCAAAGCGATGTTTGAGAGTCTCAAAGGCCCTTTGGCATTCTGCCATCCAGTCTAGGCGCTGTCTGGGCCGTGGGTTCCCAGCTACTTTAGTCTGTAAAAGTTTCGTAAGGGGCAATGCGATGTGTGCGAAGGTCGGGATAAACTGCCTGTAAAAATTGGCAAAGCCAAGGAAACTCTGCAATTGCCTCCTAGTCCCTGGAGCTTGCCATTCCAAGACAGTAGTCACCTTTTTGGGATCCATTTGTAACCCGTCTTTGGAGATCCTGTAACCAAGGTAGTCCAATTCTGTGCGGTGGAACTCATACTTGGACACTTTAACAAATAACCTAGCCTTTAGTAGTCTCTCTAGTACCTGGCGCACTAAGTGTATGTGCTCCTCCATGGTCTTGGTATAAATCAAAATGTTGTCAAGGTACACCAAGACACCTCGATACAGGAAGTCATGGAGGACCTCATTGATTAGCTACATAAAAACAGCTGGGGCACCCTGTAGTCTGAATGGCATAACCCGAAATTTATAACTGCCCAACGGGCAGTTGAAGGTGGTTTTCCATTCATACCCCTGTCTTACACGGACCCGGTAGTATGCTTCCCATAGATCAAGCTTAGTGAAATAGGTGCCTGTGGCCAAGGCAGCCAAAAGATCTTTCATTAATGGGAGGGGATATAAGGGCTCCACGCTGACAGCGTTCAATCCCTGGTAATTGACACATAAACGAAGGCCGCCGTCCTTTTTCTCCCGGAAGAGCACCGGGGCGGCCATATGCGAACGACTAGGTTGTATGAACCCTCGGGCCAGGTTTTTATCAATATACTTGCATAATTCCTCCACCTCCCTTGGGGTCATTGCGTACATACACGGCTTTGGCAATTTGACACCGGGGATGATGTTGATAGCACAATCCGTCACCCGGTGTGGCGGTAGGGTATCACACTCCTGCTCGTCAAATACCGCTGCCAGGTCAGCGTATACCTCAGGCACCCCAGGAGGGGAGAGGTCCTCAAGTCCCAAGGATACCCCCCCTTCGCTTGTGGTGGCTCCGTTGCATTTGCTTCAGGTCCAAGCTCAAGGCGGAGTTTTCGGAAACCCCCCTCCCACCAAATGGTGGGTTTCCATTTATCTAGCCAGGCCAGGCCCAAGATTATGGGTTCAATCATTGTGTCCACCACCATGAATCGCAAGTACTCCCAGTGGGCCCCTATCTCCAGTTTGACTGGTTCTGTCATATGAGTGGTTGGAGATCCCCACAAGGTAGACCCATCCATTTGTTCGAACGCTATGGGCTCCTTCAATCGAATCAGCTGAAGACCCAGGCGCGTGGCTAGTGCTCGTCTCATCAAGCAACGTGTACGCCCGGAGTCAATAAGTGCCTCCTGTTGTACCTCAACTGAACCGTGGTGAGTTTTCAGGGTCATGGGGATGAGGAAGGGGCGTATAGGAGCACTTACCATTGGATCACTGTTATCATTGTCCTCGTCACTATCCTCCACCACCACAGGAACAACACCAGGATGTGTAGCAGGGCCTAGCTCTTTCTTTGGTGTTTCGTTATCGGCTTGCACGAGCTGTGATACTGCTCTGGACCTCTCGGGGGTTCTTCGTGCCCAGCTCTTCCCACTCAACATCGAAGTTGTAGCGACCAGTGGTTGGGCTGGCGGTAGTGGGCAATCCAGGGCTCAGTGGCCCACCTGATTGCACCAGAAACACTGTAGCGGCTGGCGGGTGGAGTCCGTGGGTCTGGAATCAGGCTCCCCTCTACCCGTATCCTTGAGGGGAGGAGGTCTTTCCGGCATCTGCCGGGGCTGGGATGTCCCCACGAGCCCCTTGACCCGAAATTCCCTCAATCCCACATCCAAATCTATCGCTGCCTTACACCATTCAGACAGGCATGGTGGCAGGCCTCGGTACACGCATGTCTGCCTCAACTCGCGGTCCAAGCCAAGGTGGAACTGATGGACTAGCATGCATTCGGGCCAAACTCACACTCTCCCTGCCAACTTCCTGAAGTCCCGAACATACTCCTTTGCAGGATGGCCCCATTGTTTTAGGGCTACCAATTCCCCCTCGGCTATCTGAGTCTGGGTGTCATCCTCGAACCTGGCCCGGAGTCCCTCCAGGAACAATCCTACGTCGGTTAATTCCCAGGCATGGTCCCTATGGAGGTCTGCCACCCAGTCTGCCGCTTCCCCTGTTAGTGTCGTCGTAATGGCCACCACCATAGACCATTGGGATGGGTATAAGCGACCATACAGATCAATGTAGCTCAGAACCTGGCTCAGGAAGAGAGCCACCCGGTCTGGATTGCCATTGAACGTGGCCTGCAAAGGCAGGGGCCCCCACACCAGTTGAGGGCCCCATACTGAGGCTCCAGGTGGTCAATATCTGGGGAACACAAGGGCCATAGTTTGTGGCAGCCCACGGGGCCCCTGGGAACTGAATGGGTGGCCCGTACCACCCGGGGGCCTGTCCCTCATACCCTGGACCGGAGCATGACTGAGGGACCCAGAACCCATCCCTAAGCCTTCCCCCAAGGACGAACTAGGGGGTGGATTTAGGGTGGAGTGTAGGTCTGTTTTCCGAGGTTTACCTCTAACCGCAGTTTGGGGCTGGCCAGATGAAACCGGGTCTCTGTCCCCGGTGACCCGTGCCAGGACGTGCCGGGGTCTATTCCTGCCATCCACGGTTGCCAGGACTGCACGTCTCTGAAGCTGGCTTCACCAAACCACTCACAGAGAATGTCCATGGTATTTTGGCCCGGGCCCATTGAGTAGCTCCACTCACCCCCATCGTCATCCTCCACCCAATGCCTCTCCCTCCACATATGGAAACGTTCACGGTCACTATAAGGAGGAGAAGATGGGTCCTTCGCTCCCCCTCCAGGGCCAGCAAACGCAGGGCTGTGCCACCATTCTCCAGATGCTGACTGGGCTACCTCGCTCCTCGACTCTGTAGCATCAGCCATGTCTCCACCCTGGCTCCGAACACGTTCCTTCAGTCGTACTACCAGCTGGGGGTCAGCTGGAATCTCCACTGGCTTCACCTCCTGTATACCGTCTTCCACAGTGGGCACAACGAGAGCGGAGACCACGGCCTCTGCCATCTCGGCAGAAAAGTCCACCAACGGCAACACAAGAGGTCTGGAATGGAGTGCCGAATTCCTCTCAGGGTTCCCAGGCAAAACGCAGCAAGACACAGAAACCACCAATTTCAGGCTCTTTGGATAATGCTGGTTTAATGCGCGCTGGCTCCAGTTACACGCTGCAATCAAAATGATATGAATTCGGTGCTACAACCAGCTGGTTTGTGACGCTTAAATAGCCCTCCCCTTATCCGTCATGCCCATCGCTCCTGTCACGCTGTTCCAGTGTTTATTAGTCTCTTGGCGGAACGAGGGTGGAGTGATGGCAGGTCTTCCTGTCATTGCCAGCGGTCCTTGGGCTTCTGGTAATCCTTGTGCAAAGTCCCTAGCCCCGGCGTACTCGTCTCCCTACACCCCGCACACGGCCGCCTAACACCCGGTGCCACCAATCCCCTCATGTGAATCATGGTCTGTTCCCTTCTTCCTTTCCATCATTTCCGTGTTAGCGTTGTTGAGCACGAGGCTGGGCTCGACGGCAGAAGCAGAAGCAGAAGCAGAAGCAGAAGCAGAAGCAGAAGCAGAAGCAGAAGCAGAAGCAGAAGCAGAAGCAGAAGCAGAAGCAGAAGCAGAAGCAGAAGCAGAAGCAGAAGCAGAAGCAGAAGCAGAAGCAGAAGCAGAAGCAGAAGCAGAAGCAGAAGCAGCAGAACCAGGAGGAAGACAAGGAGCAGGAGCAGAAGTAGCAGCAGAAGAAACAGAATAAGCTACAGAAGCAGTAGAAGCAGAAGCAACAGAAGCAGCAGAAGCAGAAGCAGCAGAGAAAAACCAGAAGCAGCAGAAGTAAAACTAACAGGAGGAACAGGAGTAGAAGTAGCATAAGCAGCAGAGAAGAAATAGAAGAAGAAGCAGCAGCAGAAGAAGAAGAAGCAGAAGCAGAAGCAGCAGGGGCAGTAGCAGCACATGAAGTACCAGCAGCAGCAGAAGATGAAGCAGAAAAAAAGGAAGCAGAAACAGCAGAATCACCAGAAACATAAGCAACAGAGAAAAAGAAGAAGAAGAAGCTGCAGAAGCAACAGCAGAAGCAGCAGCAGAAGAAGCAGAAGTAGCAGAAGCAGCATCAAAAGAAGCAGGAGAAGCAGCAGATGCAGCAGCAGAAGAAGCAGAAGTAGAAGCAGAAGAAGCAGCAGCAGTAGCAGAAGTAGCAGCAGCAGCAACAGCAGAAGCAGAAACAGAAGCAGCAGAACCAGGAGGAAGACAAGGAGCAAGAGCAGAAGCAGAAGGAGAAGCAGAAGCAGAAGGAGAAGCAGAACTTGATGTAGAAAAAGCAGAAGCAGAAGCAGCAGAACCAGGAGGAAGACAAGGAGCAGGAGCAGAAGTAGCAGAAGAAGAAGCAGAAGCAGAAGCAGAACAGGAGGTAGAAGCTGCAGAAGCAGCAGGAGAAGAAGCTGCAGAAATTGAAGTAGCAGAAGTAGCAGAAGTAGCAGAAGCAGCAGCAGCAGCAGCAGCAGCAGCGAAGAAGCAGCAGAAGATGAAGCAACGGCAGAAGAAGAAGCAAAGCAGCAAAAACAGAATAAGCAGCAGAAGCAGCAGGAGAAAAAGCAGCAGAATCACAAGAGGCAGAATCACCAGAAACAGAAGAAGAAGAAGAAGAAGAAGAAGAAGAAGAAGAAGAAGAAGAAGAAGAAGAAGAAGAAGAAGAAGAAGAAGAAGAAGAAGAAGAAGAAGAAGAAGAAGAAGAAGAAGAAGAAGAAGCAGCAGAATCACCAGAATCAGAAGCAACAGAGAAAAAGCAGAAGCAGCAGCAGTAGCAGCAGCAGCAGAAGCAGCAGAATCACCAGAAGCATAAGCAGGAGAGGAAAAGCAGAAGAAGAAGCAGCAGAAGCAGAAGAAGAAGCAGAAGAAAAAGAAGCAGAAGAAGCAGCAGCAGAAGCAACAGCAGAAGCAGCAGCAGCAGAAGAAGAAGCTGAAGTAGCAGAAATAGCAGAAGCAGCAGCAGCAGAAGGAGCAGAAGCAGCAGAAGCAGCAGAAGAAGCAGCAGAAGCAGAAGAATAAGCAGAAGAAAAAGAAGCAGAAGAAGCAGCAGCAGAAGCAACAGCAGAAGCAAGAGCAGAAGAAGAAGCTGAAGTAGAAGATGTTATGAATAAATGTGTAACTCTGTATATGGCAGTGCATGGGATAACCCCACCTTCCTCAGCTAGCCCTTCCCCTGACCCATCCTTACCTTGACTCCGCCTTCGTGGTATATAAGTCCGTGCACAGGGACTGACCAGCCCAGTTCCAGATGTGCACCTGAAAGGAAAAGACATGGTGTAAATAAATGCCTTTGAATTAAAGACAAATTGTATTTGTGGTTATTGGGCAAGGTCCTTGGAAAACAACTCACAAGATGGTAGCAGAGGTTGGTTATGCCCAATAACCCAGGAATAATTTCTGAAATACAACTTACCCTGAAATGGAAGGAAGAATGAACACAAGGTCCATCACCAGACTAATGGCAGAGCTGCAGGAATCCGAAGGCGCCACAGCCAGAATTGCAACTGCCATGGAAGTGGGAGACCTGGACCAGACAGACAGGAGCGTGAGGCCACGAGAAAATGCAGCCAGGTACGCAAGGGATGAATCGCCCGAGAGGGATGAGCTAAAAGAAACCATACAAAGAATGATGGAGGCCTCCATCAGCAAAAGGGAACTCCTCGCGAAACTCCGGGACCTGCTAGATGATCACAGGGCAGCGATGAACTCCCAAGAACAAGACTACAAGACTGCCATCCCGGTAAGAGAAAGATACCCCCTGGCAGAAACCCAGAACTTGAACGGCTCCAGTTTCGCGCCATGCTCCCAGTGGCCATCTTGGAATGGCCACCAACCAATAGGGAGCTGAGATTCAAATTTAATGGCGCAAAACGAAAGAGACCCCAAAACAAATGGCGGAACAACCAAAGACAACCCAGAAAGAAGATAATAAAACAACAGGAGCTCGCCTGCCGAGCTCGAAGCCAGAAAAACGCATGGGACTCCAGCAGCGGCAACCGGCCCTGCATGCGACCCCCTCGCGCCAAACGCAAGCCGAGGGGACTACGGGGGGGCCATCGATGTTGATGCATTGCCCCTGCTCCCCCACCCGAGGAACACACACCGCGAGGGCGATCGCCAAGCACCGATCGCACACGAGACATGCAGATGGCAGGACTCGAACTCGCCACCCACCGCACCAACAACACGAGACCCGAGGGAAGGGGGGCACGCTGGCTACTCACCCTCCATGCGACCTCCGCCAGACTTCTTTGCACATCCAGGGACCAGCGACCAGGGATCAGGACCACTCGCCGCCGCCGCCGCCACCGCCGCCGCCACGCCGCCGAACCCCAGAAGTCCTCGACTTACGACCTCCTCGCCTCCTCGCCTCTCCCCAGCTTCCACCAGGGATCCAGCCGCCCATCGATGGATGCCTGCCTCCAGGGACGAAGCCGGATACCCCAGGGGTGAGTCCGGACCCCCAACCGTAGGCCTAGGCCGAGGCCTAAGAGCAGCAACAGCGAGCTACTCACCCACCGACTACAGACGCGACATAGGCTTTGCGCATGCCCAATCGGCTCCTGTAAGAAGAGAAGAGGAGAACATAAATACAAGTCCATACAGAGTTGTAAACAGCATCCCCAAGCCATATTGTGAGTTCCCTCACCTGAGATACCATGGACAGCAACAGACTGTGAGTAATTTGCCACACAGCTCAGTAAATTTACCAACTGACTTTCCCACTCTTAAATTAGATGGATCTAACCTTATGCAGTGGAATCATCAACTCCAGATTTTATTTTTAAGGGAGAACATGTTATTTTTAATTGATGACCCCCCCTCCCGAAACCTTGGACTTTAGAAATAGACTGCTTGCACCACAGGGCTTATTATATAGTCATAGCAAGTATTTCACCAAGCATATATCCCAGTCTTAGCCATTACCTAACTGTATCTGAAATACAGCAGAAAATATTTAACTTGTTCTACAGTAAAAGCGCTGCCACCACAGCCAAGATTTCCAGGGAATTCCACTCAGCTAGACACAAGGCAGGAACTCCCATGGGTGAACACATACTAAACCTGAATGCCACAAGGGCTGAGTTGATACAAAGTGGGGAGGATATATTGGAGGAAAGTATGAAAAGCATTGTCATTAACTCCCTGGACTCTAGCTGGGATAACTTCATAATGCAGCTAGATAGCATAAGCCTAGGCCATCTCACACTTGAGTCACTGACAAACAGAATAATAGCAGAAGACAGTTTAAGGAGGGACCGCTCCATCAGCCGCAGGGACAGCAAACCAACAAAGAGGGTTGAGTTCCAGACCAGGAACCAAGACTACCCAGAATGTTTCACCTGTGGTTCCAGGAACCACTATAAGAGGGATTGTCCCAAAAATTCGAGGGGAAGGGATTGTCACTGCGTTCTTTTTATTTACCAGCTGAGCTCATTATTTCTGGACTGTCAGACTTTCCGTAGCTTGCCAACTTTTGTTATCAGTAACTGATACTACGCATGTCCGCATTCTTTCACTTGCTTCACATTCCTTCCTTTGTTCTCTTGCCAGAAAGGTCTGGCTGCTGAGAAAGCAGCTGGCACGAACTATATTCAAAATGTAATGTTACGAGTAAATGCCTAACTGTGTATACACCATTGCATAGACTGACCCACTGACCCCTCCTCCCTCACCTAGCCCTTCCCACGACCCCTCCTTACCTTGACTCCACCTCCTCCATATATAAGGCTGTGCACAGAAGTCCAGTTCCAGTTCCAAATGAGTACCTGAAAAGAAAGAAATGGAGTAAATAAATACATTGAACTCAAAGCCTATCGTGTCTGTGATTATTGGGCAAGATCCTTGGAAAACTTACTTCTCAATATGGTAGCAGAGGACAGTTATGCCCAATAAACAGAACTAAAATCGGAAATGGAAGGAAGGATGAACACAAGGTCCACCACCAGGCTGATGGCAGAGCTGGGGGAACCTGAAGGTGCCACCGCCAGAATCCCAACTGCCTTGGAGATGGAGGAACTGGACCAAACAAACAGAAGTGTGAGGCCAAAAGAAAGTGCAGCCAGGCACGCCAGAGACAGATCACCCGAGAGAGATGAACTAAAGGACACCATACAGAAAATGATAGACGCCTCCATAAGCAAGGATGAACTCATCGCGAAGCTCCGGGACCTTCTAGATGACCAGGGAGCAGCGATGAGCCCCCAGGAGCAAGACCACGAGGCTGCCAGACCAGTAAGACAGAGATACCCCCTGGCAGAGACCCAAGACCCAAGCGGTTCCAGTTTCGCGCCATGCTCCCGGCGGCCATCTTGGGATGGCCACTGACCAATAGGGAGCCAGGATTCAAATCCAATGGCGCGAAATGAAAGAAACCCCAGAACAAATGGGGGAACAGCCAAAGGCACCCCAGAAGGGACACACCAAGGCATCTGGAGCTCGCCTCCCGAGCTCGAAGCCAGAAAGACACCCGGGGCCCCAGCAGCCGCGATAGGCCCTGCACGCAACCCCATGCCAGCCACGCAACTCAGAGACACCACTGCGAACCGAGGGGACTACGGGGGGGCCATCGATGATAGCACACACCCCCAGATACTCCACCCGATGACCAACCCCCACGAAGACAACCGCAGGGCACCAACTACGCTTGAATCATGCAGATGGCAGGACTCGAACCCAGCACCCGCAGCACCAAGCATAAGAGACCCGAGGGGAAGAGGTCACACCAGCTACTCAACCCCCATGCGGCCTCCGCCCGGCCTACTCACGTGCCCAGGGACCAGCAATCAAGGATCGGGACCCACCGCAGCCGCCACGCCGCAGAACCCCAGAAGTCCTCGACTTACGACCACCTCGCCTCCTCGCTTCTCTCCAGCCTCCTGCATGGATCCGGATGCCCAGCGATGGATGCCTGCCTCCAGAGATGAAGCCGGACACCCCAGGAGTGAGATGGGACCCCCAACTATCAAAGAGCCTTGATAATACAGTGGTTTAGTGCACCCTGTCATTAACACAGCTGCCTGCAATTTCTGCTGGTTCGAATCTCTCCAAGGCTCAAGGTTGATTCAGCCTTCCATCCTTTCTAAGGTAGGTGAAATGAGGACCCAGTTTGTGGGGGCAATAAGCTGACTTTGTATAAAATATACAAAAGAATGAAGGCTATTGCTTAACGCATTGTAAGCCGCCCTGAGTCTCCAGAGAAGGGCGGCATATAAATCAAATTAAAAAAAAAAAAAAACTGGAGGCCTAGGCCGAGGCCTAAGAGCAGCAACAGCCAGCTACTCTCCCATCGGCTACAGACGCGAAATGGGCTTCGCACATGCTCAGTCGGCTCCTGCAAGAAGAGAAGGAGAGAACATAAATCCAAGTCTGTACAGAGCTGCAAACTGCATACCCAAGCCATATTGTGAGTTCCCTCACCTGAGACACCATGGGCAGCAACAGACTGTGAGTAATTCTGTGGAAATTGGGATCGTAGAAACACCCAGGAGGATAGAAGAGTCCAAAGGCAGATGCATGAATAAATGTGATAAATGTATTTATTCATATAACAAAACATATTAACTATATACAAAGGCTGTCTTAATATCCATTAGGATAGGGGGCACACAGCGTGTGTGACTACTCTTATCAAAGATCATGTCTCATGGAGAACAAACGTAAAAGAGAGCATGGTGGAAAGGTTAGAGGGGGTTTTATACTCAGTGTAAGCCCCTCCTCTCCACATAGGGGTGGGGGCACTTTCTGCCTCCACTAGTGTCTGTATGATACATGTGCCAATGGCTTGCAAATACTTGACAGTTCCCCTCCTTGCGAGCCAATGGCATGCAAACATACAAATGCAATGCACAACAGATTTTACCCTGTGAGACATAACTTTTTACACAGATCTTTGTGCCTATCTGCTGGTAGAGGTTTTGTGAAAATATCAGCTGTTTGATATTTGGTCTGACAATGTGATAAAGATATAAACCCCATCTCTACTAGTTGCCTAACATTTTGATAGCGGATATCAATATGTCTGGACCTTTTTCCCACCGCATAGGCTTTGGCAATGCCTATGGCCCCGGTGTTGTCTTCTATAATTTGGATGGGCAAAGTCGGTGGTGTCCAGATGCTAGAAATTAAGGCATCAAACCATATCAGATCGTTCCCTGCCTCTGATAAGCATGCATATTCGGCCTCAGCGGTGGAGCACGAAACAAATTTCTGTTGCCCCACATGCCAGTGGATGGGTGCCTCATTTAATAGTACCAAGAAGCCCGAAGTACTCCTACGTGTCTTGGTATCTCCGGCCCAGTCCGCATCCGCGAAGCATTTTAATTGGGCCTTGTCTCTATTCTCAGGTTCCAAGCGAAGCACGTAATCTGCTGTGGTCTTGAGATACCTTAATAGCTTTTTAATGGCCAACCAGTGGAACTGGGTAGGATGTTCCACTTGTCTAGATAGCAGGTTTACGGCCAGGGCAATATCTGGACGGCTCCAGTTACTTATATATAGTAATGAGCCGATCACTGACCTAAATAGAGTATTATTTTGGAACTCTGGGCTATCCTTGTGTGCCAATCCATAATAGTCGGTCTGCATTGGGATAGCCGTTGGCTTGCTATCTTCCATTTTACATTTCACCAAGAGTTCCTCTATCTTTTCCTTTTGGGAGAGAGCAAAACCTTTTGGTGTAGTGATGATTTGTACGCCTAGGTACTTGTCCACATATCCTAAAGACTTTAGAGTGAACTTTTTTTGTAGGGTCCTGGCAAATATAATACATCCCCCCTTGTCAGGCCCTATATATAAAAGGTCATCAACATACACTAGGACTTTCTCCAGCCCCCCTTTGGTATCCCTTGTGAAGGTACATTTATCAGCTGGAGATGGATGGAAACCCAGTGATTTGAGAGTTTTAGTCAGGCATTTGTACCACAGTCTGCCTGATTGTTTGAGGCCGTACAAACTTTTCTTCAGAAGCCAGGTGTGGCCTTCCTGCCGTTGAAATCCGGGGGCACCTCTGACGTAAATTTCTTGTTTTAGATGTGCCTGTAAATAAGCAGTTTGCACATCAAATTGAAAAATGTGTTCCCCATGTGCTGCTGCGGTGACCTAAGCAGCCCTCACACTTTCCGCTCTCACGGTGGGGGAGTATGTTTCATCAAAGTCCTGCAAGTAGCGCTGTGCGTAGCCTTGTGCTACCAGCCGGGCCTTATAGAGGAGTTTGTTGTTGGGCATTGGCTTGACCTTGTAGACCCAACGGGTGCCAATTGCTTTCCTCTTTTTGGGGACTTCCATGGGGATGAAGACTTTCAATTTTTTTTTTTTATTGAAAAAGTTTTTCAAATACAAATTTTTCCCCCTTTTTTCCCCCCCTCCTCCCTAACCCCCCTCATCCCCCCTTCCCCTTTGACTTCTTCATAATAAAACCCAAATTCATAACAGATTATATCATGCTTTACTATCCACTTACTCCATCTCCATATACTGACCCTTTCTTTCTAATAAAATTATCATACCCCCTTTATACTATACTATAATATGCATTTCAAAGTGAGATTCTATTATAACAATGTCTAATAACTCCTGATTTAACATAATAATATTATTATATCTCCCAATTTAACAATTTCTGCTCGTGATCTGCCCTTTTACTACCCCCCATACGATATAACATTTCAAAGCATACTTCCACTCTAAGGCTATTCAATAAATCCTAATTTAACACTTGTTCAGTTCAACTACCCATTTCCTTCCCCCCCTTCATTACATATATTCACATCTAAACATAATATCCCTTTTCTTTAAACTAAACAATCCATAACCTAACCTATCTCCACCCACTTTCCTACAAAATTACCATAATTATTCTTAATATCTTTATTCTTCTGCCCACTCCCCTAGAAAAATATTCCCTTATGTAAATAAAATCCTAAAAGAAAAAAAACTTTAAGCTTGTAATCCATATAGCATCTTCTGTAATATCTTTCAACTGGATGATAAACTCCATCGCCCATGTTAGGGTAACATCGCATCCTTATTCCAGCAGTATTTTCAGTATCTTCAATTACCATCTGCCCCCATCAGTAACAAGTATCTTCATATTGGAAGAAAGAAAAAAAAAAAAACCCCGACAACCACCCGAGTGACTTTATAATTATATTCCATATAATGTTTATGGAGGTGTCTTTTATCCAGATTATTAGTTCCAACCATCATAATAGGGTAACAACCAGATCTTCTGCGTGTCCCAATCCAGTAGATCTCTTGCCATATAACTCAGCATACACGTAATATATTTATCCAGAAATCCAAAAACAAACAAACAAGGTATTTCCAACCATTCGATTTAAGGCCTTTTTCACATCCCAAAATAATTCAGCACTGCAGAGATCTGCCCTATCCTCAGGATAAAATAAACCAATACTTTGCCAATTATCTTTTCGTATATTCAGTCCTCTCATAAGTAGCTGGCATTGCACTGTTGTTTAGTTTAAAAGTTTTTATATTTGTGAGACCTACTTTTTTTTTTTTTTTTTTAATTTGATTTATATGCCGCCCTTCTCCGGAGACTCAGGGCGGCTTACAGTGCGTTCTTCTTTTCTTGACTTTTTGTGGGTTGGATCTCCATCCTAAATTCCTTTCTGTAGGTTGTGTATCAACTATTTGGTTTTGCTGATGTATAACTTGATCCTGTTGGGTTTGCTTTTGTGGCTGAGATCTTTCTGGTTCTGTAAATTGTATATCAACTGAATGACTTCCATGCTGGTTTGTGGCTTGACAAATCATTGCATTAAGGTCCGGAACTGCCTCTCTTATATTAAATAATCCAGCTGAGACCTCTGAAAGAGAATCCAAAAGCGGCTCATCTGTGGAGACCTCTTTAACTTGTTGTTTCTTCATTGTCTCCATCTCCTTCTGCTTTTCTTGAATTTCTGTCTCTTGTTGATTTTGCTTTTTAAGTACCTTATGATAAAATTCTTCCGCTTTTTCAACAGTATTTAACTGATATCTTACTCCTTGATATCTCAGTATTATACCCACTGGGACATCCCACCTGAATAAAATATTTTGTCTTCTTAACTCAGACACCAAGAGTCCAAATTTCTTTCTATCTCTTACCATCTTAGGCGGCAATTCCTTATATATCCAAATTTTTCTCCCATTCAGTTGTAGAGTAGAATTAAAGGATTTTTGCACAATATCATTTCTTATCTCTTTATCTGTAAAATAAATCACCACATCTCTAGGCAGTTGCCTTTGCTTTGCAATCCAGGAATTCACTCTATAAGCCTTATTAATTTTACTAAATACCTCCTCAGGATGAACCTTTAAGATCCCAGCCAAAACTTGAGCAGATGTTTTTCTTAAATCATCACTGTTATTTTCCTGTAAGCCTCTGATTCTGATCGCAAATTCTGTAATCCTGTATTGCAGCATTACAACCTCTCTTTCAATTCCTTGCTTTATATCTTCTGCATTATAAGTCTCGTGACCAGCTTCCTCTTTAGACTTTAGTTCTGAGCTATTATCTCGAATATTTATTAAGTCCTTTTCAATTCTTAATATTTTATTGTCAAAATTGTCAATTTTCTCCATTTTAGACTCTAGCAATTTAATATTTGTATCCAACTTTATAACAATTTCTGAAAAACTATTAGTCACTGTTACAATCTTTTGTTGCAAATTGTCATACTTTAGTTGTATCATTTCTTTAATTTCCTGCCTTAAATTTTCAAATTTCTGGTTCACAGTCTCATAATATTTTGCCATTTCCTCCTGAATAAATTCTTTTAAATTAGAACCATTCTGCAGAGTCTGTAGGCTCAGAGCTTGTTCAAACAGTTGTGAGTGGGGGAGCACCCCCCCTTCTTGTCTATCAGATTTAATTAGTAATGCCATCCTTCCAACAAACTCTTCTTTTTTACCCCCCAAACAAGATCAAGTACAAATCTCCAAGAAGAGAGGAACTTAAAATAACTATATTTCTTTCAAATTGTAGCCAGCACTATATATTCCGCTACTTTGTATCTGTTATGGAAGGACTCTTACTTTCAGCTTTCTTCTACTTCCCAAGCCTCAGCGGCCATTTTAAAGCTTTTTTTTTTTCTCTTTCACTTTAAAATGCTTGTAAGTTCATTAAGGATACTTGCGATTTAGGGTCCCAAGTCCAAGTCTCATCTTTTTTAATAAGTCCATCTGTTAGGTTCGTTAGTTAATCCGGTTCCAGCGCCTAGCTCTGCAAAAAAAAAAGCAGAGTGCACCCGATGCCCGGAGCAGCGGCGAGGGACAATAGGGAGCTCGAACCTGCTCGTCCCCAAGAGTTAAAAAAAGACTCTGGGGACTTCGCAGATGGCTCTACCCACCCCCCGCCCGCTCAGACTCACATTTCCATCAGGAAATGGAGTTTTTTGAGCCGCCTTTCAGATGTAAAGGTGGCTCTTTTACAGGCAACGGGGCGGCGGTCACGGAGGACCGTCTGGCAGCGCCGGAAGCCAGACAGGAAGCCTCAATTTTTTGAGACTGTCCATTTCCCGCTCCATTGCCACCCTCCACCTGCGCTGTTCTTCCTCGGGAAGCTGGAGGACATCTGAGTACGTTTTAGGGGCCATGGTAACGCTGTTGACCGAGGCAACACAGCCAATGTCCAACCTTTTTGGGTGGCACCTCTTTATTGGAGCGTTTTGACCGTCTGGGAAATTGCCACTCACCATCATCATTGTCATCCGGAGCATCGGTGTCAGAATTGGAGCTGCCGGAGGTATCTTTCCAATCAAAATGGGGCGGGCCTCTGTCCCAGGCGCTGCGAAGATATGGTTGTTTAGGTGAGGCAGGAGGTGTGAAGTCACCCAGGGATTCCTTGTCTGAATCGTCAGAGTCAGGTAGGGATTCATCACCATCTGGATCTTCGCTGGTCAGTTGCTTGGAGTTTGTTGGTTCATCCTCTTCAGGTGGTGCTGCTTGTTCAGTGTCGCTTCTAATAGGGGAATAACCGGGTTCATTGGAATGAATTTTTGACCAATTTGACCCCTCCTCAAAGGAAGCTGATCTAGAGACAATGACAAGGTTATTTTTGTCTACAAACCTAGAGGCCTTGCTGCCGGTTGCATAACCTATAAATCTGAGCCTCCTTGATGCCTTGCCCCCCTTTCTTCTGAGGTGCTTGGGAATATGGACCCAGGCATAGGAACCAAAAATTCTCAGGTGTGAGAGGCTAGGTTTCCTTCCATGGACCAGGAAGTATGGGGTTTGGTTAATGGCACTACTCCACGTCCTGTTGACTAGATAATTAGCCATTTTGACCGCTTCTGCCCAAAAAACTTGGCTCATGTCAGCATCTGCAAGTAGGCAGTTCATGACATTCTGCAGCACGCCATTTCTCCTTTCTACAATGCCATTCTCGGACGGAGTTCGAGGGGATGATTTAAAATGGAGGATACCTCTCTCCTTCATCCACTTTTCGAAAGTCTTGGATGTAAACTCAGTCCCCCTATCACTCTGCACCTGAGCGATGCACACCTTGTGTTGCGTTTGGATCTGGTTGTAAAGATATTTGAAGTTGGTAAAGACTTCAGTTTTGTCCTTTAAAATAAATACATGGCCATAACGAGAGTAATCATCTACTACTGTTAAAAAATAACGCCCCCTACCAAGAGAGGGTCTAAAAGGACCAACCAAATCCATGTGTACCAGCTGATAAGGGTACCTTGCACGACGGGAAGAGACCTTAGGTATAGCAGCAGTTTTAGATTTTGCTGCCTTACAGCTGGCACATTCCAAATAGGTATTACAATTCTTTATCTTAAGCCCATCAGAAAAATCTTGCATTTTCTTAATAACCGGGAAGCTGGCATGGCCGAGCCTGCGGTGTAATATATGAGCACAATCCAAATGTAAAGGTTTACCCATGCATACTTTGTCAACCTTATGTATCTTACCATTACAAGCCTTGGTCTGTTCAGTAATGAGAGTAGGCACTGGATTAATGGTCACCTTAGAGTTCCTCAGGGTTGGCTGAGGAGTTGTGACCTTAATGGGCTCAGCCTTAATGGCTTTGGATGTCCTAGGAGCTGGTTTAAAAGCTTCATTGGTTTTAGGTCCAGGGTCCTTGAGTTTGGACAACCTGGGGGCTGGCACAGAACCGTTCTGCTCTGTCTGGGCGTTAGCTCCCTGAGCCCTCTTGTTAGGTTTCTTGTGCCTTTTGACCTTTGCTTTTGGGGAAAAATAAGGCAAATTGTTGATTTTTACAATATCGCCAACAACACCCCCACTTTCGAAAACATAACCTCCACCCTTCTCAAAAACCAGTTTTACATTTTTATCCTCAGTCAATTTTAAGATGCTTAAAAGGTTGTTCTTGATTGAGGGAACATACAGTGCCCCTGTGACATCTCCTATACCAGGCACATTGATCACGCCTTCCCCAGTTACCTCTGCCTTGTCCCCAGTGGCAACTTTTACTGAGGACTTGAGTGGGTGTAAAACCTTAAATCGTTGCTTCGTGTTGGCTATATGCGTTGATGCACCTGAATCAAGAAGCCACAGCCCCTCAGCATCCTTTACCTGGGAGGTGTGATTGTCACTAGTGACACTACAGAATTGGTATCCTTTATGACCACCTCCCCCTCTTCCACGGCCTCTTTTATTTTTATTGTGCTTAAGTCCAGCCGTGTTGGCCCTAGAGCGAGGGCACTCCCTTTTAAAGTGACCTTGTATGCCACAGTCAAAGCAGGTGGGAAGGGTATTAATCCTTTCACTTGTGTCCTGGCGCCTCCTCTGAGGCCTAGGCCTGTGATATGCCTCCTTCATTTCTTGTTGTTCCTCATCTCTGCGCCTTAAATCTTCCTCAATAAAGCGGCCAGAAAAGTATTCTATATTTCTTTGTTCCCTAGAAACCCCTTCTAGAGAAATAATAAAGGGACTCCAGGATTTGTCTAGGGAGTTCAACATCACACTAATTAAAGTGGATTCAGAAACAGGCTCCCCCCTCTGTATAAGCTCATCCCTCATGGCTTTAAGCGTTGCCAAATGTTCCCCCATTTTGACACCAGGTTTGAGTTTATAGTTGTGGAAAATTCTTGACAATCTGCTGGTTGCAGCCATATTGTCACTATGGAACAAATTATATAGGGCAGTCCAAACTTCCTGAGCTGTGAGGCCGTCTGAAAGACTGGCATACAGAGCTGTGTCTATAGAACTTAACAGGGTTGTGTAAGCTCTTTTATGCAGGAACTCAATTTCAGGGCTCCAAGGTAAAGGGGGTGGTCTTTTGATCATGTCCAGAGTATTTTCTCTTAAGAGAATTATCTGAATCTCTTTACACCATTTTTTAAAATTCTGACCACTTAAATGTAATTTTTCAAAATTATTTGGCAAAGTTACAAAATTATTGCCATTAAACTGCATGGGGAGTTGTTCAAATGGCTGAAAAGAGCCTGTTGTGAATGGCATTGGGATCCCTAAGCCTGGGATCGATTGCTTAGGTCTGGCTCCTTTTTGTAGTCCTTCTGTAGTTTGAAGCAACTGGGCACGTGCAGGAAATGGAGCATGCTCCAAAGCCTTTTCTTGTTGGAGCTCCGATCTCCCTCTCTGAGCTCTGAAGTCAGGTCTGGCTGGAGCTTCAGTATAGGCCCGGACATAAGCGATGTGGCGGGGAAACCTTGGAGGAGTGGGAAGAAGGCCTGGAGATCTTTCTGGAGACTGGAGGCCCATCACATGAGGTCCATGGGCTGGATAGGCCTGGAAATGTCTCTGGATCTCCTCTTCTCCATCAGAGGAGCAGGATTGCAGCTCCGGATCATCCCAGCAGGACCGGAAAGGTGCGGAGGCCTCAGCCTGGGCCTCCGTGGAGCATTCAGTGAATGGTGAGCGCCTCTGCAGTGGGGGGTGGGAGGCTGCAGGTCCATCTGGGTTCCTCCGGGGGTGGGAGGTTGGATTTGGGACCCTCCTTGAGTGGGCAGCTGGGTCTGGGACCTCGGGGCGGCCGGTGGGTGTTTGCTCCATAAGTTCCAGGGCAGTGACCAGGGCCTCTATGGCCTCTTTGATGTTTGCCTTGGCAGGCGGGGCCTGGCGAGGGGCTTGTGGGTTCGGAGTGGTCCTCTGGGCCACTGGAATGCTGAACTGACTGGCTGGCATTGTAGGCCTGGGCTGTGGAGCTGGGGATGGCCTGGCTCGTGGTTCTGGCAAAGTGCCCAGGGGAGCAGCCATCTTGGAGGAAGTTGCCTCCGGAAGTGGCCTGGCGGCCATTTTGTTTGGCGGGAAACTGGGTGGGGGGGGAGTCTCTCTGGCGGCAGGCGCCATCTTGGAGAGATCAGGCAGGGGAGTCCTTACCGGGATGGCAGGCATCTCTGGTGCTGCCTCCTCAGGCCTCTTTCTGGCTGCTGCCCTTGTCTTCAGGAGGAAGGCGAGCGCTGCTCGGCACTCCTCTTCTGACATCTCAGCCACTTGCCTGTCCAGGCTTTCATCTGGTCCTTCTGCCCCCTCTTCGTCAGTGCTGAAGAAGCCTTCTCCAACATTGCCTGGCTCGGCCCCTGGGATCTCTTGCTGCATCTGGGTGGCCTCTGGCTGCCAGGGTGTAGCTGGATGGAAACCCCCTTCAATGTTTTCCATCGTTGATTCAGACTGGGGCTGCTGTGAAGTTCTCCTCCGTTGAAGGCCTCTGGTCACAACAGGAGAGCTTCTCTCACAGGTTATTTTGGAGGGCATCTCGCCTTTTCAACAGCTCCTGGAGTGGAGTTCTGCTACCATTCCCTCTGCTACCATTCTGTGGAAATTGGGATCGTAGAAACACCCAGGAGCATAGAAGAGTCCAAAGGCAGATGCATGAATAAATGTGATAAATGTATTTATTCATATAACAAAACATATTAACTATATACAAAGGCTGTCTTAATATCCATTAGGATAGGGGGCACACAGCGTGTGTGACTACTCTTATCAAAGATCATGTCTCATGGAGAACAAATGTAAAAGAGAGCATGGTGGAAAGGTTAGAGGGGGTTTTATACTCAGTGTAAGCCCCTCCTCTCCACATAGGAGTGGGGGCACTTTCTGCCTCCACTAGTGTCTGTATGATACATGTGCCAATGGCTTGCAAATACTTGACAAATTCATCACACAACTCAGGGAATTTACCAGCCAACTTTCCCACTCTTAAATTAGATGGATCAAACCCCACAAAACCTTGGACTTTAGAAACAGATTGCTTGCATCACAGGGCTTACTATTTAATTATAGCAAGTATCCCACCAGGTGTATACCCCAGCCTAAGCCATTATCTGACTGTGTCTGAGATACAGCAGAGAATATTTAATCTGTTCTATAGTAAAAGTGCTGCCACCACAGCAAGGATATCCAGGGAATTCCACTCTACCAGGCATAAAGCAGGGACTCCCATGGGTGAACATATACTGAACCTGAATGCCACAAGAACTGAACTGATACAAAGGGGGGAGGATATATCCGAAGAGAGCATGAAGAGCATTGTCATCAACTCCCTGGACTCCAGCTGGGACAATTTTATAATGCAGCTGGATAGCATAGGCTTAGGCCACCTCACACTCGAGTCACTGACAAATAGGATAATAGCAGAAGATAGCTTAAGGAGGGACCGCTCCATCAGCCGCAGGGACAGCAGGCCAACTAAGAAAGTTGAGTTCCAAACCAGGAACCTAGACTACCCAGAATGTTTCACTTGTGGTTCAAAGAACCACTATAAACGGGATTGCCCAAAAAACTCAAGGGGAAGGGACCACACCTACCAAAGGGAAAGGGGAGGCAGGAAGCCGGGGGCCCCCGATAGATCCCCATCAGAAAACAGATACAGGCGCAGGGACTCCCCCGACCCAAGGGACAGAAGGGGAAGCAGGGACAGCTCTAGGGAGAGCCGACCAGGGTCCATGTATGGGATCGGGGAGAACACACACACACACACACACAAACTAGAGAAGGAGAAGCATGGCTCATCGACTCGGGAGCCACCAACCACACAACTCATGACAGAAAGATACTGACCTCATTCACAGAGGAAAACTACCACATTAAGGTGGCCAATCAAAACAGGGTCCTGGTAACAGGGAGAGGAAACACTTTCATAAGCGGAATAGGCAAAGTAGAGGGGGTATTACTCATACCCGAAATACCCCACAACATTTTAGCAGCGCTTAAACTGAGCAAGGACATGGGCATAGAGATCACCTTCAAAGAGGGAAAAGCCTACATGACCAGAGACAGGGAAAGCATCGGCAAAATAGTCATTGATGGAGGACTAACATACCTCCACCCTAAAAAGAATAACCAGACCCAAGTTATCGCCCAACTAGAAAACACTGAGAATAAAGTCAACACACATGTGGAGGCAGAGGGGGGCAGGGAAGATGACCCCACCTAAAACAACACAACACACAGAGGGAAATTGTTAATAGGCAAACCCATTCACGATGACTGCGCCCATTTGCTACATAGAAAATTGGGCCATGCCAGCTTCCCAGTCATCCAAAAAATGACAGAATGTACCAGTGATTTGAAAATAAAAAACTGCAAAAACTACTTAGAGTGTTCTGTATGTAAATCATCTAAGTTAAAAACCAAACCCAGACCTAGAAAAGCCACCCTTACCACCAATTCTATCTTCCACCTGGTACATATGGACATTGTGGGCCCCATGAAGCCCTCTATAAAATACAAAAGGAGATATTTTCTGACAATAGTAGACGACTACAGCCGCTATGGCTTTGTGTATACCATTAATCATAAAAACGAGGTATTCCAAAAATTGAAAGAGTTTTATAAGAGAGTGGAAACGCAACACAACACAAAGATAAGGCAAATAATGACAGATAGGGGGTCTGAGTTCTTATCGAGGGAATTCTCGAACTGGTCAAAGATGCACGGGATAATACACTACAAGACTTCTCCCTTTTCCGCGTTCCAAAATGGAGTCGCAGAGAAGAGGAATGGAGTCCTACAAACAATGATGAGATGCGCCCTAGAGGATGCGGGGTTAGGACAGCCATTCTGGGCGGAAGCTCTCAACTACTCAAATTATACGCTGAACAGACTCTGGTCTAGCGTAATAGGGAAAACACCTTATGAGGTGATGTACAACCGAAAGCCAAAGATTGCGCACCTGCACATATTTGGAGTCACGGCGGATGTGCACATCCCCAGGCAACTGAGGCGAAAAGGAGACAAGGTCTCCAGGAGATTAAGGTTCATGGGGTATGAACCAGGCACAAAAGGCTATAGATTCATTGACAGGGACAACAGGTTCATCGTATCCAGAACAGCGGTGTTCCACGAGAACGCCAACTGGTCTAAGATACACCTCAACGAGACACTCATCAGACAGGAAGACACAAACAAATCAAGGGACAAAAGCAAACCCATCACATTAGAAGCAAATACACAAGACAGACAAAGACCAAGACACCATGAGGTAGCCACCAAGGAATGGAAGGAAGACCACCCCATCATCAAGGTAGACACGGTCACAGAGAAGGAGGCCAAATACATGCACGACACCGACACAAGACCCATGAGACCTATCAGACCCAACAGAAACAAAATGCCCAAGAGATTTGAAGATTATGTCATGTCCATTCACCCAAATAGAACAACACCCAACTCATACGAAGAAATCATTAGCCTGCCGCAGGTAGAGAGAGATAGGTGGGAGCAAGCTATGGAAAGGGAGATGGCTAGCCTGCGCGAACTGAACGTGTACACCCCCTCTAAGGTCCCAGCCGATAAGACACTCATAGGCACGAAGTGGGTTTTCAAAATCAAGGAACTCGAAGACAACAAGGCCCTCTACAAGGCTAGACTCGTAGCTCAGGGGTTCGCCCAAAGGTATCCAGACGACTACACGGATACCTACTCACCCACAGTTAGGGCAGAAAGTGTCAAAAGCGCCCTAGTAGTTGCATCTATCTTAGGCCTAGAAGTCTACCAATTCGACGTTCAAACCGCATACCTCCATGCGAAATTAGACAAAGAAATATATGTCAGAGCACCCCCAGGGAAAGGCGCGAAAGAGGGAGTCACTTGGCTACTAAACAAAAGTTTGTACGGTTTAAGACAGTCCGGGAAAAGATGGTATGAATGCCTAGCCAAAACACTCAGGGACATGGGTTTTACCGCCACATCAGCAGACCTCTGCCTCTTCGCCAAGAGGGAGGGCGCATCGGTCGAATATGCACTCATTTACGTAGACGACATCCTGTACATGGGGCAGCACAAGCAAAATTGCGATAAATTCGCCAGAGAACTGGGGAAACAATTCACACTCAAGATCCTAGGGAAAGTCAATAAGTATCTAGGAGTACAAATCGAGAAAACAGAGAACGGGTTCAAGGTTTCTCAAAAGGAGAAAATATTAGAACTTATACATAGATGCAACATGAGGGACGCTAAGCCATGTGAAACCCCCATGGAAACAGACTTCTTGAAACATATGCACGAAGAGGGGGAGTCATTTAAGGACAACACCTTGTATAGATCTGTCATTGGATCCCTCCTGTATATTGCCAATTGGACAAGGCCCGATATCAGCTTAGCTGTTAATTTATTATCCAGACATGTCAGTGAACCCAAGGTATACCACTGGGAAGGGGTGAAGCGAGTAATCAGGTACCTGAAACATAGCATAGACACGTACCTATGCCTGGAACCATCCAAATCCAAAGAACCGGCGCTGACCTGCTATGCGGACGCTGACTGGGCAGGTGATACCAAGAGCAGGAAAAGCACATCAGGTTACATGTTCCTCATCAATAACTGCCCGGTACACTGGTATACCGGCAAACAGAACCTGGTTGCCACATCCATGGCAGAAGCAGAGTACATCTGCCTATCAAAGGCAGCTAACAATTTAGTGTGGTTTGATGACCTGCTCTCTGAAATATGGACCGAACCGGCTTACCCTATAACTATCCACGAGGACAATAAAGCAGCCATAGACATCTCCAACGCAGAAGCAGTGGGTCAGAGGTCCAGACATATCGACATCAAGCATAAGCACGTCAGGCAGTTATCAAATGTAGGTTTCATTAGGGCCGTACATTGTGAAACCTCTGAGCAAGTCGCGGACATTCTAACGAAACCATTACCAAACAAGCAACACACATATCTCACATCAAAACTAGGGGTGACCATGTCGGGTACAGAATCAACCCTGAATGTTAGGCATTTAGAGGGGGATTTGTTACGAGTAAATGCCTAACTGTGTATACACCATTGCATAGACTGACCCACTGACCCCTCCTTCCTCACCTAGCCCTTCCCACGACCCCTCCTTACCTTGACTCCACCTCCTGCATATATAAGGCTGTGCACAGAAGTCCAGGACCAGTTCCAAATGAGTACCTGAAAAGAAAGAAATGGAGTAAATAAATACATTGAACTCAAAGCCTATCGTGTCTGTGATTATAGGGCAAGATCCTTGGAAAACTTACTTCTCTTGTAACAATTACTTTTCTTAGTTAGTGAGATGTTTTATTTTCTTTATAACAAATAAATGAGTTTTCTTAGAAGATATTTTCTTCGGGGTTTGTTTTCTTAAAGTATGCAACAAGGAAAAGGTCTCGATCCACTCCTCATAATCAGGGTGATTATCTCATAGCAGAATGGGATTAATCAATGCCCTGACATCTGGTAGCAGTCGGACGGTTGAGATTTATGGCTTTTTCCTTGTTTTTTACTTTTGATGATAAGCGCATAGGCAATTAGTTTTTAGCTACTGAGGTACGCTAATTATTTTTGCTAAGATGCCAAAGAAGAAGAAGAAAAACAAATACAAAATGTATTCTGCTGGAGAGGTGGCAGACAGAAGGTTCTCAAACTTCCAGCCCCTTGCTACAGCCACACGCCTGGAACAAGAAGAAGCCGTGGGAACAGAAATGGAGGGAGATAAGACAGAAGCTGTTTTTGAAGATAATGAATTACGACTGAGGTCAGTAGCATTTTCTTCTGATTTTCCAAGCTCTGAAAAAGTCCTCCCAGAACCTTCTGAATTTGTAACGCTTGGTGCAGAGCCAGATTCCCCACAAACGGCAAAGCCTTTTTACTCCCATGCAGAGAGAGAAATAATTCATTATTCTCCTCCAAGCCCTGAGCTCACCCAGCGTCAGAAAGCTATAAAAGCTTATCGTACCCATATAGAATTCTATTAACATGAGCTATCCCAGGCACAAATGGATTTAGCTATGCTTGAGCAAGATGAGAGACAGTCTAGTGTTTTCAAAATGCCATTTTGCCCTCTTCTTCGGAGCCAAAGACACTCCCCCTGGTGGATTTTGTGTCAGGCCAATCAGAACAGACAGCAGTGCACACGTCACATGTCTTACATAATCACTCCTACTCTAAAACATACAATGCCACGTATGCAGAGCTGCCCGAAACTAAAGGTGCAGCACCATCTGCTGGCGAAAGTAATTTACTAGAGAAAGGTGAAAGGCAACGTAGTCTACATGAGCATTTTGTTTTGTTTTTTTTTATTGAAAAAAGTTTTACAATTACATTTTCTCCCCATTTCCCCCCCCATCCCTCCCTAACCTCCCTAACCTCCCTAACCCTCCCCAACCCCCCCTAACCCTCCCTAACCCCCCCTAACCCACCCCTCCCCCCGGACTTCCACAGAATATAATCCAAATCAAAATCCCCTTTTTATAAAACTTGAACCCCTCCACCCCCAATATATTTTTTCATCTTCACAAAATTCAAATATTTCTATCTTTATATAATACTTTCAGTTAAAAGCTATTTGATACTTCCTAGTTTGATATTTGTTCTGCACATAATCTATCCACTTTTTCCACTCCCATTCATAAGTCTCTTGTGAGCGATCTTTTAGATATGCTGAAATCTTCGCCATCTCTGCAAAGCTGGCCATCTTCAAAGTCCATTCCTCAATAGTGGGCATAGCTTCATTTTTCCAGTATTGACCTATCAGTAATCTCGCTGCTGTTATCATATACAATATCAACTTTGTTTCACCCAATGTAAAACCCTTAACTATACCCAATAAAAACAATTGTGGGGAAAACTGAATTTTTTTCTTCAAAACATTCTGCATAACCCACCAAATTTTTATCCAAAAAGCCTTCACTTTCTTACAAGTCCACCACACATGATAATATGTGGCATCTAAGCAATCACATCTCCAACATTTTGGTTGAGCATTAGGGTACATGCACGACAATTTCTTAGGATCTAAATGCCATCTATAAAACATTTTATAAAAATTTTCCCTCAAATTCTGCAACTGTGTAAATTTAACATTCTGAATCCATATTTTTTCCCATGTTTCCAACATCACTGGTTCTGCAAAATTTTGTGCCCACTTAATCATGCAGTCTTTAACCAATTCAGTTTCTGAATCCCTTTCTAACAAAACATTATAAAGACTTTTAATATGCATTGGACCTTTCTCTTTTATATGTCTAACCAATTCTTCCTCATGCAACATTATACCAATTTTTTGGTCCTCTACTGTAACCAAGTTAGATTAATCCCTTCATCCAACAGTGTTTCTAATGTCTTCAGTTGCCATCTGCCCGCATCTGTAAAAAGAACTTCTTTATATAACCCCCCCCGAGTGACATTATATTTGTATTCCACATAATATGACCAAGATCCAGCCATAGCGGTATTTTGTAATCCCATTTGAGTCAGTGCTTCTTCCAAACTCTCATCAAAGAGTCTCTGAGTATATGGCTTTTAAATACTTTATCCACTTTGTTTTCATAAAATAAGTAAGCATGCCAACCAAATTGAAGATCAAAGCTTTCTATGTTCAATATTCCGGTCTTTTTCCTTCCAAACCAATCGCTTGCTTGAGTCAAAGCCGCTGCTTCATAATATAACTGTAGGTTTGGAAGTTTAAGACCTCCCCTTTCTGGAACATCTTGCATAATTTTCAATTTCACTCTCGGTTTTTTCTCGTTCCAGACAAACTTATTCAGTCCACTTTGCCATTCTTTCAATTGTTTATCACTTTTAAGCACCGGAATCATTTGAAACAAAAAAAGAAATCTTGGCAAAATGTTCATCTTAACTGCTGCTATTCTTCCAAGTAAAGACAGCTACAGTTTTTTCCAAGTCTGCATATCTTTCTGTACATCTCGCCACAGCACCTCATAATTATTTTGAAACAATTTCATATTTGATTCTGCAACCTGAACTCCTAGATATTTAACCTTTGGTACAATCTCAAAACCTGCCCTCCTTTCAAGTTCGTGTTTACGATCTTGTGTCATATTTTTAACTATCATCTTAGTTTTTTTCTGGTTCAGTTTAAATCCTGATACTGTACCATAATCTTCTATAATGTCTTTCATCTGGATTATTGATTCCAACGGCTGTGTTAAAGCATTTTGAATTATTACAGCAGACCCTGGCAAACCTGTCTCTAACTCACTCAGAGATTCAGGCTGCAATCCCACAAGTGTCTCCACAGGCCCAAACTCAAGCACCCCCTGGTGGTGCTGGTGTCCTTTTAGATGGAACACAACAAAGCTTAATGCAGCAAAGGCAAATGACTGCATCTCCAGCAGGTCATGCTAATATTGCAGCTCAAGCACAGATGGCAGATGGAACACAGCAGATTCCAGTGCAATAGCCACAGCAGCCTCAAATGCATGCACACATGCCTCCAGCTGTACAACCAGGGCCAGCTCTTGGTCCACCTCCAGTGCAATGAATGCCTTTACTTCCACAGCCAGCACCTCAAATGCACATTCCTCACCAGGCATTTTCTGTTGCTTCACTAGCTGGTGAGTCAAAATTAAAAATGTCAGGACAGAATTATAAGGCCTGGGTCAGTGAGATTGCTACTTCGCAGAGAAGGCACTCACTGTATGGTTTTTAACCCCCCGGCTCAGCCTTGGTCCCCTGCAATAAGAGACTTAGAGTCTAAAGCTTGCACAACATTATTGATGTCCATGGATACTGAACTGCAGGTTACATTTCCGCCTGATGCAACAGCCCAACAAATTTGGGCCCAATTGGAAAATTGCTACAGGCCTGTTTCAATTGAATCTTCATGTTTGCTCATGTTTCAATTCCATGGTTCGAGACTGAAACCTGGTGAACAAATTGGAGGACATTTGACCAAACTGAAAGGACTGAGAAGAGAATTGAGAGAAAGAGGCCATAACATTGATGATATTCAAATGATCAGCATTATTATTAACTCTTTGAATTATGAATGGAAAGATGCCATTACAAAGATTAACCAAGTCCCTATTGCTCAACACACAGTGGACAATGTATGCAGACTTTTAATTGAAGAAGAAGCACTTATGTTAGCTACTCCACACTTGAGAGGACCACCCGCATCAAGAGCTCCAGCTAGGCGTCCCTTCCGAGGAAGGACCCATGCTCCAAGGATGCCAAGATGCTACATCTGTGATCGTGTGGGACATGCCACCCGGGATTGTCCCCAATGAGTTCCAGCTCCCGTCACGTACCAGCCCAGAGGAACAGATTCCAGAGGCAGAGGCAGAGGCAGAGGCAGAAGACAAGGTCGTCGTGGTCCCCGGCGTGATCCACAAACTCCACTCGCCACATTGGCTTTAACCAATGATCCACAACTTCAACCAGAGTACGACAGACGACTCCTGTGGACTTTGGACAGTGGTGCAGCATTGCATGTTACCTACAGAAAGGAACTTTTCACAGAGATGCGCGAGCCTGAACCTGAACTACGTGAACTTTATTCTTTTTCAAATCATCCTTGTCAGGTCAAAGGAAAAGGAACTGTTTATGTTGAAGAGCTCGATGCATTCATTCCTGATGTTTATTACATACCAACAGCAACCAGTAATTTGCTTAGTCAGTGTCACTTGTCTAGAATGTTAAAATTCCAGGTTCACCACCTTGAAAAAGCAAGCTACAGTTAAAGATCGAGATATTGTTGCTGAAACCATATTAATTGGTGGTGTTTATTACTTAAAGCCAAAGCCTAAAACACAAACACAGGCAAGTATAAAAACTCCAAAAAGAGAGAGCACAGGCCCAGAGAGAGATGCTCCAGAGAGAGACCCTGTTGCTATTCCAAAGGCTCCTAAAGCCAACAAAAAGAGAATTGGTAAACAGGTTGCTCAGAGCAAGCCTGAGGTTCCGCATAAAAATGTTAATGTTGAGAATTCACTAACTGGTAAACCTTTGCATTCCAGGTGTATCCATAAATGGCATAGAAGATTGGGGCATGCCAGTTTCCGTGTTCTTAGGAAGATGCCGGAGTTCGCAAAAGGTTTGGATCTAAAGGGGTGTAAGGTGTTTTTGGATTGTGCTGTCTGCAAAAAGGCCAAATCCAAAGCAGCAGCCATTCCCAAACGCGCCTGTCAACACGCATTTCTGATTTGGTTCACATTGACATAGTTGGTCCTTTCCCGCCATCATTTGGTGGTAGGAAATATTTTCTAACAATTGTTGATAACTACTCTAGATATGGATATGTATATCCTATGAAAGAAAAATCTGAGACCTTTCAGATCTTTAAAGACTTTGCAGCCCTTGTTTCTACCCAACACCAAGTTCGCATCACCAGAATCCAGAGTGATCGTGGTGCCGAATTCATGTCTCAGCGTTTCCAGGACTGGATGCATAAGAATGGAATTATTCATCAGACTTCGGCCCCTGACACACCGGCTCACAATGGAGAGGTCCTGCAAACCATGATGCGTTGTCTCCTAGAAGACGCCAACCTTGATAAGATATACTGGGGTGAAGCTATCAAGTATGCAAATTACATTGTCAACCGTACTTGGAGCAGTGTAACAAATCAGACTCCTTTCTTCATGTTGTATGGCTACAAGCCCGATCTTAAAAACATCCATATTTTTGGTTCATATGCTATGATGAACATTCCCTTAGCTCAAAGAAGAAAAGGAAGTCCAGCAGCAAAGAGACTGAGATTTATGGGTATTGATGATAATTCAAAATGGAGCAAATTTATTGACTCTAAACATGTAATTGTGATTTCCCAATCTGCTAATTTTGAGGAAGATGTTGACTGGTCCAGGATTCATTCCAATGATCCTGGAGTTTATTTTCCTAGAGATGATACTGCTGATGCCACGCAGATTGATGATCAAGATTCCACTGGTTCTTCTCAACCCGATGTTCCGTCTTTGCAAGCCGCAGATGCTGACGCTAGCGACGAAAGTGAGGACGAGGACGAAGCAGAAGAAGACTGGACAGTTGTTCCGAGACGTTCCAAGAGGGCCACAAAAGGGATCCCTCCACAACGATATTCTTGGCAACTGACAAAAGCACCCTTGCCTTTGATTTGCAATGTTACACTTCCACCTGATAATTTCACACAAATCAAGCAGCTTCCTGATTCAGAGCAAGACAAATGGTATGATGCAATGCAGGTTGAAATGGACAGTTTAAAGAAACTTAAAGTGTTTACACCTGCAAAACCTCCAGCAAACAAAAAGGTCATTGGCACTCGATGGGTCTACAGAATCAAAAAGAAACCAAATGGTGAGTCATTGTACAAAGCCAGACTTGTAGCTCAGGGTTTCGCTCAACGTTATCCTGAGGACTACACAAATACCTATTCACCGACAGTCAGAACTGAGAGTGTAAAAATTGCTTTAGCAACTGCAACTATCCTTGGTTTAGAAGTTTTCCAATTCGATGTTGACACGGCTTATCTACATGCAGACCTAGACGAAGAGATCTACGTGAGAAGTCCTCCAGGATTCCGACAGCAAGAAGGGGATACCTGGTTCCTAAACAAAAGTCTTTATGGTCTGAAACAATCTGGTTTAATGTGGTATTTATGTCTTACTGACAAACTAAATTCAATGGGCTTTATTAAGTCCGAAACTGATGAGTGCATGTTCACAAAAAGATCTAACAATGCATATGAGATAGTTCTTGTTTATGTTGATGATATTGTCTATATTGGTCCAAATAAGCAAATGAGTGAAATTTTTGCCAAAGCTTTGCAGAGATACTTCACATTGAAATCATTAGGTCACATTAGCACTTATTTAGGTGTTCAGATTGAAAAAACACAGAAGGGGTTTAGTCTTTCACAAGAGGATAAAATTGAACAAATTTTGCATCATTGCAACATGAAAGATGCTAACACAACAAAGACACCCATGCAAACAGATTTTCACAACTTGACACAAGAAGCAAGTCCTGAGTTCGAGGATCAAACACTTTATCGTTCAGTCATTAGGTCACTGTTATACATTAGTAGTTGGACCAGACCCGACATTGCACTTAGTGTTAATCTCTTGTCTCGACACGTAGGTAAGGCAAAACAGTTTCATTGGACATGCATTAAGAAATTATTGAGATACCTAAAGCACACTAAACATTTGAAGTTATTGTTAGAACCAACACATACTGATTATGCAGAATTATGTTGTTATGCAGATTCTGATTGGGCAAGTGATAAGAAATCACGTAAAAGTACTTCAGGTTATATGATGTTCTTAAATGGATGTCCTGTTTATTGGCAAGTACGTAAACAGAATTTTGTTTCTTGTTCATCTACTGAAGCTGAATACGCTTGTGTTTCAGATGCATGTAATTCTCTAACTTGGTTTGATGCCTTAGTCACAGATATCTGGACACACCCGATCCGACCGATCACCGTGATGGAAGACAATGAATCAGTGGTTTATATTTCTGAATCACATTTCACAGGTTCTAGGTCCAGACACATTGACATCCGTTATCAAAACATAAAACATTTAGTGAAAAAAGGTTTTGTTAAAATGCAGTATGCATCTACGCATGATCAAATTGCTGATATGCTCAACAAACCACTTCCAGCAGCTCAACACGAGTATCTGCGTAAGAAGATGTGCCTTATTTGATGATGTACCTGATATTCACTCAACTGGCAAAAGAAGGGGATTGTCACTGCGTTCTTTTTATTTACCAGCTGAGCTCATTATTTCTGGACTGTCAGACTTTCCGTAGCTTGCCAACTTTTGTTATCAGTAACTGATACTACGCATGTCCGCATTCTTTCACTTGCTTCACACTCCTTCCTTTGTTCTCTTGCCAGAAAGGTCCGGCTGCTGAGAAAGCAGCTGGCACGAACTATATTCAAAATGTAACAATTACTTTTCTTAGTTAGTGAGATGTTTTATTTTCTTTATAACAAATAAATGAGTTTTCTTAGAAGATATTTTCTTCAGGGTTTGTTTTCTTAAAGTATGCAACAAGGAAAAGGTCTCGATCCACTCCTCATAATCAGGGTGATTATGTCATAGCAGAATGGGATTAATCAACGCCCTGACAGGGATTACACCTACCGCAAGGAAAGGGAAGGCCGGAAGCCAGGGCTCCCTGACAGATCCCCAACTGAGAACAGATATAGATGCAGAGACTCCCCCAACCCAAGGGACAGAAGGGGAAATAGAGACAGCTCCAGGGAGAGCCGATCAGGATCCATGTATGGGATCGGGGTAAACACACACACACGCCCACAAACGAGAGAGGGAGAAGCGTGGCTCATTGATTTGGGAGCCACCAACCACACAACTCATGACAGAAAGATACTGACTTCATTTACAGAGGAGAACTACCACATTAAGGTAGCCAATCAGAACAAAGTCCTAGTGACAGGGAAAGGAAATACATTCATAAGCGGGATAGGCAAGATAGAGGGGGTATTGCTCATACCTGAAATACCCCACAATATTTTAGCAACGCTTAAACTCAGCAAAGACCTGGGCATAGAGACCACCTTCAGGGAAGGAAAGGCCTACATGACCAGGGGCAGGAGAAGCATCGGCAAAATAGTCATTGATGGAGGGCTAACATACCTCCATCCTAAGGGGAATAGACAGACCCGTATGATTGCTCAACTAGAAAGCACAAAGAACAAGACCGATGCCCAAGTTGAACTAGAGGGGGACAAGGAAGATGACGCCACTGAAGATAAACACAACCATGACACAACACACAGAGGGAAGTTGCTAATTGGCAAGCCCATTCACGATGACTGTGCCCACTTGCTACATAGAAAGTTGGGTCATGCCAATTTCCCAGTCATCCAAAAAATGACAGAATGTACCAATGGTCTGAAAATAAAAGGCTGTAAAAACTACTTAGAGTGCTCTGTATGTAAATCCTCTAAACTAAAGACCAAACCTAGACCTAGGAAGGCCACCCGCACCACCAACTCCATCTTCCACCTGGTACACATGGACACAAGAAAGGCACAAACCTAGACACCAAGAGATAGTCACCAAAGGGTGGAAGGAAGACCACCCCATCATCAAGGTAGATGCAGTCACAGAGAAAGATGCCAAATACATGCACGACACTGACGCACGACCAAACAGGCCCATAAGACACAACAGAAATAGAATGCCAAAGAAATTTGAGGATTATGTTATGTCCATACACCCAAATATAACGACCCCCAACTCATATGAGGAAGTAATCAGTCTGCCACAGGAAGAGAGAAATAGGTGGGAACAGGCTATGGAGAAGGAGATGGCTAGCCTAAGGGAACTAAATGTGTACACCCCCTCTAAGGTCCCAGCTGACAAAACACTCATAGGTACAAAATGGGTTTTCAAAATTAAGGAACTCGAAGACAACAAGACCCTCTATAAGGCTAGGCTCGTGGCCCAGGAGTTTGCACAGAGGTATCCAGACGACTACACGGATACCTATTCACCAACAGTTAGGGCAGAAAGTGTCAAAAGCACCCTAGTAATAGCATCCATCCTAGGCCTAGAAGTCTATCAATTCGACATTCAGACTGCCTACCTACATGCAAAGCTAGACAAAGAAATCTATGTCAGGGCACCCCCAGGGAAGGACACGAAAAAGGGAGACACCTGGTTACTAAACAAAAGCCTGTACGGGTTAAAGCAGTCGGGAAAAAGATGCTATGAGTGTCTAGCCAAAATGCTCAGGGACATGGGTTTCACCGCCACCTCAGCAGACCTCTGCCTCTTTGTCAAGAGGGAGGGCACATCAGTCGAGTACACACTCATTTACGTAGATGACATTCTATACTTAGGACAACACAAGCGGAAGTGTGATGAATTTACCGAGAAACTGGGAGAACATTTCACACTCAAGACCCTAGGGAGAGTCAACAAATATCTAGGAGTACAAATTGAGAAAACTGACAATGGGTTCAGGGTATCTCAAAAGGAAAAAATATTAGAACTTATACACAGGTGTAACATGAGGGATGCTAAACCATGTGAAACACCCATGCAAACAGACTTCCTGAAACATATGCACGAAGAAGGGGAGTCATTTAAGGACAACACTCTGTATAGATCCGTCATTGGATCCCTCCTATATATTGCCAATTGGACAAGGCCAGATATCAGCTTAGCAGTAAATCTGTTATCCAGGCATGTCAGTGAACCCAAAATATACCACTGGGAAGGTGTAAAATGGATAATCAGGTATCTGAAATATAGCATAGACACATACCTATGTCTAGAACCGACAAGTTCCAAAGAACCCGTATTGACCTGCTATGCAGATGCTGACTGGGCAGGTGACACTAAGAGCAGAAAAAGTACCTCTTGTCATATATTTCTCATCAATAATTGCCCAGTACATTGGTACACGGGAAAACAGAATTTGGTTGCCACATCCACAGCGGAAGCAGAGTACATCTGTCTGTCAAAAGCGGCTAACAATTTAGTATGGTTCGATGATCTACTTTCCAACATATGGACCGAACCAGCTTACCCAATAACAATTTACGAGGACAATAAAGCGGCCATAGACATTTCCAACGCGGATGCAGTAGGCTAAAGATCCAGACACATCGACATCAAGCACAAGCACGTCAGACAGTTATCGAACGTAGGTTTCATCAGGGCCGTACATTGCGAGACTTCTGAGCAAATCGCAGACATCCTGACAAAACCATTACCAAACAAACAATGCACGTACCTGACATCAAAACTAGGAGTGGCTATGCATTGTACGGAGCCAACTCCAAACGTTAGACATTTAGAGAGGGATTTGTTATGAATAAAAGTCTAACTCTGTATATGGCAGTGCATGGAATAACCCCACCTTCCTCACCTAGCCCTTCCCCTGACCCATCCTTACCTTGACTCCGCCTTCGTGGTATATAAGTCCGTGCACAGGGACTGACCAGCCCAGTTCCAGATGTGCACCTGAAAGGAAAAGACATGGTGTAAATAAGTGCCTTTGAATTAAAGACAAATTGTATTTGTGGTTATTGGGCAAGGTCCATGGAAAACAACTCACAGAAGAAGTAACAGAAGCAGCAGAAGCAGCAGCAGCAGCAGCAGAAGGAGCAGAAGCATCAGAAGAAGAAGCAGAAGAAGAAGAAGAAGAAGCAGAAGAAAAAGAAGCAGAAGCAGCAGCAGCAGAAGCAACAGCAGAAGCAACAGCAGAAGAAGAAGAAGCTGAAGTAGAAGAAGTAGCAGAAGCAGCAGAAGCAGCAGCAGCAGCAGAAGCAGAAGCAGCAGCAGAGGAATCAGAAGAAGCTGAAGTAGCAGAGAAGCAGAAGCAGCAGAAGGAGCAGAAGGAGAAGCAGCAGAAAAAGAAGCAGATATATCAGAAACAGAAGCAGCAGCAGCAGAAGAGAGAGAATCAGCAGAAACAGCAGCAGCAGAAGAAGAGGCAGAAGTAGCAGAAGCAGCAGTAGCAGCACATGAAGCAGCAGAACCAGCAGAGGCAGCAGAAGCAGCAGCAGAAGAAGCAGCAGAAGCAGAAGCAGAAGCAGAAGCAGCAGAAGCAGCAGCAGAAGCAGCAGCAGAAGAAGACGCAGAAGAATCAGCAGAAGCAGAAGCAACAGCAGAAGTAGAAGTAGAAGCAGAAGCAGAAGCAGAAACAGAAGGAGAAGCAGAAGTAGCAGCAGCAGAAGAAAAAGAAGCAGAAGCAGTAGGAGAAGCAGGAGAAGGAGAAGGAGAAGCAGCAGCAGAAGCAGAAGCAGAAGCAGAAGAAGCAGCAGCAGAAGCAGCAGAAGCAGCAGAAGAAGCAGAAGCAGCAGAAGCAGAAAAAGAAGCAGAAAAAAAAGAAGCAGAAGCAGATGCAGCAGAAAAAGAAGCAGCAGCAGAAGAAGCAGCAGAAGAAGCAGAAGCAGCAGAAGCAGCAGCAGCAGCGAAGATGCAGCAGAAGCCGAAGCAATGGCAGAAAAAGAAGAAAAGCAGCAAAAACAGAATAAGCAGCAGAAGCAGCAGGAGAAAAAGCAGCAGAATCACAAGAAGCAGAATCACCAGAAGCAGAAGCAGAAGAAGAAGCAGCAGCAGAAGATGAAGCAGAAAAAAAGGAAGCAGAATCACCAGAAGCATAACCAGCAGAAGCTTAAGCAGCAGCAGGAGAAGCAGCAGAAGAAGCAGAAGTAGCAGAAGCAACAGCAGAAGAAGCAGCAGAAGAAGCAGAAGAAGCGGAATAGCTGCAGCAGAAGCAGAAGAAGCAGCAGAAGAAGCAGAAGGAGCAGAAGCAGGAGCAGCAGCGAAGAATCAGCAGAAGCAGAAGTAGCAGAAGCAAAAGCAGAAGCAGCAGCAGAAGAAGGAGAAGTAGCAGAAGCAACAGCAGAAGAAGAAGCAGAAGTGTAGAAGCAGCAGCAGCAAAGAATCAGCAGAGGCAGAAGCAACAGCAGAAGAAGTAGCAGAAGCAGCGAAGAAGAAGCAGAAGCAGCAGAAGCAGCAGCAGAAGCAGAAGCAGCAGCAGAAGCAACAGTAGAAGCAAAAGCAGAAGAACCTGAAGTAGCAGAAGCAACAGCAAAAGCAGAAACAGAAGCAGCAGAACCAGGAGGAAGACAAGGAGCAGGAGCAAAAGCAGAAGCAGCAGCACAAGAAGCAGCACAAGAAGCAGCTGCAGAGCGACTGTGGGGCCGAGTTCATGTCCCGAAAATTCCAGGACTGGATAAAACATAAGGGCATACACCATTTTCGTACAGCACCTTTTATTCCTGCGCAGAATGGCATGGTTGAAAAACGAAACTGTGTCCTGCAGACTATGGAGCACAGCCTGATTACGGATGCTGGAGTTGCGGAATCATACTGGGCAGAAGCGGTCCACTACGCCAATTACACCCTGAACCGCACCTGGAGCAGCGTTGTGAACCAGACCCCATACTTTCTGGTCCACGGTAGGAAGCCAAGTTTGGGACACTTGCGTGTATTTGGCTCCTACACTTGGGTGCACATCCCCAAGCAGCTGCGGAAGAAGGGAAGATCCATCTCCCAGAGACTGAGGTTCTTGGGCTATGCCCCTGGCTCCAAAGCCTACCGGTTCCTGGGAGAAGGGGGCAGGACTGTGACTTCCCAATCTGCCTCCTTCGAAGAGGACTCCAATTGGACCCAGATCCACTCAAATGATCTGGGCCCATACATCCACCGGCACAGCAAAGCCGCACCGACCATGACACCGCCTGAGACAACCACAGACCCTGCCACCAACGAGAGCGAGGAACAGGACGAAGAGGTCAGCCTACCTGGTCCAGATGGGGAGGATGAGACATCCAGTCCTGAGGGGGAAGACATGCCATTTTCACCTGACTCTTCGCCTACAGCGACGCTTCAGAGGCCCATGATGCCCAACGCCTGGGACCGAGGGCCTCCACATCCCGGTCGTGAACAGCCAGTCGGCGAGGAACCTGCAGAAGAAAAGGTCGGTGAGTGGCAGGAGGTCAGAAGGTCAAAGAGGTCCAACAAGGGGGTCCCACCAAAGAGAATCGACATTGGGCATGTCGCATCCGTCAACAGCGTCGTGGTCACCTCAAAGACTTTCTCTGACATACTCACTGGCACCTGTCATTGGCTGGCAAGAAGGGGAATTGTTAGGTGTTTTGTGCCAGCCATGGCAGTTTTTTAAAAGGCCACCAGATGGGAGCAAAGAGGCACCTTTGATCCCACTGGTGGGTCAAGGGGCTCCGGCCCCTGCAGCCCCATTGGGGAGAGTTAGTGGTCCTAACACCTAACAATTCCCCTTCTTGCCAGCCAATGACAGGTGACGGTGAATATGTCTGAGAGGGTGAGCAGGTGTCCTGCCAGGGGCATAGCCCAAGAACCTCAGTCTCTGGGAGACGGATCTCCCCTTCTTCTGCAGCTGCTTGGGGATGTGCACCCAAGCGTAGGAGCCAAACACACGCAAGTGTCCCAAATTTGGCTTCCTACCGTGGACCACAAAATATGGGGTCTGGTTCACAATGCTGCTACAGGTGCGGTTCAGGGTGTAATTGGCGTAGTGTACCGCCTCCGCCCAGTACTATTCTTCAACCCCAGCATCCGCAATCAGGCTGCGCACCATGGTCTGCAGAATGCCGTTGCGTTTTTCTGACACACCGTTCTGCACAGGTGTAAAAGGCGCTGTACGAAAATGGTGTATGCCCTTGTGCCTTATCCAGTCCTGGAATTTTCGGGACATGAACTCAGCCCCACGGTCGCTCTGCAGCTGTGCGATCTTGGTCTTGTACTGAGTTTCCACACAGTTGTACAATGATTTTATGGCATCAAAGGCTTCAGACTTTTCTGTGAGGGTATACACATGGCCATACCTTGAGAAATCATCGACGGCAGTGAGGAAATACTGCCTTTTTCCTAGGGACGGTGTAAATGGCCCAACCAAATCAACAAGTATTAATTGATATGGGTATTGAGTTTTACGCAGTGACACCTTAGGTATTGGGGTGGCCTTCCTCTTTGCCCTCTTACAGATGGCACAGTCCAGAAACACCTCACAATCCTGGAGATGAATCCCCTCAGCGAATTCCCCCATCATTTTAACCACTGGGAAGCTCGCATGGCCTAACCTCCGATGTAAGAGGTGGGCACATTTAGTATGCAGTGGCTTTCCCACTGACACCCCCTTGGCTCTGGTTGCCTTGGACGGTGCTGGCACCTTAGGCCCTTCTTTGGGCTTACCTGCCTTAGGTGCCTGCTGAGGCTCGGGTTTCTTGCCCGCATTGGCCTTGGAGGGCCATGGTACTGGTTGCGGCGGCGTGGGCACAACTGCCTCAGTCTTGTGCATCTTTGACAGCCTGGGAGCTGGCTGTGGAGCCTTTCTCTCTTTCTGCGTGCAGGCCCCTTCTGGGGTGGCACCCTGTGAG
Organism: Pituophis catenifer annectens; assembly: GCF_029215685.1. Lineage (NCBI taxonomy): Eukaryota > Metazoa > Chordata > Lepidosauria > Squamata > Colubridae > Pituophis > Pituophis catenifer. Next base: position 46,654,614 of record NW_027256885.1, read on the forward strand.
CTGTCTCCTGTGGCTGGGTACCCGGGGGAGAAATATGGCAAACCATTTATAATGGTAACATTCCCAATGACCCTTTTGTCTCGAGTGACATGACCTCCCCCTTCGCGAAACAATACCTCCACCCTGCCATCATCACATAGCTTGGTTATGCTTAACAGGTTATTGGCTATAGAGGGAGCATGCAATACACCTTCGACATTGCCCAGCCCTGGTACAGAGACAGTGCCCTCCCCAACAAACAAAGCATTGTTACCATTTGCAACCTTAACAGAGGAGTTAATTCTCCTTAACCTCTTAAAGCCTTGTCTCAAGTTAGCAATGTGAGATGAAGCCCCAGAGTCCAGTAACCAGAGGCCAGTAGGGCCATCAGACTTTGTGGCGGGGGTGAAATAGCTAGTATTCACAAAATTGCCCTTAGCACCACCTTTGCCCCCGCCAGGCCCCCTTTTCTGCCCCCTGCCCCTTCCTTGATTGGGACCACGCTTAGGTCCTTGCTGGTAATGGGGGCAGTCCTTCTTCAGATGCTCCTCAGAGCCACAGATGAAACACTTGGGTAGAGCGTTAACCTGCTCTGAACTCTGGTGCCTTCTGTTGATGGGATGAGTTGTGGCCCTGGTGTACTCTCCCGCATCTCTACGCCTCCTGTCTTCCTCATTGAGCCTCCCTGTGAGGTAGGACAGAGTCATGGCTTCCTTTCTGGTTCCCTCTAGTGAGACAATAAAATTGCCCCAACTTTTTTCCAGGGATGCCAGAATGACAGCGATCATGTTGGCCTCAGTCACAGGGTAGTCCCTGAGCACCAGCTCTGCCCTGAGCACCTTCAACTTTCCCAGGTGCTCAGCCATGCTCTCCTGGCCAGCACGGAGAGGGTTTTCTTTCCCTCCGTGACTGAGCAGAGAGGAAGGGGCGATGTGTGGAGCGTCAGGCTGATCAGCTGGGCGTCGGCAACGTTGGCGGCGTTTCCTAACAGCCGGAGGCCATCAACTAATTGGAGCGGCGTTGTGCCGGGGGCGCCCGCCATGCGGCAAGTTTTCTAAGCCCGGGGGGGTTGCCCGAAGGGTTGCAAGATGTGTCGGGCACCCCCTGAAGATCTCTGGGATGTCACCAGGCTCTTTCGGGGGCTGGCGACAATGGTGCGGGGGCGGCGGTGATGGCGGTTGCTGTGGAGGCAAGCTGACGATCAGACGGCGCTGGGGACCCCCCCCCTTGGAAAAGGAGCTGGGGGGGCAACAAACCAACAGGACTGGGAGACCTGCAACCACGGTTGGGGCGGAAAAGACCCGGAGTGATCTTCTGGGCCTTGGGAGGCCTCAATTTGTGGTTGTGCGGGGGGCTGGGGGCTCGAGAAAACTGCCCCATTTCTGCCCCATTTCTCTCTCCTCCAGCGTTCCTCTTTAGAACTGGGCCCACCTGGACCAACTGTCAGCCTGTGGGACTCATTGGCGCTATGCTCTATTACTATTCTGAACCCCCTGACTCTGGAGAGGGCTATTTCCACCTGAATGGGAGACCGGTACATGGCTGCATCCTGTCGGCTGAGGGGGCTAGACATTTGCCTGACCACCGTGAGAGGGTGGCCAGGTGTCAGAGCCCCTGGGGGCTGAACCGGGACACTTTCTACATATATGCACTTTACCAGTGAGGGGACTTTACCAGCGAGGGGACTTTACCATCGGTCTTTACCACCGGACAAACCGCCGTGAGAGGGCGATTTTTGGACCTGACCCCCGGACGCTGTCTATATGCATCGGTTCATTGCTACCACCTCACCACAAGAGGGGGCTGTCCAGCTGACCTAACCACCGTGAGAGGGTGGTTGGATCTACTTCCCCCCTTGGAACTGTGGTCGTCTTGGCTTTGGACTATGTCCTCTGTTGTGAGGGGACAGGGGACTTGGTCCTGCAAATACGTCTCTGAGAACCCCCATTTCTTTGTCTTCTCCTCGGTCCTTTATATACACCCTCAGGATATGGTCGTGTCACCCATTATGATTAATGTACTCAGCAGCGGAGCTTCTTGGTCTGCGAGACTCCCCCCTCTCGCAGGCTTGGCCCTCCATTCTATCGAGGGCCTACCTCGATGACGGGCTCTGGAGTCCCGAGAGGTGGCATGCCGCAAAGAGGGGGCTGCAGGGTTTTTTAAAATTGTCCTTGTCTAAACTTTTAAGGGGTTCTGGGAGGGGGGAGGGGGGTGGGATTGGAATTAGGGTTGTGGGTTTGGGGGATAACCCACTAGGGGGAGAGTCGGGCTTGGCCAGGACGTTCGGCGGGGGTGGTGGGGGATCCGGAGGCGGTCGAGCTGGTCCAGACTGTGTTTTTACCATCGGTACTGTGTGTGGGAGAGGTAGATATGGCAGGAGCAGGGGGCCATATCATGTTAAGGGAGCACGCACCCGCTGTCTTCAAGCGGTAGAGTGCTCCGGCCCCCAAGGCTCCACCCGTTCTCCAGGTAGTACAGACCTTCAGGGCCCGGGCCTTCGCCTGATGTTGTGCAATGCCAGGTCTGTAGTAAATAAAGCCCCCCTCATCTGTGATCTTGTTTACAAGGGGGGAGCAGACCTGGCGGGTATTACGGAGACCTGGTTGGGCCCAGAGGGAGGGGTCCCTCTGGTAGAAATGTGCCCACCAGGTTTCCACGCATTCCATCAGCCAAGGTCACAGGGGAGGGGCGGGGGAGTAGCGGTTATTATTAGAGAAGGCCTTAGGCCGAGGGAGACCACTGTACCTCAGACAGCTGGTTGTGAGTCCCTCCTTGTGAAGTGGGGCCACGGGTTTCAGATGGGTTTGCTGATCACGTACATGGCTCCCTGCCACGTGGCGGCAGCCCTGCCCGAGCTACTCAACGTTATTGCCGCGGTGGCGGTTGATACCCCCAGACTTATGGTCATGGGGGATTTCAACCTGCCATCCGTGGGTGAGGCGTCTGAGGTGGCTCGGGAGTTCATGGCTTCCATGACGGCCATGGACCTGACCCAACTAATTCATGGCCCTACGCACACTGGGGGAAACACACTGGACTTGGTTTTTGTCTCTGGACAGTGGTTGAGTGATCTCGAGATAGGGGATATAGTCATCGAGCCCTTGTCATGGTCAGATCACTCGCTCCTTTGCCTTGACCTTCGAACCGCAGCACCCCGCTGCAGGGAGGCGGAACCGGTAAGATGGTACCGCCCCAGGCGCCTGATGGAACCTGATAGGTTCCAGATGGAGCTTGGGCCAATCCCGGAGGTTCTGGCTCAGGCCTCGTCTGGGGACCTAGTGGCTGCCTGGGATAGGGCGGCTGCTGGAGCCCTGGATTGAGTCGTGCCTTTGCGGCCTCTGACCCGGCGCCTATCTCGCCTGGCTCCTTGGTTTACCGAGGAGCTGAGGGAGATGAAGCGCCGGAAAAGACGCCTAGAGAGCTGTTGGAGGGCTAGTCTTTCTGAATCTGACCGAACACTGGTAAGATCTCATATTAGGAGTTACCTAGTGGCGATAAAAGCAGCAAAATGTACTCATTTTTCTGCTCTTATTGCGTCATCAGATAATCGCCCAGCCGCCCTGTTTAGGGTGACCCGCTCCCTGCTCCACCAGGAAGCGCGGGAGGACCCCTTGGAGGGAAGAGCCGAGGATTTTGTTCAGTATCTGTATGACAAAATCACTCAGATTCGGGATAGATCCAGCGAGGGTAACGGAGGCAGGTCTTGAGACTGTTATCTGGGATGAGTTTGATCCTGTGACCCCAGATGACATGGACAGGATTCTGGGTAGATTGAATGCGACCACATGTTTGTTGGACCCGTGCCCCTCCTGGTTAGTGCTGGCTTCCCGGGAGGTGACGCGAGGCTGGCTCCAGGGGATTATAAATGCTTCGTTGGGTGAGGGTGTCTTTCCCGCCGCCCTGAAAGAGGCGGTGGTAAGGCCCCTCCTCAAGAAGCCTTCCCTGGACCCGGCAGTATTGGCTAATTATCGTCCAGTCTCCAACCTTTGCTTCGTTGCGAAGGTTGTTGAGAGTGTGGTTGCGCGACAGCTTCCCCAGTACCTGGATGAAGCGTTGTATCTAGATCCGTTTCAGTCGGGCTTCAGGCCTGGGTACAGCACGGAAACGGCATTAGTCACGTTGGTTGATGATCTCTGGAGGGCTCGGGACAGGGGTTGTTCCTCTGTCCTGGTCCTGTTAGACCTCTCAGCGGCTTTTGATACCATCGACCATGGTATCATGCTGCACCGGCTGGAAGGGTTGGGGGTGGGAGACACCGTTTTACGGTGGTTCTCCTCCTTTCTCTCTGACCGGTCGCAGTCTGTGTTGACAGGGGGGCAGAGATCGACCCCGAGGCCCCTTATATGTGGGGTGCCGCAGGGATCGGTTCTCTCGCCCCTTCTGTTCAACATTTATGTAAAGCCGCTGGGCGAGATCATCCGTGGTTTCGGGGTGAAGTACCATCTGTACGCTGACGACACCCAGCTGTACATCTCCACCCCGGACCACCCCAACGATGCCCTTGAAGTGATGTCCCAGAGCCTGGAGGCCGTACAGATCTGGATGGGGAGAAACGGGCTCAGGCTCAACCCATCCAAGACCGAGTGGCTGTGGCATGTAGCGCTTAAATCCGCCCCGCGCCCGTCAGCTGTGAGGCGGAGCCCGGAACAACGCCCTGCCAGTGGCGAATCAGCAGGCTGGAAACGGGCGGGGCGCTGATAGGAGCCAGCTTCTGCATGTCAGAAACTTCCCGAGCAAACGCTACCCGATCCCGTGAAACCCTAGCCCCGACGCTTCCACCCACCCCCCACTGAAGCGCCTCCGTGCATCCCCCCCACGTGTGAATGTGCGCGTGTCCCGGCCGAAACTAGGAGGTGTGTCGGAGGAGTGGGGCGGTAGTGGGGCGTCCCTCGGTGCTGGCGCAGCCCCATGCTATCCCACGCCCGTGTTGCCGTGTGGGCGAGCGGAGCCAGGTGAGTTGTCGAGCAGTTCGGCACCAAGCAGGATGATAGGGCTCGACAGGCGGCTCCCCTTCACCAGGGACCTCTCTGTAAGATATAGAATAGATGTATTAGTGATAGCATTCGGTTTGTCTGGGTATTTTTTTATGAAACTTCCTACATAGTCTATCAGCATTTAAGTCCGCCTCCGGGACCCAGGATGCTTCCTCGAGCGGATATCCCTTCCACCGGACTAGGTATTTGAGCTTCCCCCGGTCAAGTTTGGAGTCCAGTATCTCCTCTATTTCATAATGGTCACCTGCTATCGGCCCAGGACAAACCGGCTTATCCCGTACTGTCGTTACCGGTTTTAGGAGACTGCTGTGAAACACAGGATGGATCTTGCCTAGTAAGAGTGGTAGTTTCAAGACCACCGTGACGGGGTTTATAATACGATGTATAGGAAACGGCCCGAGGTATTTCGGTCCTAATTTCCGGTTTGGTATACACAGATTGATGTACTTAGTGGATAGGTATACCAGATCACCCACCCTAAAGGGTTTCATACCCGTCCGTTTTTTATCTGCCTGTATTTTATACACATCTGCTGCTCGATCTAACGCTTCTCTAACCTGGGGCCATAGTGTGCGTATTTTTTCTGTCCACTCTTGTGGTTCTATTTTGTTACCTGGTGACTCCTCCAATTCAGGTATAGCGACGAAGTCACGTCCAGAAACAACGCGAAAGGGTGTAAAGCCGGTGCTGCTATGCACTGCGTTATTGTACGCGACTTCGGCGAATGGTAAAAGGCTTGACCATTCTGTTTGTTGGTATGAGACGTAACAGCGGAGGTAGCACTCCACCATGGCGTTCGTCCTTTCTGCTGCGCTATTAGTACTGGGGTGGAATGCTGAACTGAGTCCTTGGGTTGAGCCTATAGCCCGCATAAAACCCCTCCAGAACTTAGCCGTAAACTGCACTCCTCTATCAGAAATGATACGGCGTGGGACCCCATGTATTCGATATATATGTAGAATAAACAGTTTTGCCAGCTTCCGTGCTGATGGTAGGCCACTACAAGGGATGAAATGGGCCTGTTTGGAAAACAGGTCTATGACTGTCCAAATAACCTTGTGGCCTTGCTCTCTGGAAGGTCCACCACGAAGTCCATTGCGATTTCGTCCCAGGGTTTATCAGGGGTGGCAACTGGCTGTAACAGGCCAAGGGGTTTGCCAGGCCGGGGTTTGGACTTTGCACAAACAACACAGCCAGCAACATACGTTTCTACATCTTTTTGCATATGCGGCCACCAAAATTGGCGTCGTGTTAGGTGAAGGGTTTTTAAAAACCCAAAATGGCCGGAAGCCTTCACATCATGACATCTATGTAGAACTGCTGATCGCAGTTCGGGGGGATATACATTTTATCCCCTTTCCACTCTATCCCGTCTCTGTGTGTGAGTATGTGTTTATTATCTTGTATCCACTTATCTCTGGATAATGCCTCCTGTAACAGCTCCTACCAGTTCTGTTGTGTGTCTCTACCGGTTGCCACCCTTCCCCCTGCATACTTCCTAGTATGATGGGCTGTATGACATCGTCTTGTTTACTATTGAACTGTGGGAGTCTGGATAGTGCATCCGCCAAGAAATTCTTCCCCGCGGGTACATATTTCACAACGAAGTTAAAGCGATGGAAGTATTGTGCCCAACGGACCTGTTTAGGCGACAGCCTCCTCGGGGTTTGCAGAGCCATCAGGTTTTTGTGGTCTGTCCAGACCTCAAAAGGTGTACGTGCCCCCTCCAGGATGTGACGCCAGCTTAAGAGTGCCCACCGTACAGCGAAAGCCTCTTTCTCCCAAATGGCCCAGCCCCTCTCTGTTGGGTTGAATTTCTTTGAGGTGTACGCACATGGCTGCAAATGTCCCTGGCTATTGGCCTGTAATAACACAGCTCTGACAGCCACGTCGCTCGCATCCACCTGTACCACAAACGGGACGCTTTGGTCAGGATGTCAAAGTACTGGAGCCTGTACGAAACGAGCCTTTAGTGCCTCAAAAGCTGCTTGACATTTTGGAGTCCAGATTAGTTTTTGACTTGGCCAAGGTTTTCCTCCCTGTCCCCGTGTCCGTAGGAGGTCTGTAAGTGGTAACGCTATTTGGGCAAAGGAAGGAATGAATTGTCGATAGAAATTAGCGAAACCCAGGAAGCTCTGTAGTTGCTTCTGAGTTTCGGGAGCTTGCCATTCTACTACCATACTAATCTTTTTTGGATCCATTCCTAAGCCCTCTCTAGAAATCTTATAACCTAGATAGTCTAGCTCGGTTCGGTGAAACCCACACTTGGATACCTTGACGTACAGTTTCGCATCTAACAATTTATTTAACACCTGGCGTACTAGTTGTACATGCTCCTCCATCGTGTGTGTGTAAATCAAGATGTTGTCTAAATACACTAGCACACCACGATATAAATATTCATGGAGGACCTCATTAATTAGCTGCATAAAAACCGCTGGAGCACCTTGCAGCCCAAATGGCATAACCAGGAACTTGTAGCTTCCAAGAGGACAGTTAAAAGTGGTCTTCCACTCATCCCCTTTTTTTATTCTAACCCGGTAGTATGCTTCCCGTAAGTCTAGTTTGGTAAAATATTTGCCCGTCGCCAATGTGGCTAAGAGGTCTTGTATCAATGGGAGGGGATACAACAGCTCCATGCTAACAGCATTAAAACCACGAAAATCAACACATAAACAAAGACCCCCATCCTTTTTCTCACGGAACAGTACCGGGGCAGCTAGATGCGCTCGACTGGGTTGAATAAACCCCCGAGCTAGGTTCTTGTCTATGTATGTACGTAGTTCTTCGACCTCCCTAGGTGTCATCGCATACATTCGGGGTTTTGGCAGTTTCACCCAGGGTATCAGTTCTATAGCACAGTCTGTGCCGCGGTGTGGTGGTAACATATCACATTCCCCCTCATCAAACACTGCCGCTAAATCTGCATATACAGCGGGCACCCCAGGCACCAGGGGATTGTTGCCCACCCTCGGACGCTCATCCACCCCACCTGTCGAGTCAGTAGCCCCTGGCTCCGGACCTGGCTCCGGCCCGAGTTCCAAACGGAGCTTCCGGTAACCCCCTTCCCACCAGATGGTCGGCTTCCATCTGTACAACCAGGCCAGCCCCAAGATGATAGGTTCAATCATAGTCTCTACTACCACAAACCGGAGATACTCAAGATGTTCCCCTATCTGCAATTGCACCAACTCGGTCACCAGTGTGGCAGGTGCACCCCCTAAGATGGACCCATCCACCTGTTCAAATCGGATAGGGGCCCGTAGGTGATACATCATAAGACCCTATTGCTGCACTAATGTTCGTTTTATCAAGCAACGAGTACACCCGGAGTCAATCAGTGCCCCTTGGCGTTTCTCCATCCCGGTACGTGCGTTTTTTATGACTACCGGGATTACAAACGGGTGTATCGGAGCACTCACCATTGGATCGTTATTCCCGTTGTCGTCTTCATCACTCTCCCCCTCAACAACTGGCACCACATCGATCCTGGAATGGTCCACAACCTCGGACATCGATGCGTTAGGACCCGACTGGGGGATCTGTGATACCACCCTGGTTCACTCGGGTGTTACCCGTTGGCGTTCACGACCTCTTCCGCCAGTCGTGGGGGTGCGGCTGGTTACTGGTTGGGGGGGTGGCAGAGGACAGTCTAAGGCTCTGTGGCCCACCTGGTTGCAACGAAAACACCGGAAGGCTGGCCTACGAGTGGAATCCCCAGATCCAGGGGGAAAACTTCCGCGATTGATGATGGGCCGTTCTGGACTCCTCCTCGTTTGAGGCAGTGGCCCTGCAACAGTTTTGACCCGAAACTCTCGTAAGCCGACATCCAATTCAATTGCTGCCCGGAACCACTCTGAAAGACGAGGAGGCAGTCCCCTGTACATACATGCTTGTCTGAGATCTCTGTCCAAGCCTAAATGGAACTGATGCACTAGCATGCGTTCGGGCCATGCCCGTAGTCCCGCAACAGTCCGAAACTCCTTAACATAATCCTTTGCAGGGTGGCCCTTCTGTCTTAAAGTCACCAACTCTCCCTCAGCCTGTTGTGTCCTGGAGTCGTCCTCAAAATGAGCCCTGAGACCCTCAAGGAACAGGCCAACATCAGTCAGGTCTCGAGCGTGGTCACTGTGAAGGTCCGCTACCCAATCCGCCGCCTCCCCAGTCAGGACGGTGGTGATAGCAACTACCATGGCCCATTGAGATGGATAGAAGTGGCCATAGAGGTCCATATAGCTGATGACCTGGTTCAAGAATATGGCTACCCTGTCAGGACTCCTGTCAAATGTTGCTTGCAAGGGAGGCGGACCCCACATTGGCTGCGAGCCCCAAGTCCCTGGAGGCCACGATGGTACCGGCCCGGGTGGACCCGCTGCCCCCCGGGACCCATGTGACATGAGCCGCTGCCCTGGACCGGAGCGGGGCCCCTCCCGTATCCCCTGTGCAGGAAGAGAACGTCCTCGGGCATCCATTCGTGCTCCCGGGTCCCCCCCTGAAGACGAGATATGTGTGTCCGATGAGGGGGGGTCTGCTTTCCTCTGTTGACTGGCTGCCCGCTCCATCCGCAGTTTAGGGCTGGCTAACCGAAAACGTGTGCTTGTACCTGATGTTCCTGTCCCACTCTGCCAACCAGAACCAGGTTCCACCCCCACAGCCCATGGCTGCCAGGACTGTGCATCACGGAAACTGGACTCCCCAAACCTTTCCCTCAAAACATCCAAGGTAGAGGGGCCCAGGCCTGTGGAATAGCTCCACTCACCCCCTTCCTCATCCTCCACCCACCGTCTCTCACACCACTTCAGAAACCTCTCATCCATAGGAAAAGGAGTCTGTGCTTTGAGGCTTCCAGGGCCAGCGAGCGCCGAGCTATGCCACCAGTCACCAGAAGCAGAGGGGGTTGCATCAGACTGTGATTCAAGTATCTCACGCTCCTCCCCGTCATGGCTCTTTGCTCGCTCTTTTGGCCGAACCACCGGATCCGGAGCCAGAGAAACAACCTGGGTTGGTGGGGTCTCCTCTCGCTCATCCCCCACGACGTCCTGTGTAAGTGCCTCAGGGTCCAAACCCTCCGCCATTCCGCTGCGTTAGAAAAGATGAAAAGATGAAAAGATCAGCGCCAATTTCCTCTCAGAATCCTCAGGCGCAACAAGGACAAACCACCAAGAACAACGTTGGAATGTAATGCTGGTTTAATCTTGTCCGTCCCGAAAACGCTGCAGTCGTAACGATGTAAAATTGGCGCTACATGCATACGGCATGTAGCGCTTAAATCCGCCCCACGCCCGTCAGCTGTGAGGCGGAGCCCGGAACAACGCCCCGCCAGTGGCGAATCAGCAGGCTGGAAATGGGCGGGGCGCTGATAGGAGCCAGCTGCTGCATGTCAGAAACTTCCCGAGCAAACGCTACCCGATCCCGTGAAACCCTAGCCCCGACGCTTCCACCCCCCCACTGAAGCGCCTCCGTGCATCCCCCTCCCCACGTGTAAATGTGCGTGTGTCCCAGCCGAAACTAGGAGGCGTGTCGGAGGAGTGGGGCGGTAGTGGGGTGTCCCTCGGTGCTGGCGCAGCCCCATGCTATCCCACGCCCGTGTTGCCACGTGGGCGAGCGGAGCCAGGTGAGTTGTCGAGCGGTTCGGCGCCAAGCGGGATGATAGGGCTCGACAGAGGGGTGAAGTAGAACAAACAAGAGAATTTGAAAGAGATCATGTCAGAAGCACTGGCCCAGATGCTGGGTGATCAAAAAGTTAATTTGGAGTGGCAAATTGACAAAATTTATCCTGTTAATTCGTGGGTGGCCAGACAAAAACATCTACCAAGAGATATTGTAATATATTTTACTACAAGGAGGATACGTAATGAAATTTTACAAGCTACATTTAAAAATAAGCTTCAAGTGGAAGGGCAGGAGGTTTTGACAATGAAAGAAATCCCCCCTAAAATGCTGAGGGCCAGAAGGGAGTATGCCTTTCTGGTGGAGGAATTGAGAAATTGCCAGATACAGTACAGATGGGCGGTACCAGCCAGCCTAGTGGTGAATTATTCAGGAGAAAGATATCGTCTTAATTCAGTATGGAAAGCAAGAGATTTCTATGTCAATGTATTAAAGGCTGGATACCCAAAATCCCCAGATGTTAAAAGAAAGAAGGAAGTGGTGGGGGCAAGGAAGGGAGAGAATGAAGATTTGTTGGCACAAGCTCAAGGGGGAGTCACGAATATTCAAGAACATTTAATACAAATTCAAACTGTTGTTCAAGATTTGGACTTACTTGATATAACAGAAGAACCTAAGGATCAAAGACAGACTCGAGCAGCAACAGCCAAACGTAAAGAAGAATTAAGATTGCAGCAACTTCAGATGGTAACCCAAGAAACCACAAAAACAGAAGCAGTGGGAGGAGCCAGACCCAAAGGTCAAATGCGAGAAAACCATCAGCAGATGCTCCAAATGCTTCAGAAGGCCAAAGATGACAACTAGATTTTTAACTTGGAATGTCAACAGCTTGAATTCACCACAAAAGAGGAGGAAAATATATCATTATTTGAAACAATTTAAACATGAAGTAATTTTTCTACAAGAGACTCACATCAGAACAAAAGATCAAAAATACTTAACTAATGCGAGACTAGGTACACATTTTGTTGCATCAGCCCCAGAGAAGAATGGTATAGTTATATATTTAAAAAGAGACTTAATAGCCAAATTAATTGAAGCAGATGATCAAGGAAGATTTATAGCAATCGAACTTTTAATAAAAGGAGAAAAAGTACGTTTAATTGGATTATATGCACTGAATCAACAACAGGAGAAATTTTATAACCTTTTACATTCCAAGCTGTTACAATGGGATTACAATTCATGTATTTTATTGGGGGATTGGAATGGAGTTTTGGATATTAAAAAAGACAAGAAGGGACTCAAGCAAAACGTCTTAACGCGTGCAAGACTGCCAAAATCCTTTTTTGAAATGATGGATGATATGGAGTTGAGGGATATTTGGAGAGAGAGAAACCCAGAAGAAAAGGATTTTACTTTTTTTTCAGACAGACATCAATCTTTTTCTAGGATTGATTTTATATTAATTACCAATGATCTTTTTTCCAGGGTGAAGAATACGAAGATATGTCCAAGAGTCTTAACGGAACATAGTCCAGTTTGGATGGAACTGGAGTATGGAAAGGGACCTAAGAGGTCCTGGAGGTTAAATGAAAATTTGTTTAGGTATGAGGAAAATATAAAAGAATGTAAAAAATTTATGACAGAATTTTTCACTATGAATATGCACAAGGGTACATCTATGGAAATGGTGTGGGATGCAAGTAAAGCATATATGAGAGGTATTTTGATATATTTGAACAATAAATATAGAAATAAGCAGGGGGAAAAAAGGAAGGATTTGAAAGAAGAAATTAAAAAAAAAGAACAAGCTTTGATAGCGAACCCAGCAGACAAGAAAATAAAAGAGGCAATTAATGTACTAAAAGGGCAGTTTAAGATGTTAATGGCAGACCAGGTTGCAACTAACCTACAATATGCTAAACATAATACCTTTTGTAACGCTAATAAACCAGGTAGATGGTTAGCATATTTGTTAAGGAAGAAACAAAAGACACGGACAATAGAGAAAATAAAATATAAAGGTAAAGAGGTTTATCAGCAAGAGATGATTAAAAAATCATTCTTAGAATTTTATACTAGGTTGTACACTGGTGATAGAATTCAAGATATAGATATAGATAGATACTTACAGAAAGAGAACATTCATATAATTTTGTCAGAGTAAATGTCTAACATTCTCACAACCATAACCCCACAGTCCTGCAGGGGTTAACAGATCACATAACCCATCACCCAACAAACCACACCTTACCTCCTGACTCCTCCACCTGGGTATAAGAGCTTCCACCACGTGGAAATCCAGTAGTTCCAGATGTGTACCTGCAAGGGAAAGAGCAAAGGTTAGTTAGGTTTAGCTGAGTAAGCCTAGGATTAATTCAGGCCTGTAATAAAAGGATTTATGAAACATATATACTTGTCTTGTGAGTTATTGGGTCAGATCCATCCCTATAACAAATTTCAAAAGAGCAAAGGGAGAGTTTAAATCAACTCATAACTTCTGAGGAAATTATGTTTGTAATTAAGCAGTTGAAAGTGGGTAAAGCCCCTGGGACGGATGGTTTGACAGCTGTTTACTATAAAAATCTACAGTTGGAAATGGTGGAACCACTTAAGAAATTATTTAATAGTATACAACTTGGAGGAGGGGTACCTCCATCTTGGAAGACAGCTTTTATTTCCTTGATCCCAAAGGAGGATCAAGATCATACGTATCCAAAAAATTATAGGCCGATATCACTTTTAAATACAGATTACAAAATTTTTGCTAAAATATTAGCAAATAGATTAATGACAGTTATGCAACAAGTGATTCATTATGATCAAACCGGTTTTATAAGTGGTAAACAAATGAAAAGTAATGTAAGGCAAATTGTTAACCTGTTAGAGTATCTGGGGAAGAACAACCAAGTCCCTGCAGTGTTAATATTTCTTGATGCGGAGAAAGCATTTGATCGATTGAACTGGCACTTTTTATTGAAATTAATAGAAAGGATGCAATTTGGAGAATATTTTACACAAGCTATCAAGGCAATATATCAGAAGCAAACAGCACAAATAATAATTAATGGTGGTTTAACAGATACTTTCAATATAGAAAAAGGAACAAGGCAAGGATGTCCCTTGTCTCCATTATTGTTCATCTTGACTTTGGAATTTTTGTTGAGTAAGATACATGGGTCAGACAAAATAAAGGGAATTAAAATTAGGCAGCATGAGTATAAATTACAAGCATTCGCAGATGACTTGGTTGTTACTTTAACCCAACCAGTACAATCGGTTACAGGTTTAATGGATATAATTAATCAATATGGACAAGTATCTGGATTTAAAATAAATGCAGGTAAAACAAAGATAATAACTAAAAAATGACTATAAATCAAAAAGAAGAAGTAGAAAGACTAACAGGATTTGAAATAGTAAAGAAGGTCAAATACTTAGGGGTTTACATTACGACTTCAAATGTGAAATTATACAAGCATAATTATGAACCGTTGTGGCAGAAAATACAGAAAGAGATGGAAAAGTGGAAAAAATTACAACTGTCCTTGTTGGGAAGAATAGCTGCAGTAAAAATGAATGTTTTGCCAAGGTTTTTATTTCTTTTTCAAATGATACCTATACTTAAAAAAGATGAAAATTTGAAGGAATGGCAGAAGGGTATTAGTAACTTTGTTTGGGCAGGAAAGAGACCGCGAGTAAAGCAAAAGATAATGCAAGATATACGTGAAAGAGGAGGTCTCAAAATGCCCAATTTAAGATTGTATTATGAAGCAGCTGCCCTTTCAGCAGTTAGTGATTGGATGAACTTAACAGAGGAAAGAATACTAAACATTGAAGGATACGGTTTGGTTTATGGTTGGCATGCTTATTTATTATATGATAAAAGAGTGGATAAGACTTTTAAAAGTCACATATTAAGGAATGCTTTATTGCGTGTCTGGAAAAAGTATCAATATAAATTAAATGATAAGTTACCAATGTGGAAAGCACCCAGACACGCGATAGAGAATATAAGTGTGGAGCAAAAACAAGATGACATTATATATAAGGAGCTTCTTTATAAAGAAAGAGGTATACTACAATTAGAATCTATGAATCAATTAAGAGAAGAAAGAATAATTAAAACATGGTTTCAGTATGGTCAGCTGCAAGCCAGATGGAGAGAAGATCAAAAAATTGGTATTTTGCAAGAGGATGAGAATTTGGTAAAACAAATTAGAGATAAAGGCCAAATGCATATAAAAAGGTTGTATAATGCACTGGTTGAAATAGATTCAGAAACAGAGATAGTTAAGGATTGTATGATAAAATGGGCACAAAATATTGGGGAACCAATAATGATGGAAACATGGGAAAAAATATGGGTTAGAAATATAAAATTTACGCAAGCCCAAAACTTAAGGGAGAATTTTTATAAAATGTTTTATAGATGGCATTTAGATCCTAAAAAGCTAGCCTATATGTATCCAAGTTTACAACCTAAGTGTTGGAGATGTGAATGTGAAGATGCTACGTATTATCATATATGGTGGACATGTAAAAAAATTAAGGCTTTTTGGATAAAAATATTGTGACTTATTTCTAGGATCTTACCCAATAACTCCAATACAAGATGCAGTGAATCAATTTCCTTTATTAATCAATGTTTCAATTACAGGTATGTGTCTGGAAGTGAACTCTGGATCTCTGGACCACGTGTTAAATACCTGAGAGGCGGAGCTGAGGTAAGGAGGGGTCAGGGGAGGATCTAGGCAGATGTGTTGTTAACCCTTGCCATACCTGGGGTAGACAACGGTGGGCATTTATACATAACAAATCCCCCTCTAAATGCCCAACAGTTGGACCTGCTTGTGTGTTTTGCACCCGTACCCTAATTTAGATGTAAGGTAAGCGTGCTGTTTACTTTGTAGTGGCCTAGCAACCTGCTCGACATCGCTAACGCGTGCTGAAAGCATCGAGGGACATATACATACTTGGTGGTGGTGGCACTGGGTGAAGGCGGCCGTATGCGGGGTGTGGGGTGGTGGTATCGGGTGCGACGGGATTAGGGCCATTCCGGAGGACACAGCGGCAGCACCTTCCAGAACACGCTGAAGACCAATTACGCCCCTAGAAGAGGGGCGTGGTAATAAACAAGGGCGCGATCTACGCCCCTAAAAGAGGGGCGTGGTAACAAACAAGGGCGCGGTCCTAATGAGTTAATGGAAAGATGGGCTATATAAACGCCCCATTCTTGGTGTAATGTAGCGCCGATTTCAATCGTGTTTACGAATCACAGCGTGTAGCCGGATGTGGATGCGAATAAACCAGCGTGCCAAAAGAGCTGAATAAGGCTGTAGCTGTGTTTTGATTGCGTCTCGCACGGCATTCCTGAGAGTTTGGTCAGGATGTCTGTGACTTGCTCGACGGTCTCACAATGTACAGCCTTAATAAAACCAATGTTTGTTAACTCTCTGACATGCTTGTGCTTAATGTCTATATGTCTGGACCTTTGACCTACTGCTTCTGCCATGGATATGTCTATGGCTGCCTTGTTGTCCTCATGTATTACTATCGGGTAGGCCGGTTCAGTCCAGATGCTGATAAGCAGGTCGTCAAACCATGTCAGGTTGTTAGCTGCTTTGGAGAGACAGATATATTCTGCCTCGGCTGTGGAGGTGGCCACCAGGTTTTGTTTCCTGGTATACCAGTGTACTGGGCAGCCGTTGATGAGGAACACATAGCCGGATGTGCTCTTTCTGCTTTTTGTGTCGCCTGCCCAGTCAGCGTCGGCATAGGAGGTTAGGATGGGTTCTTTGGACATCTCTGGCTCTAGGTTCAGGTATGCATCCATGCTGTGCTTTAAATATCTGAGCACGTGTTTTACACCCTCCCAGTGGTACATCTTTGGATCACTGACGTGTCTGGATAGGAGGTTGACTGCTAGGAGGATATCTGTCCTAGTCCAATTGGCTATATATAGTAGTGATCCAACAACAGATCTATAGAGGGTATTGTCCTTGAAAGCCTCACTTTCTTCGTTCATGTGTTTTAAAAAGTCAATGTGTATGGGTGTATCACATGGCTTGGCTTCCTTCATGTTGCATTTATTTAACAGGTCCAATATTTTCTCCTTTTGGGAGATCCTGAATCCCTTCTGAGTTCTATCAATCTGAACACCCAGGTATTTGTTCACCCTCCCCAGAGTTTTTAGGGCAAAGTGTTTCCCCAACTGGTTGGCAAAATTGTCACAATTTTGTTTATGTTGACCACAGTACAAAATATCATCCACATAGATAAGTACGTATTCGATAGATGTGCCCTCCCTCTTGGTGAAAAAACATAGGTCGGCGGAGGTGGCTGTGAATCCCATGCCCTTGAGGATCTTCACCAGGCATTCGTACCACCTCTTACCGGATTGTTTCAGACCATACAGACTTTTGTTCAATAACCACGTGTCCTCCCCTTGTGTGTTTCTCCCCGGGGTGCCCTGACAAAGATCTCTTTGTCTAGCTCTGCGTGGAGGTAGGCTGTCTGCATATCGAATTGGTAGACTTCTAGTCCTAGGATTGTGGCTACTACCAGGGCGCTTTTTACACTCTCTGCCCTGACTGTGGGTGAATATGTGTCTGTGTAATCTTCCGGGTATTTTTGTGCAAATCCTTGTGCTACTAGCCTAGCTTTGTACAGTTTCTTATTGTCCTTGAGTTCTTTGATCTTGAAAACCCACTTAGTCCCGATGGCTACCTTGTTCTCTGGTACTCTGGATGGGGTATACACATTTAACTCTTTCAGGCTGTTCATCTCCTTATCTATGGCCTCCTCCCATCTGACCCTTTCCTCTCGTGGTAACCTAAGAATGTCCTCATAGGAGTTGGGTGTCGTGGTGTCTGTGTGTATTGAAAGTATGTAATCGTCGAACCTTTTTGGCATTTTGTTTCTGTTGTGTCTTATGGGTCTGCTGGGTATTGTTTCTGTGTCGTGCATGTGTTGGGCTTCCTTCTCTGTGAGTGCATCTACCTTTACCTTTATGATGGGGTGGTTCTCCTTCCATTCTTTGGTGGTTACCCCTTGGTGTTTGGGTTTGTGTTTCTTGTGTGTCTCGTTTTCAGTTGTGTCTGGTTTATTGTTGGCTCTAACATTGTCATTAGCTTCCTGCCTAGGCAGTACCTCGTTGAGGTGTATTCTTGACCAGTTTGTGTTCTCGTAGAACACTGCTGATCTGGATATGACAAATCTGTTGTCCTTGTCGATGAACCTGTACCCCTTAGTTCCGGACTTGTATCCCATGAATCTTAGTCTCCTTGACACCTTGTCCCCTTTTCTCCTCAACTGTCTGGGTATATGTACATCCGCAGTTACCCCAAATATGTGGAGGTGAGCTATCTGGGGCTTCCTATAATACATAACCTCATAGGGAGTTTTGTTCACTACGCTTGACCATATTCTGTTCAGTGTGTAATTTGAGTATGTGAGTGCCTCTGCCCAGAAGTGTTGTCCCAGCCCTGCGTCTTCTAGGGCACATCTTACCATTGTTTGTAATACGCCGTTCCTGCGTTCTGATACTCCGTTCTGGAATGGCGAAAAAGGCGAAGAGGAGAAGTGCAGTATCCCGCATTTCTTTGTCCAATTGGAGAAGTCCCTTGATAGGAACTCTGAACCTCTATCTGTCATAATTTGTTTTATTTTTATGTTATGTTGAGTTTCTACCCTCTTGTAAAACTCCTTAAATCTTTGGAACACCTCACTTTTGTGATTGAGGGTGTATACAAATCCGTAACGGCTAAAGTCATCAACTATAGTTAGAAAGAACCTCTTCTTGTATTTAATAGAGGGTTTCATGGGTCCCACCACATCCATGTGAACCAACTGAAATATTGAATTGGTGGTGCGAGAGGCCTTTTTGGGTCTTGGTTTGGTTTTGATTTTTGAGCATTTGCATACAGAACACTCCAAATAATTGTTACAGTTCTTTAATGGTAAGCCAGTTGAACATTCAGTCATTTTCTGTACCGTTGGAAAACTAGCGTGGCCTAATTTTCTATGAAGTAGATGAGCGCACTCATCATGAATGGGTTTGCCAATGTGTGGCTTCCCTTTGTGTGTTGTGTCTGAGGTGGGTTTGCTTTCCGTAATGTGTTCTATCTCATCCCTTCTTGTTTCCGCGGGTGTACTTGTTTCTTTCTCCTTATTTTCTGGGTTAGTGTTTGTGTTTGTGTGTTCTTGGGATACTAAGTATGTGAGTCCCCCTTCTATGATGATTTTTCCTATGTTCTTACTTCCTTTAGTCATGTATGCTTTCCTTTCTTTAAAGGTTGTCTCAATGCCCAAGTCTTTACTGAGCTTGAGGGTAGCTAATATATTGTGGGGTATCTCAGGTATGAGCAGCACCCCCTCTATCTTCCCTATCCCATTTATGTGTACGCTTCCTTCTCCTGTCACCAATACCTTGTTCTGATTAGCTACCTTGATGTGATATTCCTTTGGCGTGAATGATGTCAGTATGTCTCTGTTATTGGTGGTGTGGTTGGTGGCCCCTGAATCTATGAGCCATGTGTTCTTCCCTTTTGTTTGGGTGTGTGAGTGTTGGTGGTCCCTAAGCTCATATAGTGGCCCAGGATGACTATCCCTGGAGCTATCTCTATATCCTCTCCTATCTCTGGGGTTGGGGGAGTCCCTGCGCCTGAATCTGCTTTCTGGGGAGCGCCTGTCTGAGTGTCCTGACTTGCGGCCTTGTCTTTCCCTGCGATGGCTGTAGTCTCTGTCCCTCTGGTTTCTGGGGCAATCTCTCCTGTAGTGGTTTCTAGAGCCGCAGGTAAAGCATTCTGGTTTGTCGTGATCCCTGGTCTGAAAGTCTACCCTTTTTACTGGTCTGCTCTCCCTATGACTTGAGTGATCCCTTCTTAGGCTATCCTCCGCTATCAGCCTGTTGGATAATGTCTCTAAAGAGAGGTGCTCTATGTTAAGACTATCCAGTTGCATAATGAAATTTTCCCAACTGGGATCTAGAGAGTTTATGATAATACTTTTCATGCTATCATCTGATATGGTTTCCCCACTTTGTATGAGTTCTGCCCTGGTGGCGTTCAGCTTAAGTATGTGTTCCCCCATGGGTGTCCCTGCCTTATGCCTGGCTGAGTAAAATTCCCTGGATATTTTGGTAGTTGTGGCTGCACTTTTGCTATAGAACAAATTAAATATTTTTTGTATTATCTCTGCCACGGTTAAGTGGCACCCAAGACTGGGGTAAATACTGGGTGACAAGCTAGACATTAACAGATAATAAGCCCTGTGGTGTAAACAGTCAATATCAAAAGTCCATGGTTTCTTTGGTGGATCATCAAACAAAAACAACATATTTTCCTTTAGAAAAATAATTTGGAGTTGATGGTTCCACTCCAAGAAGTTAGACCCATCTAATTTTAACTTGTGGCTATCAGCAGTAAAAGTCATTGAGCTGTATGGCAGGTTACTTACAGTCTGGTGCTGTCCATGGTTCTTTATGTGAGGGAACTCACAATATGCTGGGGGAATGCTTGTTGCTAGTCTGAATGGATTTATCTCTATGTTCTTTTCTCTTCCTATAGGTGGCGACTGGGCATGCACGAAGCTCATTTCGCGCTGGAGGTCATTGGGTGCGGAGCTCTCTGCTGCTGCCCTCAAGCCTAGGCCTAGGCTTGCTTCTGGGAGGTTGGGCTCGCCCCTGGCGGGCCCATGGCCCTCCCTGGAAGGCGGATGCTGTGGCTGGGTCTCTGGATCCCCGGCGAAGGACGGGAGCAGCTGAAGAGGTGAACCGGTCGTAAGTTGAGGACTCCTGGAGTTCGGCGGCGCAGCAGTGGCGGCGGACGTAAGTCGAGGACCTTCGGGAACCATTGGTGTGGCAGCGGTGGCAGTGATGGTGGCGGCAGCGGCGGACCCCAGACGACGCTGGATGACCTCCGGATGGGTTGGGAAGCCTGGTGGAGGCCGCGTGGCTGGTGAGTTGTTATTTTGCCTCCTCATTCTGCGGCCTAGGGAAGTTGGTGCGGCGGGTGGCGAGTGCGAATCCTGCGGGTATTCAATCCTGTAGGCGGTCGGGTCCTGGCTGTTGTTTTTTGGGTACGCTTTCCCTCATGGTGTCTGCTGGGGTGTTGTAAGGGTTCTGATGGTTACCCTGCTGCCTTTTTGGGTTTGTTGAGCGTCAGTTTGTTTCTTTCTGGTTGCTGGAGGCTTGAGTGCGGAGCCGAGTGCTGCCGCAAGGGTTTCGATCGCTTTCTCTACTTCGGGCTCGGTGGGCGAGCCCCCGCAGGCTTGCAATCTTGCTTCTGTGTTGTTTTCGGGTTCTTCCCCATTGGAGTTGAGGTTCTCGTTGTTTCGCGCCATTCGGTTTGAATCTCGGCTTCCCATTGGCTGTTGGCCATTCCAAGATGACCGCCGAGAGCATGGCGCGGAAATGAAATCTTCCATGTCTGGCGCTTCAGCTTGGGGATACCTTTCCCTTGCCGGGCTGGTGATTTCTTTTCTTTGTTGCTGGATGCTCATCGCTGCTCCATTGCTTTCAAGTAGGCCATGGAGTTTCACGATAAGCTCCTCTTTGCTGGCGGTCGCTTCCATCATTTCCAGGATGGTGGATCAGAGTTCTTCATTGCTCGGTGGCTCTGTCCTTTCGTAGTGGTAGGTTTCTTCTCTCGGCCCTTTGTCTCTGAGTAGTGGACTCGGGTCATAGTCTTCATCATCGTCGGTTGTGTTGATTCTCGCTGTGGTACCCTCGAGAGCCTGCAGTTCTTTCATCTGCTTGGTGTAGGCTCTGGTGAACATTCTTTTTTCTGCCTCTGTTTGGGTTCCTGATTCTGCCATCTCTGTGAGTTGTGGGTAAACCATCCTCTGCTACCAATCTGTGGGGAGGGAGGCGGGGAGAAAATGTCTGTATCTTTGATAAAACTTTTTAATTAAAAAAAAAAAAAAGAACCCCTGCACAGGGGCTGCTCTTTCTGCTCTTATTCTACCTTCCTAGGAGAATGATCCATGGGCTCAATCCAGGCATGGATGCCTCCATGCGAGGGAACTCATTTTACCTACTTTATTTCTAAATAAAGATTTAACTTCATTGCATCCTTGCGTGCTGCCTTTTCTTGGAAGCGCCATCAACGAACCATCGATCTTAGTGAGATCCCTCACACAGAAGAAGAAGGAGAAGCAGTAGAAGGAGAAGCAGAAGCAG
This sequence comes from Pituophis catenifer annectens, assembly GCF_029215685.1. Taxonomy (NCBI): domain Eukaryota; kingdom Metazoa; phylum Chordata; class Lepidosauria; order Squamata; family Colubridae; genus Pituophis; species Pituophis catenifer. The sequence continues at coordinate 46,676,382 of NW_027256885.1, forward strand.
AAGCAGAAGGAGAAAACACAGAAGCAGAAGCAGCAGAAGCAGCAGCAGAAGTAGAAGCAGAAGTAGAAGTAGAAGTAGAAGCAGAAGCAGAAGCAGAAGCAGAAACAGAAGGAGAAGCATATAGCATATAGTCACCGAGCCCTGGTCATGGTCAGATCACTCTCTCCTTCGCCTTGACCTTCAAACCGCTATACCCCATCGCAGGGAGGCGGAGCCGGTAAGATGGTTCCGCCCCAGGCGCCTGATGGAACCTGATAGGTTCCAGATGGAGCTTGGGCCATTTCCTGAGGCTCTGGCACACGCCTCGACTGGGGACCTAGTGGCTGTCTGGGATAGGGCGGCCGCTGGAGCTCTGGATCAGGTGGTGCCTTTGCGGCCTCTGACCCGGCGCCGATCTCACCTAGCTCCTTGGTTCACTGAGGAGCTGAGGGAGATGAAGCACCGGAAATGACGCCTAGAGAGTAGTTGGAGGGCCAGTCTTTCTGAATCCGACCGGACACTGGTAAGATCTCATATTAAGAATTACCTATTGGCAATAAAAGCAGCAAAATGTACATATTTTGCTGCTCTTATTGCATCATCAGATAATCACCCGGCCGCTCTGTTTAGGGTGACCCGCTCCCTGCTCCACCAGGAAGCACGGGAGGACCCCTTGGAGGGTAGAGCCGAGGATTTTGTTCAATATCTGTATGACAAAATCACTGAGATTTGGGAAGATCTGGACTCCGACTGGGTAGTCTCAGGGGGAGAGACAGGGGCAGGTCTTGAGAATGTTATCTGGGATGAGTTTGATCCTGTGACCCCTGACGACGTAGACAGGATTCTGGGTGGACTGAACGTGACCACATGTTTATTGGACCCGTGCACCTCCTGGTTAGTGCTGGCTTCCCGGGAGGTGATGTGAGGCTGGCTCCAGGGGATTATAAATGCTTCGTTGGGTGAGGGTGACTTCCCTGCTGCCTTGAAAGAGGCGGTGGTGAGGCCTCTCCTCAAGAAGCCTTCCCTGGACCCGGCAGTGTTGGCTAACTATCGTCCGGTCTCCAACCTTCGCTTTGTTGCGAAGGTTGTTGAGAGTGTGGTTGCGCGACAGCTCCCCCAGTACCTGGATGAAACAACGTATCTGGATCCGTTCCAGTAGGGCTTCAGGCCTGGGTACAGCACGGAAACAGCATTGGTCGCGTTGGTTGATGATCTCTGGAGGGCTCGGGACAGGGGCTGCTCCTCTGTCCTGGTCCTATTAGACCTCTCAGCAGCTTTTGATACCATCGACCATGGTATCATGCTGCACCGGCTGGAAGGGTTGGGGGTGGGAGGCACCATTTTACGGTGGTTCTCCTCCTTTCTCTCTGACCGGTCGCAGTCTGTGTTGACAGGGGGGCAGAGATTGACCCTGAGGCCCCTCATATGTGGGGTGCCACAAGGGTCGGTCCTCTCGCCCCTTTTGTTCAACATTTATGTAAAGCCGCTGGGTGAGATCATTCGTGGTTTTGGGGTGAAGTACCATCAGTACACTGATGACACCCAGCTGTACATCTCCACCCCGGACCACCCCAACGATGCCCTTGAAGTGATGTCCCGGTGCCTGGAGGCCGTACGGATCTGGATGGGGAGGAACAGGCTCAGGCTCAACCCATCCAAGACCGAGTGGCTGTGGTTTCTGACGTCCCAATATAGTCAGTTCACGCCATCGCTGACTATTGGGGGCGAATCGCTGGCCCCCACGGAGAGGGCTCGCAACTTGGGTGTCCTCCTGGATTCATGGCTGTCTTTAGAAGAGCACTTGACGGCCGTGACCGGGAGGATTTTTCATCAGGTTTGCCTGATTCACCAGTTGCGTCCCTTTCTAGATCGGGACTCCCTACACACAGTCACTCATGCCCTCGTCACTTCCCGCCTGGACTACTGCAACGCTCTCTACATGGGGCTCCCCTTGAGGAGCACCCGGGGGCTCCAACTGGCGCAGAGTACAGCCACACAGGTGGTTATGGGAGCAACATGGCTCTTCCGTGTGACACCTCTCCTGCGCGAGCTGCACTGGCTTCCAGTGGTCTTCTGGGTGCGCTTCAAGGTTCTGGTTACCACCTTTAGAGCGCTCCATGGCTTAGGACCTGGTTATTTACGGGACCACCTACTACCACAAGCAACCTCCCACCGGCCGGTACGCTCTCATAGAGAGGGGCTCCTCCGGGTGCCGTCAGCTAAACAATGTCGACTGGTGGCCCCCAGGGGGAGGGCCTTCTCTGTGGGGGCACCCACTATCTGGAACGAGCTCCCCCCAGAGATATGGAGGATCCTGGATCTACGCACTTTCCGCCGTGCTCTTAAGATTCTTCTATTCCAGCAAGCCGGCCTGTCCTAATTTTCTCCCCTGTTTTAAAATTCTTTTACATCGAAATTTTAATTTGTTTTAAATTATTGGGATTTTTTAATTGTCTTGGGCTAAATTATTTAATCTGGTTTTAATTATATCTTTTAACTTTTGTATTTATGTATTTTATTTTGTGCCTGTTCACCGCCCTGAGTCCTTCAGGAGTAGGGCAGTATATAAATCTAATAAAAGAAAAGAAAGAAAGAAAGAAAGAAAGAAAGAAAGAAAGAAAGAAAGAAAGAAAGAAAGAAAGAAAGCAGAAGCAGAAGAAAAAGAAGCAGAAGCAGTAGGAGAAGCAGGAGAAGGAGAAGGAGAAGTAGAAGCAGAAGCAGAAGCAGAAGCAGAAGCAGCAGCAGAAGAAGAAGAAGAAAAAGAAGCAGAAGCAGTAGGAGAAGCTGGAGAAGGAGAAGGAGAAGCAGAAGGAGAAGCAGAGGGAAAAGCAGCAGCAGCAGCAGCAGCAGAAGCAGCAGCAGAAGCAGAAGCAGCAGCAGAAGCAACAGTAGAAGCAAAAGCAGAAACAGAAGCAGCAGAAGCAGGAGGAAGACAAGGAGCAGGAGCAAAAGCAGAAGTAGCAGCAGAAGCAGCAGAAGCAGAAGTTGAAGCAGAAGCAGAAGAAACAGCAGCAGCGAAGAAGCAGCAGAAGCAACAGCAGAAGAAGAAGTAGCAGAAGCAGCGAAGAAGCAGCAGAAGCAGAAGCAGAAGAAGAAGCAACAGCAGAAGAAACAGCAGAAGAAGCAGAAGCAACAGCAGAAGCAGCAGAAGAAGAAGCAGAATCAGCAGAAGCAGAAGCAGCAGCACAAGAAGCAGCACAAGAAGAAGCTGCAGAGCGACTGTGGGGCCGAGTTCATGTCCCGAAAGTTCCAGGACTGGATAAAGCATAAGGGCATACAGCATTTTTGTACAGCGCCTTTTATTCCTGTGCAGAACGGCGTGGTTGAAAAATGAAACGAAGTCCTGAAGTCTATGGAGCGCAGCCTGATTACGGATGCTGGAGTTGCGGAATCATACTGGGCAGAAGCGGTCCACTACGCCAATTACACCCTGAACCGCACCTGGAGCAGCGTTGTGAACCAGACCCCATACTTTCTGGTCCACGGTAGGAAGCCAAGTTTGGGACACTTGCGTGTATTTGGCTCCTACAATTGGGTGCACATCCCCAAGCAGCTGCGGAAGAAGGGAAGATCCGTCTCCCAGAGACTGAGGTTCTTGGGCTATGCCCCTGGCTCCAAAGCCTACCAGTTCCTGGGAGAAGGGGGCAGGACTGTGACTTCCCAATCTGCCTCCTTCGAAGAGGACTCCAATTGGACCCAGATCCACTCAAATGATCTGGGCCCATACATCAACCGGCACAGCAAAGCCGCACCGACCATGACACCACCTGAGACAACCAGAGACCCTGCCACCTACGAGAGCGAGGAACAGGACGAAGAGGTCAGCCTACCTGGTCCAGATGGGGAGGATGAGCCATCCAGTCCAGAGGGGGAAGACATGCCATTTTCACCTGACTCTTTGCCTACAGCGATGCTCCAGAGGCCCATGATGCCGAACGCCTGGGACCGAGGGCCTCCACATCCCGGTCGTGAACAGCCAGTCGGCGAGGAACCTGCAGAAGAAAAGGTCGGTGAGTGGCAGGAGGTCAGAAGGTCAAAGAGGTCCAACAAGGGGGTCCCACCAAAGAGAATCGACATTGGGCATGTCGCATCCGTCAACAGCGTCGTGGTCACCTCAAAGACTTTCTCTGACATACTCACTGGCACCTGTCATTGGCTGGCAAGAAGGGGAATTGTTAGGTGTTTTGTGCCAGCCATGGCAGTTTTTTAAAAGGCCACCAGATGGAAGCAAAGAGGCACCTTTGATCCCACTGGTATGTCAAGGGGCTCCGGCCCCTGCAGCCTCATTGGGGAGAGTTAATGGTCCTCCGGCCCCCTCACACATTGGTAAGGGAGGGGCCAGGGGCCCCTATAAGAACCCCTGCACAGGGGCTACTCTTTCTGCTCTTGTTCTACCTTCCTAGGAGAATGATCCATGGGCTCAATCCAGGCATGGATGCCTCCATGCCAGGGAACTCATTTTACCTACTTTATTTCTAAATAAAGATTTAACTTCATTGCATCCTTGTGTGCTGCCTTTTCTTGGAAGTGCCATCAACGAACCATCGATCTTAGTGAGATCCCTCACACAGAAGAAGAAGGAGAAGCAGTAGAAGGAGAAGCAGAAGCAGAAGGAGAAGCAGAAGGAGAAAACACAGAAGCAGAAGCAGCAGAAGCAGCAGCAGAAGTAGAAGCAGAAGCAGAAACAGAAGGAGGAGCAGAAGCAGAAGTAGCAGCAGCAGCAGCAGCAGCAAAAGCAGCAGCAGCAGCAGCAGAAGAAGAAAAAGAAGCAGAAGCAGTAGGAGAAGCAGGAGAAGGAGAAGCAGAAGCAGATGGAAAAGCAGCAGTAGCAGCAGAAGCAGAAGCAGAAGCAACAGCAGGAGCAACAGCAGGAGCAAAAGCAGAAGAACCTGAAGTAGCAGAAGCAACAACAGAAGCAGAAACAGAAGCAGCAGAACCAGGAGGAAGACAAGAAGCAGGAGCAGAAGCAGAAGCAGAAGTTGAAGCAGAAGCAGAAGCAGAAGCAGAACTTGATGTAGAAAAAGCAGAAGCAGAAGCAGCAGAACCAGGAGGAAGACAAGGAGCAGGAGCAGGAGCAGAAGTAGCAGAAGAAGAAGCAGAAGCAGAATAGGAGGTAGAAGCTGCAAAAGCATCAGGAGAAGAAGCTGCAGAAATTGAAGTAGCAGAAGTAGCAGAAGGAGAAGCAGCAGCATCAAAAGAAGCAGGAGAAGCAGCAGATGCAGTAGCAGAAGCAGAAGTAGCAGCAGCAGAAGAAGAAGGAGCAGAAGCAGAAGTACAAGCAGCAGAAGAAGCAGGAGTAGCAGAAGCAACAGCAGAAGCAGCAGCAGAAGAAGCAGAAGAAGCTGAAGTAGCTGCAGCAGAAGCAGAAGAAGCAGCAGCAGAAGAAGAAGCAGCAGCACAAGAAGCTACAGAAGCAGCAGCAAAAGAAGCAGCAGAAGAAGCAGAAGTAGCAGAAGCAGCGGCACCAGCGAAGAAGCAGCAGAAGCAGCAGAAGCAACAGCTGAAGAAGCAGAAGTAGCGGAAACAACAGCAGAAGCAGCAGCAGAAGAAGCAGACACAGCAGAAGCAGCAGCACCAGCGAAGAAGCAGCAGAAGCTGAAGCAGAAGCAACAGCAACAGCAGAAGCAACAGCAGAAGAAACAGAAGTAGCGGAAGCAACAGCAGAAGCAGCAGAAGAAGAAGTAGAAGCAACAGCAGCGGAATGAGCAGAAGTAGGAGAAACAGAAACAGAAACAGATGTAGCAGCAGAAGCAGAAGCAGAAGCAGCAGCAGCAGAAGCAGAAGAAGCAGAAGAAGAAGCAGATGCAGCAGAAGCAGCAGCAGCAGTGAAGAAGCAGCAGAAGCCGAAGCAGAAGCAACAGCAAAAGCAGAAGCAACAGCAGAAGAAGCAGCAGAAGAAGCATTAGAAGAAGCAGCAGAAGAAGCAGAAGCAGCAGCAGCAGCGAAGAATCAGCAGAAGCAGAAGCAGAAGAAGCAGCAGAAGAAGCAGAAGAAGCTGAATAGCTACAGCAGAAGCAGAAGCAGAAGAAGCAGCAAAAGAAACAGAAGCAGCAGAAGCAGCAGCAGCAGCAGCGAGGAATCAGCAGAATGAGAAGCAGAAGCAACAGCAGAAGAAGCAGAAGAAGCTGAAGTAGCTGCAGCAGCAGAAGAAGAAGCAGAAGAAACAGAAGCAGCAGAAGCAGAAGCAGAAGCAGAAGCGACAGCAGAAAAAGGAGAAGTAGCAGAAGCAGAAGAAGCAGCAGCAGAAGCAGCAGTAGCAGCAGAAGATGCAGAAGCAGCAGAAGCAGCAGCAGAAGCAACAGCAGAAGAAGCAGAAGTAGCAGAAGCAACAGCAGAAGAAGCAAAAGAAGCTGAAGTAGCTGAAGTAGCTGCAGCAGAAACAGAAGAAGCAGCAGAAGAAGAAACTGCAGAAGAAGCAGCAGAAGAAGCAGAAGAAGCAGAAGAAGCAGAAGCAGCAGGAGCAGCGAAGAAGCAGCAGAAGCCAAAGCAGAAGCAGAAGCAGAAGCAGCAGCAGCAGCAAGAGCAGAAGCAACAGCAGAAGAAGCAGCAGAAGAAGCATTAGAAGAAGCATTAGAAGAAGCAGAAGCAGGAGAAGCAGAAGTAGCAGAAGCGACAGCAGAAGCAGAAGCAGAAGCAGAAGAAGAAGCAGCAGAAGCAGAAGCAGAAGCAGCAGAAGCAGCAGCAGAAGTGACAGCAGAAGAAGCAGCAGAAAAAGCTAAAGTAGCAGAAGCAACAGCAGCAGCAAAAACAGCAGAAGCAGCAGAAGAAGAAGCTACAGAAGCAGCAGCTGAAGAAGCAGAAGCAGCAGAAGCAGAAGCAGAAGCGACAGCAGAAAAAGGAGAAGTAGCAGAAGCAGAAGAAGCAGCAGCACAAGAAGAAGCAGCAGCACAAGAAGCTACAGAAGCAGCAGCAAAAGAAGCAGCAGAAGAAGCAGAAGTAGCAGAAGCAGCGGCACCAGCGAAGAAGCAGCAGAAGCAGCAGAAGCAACAGCTGAAGAAGCAGAAGTAGCGGAAACAACAGCAGAAGCAGCAGCAGAAGAAGCAGACACAGCAGAAGCAGCAGCACCAGCGAAGAAGCAGCAGAAGCTGAAGCAGAAGCAACAGCAACAGCAGAAGCAACAGCAGAAGAAACAGAAGTAGCGGAAGCAACAGCAGAAGCAGCAGAAGAAGAAGTAGAAGCAACAGCAGCGGAATGAGCAGAAGTAGGAGAAACAGAAACAGAAACAGATGTAGCAGCAGAAGCAGAAGCAGAAGCAGCAGCAGCAGAAGCAGAAGAAGCAGAAGAAGAAGCAGATGCAGCAGAAGCAGCAGCAGCAGTGAAGAAGCAGCAGAAGCCGAAGCAGAAGCAACAGCAAAAGCAGAAGCAACAGCAGAAGAAGCAGCAGAAGAAGCATTAGAAGAAGCAGCAGAAGAAGCAGAAGCAGCAGCAGCAGCGAAGAATCAGCAGAAGCAGAAGCAGAAGAAGCAGCAGAAGAAGCAGAAGAAGCTGAATAGCTACAGCAGAAGCAGAAGCAGAAGAAGCAGCAAAAGAAACAGAAGCAGCAGAAGCAGCAGCAGCAGCAGCGAGGAATCAGCAGAATGAGAAGCAGAAGCAACAGCAGAAGAAGCAGAAGAAGCTGAAGTAGCTGCAGCAGCAGAAGAAGAAGCAGAAGAAACAGAAGCAGCAGAAGCAGAAGCAGAAGCAGAAGCGACAGCAGAAAAAGGAGAAGTAGCAGAAGCAGAAGAAGCAGCAGCAGAAGCAGCAGTAGCAGCAGAAGATGCAGAAGCAGCAGAAGCAGCAGCAGAAGCAACAGCAGAAGAAGCAGAAGTAGCAGAAGCAACAGCAGAAGAAGCAAAAGAAGCTGAAGTAGCTGAAGTAGCTGCAGCAGAAACAGAAGAAGCAGCAGAAGAAGAAACTGCAGAAGAAGCAGCAGAAGAAGCAGAAGAAGCAGAAGAAGCAGAAGCAGCAGGAGCAGCGAAGAAGCAGCAGAAGCCAAAGCAGAAGCAGAAGCAGAAGCAGCAGCAGCAGCAAGAGCAGAAGCAACAGCAGAAGAAGCAGCAGAAGAAGCATTAGAAGAAGCATTAGAAGAAGCAGAAGCAGGAGAAGCAGAAGTAGCAGAAGCGACAGCAGAAGCAGAAGCAGAAGCAGAAGAAGAAGCAGCAGAAGCAGAAGCAGAAGCAGCAGAAGCAGCAGCAGAAGTGACAGCAGAAGAAGCAGCAGAAAAAGCTAAAGTAGCAGAAGCAACAGCAGCAGCAAAAACAGCAGAAGCAGCAGAAGAAGAAGCTACAGAAGCAGCAGCTGAAGAAGCAGCAGCAGAAGAAGAAGCAGAAGCTGAAGAAGCAGCAGAAGAAGCAGAAGTAGCAGAAGCAACAGCAGAAGCAGAAGCAGAAGCAACAGCAGAAGAAGTAGAAGAAGAAGAAGCAGAATCAGCAGAATCAGCAGAAGCAGAAGCAGCAGCAGAAGAAGCAGAAGTAGCAGAAGCAGCTGCAGAAGCTGCAGAAGAAGCAGCAGAAGAAGCAGAAGTAGCAGAAGCGACAGCAGAAGCAGCAGCAGAAGAAGCAGAAGCAACAGCAGCAGCAGAAACAGCAGAAGAAGCAGAAGCAGCAGAAGAAGAAGCTGCAGAAGCGGCAGCTGAAGAAGCAGAAGCAGCAGAAGCAGCAGCAGAAGCAGAAGCAGCAGCAGAAGCAACAGTAGAAGCAAAAGCAGAAGAACCTGAAGTAGCAGAAGCAACAGCAAAAGCAGAAACAGAAGCAGCAGAACCAGGAGGAAGACAAGGAGCAGGAGCAAAAGCAGAAGTAGCAGCAGAAGCAGCAGAAGCAGAAGTTGAAGCAGAAGCAGAAGAAACAGCAGCAGCGAAGAAGCAGCAGAAGCAACAGCAGAAGAAGAAGTAGCAGAAGCAGCGAAGAAGCAGCAGAAGCAGAAGCAGAAGAAGAAGCAACAGCAGAAGAAACAGCAGAAGAAGCAGAAGCAACAGCAGAAGCAGCAGAAGAAGAAGCAGAATCAGCAGAAGCAGAAGCAGCAGCACAAGAAGCAGCACAAGAAGAAGCTGCAGAGCGACTGTGGGCCCGAGTTCATGTCCCGGAAGTTCCAGGACTGGATAAAGCATAAGGGCATACAGCATTTTTGTACAGCGCCTTTTATTCCTGCGCAGAACGGCGTGGTTGAAAAATGAAACGAAGTCCTGAAGACTATGGAGCGCAGCCTGATTACGGATGCTGGAGTTGCGGAATCATACTGGGCAGAAGCGGTCCACTACGCCAATTACACCCTGAACCGCACCTGGAGCAGCGTTGTGAACCAGACCCCATACTTTCTGGTCCACGGTAGGAAGCCAAGTTTGGGACACTTGCGTGTATTTGGCTCCTACAATTGGGTGCACATCCCCAAGCAGCTGCGGAAGAAGGGAAGATCCGTCTCCCAGAGACTGAGGTTCTTGGGCTATGCCCCTGGCTCCAAAGCCTACCAGTTCCTGGGAGAAGGGGGCAGGACTGTGACTTCCCAATCTGCCTCCTTCGAAGAGGACTCCAATTGGACCCAGATCCACTCAAATGATCTGGGCCCATACATCAACCGGCACAGCAAAGCCGCACCGACCATGACACCACCTGAGACAACCAGAGACCCTGCCACCTACGAGAGCGAGGAACAGGACGAAGAGGTCAGCCTACCTGGTCCAGATGGGGAGGATGAGCCATCCAGTCCAGAGGGGGAAGACATGCCATTTTCACCTGACTCTTTGCCTACAGCGATTCTCCAGAGGCCCATGATGCCGAACGCCTGGGACCGAGGGCCTCCACATCCCGGTCGTGAACAGCCAGTCGGCGAGGAACCTGCAGAAGAAAAGGTCGGTGAGTGGCAGGAGGTCAGAAGGTCAAAGAGGTCCAACAAGGGGGTCCCACCAAAGAGAATCGACATTGGGCATGTCACGTCCATCAACAGCATCGTGGTCACCTCAAAGACTTTCTCTGACATACTCACTGGCACCTGTCATTGGCTGGCAAGAAGGGGAATTATTAGGTGTTTTGTGCCAGCCATGGCAGTTTTTTAAAAGGCCACCAGATGGAAGCAAAGAGGCACCTTTGATCCCACTGGTATGTCAAGGGGCTCCGGCCCCTGCAGCCTCATTGGGGAGAGTTAATGGTCCTCCGGCCCCCTCACACATTGGTAAGGGAGGGGCCAGGGGCCCCTATAAGAACCCCTGCACAGGGGCTACTCTTTCTGCTCTTGTTCTACCTTCCTAGGAGAATGATCCATGGGCTCAATCCAGGCATGGATGCCTCCATGCCAGGGAACTCATTTTACCTACTTTATTTCTAAATAAAGATTTAACTTCATTGCATCCTTGTGTGCTGCCTTTTCTTGGAAGTGCCATCAACGAACCATCGATCTTAGTGAGATCCCTCACACAGAAGAAGAAGGAGAAGCAGTAGAAGGAGAAGCAGAAGCAGAAGGAGAAGCAGAAGGAGAAAACACAGAAGCAGAAGCAGCAGAAGCAGCAGCAGAAGTAGAAGCAGAAGCAGAAACAGAAGGAGGAGCAGAAGCAGAAGTAGCAGCAGCAGCAGCAGCAGCAAAAGCAGCAGCAGCAGCAGAAGAAGAAGAAAAAGAAGCAGAAGCAGTAGGAGAAGCAGGAGAAGGAGAAGCAGAAGCAGATGGAAAAGCAGCAGCAGCAGCAGAAGCAGAAGCAGAAGCAACAGCAGAAGCAACAGCAGGAGCAAAAGCAGAAGAACCTGAAGTAGCAGAAGCAACAACAGAAGCAGAAACAGAAGCAGCAGAACCAGGAGGAAGACAAGGAGCAGGAGCAGAAGCAGAAGTTGAAGCAGAAGCAGAAGCAGAAGCAGAACTTGATGTAGAAAAAGCAGAAGCAGAAGCAGCAGAACCAGGAGGAAGACAAGGAGCAGGAGCAGGAGCAGAAGTAGCAGAAGAAGAAGCAGAAGCAGAATAGGAGGTAGAAGCTGCAAAAGCATCAGGAGAAGAAGCTGCAGAAATTGAAGTAGCAGAAGTAGCAGAAGGAGAAGCAGCAGCATCAAAAGAAGCAGGAGAAGCAGCAGATGCAGTAGCAGAAGCAGAAGTAGCTGCAGCAGAAGCAGAAGAAGCAGCAGCAGAAGAAGAAGCAGCAGCACAAGAAGCTGCAGAAGCAGCAGCAAAAGAAGCAGCAGAAGATGCAGAAGTAGCAGAAGCAGCGGCACCAGCGAAGAAGCAGCAGAAGCAGCAGAAGCAACAGCTGAAGAAGCAGAAGTAGCGGAAACAACAGCAGAAGCAGCAGCAGAAGAAGCAGACACAGCAGAAGCAGCAGCACCAGCGAAGAAGCAGCAGAAGCTGAAGCAGAAGCAACAGCAACAGCAGAAGCAACAGCAGAAGAAGCAGAAGTAGCGGAAGCAACAGCAGAAGCAGCAGAAGAAGAAGTAGAAGCAACAGCAGCGGAATGAGCAGAAGTAGGAGAAACAGAAACAGAAACAGATGTAGCAGCAGAAGCAGAAGCAGCAGCAGCAGAAGCAGAAGAAGCAGAAGAAGAAGCAGACGCAGCAGAAGCAGCAGCAGCAGTGAAGAAGCAGCAGAAGCCGAAGCAGAAGCAACAGCAAAAGCAGAAGCAACAGCAGAAGAAGCAGCAGAAGAAGCATTAGAAGAAGCAGCAGAAGAAGCAGAAGCAGCAGCAGCAGCGAAGAATCAGCAGAAGCAGAAGCAGAAGAAGCAGCAGAAGAAGCAGAAGAAGCTGAATAGCTACAGCAGAAGCAGAAGCAGAAGAAGCAGCAAAAGAAACAGAAGCAGCAGAAGCAGCAGCAGCAGCAGCGAGGAATCAGCAGAATGAGAAGCAGAAGCAACAGCAGAAGAAGCAGAAGAAGCTGAAGTAGCTGCAGCAGCAGAAGAAGAAGCAGAAGAAACAGAAGCAGCAGAAGCAGAAGCAGAAGCAGAAGCGACAGCAGAAAAAGGAGAAGTAGCAGAAGCAGAAGAAGCAGCAGCAGAAGAAGAAGCAGCAGCACAAGAAGCTGCAGAAGCAGCAGCAAAAGAAGCAGCAGAAGAAGCAGAAGTAGCAGAAGCAGCGGCACCAGCGAAGAAGCAGCAGAAGCAGCAGAAGCAACAGCTGAAGAAGCAGAAGTAGCGGAAACAACAGCAGAAGCAGCAGCAGAAGAAGCAGACACAGCAGAAGCAGCAGCACCAGCGAAGAAGCAGCAGAAGCTGAAGCAGAAGCAACAGCAACAGCAGAAGCAACAGCAGAAGAAACAGAAGTAGCGGAAGCAACAGCAGAAGCAGCAGAAGAAGAAGTAGAAGCAACAGCAGCGGAATGAGCAGAAGTAGGAGAAACAAAAACAGAAACAGATGTAGCAGCAGAAGCAGAAGCAAAAGCAGCAGCAGCAGAAGCAGAAGAAGCAGAAGAAGAAGCAGATGCAGCAGAAGCAGCAGCAGCAGTGAAGAAGCAGCAGAAGCCGAAGCAGAAGCAACAGCAAAAGCAGAAGCAACAGCAGAAGAAGCAGCAGAAGAAGCATTAGAAGAAGCAGCAGAAGAAGCAGCAGCAGCAGCAGCAGCGAAGAATCAGCAGAAGCAGAAGCAGAAGAAGCAGCAGAAGCAGCAGAAGAAGCTGAATAGCTACAGCAGAAGCAGAAGCAGAAGAAGCAGCAAAAGAAACAGAAGCAGCAGAAGCAGCAGCAGCAGCAGCGAGGAATCAGCAGAATGAGAAGCAGAAGCAACAGCAGAAGAAGCAGAAGAAGCTGAAGTAGCTGCAGCAGCAGAAGAAGAAGCAGAAGAAACAGAAGCAGCAGAAGCAGAAGCAGAAGCGACAGCAGAAAAAGGAGAAGTAGCAGAAGCAGAAGAAGCAGCAGCAGAAGCAGCAGTAGCAGCAGAAGATGCAGAAGCAGCAGAAGCAGCAGCAGAAGCAACAGCAGAAGAAGCAGAAGTAGCAGAAGCAACAGCAGAAGAAGCAAAAGAAGCTGAAGTAGCTGAAGTAGCTGCAGCAGAAACAGAAGAAGCAGCAGAAGAAGAAACTGCAGAAGAAGCAGCAGGAGCAGCGAAGAAGCAGCAGAAGCCAAAGCAGAAGCAGAAGCAGAAGCAGCAGCAGCAGCAGCAGCAAGAGCAGAAGCAACAGCAGAAGAAGCAGCAGAAGAAGCATTAGAAGAAGCATTAGAAGAAGCAGAAGCAGGAGAAGCAGAAGTAGCAGAAGCGACAGCAGAAGCAGAAGCAGAAGAAGAAGCAGCAGAAGCAGAAGCAGAAGCAGCAGAAGCAGCAGCAGAAGTGACAGCAGAAGAAGCAGCAGAAAAAGCTAAAGTAGCAGAAGCAACAGCAGCAGCAAAAACAGCAGAAGCAGCAGAAGAAGAAGCTACAGAAGCAGCAGCTGAAGAAGCAGAAGCAGCAGAAACAGCAGCAGAAGCAACAGCAGAAGAAGCAGAAGAAGCTGAAGTAGCTGCAGCAGAAGCAGAAGCAGCAGCAGCAGAAGAAGAAGCAGAAGCTGAAGAAGCAGCAGAAGAAGCAGAAGTAGCAGAAGCAACAGCAGAAGCAGAAGCAGAAGCAACAGCAGAAGAAGCAGAAGAAGAAGAAGCAGAATCAGCAGAATCAGCAGAAGCAGAAGCAGCAGCAGAAGAAGCAGAAGTAGCAGAAGCAGCTGCAGAAGCTGCAGAAGCAGCAGCAGAAGAAGCAGAAGCAACAGCAGCAGCAGAAACAGCAGAAGAAGCAGAAGCAGCAGAAGAAGAAGCTGCAGAAGCGGCAGCTGAAGCAGCAGAAGCAGAAGCAGAAGCAGAAGCAACAGCATAAGCAACAGCAGAAGAAGCAGCAGAAGAAACATTAGAAGAAGCAGCAGAAGAAGCAGAAGCAGCAGAAGCCGAAGCAGAAGCAGAAGAAGCTGCAGAAGCAGCAGCAGCAGAAGCAGAAGTAGCAGAAGCAACAGCAGAAGCAGCAGCAGAAAAAGCAGAAGTAGCAGAAGCAACAGCAGAAGCAGAAGCAACAGCAAGAGCAGAAGCAACAGCAGAAGAAGCAGCAGAAGAAGCATTAGAAGAAGCAGCAGAAGAAGCAGAAGAAGCAGAAGCAGCAGAAGCCGAAGCCGAAGCAGAAGAAGCTGCAGAAGAAGCAGCAGAAGAAGCAGAAGTAGCAGAAGCAACAGCAGAAGCAGCAGCAGAAAAAGCAGAAGCAACAGCAGAAGAATCAGCAGAAGAAGCAGAAGAAGCTGAATAGCTGCAGCAGAAGCAGAAGCAGAAGAAGCAGAAGAAGAAGCAGAAGCAGAAGCAACAGCAGAAAAAGCAGAAATAGCAGAAGCAACAGCAGAAGAATCAGCAGAAGAAGCAGAAGAAGCTGAATAGCTGCAGCAGAAGCAGAAGCAGAAGAATCAGCAGAATCAGCAGAAGCAGATGCAGAAGCAACAGCAGAAGCAACAGCAGAAGAAGCAGAAATAGCAGAAGCAACAGCAGAAGAACCAGCAGAAGAAGCAGAAGAAGCTGAATAGCTGCAGCAGAAGCAGAAGCAGAAGAAGCAGCAAAAGAAACAGAAGCAGCAGAAGCAGCAGCAGCAGCAGCGAGGAATCAGCAGAATGAGAAGCAGAAGCAACAGCAGAAGAAGCAGAAGAAGCTGAAGTAGCTGCAGCAGCAGAAGAAGCAGCAGAAGAAGAAGTAGAAGCAACAGCAGCGGAATGAGCAGAAGTAGGAGAAACAGAAACAGAAACAGATGTAGCAGCAGAAGCAGAAGCAGCAGCAGCAGAAGCAGAAGAAGCAGAAGAAGAAGCAGACGCAGCAGAAGCAGCAGCAGCAGTGAAGAAGCAGCAGAAGCCGAAGCAGAAGCAACAGCAAAAGCAGAAGCAACAGCAGAAGAAGCAGCAGAAGAAGCATTAGAAGAAGCAGCAGAAGAAGCAGAAGCAGCAGCAGCAGCGAAGAATCAGCAGAAGCAGAAGCAGAAGAAGCAGCAGAAGAAGCAGAAGAAGCTGAATAGCTACAGCAGAAGCAGAAGCAGAAGAAGCAGCAAAAGAAACAGAAGCAGCAGAAGCAGCAGCAGCAGCAGCGAGGAATCAGCAGAATGAGAAGCAGAAGCAACAGCAGAAGAAGCAGAAGAAGCTGAAGTAGCTGCAGCAGCAGAAGAAGAAGCAGAAGAAACAGAAGCAGCAGAAGCAGAAGCAGAAGCGACAGCAGAAAAAGGAGAAGTAGCAGAAGCAGAAGAAGCAGCAGCAGAAGAAGAAGCAGCAGCACAAGAAGCTGCAGAAGCAGCAGCAAAAGAAGCAGCAGAAGAAGCAGAAGTAGCAGAAGCAGCGGCACCAGCGAAGAAGCAGCAGAAGCAGCAGAAGCAACAGCTGAAGAAGCAGAAGTAGCGGAAACAACAGCAGAAGCAGCAGCAGAAGAAGCAGACACAGCAGAAGCAGCAGCACCAGCGAAGAAGCAGCAGAAGCTGAAGCAGAAGCAACAGCAACAGCAGAAGCAACAGCAGAAGAAACAGAAGTAGCGGAAGCAACAGCAGAAGCAGCAGAAGAAGAAGTAGAAGCAACAGCAGCGGAATGAGCAGAAGTAGGAGAAACAGAAACAGAAACAGATGTAGCAGCAGAAGCAGAAGCAGAAGCAGCAGCAGCAGAAGCAGAAGAAGCAGAAGAAGAAGCAGATGCAGCAGAAGCAGCAGCAGCAGTGAAGAAGCAGCAGAAGCCGAAGCAGAAGCAACAGCAAAAGCAGAAGCAACAGCAGAAGAAGCAGCAGAAGAAGCATTAGAAGAAGCAGCAGAAGAAGCAGAAGCAGCAGCAGCAGCGAAGAATCAGCAGAAGCAGAAGCAGAAGAAGCAGCAGAAGAAGCAGAAGAAGCTGAATAGCTACAGCAGAAGCAGAAGCAGAAGAAGCAGCAAAAGAAACAGAAGCAGCAGAAGCAGCAGCAGCAGCAGCGAGGAATCAGCAGAATGAGAAGCAGAAGCAACAGCAGAAGAAGCAGAAGAAGCTGAAGTAGCTGCAGCAGCAGAAGAAGAAGCAGAAGAAACAGAAGCAGCAGAAGCAGAAGCAGAAGCGACAGCAGAAAAAGGAGAAGTAGCAGAAGCAGAAGAAGCAGCAGCAGAAGCAGCAGTAGCAGCAGAAGATGCAGAAGCAGCAGAAGCAGCAGCAGAAGCAACAGCAGAAGAAGCAGAAGTAGCAGAAGCAACAGCAGAAGAAGCAAAAGAAGCTGAAGTAGCTGAAGTAGCTGCAGCAGAAACAGAAGAAGCAGCAGAAGAAGAAACTGCAGAAGAAGCAGCAGAAGAAGCAGAAGAAGCAGAAGAAGCAGAAGCAGCAGGAGCAGCGAAGAAGCAGCAGAAGCCAAAGCAGAAGCAGAAGCAGAAGCAGCAGCAGCAGCAGCAGCAAGAGCAGAAGCAACAGCAGAAGAAGCAGCAGAAGAAGCATTAGAAGAAGCATTAGAAGAAGCAGAAGCAGGAGAAGCAGAAGTAGCAGAAGCGACAGCAGAAGCAGAAGCAGAAGAAGAAGCAGCAGAAGCAGAAGCAGAAGCAGCAGAAGCAGCAGCAGAAGTGACAGCAGAAGAAGCAGCAGAAGAAGCAGCAGAAGAAGCAGAAGAAGCTGAATAGCTACAGCAGAAGCAGAAGCAGAAGAAGCAGCAAAAGAAACAGAAGCAGCAGAAGCAGCAGCAGCAGCAGCGAGGAATCAGCAGAATGAGAAGCAGAAGCAACAGCAGAAGAAGCAGAAGAAGCTGAAGTAGCTGCAGCAGCAGAAGAAGAAGCAGAAGAAACAGAAGCAGCAGAAGCAGAAGCAGAAGCGACAGCAGAAAAAGGAGAAGTAGCAGAAGCAGAAGAAGCAGCAGCAGAAGAAGAAGCAGCAGCACAAGAAGCTGCAGAAGCAGCAGCAAAAGAAGCAGCAGAAGAAGCAGAAGTAGCAGAAGCAGCGGCACCAGCGAAGAAGCAGCAGAAGCAGCAGAAGCAACAGCTGAAGAAGCAGAAGTAGCGGAAACAACAGCAGAAGCAGCAGCAGAAGAAGCAGACACAGCAGAAGCAGCAGCACCAGCGAAGAAGCAGCAGAAGCTGAAGCAGAAGCAACAGCAACAGCAGAAGCAACAGCAGAAGAAACAGAAGTAGCGGAAGCAACAGCAGAAGCAGCAGAAGAAGAAGTAGAAGCAACAGCAGCGGAATGAGCAGAAGTAGGAGAAACAAAAACAGAAACAGATGTAGCAGCAGAAGCAGAAGCAAAAGCAGCAGCAGCAGAAGCAGAAGAAGCAGAAGAAGAAGCAGATGCAGCAGAAGCAGCAGCAGCAGTGAAGAAGCAGCAGAAGCCGAAGCAGAAGCAACAGCAAAAGCAGAAGCAACAGCAGAAGAAGCAGCAGAAGAAGCATTAGAAGAAGCAGCAGAAGAAGCAGCAGCAGCAGCAGCAGCGAAGAATCAGCAGAAGCAGAAGCAGAAGAAGCAGCAGAAGAAGCAGAAGAAGCTGAATAGCTACAGCAGAAGCAGAAGCAGAAGAAGCAGCAAAAGAAACAGAAGCAGCAGAAGCAGCAGCAGCAGCAGCGAGGAATCAGCAGAATGAGAAGCAGAAGCAACAGCAGAAGAAGCAGAAGAAGCTGAAGTAGCTGCAGCAGCAGAAGAAGAAGCAGAAGAAACAGAAGCAGCAGAAGCAGAAGCAGAAGCGACAGCAGAAAAAGGAGAAGTAGCAGAAGCAGAAGAAGCAGCAGCAGAAGAAGAAGCAGCAGCACAAGAAGCTGCAGAAGCAGCAGCAAAAGAAGCAGCAGAAGAAGCAGAAGTAGCAGAAGCAGCGGCACCAGCGAAGAAGCAGCAGAAGCAGCAGAAGCAACAGCTGAAGAAGCAGAAGTAGCGGAAACAACAGCAGAAGCAGCAGCAGAAGAAGCAGACACAGCAGAAGCAGCAGCACCAGCGAAGAAGCAGCAGAAGCTGAAGCAGAAGCAACAGCAACAGCAGAAGCAACAGCAGAAGAAACAGAAGTAGCGGAAGCAACAGCAGAAGCAGCAGAAGAAGAAGTAGAAGCAACAGCAGCGGAATGAGCAGAAGTAGGAGAAACAGAAACAGAAACAGATGTAGCAGCAGAAGCAGAAGCAGAAGCAGCAGCAGCAGAAGCAGAAGAAGCAGAAGAAGAAGCAGATGCAGCAGAAGCAGCAGCAGCAGTGAAGAAGCAGCAGAAGCCGAAGCAGAAGCAACAGCAAAAGCAGAAGCAACAGCAGAAGAAGCAGCAGAAGAAGCATTAGAAGAAGCAGCAGAAGAAGCAGAAGCAGCAGCAGCAGCGAAGAATCAGCAGAAGCAGAAGCAGAAGAAGCAGCAGAAGAAGCAGAAGAAGCTGAATAGCTACAGCAGAAGCAGAAGCAGAAGAAGCAGCAAAAGAAACAGAAGCAGCAGAAGCAGCAGCAGCAGCAGCGAGGAATCAGCAGAATGAGAAGCAGAAGCAACAGCAGAAGAAGCAGAAGAAGCTGAAGTAGCTGCAGCAGCAGAAGAAGAAGCAGAAGAAACAGAAGCAGCAGAAGCAGAAGCAGAAGCGACAGCAGAAAAAGGAGAAGTAGCAGAAGCAGAAGAAGCAGCAGCAGAAGCAGCAGTAGCAGCAGAAGATGCAGAAGCAGCAGAAGCAGCAGCAGAAGCAACAGCAGAAGAAGCAGAAGTAGCAGAAGCAACAGCAGAAGAAGCAAAAGAAGCTGAAGTAGCTGAAGTAGCTGCAGCAGAAACAGAAGAAGCAGCAGAAGAAGAAACTGCAGAAGAAGCAGCAGAAGAAGCAGAAGAAGCAGAAGAAGCAGAAGCAGCAGGAGCAGCGAAGAAGCAGCAGAAGCCAAAGCAGAAGCAGAAGCAGAAGCAGCAGCAGCAGCAGCAGCAAGAGCAGAAGCAACAGCAGAAGAAGCAGCAGAAGAAGCATTAGAAGAAGCATTAGAAGAAGCAGAAGCAGGAGAAGCAGAAGTAGCAGAAGCGACAGCAGAAGCAGAAGCAGAAGAAGAAGCAGCAGAAGCAGAAGCAGAAGCAGCAGAAGCAGCAGCAGAAGTGACAGCAGAAGAAGCAGCAGAAGAAGCAGCAGAAGAAGCAGAAGAAGCTGAATAGCTACAGCAGAAGCAGAAGCAGAAGAAGCAGCAAAAGAAACAGAAGCAGCAGAAGCAGCAGCAGCAGCAGCGAGGAATCAGCAGAATGAGAAGCAGAAGCAACAGCAGAAGAAGCAGAAGAAGCTGAAGTAGCTGCAGCAGCAGAAGAAGAAGCAGAAGAAACAGAAGCAGCAGAAGCAGAAGCAGAAGCGACAGCAGAAAAAGGAGAAGTAGCAGAAGCAGAAGAAGCAGCAGCAGAAGAAGAAGCAGCAGCACAAGAAGCTGCAGAAGCAGCAGCAAAAGAAGCAGCAGAAGAAGCAGAAGTAGCAGAAGCAGCGGCACCAGCGAAGAAGCAGCAGAAGCAGCAGAAGCAACAGCTGAAGAAGCAGAAGTAGCGGAAACAACAGCAGAAGCAGCAGCAGAAGAAGCAGACACAGCAGAAGCAGCAGCACCAGCGAAGAAGCAGCAGAAGCTGAAGCAGAAGCAACAGCAACAGCAGAAGCAACAGCAGAAGAAACAGAAGTAGCGGAAGCAACAGCAGAAGCAGCAGAAGAAGAAGTAGAAGCAACAGCAGCGGAATGAGCAGAAGTAGGAGAAACAGAAACAGAAACAGATGTAGCAGCAGAAGCAGAAGCAGAAGCAGCAGCAGCAGAAGCAGAAGAAGCAGAAGAAGAAGCAGATGCAGCAGAAGCAGCAGCAGCAGTGAAGAAGCAGCAGAAGCCGAAGCAGAAGCAACAGCAAAAGCAGAAGCAACAGCAGAAGAAGCAGCAGAAGAAGCATTAGAAGAAGCAGCAGAAGAAGCAGAAGCAGCAGCAGCAGCGAAGAATCAGCAGAAGCAGAAGCAGAAGAAGCAGCAGAAGAAGCAGAAGAAGCTGAATAGCTACAGCAGAAGCAGAAGCAGAAGAAGCAGCAAAAGAAACAGAAGCAGCAGAAGCAGCAGCAGCAGCAGCGAGGAATCAGCAGAATGAGAAGCAGAAGCAACAGCAGAAGAAGCAGAAGAAGCTGAAGTAGCTGCAGCAGCAGAAGAAGAAGCAGAAGAAACAGAAGCAGCAGAAGCAGAAGCAGAAGCGACAGCAGAAAAAGGAGAAGTAGCAGAAGCAGAAGAAGCAGCAGCAGAAGCAGCAGTAGCAGCAGAAGATGCAGAAGCAGCAGAAGCAGCAGCAGAAGCAACAGCAGAAGAAGCAGAAGTAGCAGAAGCAACAGCAGAAGAAGCAAAAGAAGCTGAAGTAGCTGAAGTAGCTGCAGCAGAAACAGAAGAAGCAGCAGAAGAAGAAACTGCAGAAGAAGCAGCAGAAGAAGCAGAAGAAGCAGAAGAAGCAGAAGAAGCAGAAGCAGCAGGAGCAGCGAAGAAGCAGCAGAAGCCAAAGCAGAAGCAGAAGCAGAAGCAGCAGCAGCAGCAGCAGCAAGAGCAGAAGCAACAGCAGAAGAAGCAGCAGAAGAAGCATTAGAAGAAGCATTAGAAGAAGCAGAAGCAGGAGAAGCAGAAGTAGCAGAAGCGACAGCAGAAGCAGAAGCAGAAGAAGAAGCAGCAGAAGCAGAAGCAGAAGCAGCAGAAGCAGCAGCAGAAGTGACAGCAGAAGAAGCAGCAGAAGAAGCAGCAGAAGAAGCAGAAGAAGCTGAATAGCTACAGCAGAAGCAGAAGCAGAAGAAGCAGCAAAAGAAACAGAAGCAGCAGAAGCAGCAGCAGCAGCAGCGAGGAATCAGCAGAATGAGAAGCAGAAGCAACAGCAGAAGAAGCAGAAGAAGCTGAAGTAGCTGCAGCAGCAGAAGAAGAAGCAGAAGAAACAGAAGCAGGAGAAGCAGAAGCAGAAGCGACAGCAGAAAAAGGAGAAGTAGCAGAAGCAGAAGAAGCAGCAGCAGAAGAAGAAGCAGCAGCACAAGAAGCTGCAGAAGCAGCAGCAAAAGAAGCAGCAGAAGAAGCAGAAGTAGCAGAAGCAGCGGCACCAGCGAAGAAGCAGCAGAAGCAGCAGAAGCAACAGCTGAAGAAGCAGAAGTAGCGGAAACAACAGCAGAAGCAGCAGCAGAAGAAGCAGACACAGCAGAAGCAGCAGCACCAGCGAAGAAGCAGCAGAAGCTGAAGCAGAAGCAACAGCAACAGCAGAAGCAACAGCAGAAGAAACAGAAGTAGCGGAAGCAACAGCAGAAGCAGCAGAAGAAGAAGTAGAAGCAACAGCAGCGGAATGAGCAGAAGTAGGAGAAACAGAAACAGAAACAGATGTAGCAGCAGAAGCAGAAGCAGAAGCAGCAGCAGCAGAAGCAGAAGAAGCAGAAGAAGAAGCAGATGCAGCAGAAGCAGCAGCAGCAGTGAAGAAGCAGCAGAAGCCGAAGCAGAAGCAACAGCAAAAGCAGAAGCAACAGCAGAAGAAGCAGCAGAAGAAGCATTAGAAGAAGCAGCAGAAGAAGCAGAAGCAGCAGCAGCAGCGAAGAATCAGCAGAAGCAGAAGCAGAAGAAGCAGCAGAAGAAGCAGAAGAAGCTGAATAGCTACAGCAGAAGCAGAAGCAGAAGAAGCAGCAAAAGAAACAGAAGCAGCAGAAGCAGCAGCAGCAGCAGCGAGGAATCAGCAGAATGAGAAGCAGAAGCAACAGCAGAAGAAGCAGAAGAAGCTGAAGTAGCTGCAGCAGCAGAAGAAGAAGCAGAAGAAACAGAAGCAGCAGAAGCAGAAGCAGAAGCGACAGCAGAAAAAGGAGAAGTAGCAGAAGCAGAAGAAGCAGCAGCAGAAGCAGCAGTAGCAGCAGAAGATGCAGAAGCAGCAGAAGCAGCAGCAGAAGCAACAGCAGAAGAAGCAGAAGTAGCAGAAGCAACAGCAGAAGAAGCAAAAGAAGCTGAAGTAGCTGAAGTAGCTGCAGCAGAAACAGAAGAAGCAGCAGAAGAAGAAACTGCAGAAGAAGCAGCAGAAGAAGCAGAAGAAGCAGAAGAAGCAGAAGCAGCAGGAGCAGCGAAGAAGCAGCAGAAGCCAAAGCAGAAGCAGAAGCAGAAGCAGCAGCAGCAGCAGCAGCAAGAGCAGAAGCAACAGCAGAAGAAGCAGCAGAAGAAGCATTAGAAGAAGCATTAGAAGAAGCAGAAGCAGGAGAAGCAGAAGTAGCAGAAGCGACAGCAGAAGCAGAAGCAGAAGAAGAAGCAGCAGAAGCAGAAGCAGAAGCAGCAGAAGCAGCAGCAGAAGTGACAGCAGAAGAAGCAGCAGAAGAAGCAGCAGAAGAAGCAGAAGAAGCTGAATAGCTACAGCAGAAGCAGAAGCAGAAGAAGCAGCAAAAGAAACAGAAGCAGCAGAAGCAGCAGCAGCAGCAGCGAGGAATCAGCAGAATGAGAAGCAGAAGCAACAGCAGAAGAAGCAGAAGAAGCTGAAGTAGCTGCAGCAGCAGAAGAAGAAGCAGAAGAAACAGAAGCAGCAGAAGCAGCAGCAGAAGCGACAGCAGAAAAAGGAGAAGTAGCAGAAGCAGAAGAAGCAGCAGCAGAAGAAGAAGCAGCAGCACAAGAAGCTGCAGAAGCAGCAGCAAAAGAAGCAGCAGAAGAAGCAGAAGTAGCAGAAGCAGCGGCACCAGCGAAGAAGCAGCAGAAGCAGCAGAAGCAACAGCTGAAGAAGCAGAAGTAGCGGAAACAACAGCAGAAGCAGCAGCAGAAGAAGCAGACACAGCAGAAGCAGCAGCACCAGCGAAGAAGCAGCAGAAGCTGAAGCAGAAGCAACAGCAACAGCAGAAGCAACAGCAGAAGAAACAGAAGTAGCGGAAGCAACAGCAGAAGCAGCAGAAGAAGAAGTAGAAGCAACAGCAGCGGAATGAGCAGAAGTAGGAGAAACAGAAACAGAAACAGATGTAGCAGCAGAAGCAGAAGCAGAAGCAGCAGCAGCAGAAGCAGAAGAAGCAGAAGAAGAAGCAGATGCAGCAGAAGCAGCAGCAGCAGTGAAGAAGCAGCAGAAGCCGAAGCAGAAGCAACAGCAAAAGCAGAAGCAACAGCAGAAGAAGCAGCAGAAGAAGCATTAGAAGAAGCAGCAGAAGAAGCAGAAGCAGCAGCAGCAGCGAAGAATCAGCAGAAGCAGAAGCAGAAGAAGCAGCAGAAGAAGCAGAAGAAGCTGAATAGCTACAGCAGAAGCAGAAGCAGAAGAAGCAGCAAAAGAAACAGAAGCAGCAGAAGCAGCAGCAGCAGCAGCGAGGAATCAGCAGAATGAGAAGCAGAAGCAACAGCAGAAGAAGCAGAAGAAGCTGAAGTAGCTGCAGCAGCAGAAGAAGAAGCAGAAGAAACAGAAGCAGCAGAAGCAGAAGCAGAAGCGACAGCAGAAAAAGGAGAAGTAGCAGAAGCAGAAGAAGCAGCAGCAGAAGCAGCAGTAGCAGCAGAAGATGCAGAAGCAGCAGAAGCAGCAGCAGAAGCAACAGCAGAAGAAGCAGAAGTAGCAGAAGCAACAGCAGAAGAAGCAAAAGAAGCTGAAGTAGCTGAAGTAGCTGCAGCAGAAACAGAAGAAGCAGCAGAAGAAGAAACTGCAGAAGAAGCAGCAGAAGAAGCAGAAGAAGCAGAAGAAGCAGAAGCAGCAGGAGCAGCGAAGAAGCAGCAGAAGCCAAAGCAGAAGCAGAAGCAGAAGCAGCAGCAGCAGCAGCAGCAAGAGCAGAAGCAACAGCAGAAGAAGCAGCAGAAGAAGCATTAGAAGAAGCATTAGAAGAAGCAGAAGCAGGAGAAGCAGAAGTAGCAGAAGCGACAGCAGAAGCAGAAGCAGAAGAAGAAGCAGCAGAAGCAGAAGCAGAAGCAGCAGAAGCAGCAGCAGAAGTGACAGCAGAAGAAGCAGCAGAAAAAGCTAAAGTAGCAGAAGCAACAGCAGCAGCAAAAACAGCAGAAGCAGCAGAAGAAGAAGCTACAGAAGCAGCAGCTGAAGAAGCAGAAGCAGCAGAAACAGCAGCAGAAGCAACAGCAGAAGAAGCAGAAGAAGCTGAAGTAGCTGCAGCAGAAGCAGAAGAAGCAGCAGCAGAAGAAGAAGCAGAAGCTGAAGAAGCAGCAGAAGAAGCAGAAGAAGCAGAAGAAGAAGAAGCAGAATCAGCAGAATCAGCAGAAGCAGAAGCAGCAGCAGAAGAAGCAGAAGTAGCAGAAGCAGCTGCAGAAGCTGCAGAAGAAGCAGCAGAAGAAGCAGAAGTAGCAGAAGCGACAGCAGAAGCAGCAGCAGAAGAAGCAGAAGCAACAGCAGCAGCAGAAACAGCAGAAGAAGCAGAAGCAGCAGAAGAAGAAGCTGCAGAAGCGGCAGCTGAAGCAGCAGAAGCAGAAGCAGAAGCAGAAGCAACAGCATAAGCAACAGCAGAAGAAGCAGCAGAAGAAACATTAGAAGAAGCAGCAGAAGAAGCAGAAGCAGCAGAAGCCGAAGCAGAAGCAGAAGAAGCTGCAGAAGCAGCAGCAGCAGAAGCAGAAGTAGCAGAAGCAACAGCAGAAGCAACAGCAGAAGCAGCAGCAGAAAAAGCAGAAGTAGCAGAAGCAACAGCAGAAGCAGAAGCAACAGCAAGAGCAGAAGCAACAGCAGAAGAAGCAGCAGAAGAAGCATTAGAAGAAGCAGCAGAAGAAGCAGAAGAAGCAGAAGCAGCAGAAGCTGAAGCCGAAGCAGAAGAAGCTGCAGAAGAAGCAGCAGAAGAAGCAGAAGTAGCAGAAGCAACAGCAGAAGCAGCAGCAGAAAAAGCAGAAGCAACAGCAGAAGAATCAGCAGAAGAAGCAGAAGAAGCTGAATAGCTGCAGCAGAAGCAGAAGCAGAAGAAGCAGAAGAAGAAGCAGAAGCAGAAGCAACAGCAGAAAAAGCAGAAATAGCAGAAGCAACAGCAGAAGAATCAGCAGAAGAAGCAGAAGAAGCTGAATAGCTGCAGCAGAAGCAGAAGCAGAAGAATCAGCAGAATCAGCAGAAGCAGATGCAGAAGCAACAGCAGAAGCAACAGCAGAAGAAGCAGAAATAGCAGAAGCAACAGCAGAAGAACCAGCAGAAGAAGCAGAAGAAGCTGAATAGCTGCAGCAGAAGCAGAAGCAGAAGAAGCAGCAAAAGAAACAGAAGCAGCAGAAGCAGCAGCAGCAGCAGCGAGGAATCAGCAGAATGAGAAGCAGAAGCAACAGCAGAAGAAGCAGAAGAAGCTGAAGTAGCTGCAGCAGCAGAAGAAGCAGCAGAAGAAGAAGTAGAAGCAACAGCAGCGGAATGAGCAGAAGTAGGAGAAACAGAAACAGAAACAGATGTAGCAGCAGAAGCAGAAGCAGCAGCAGCAGAAGCAGAAGAAGCAGAAGAAGAAGCAGACGCAGCAGAAGCAGCAGCAGCAGTGAAGAAGCAGCAGAAGCCGAAGCAGAAGCAACAGCAAAAGCAGAAGCAACAGCAGAAGAAGCAGCAGAAGAAGCATTAGAAGAAGCAGCAGAAGAAGCAGAAGCAGCAGCAGCAGCGAAGAATCAGCAGAAGCAGAAGCAGAAGAAGCAGCAGAAGAAGCAGAAGAAGCTGAATAGCTACAGCAGAAGCAGAAGCAGAAGAAGCAGCAAAAGAAACAGAAGCAGCAGAAGCAGCAGCAGCAGCAGCGAGGAATCAGCAGAATGAGAAGCAGAAGCAACAGCAGAAGAAGCAGAAGAAGCTGAAGTAGCTGCAGCAGCAGAAGAAGAAGCAGAAGAAACAGAAGCAGCAGAAGCAGAAGCAGAAGCAGAAGCGACAGCAGAAAAAGGAGAAGTAGCAGAAGCAGAAGAAGCAGCAGCAGAAGAAGAAGCAGCAGCACAAGAAGCTGCAGAAGCAGCAGCAAAAGAAGCAGCAGAAGAAGCAGAAGTAGCAGAAGTAGCGGAAACAACAGCAGAAGCAGCAGCAGAAGAAGCAGACACAGCAGAAGCAGCAGCACCAGCGAAGAAGCAGCAGAAGCTGAAGCAGAAGCAACAGCAACAGCAGAAGCAACAGCAGAAGAAACAGAAGTAGCGGAAGCAACAGCAGAAGCAGCAGAAGAAGAAGTAGAAGCAACAGCAGCGGAATGAGCAGAAGTAGGAGAAACAGAAACAGAAACAGATGTAGCAGCAGAAGCAGAAGCAGAAGCAGCAGCAGCAGCAGCAGAAGCAGAAGAAGCAGAAGAAGAAGCAGATGCAGCAGAAGCAGCAGCAGCAGTGAAGAAGCAGCAGAAGCCGAAGCAGAAGCAACAGCAAAAGCAGAAGCAACAGCAGAAGAAGCAGCAGAAGAAGCATTAGAAGAAGCAGCAGAAGAAGCAGAAGCAGCAGCAGCAGCGAAGAATCAGCAGAAGCAGAAGCAGAAGAAGCAGCAGAAGAAGCAGAAGAAGCTGAATAGCTACAGCAGAAGCAGAAGCAGAAGAAGCAGCAAAAGAAACAGAAGCAGCAGAAGCAGCAGCAGCAGCAGCGAGGAATCAGCAGAATGAGAAGCAGAAGCAACAGCAGAAGAAGCAGAAGAAGCTGAAGTAGCTGCAGCAGCAGAAGAAGAAGCAGAAGAAACAGAAGCAGCAGAAGCAGAAGCAGAAGCGACAGCAGAAAAAGGAGAAGTAGCAGAAGCAGAAGAAGCAGCAGCAGAAGCAGCAGTAGCAGCAGAAGATGCAGAAGCAGCAGAAGCAGCAGCAGAAGCAACAGCAGAAGAAGCAGAAGTAGCAGAAGCAACAGCAGAAGAAGCAAAAGAAGCTGAAGTAGCTGAAGTAGCTGCAGCAGAAACAGAAGAAGCAGCAGAAGAAGAAACTGCAGAAGAAGCAGCAGAAGAAGCAGAAGAAGCAGAAGAAGCAGAAGCAGCAGGAGCAGCGAAGAAGCAGCAGAAGCCAAAGCAGAAGCAGAAGCAGAAGCAGCAGCAGCAGCAAGAGCAGAAGCAACAGCAGAAGAAGCAGCAGAAGAAGCATTAGAAGAAGCATTAGAAGAAGCAGAAGCAGGAGAAGCAGAAGTAGCAGAAGCGACAGCAGAAGCAGAAGCAGAAGAAGAAGCAGCAGAAGCAGAAGCAGAAGCAGCAGAAGCAGCAGCAGAAGTGACAGCAGAAGAAGCAGCAGAAAAAGCTAAAGTAGCAGAAGCAACAGCAGCAGCAAAAACAGCAGAAGCAGCAGAAGAAGAAGCTACAGAAGCAGCAGCTGAAGAAGCAGAAGCAGCAGAAACAGCAGCAGAAGCAACAGCAGAAGAAGCAGAAGAAGCTGAAGTAGCTGCAGCAGAAGCAGAAGCAGCAGCAGCAGAAGAAGAAGCAGAAGCTGAAGAAGCAGCAGAAGAAGCAGAAGTAGCAGAAGCAACAGCAGAAGCAGAAGCAGAAGCAGAAGCAACAGCAGAAGAAGCAGAAGAAGAAGAAGCAGAATCAGCAGAATCAGCAGAAGCAGAAGCAGCAGCAGAAGAAGCAGAAGTAGCAGAAGCAGCTGCAGAAGCTGCAGAAGAAGCAGCAGAAGAAGCAGAAGTAGCAGAAGCGACAGCAGAAGCAGCAGCAGAAGAAGCAGAAGCAACAGCAGCAGCAGAAACAGCAGAAGAAGCAGAAGCAGCAGAAGAAGAAGCTGCAGAAGCGGCAGCTGAAGCAGCAGAAGCAGAAGCAGAAGCAGAAGCAACAGCATAAGCAACAGCAGAAGAAGCAGCAGAAGAAACATTAGAAGAAGCAGCAGAAGAAGCAGAAGCAGCAGAAGCCGAAGCAGAAGCAGAAGAAGCTGCAGAAGCAGCAGCAGCAGAAGCAGAAGTAGCAGAAGCAACAGCAGAAGCAGCAGCAGAAAAAGCAGAAGTAGCAGAAGCAACAGCAGAAGCAGAAGCAACAGCAAGAGCAGAAGCAACAGCAGAAGAAGCAGCAGAAGAAGCATTAGAAGAAGCAGCAGAAGAAGCAGAAGAAGCAGAAGCAGCAGAAGCCGAAGCCGAAGCAGAAGAAGCTGCAGAAGAAGCAGCAGAAGAAGCAGAAGTAGCAGAAGCAACAGCAGAAGCAGCAGCAGAAAAAGCAGAAGCAACAGCAGAAGAATCAGCAGAAGAAGCAGAAGAAGCTGAATAGCTGCAGCAGAAGCAGAAGCAGAAGAATCAGCAGAATCAGCAGAAGCAGATGCAGAAGCAACAGCAGAAGCAACAGCAGAAGAAGCAGAAATAGCAGAAGCAACAGCAGAAGAACCAGCAGAAGAAGCAGAAGAAGCTGAATAGCTGCAGCAGAAGCAGAAGCAGAAGAAGCAGCAAAAGAAACAGAAGCAGCAGAAGCAGCAGCAGCAGCAGCGAGGAATCAGCAGAATGAGAAGCAGAAGCAACAGCAGAAGAAGCAGAAGAAGCTGAAGTAGCTGCAGCAGCAGAAGAAGCAGCAGAAGAAGAAGTAGAAGCAACAGCAGCGGAATGAGCAGAAGTAGGAGAAACAGAAACAGAAACAGATGTAGCAGCAGAAGCAGAAGCAGCAGCAGCAGAAGCAGAAGAAGCAGAAGAAGAAGCAGACGCAGCAGAAGCAGCAGCAGCAGTGAAGAAGCAGCAGAAGCCGAAGCAGAAGCAACAGCAAAAGCAGAAGCAACAGCAGAAGAAGCAGCAGAAGAAGCATTAGAAGAAGCAGCAGAAGAAGCAGAAGCAGCAGCAGCAGCGAAGAATCAGCAGAAGCAGAAGCAGAAGAAGCAGCAGAAGAAGCAGAAGAAGCTGAATAGCTACAGCAGAAGCAGAAGCAGAAGAAGCAGCAAAAGAAACAGAAGCAGCAGAAGCAGCAGCAGCAGCAGCGAGGAATCAGCAGAATGAGAAGCAGAAGCAACAGCAGAAGAAGCAGAAGAAGCTGAAGTAGCTGCAGCAGCAGAAGAAGAAGCAGAAGAAACAGAAGCAGCAGAAGCAGCAGCAGAAGCAGAAGCAGAAGCGACAGCAGAAAAAGGAGAAGTAGCAGAAGCAGAAGAAGCAGCAGCACAAGAAGAAGCAGCAGCACAAGAAGCTGCAGAAGCAGCAGCAAAAGAAGCAGCAGAAGAAGCAGAAGTAGCAGAAGCAGCGGCACCAGCGAAGAAGCAGCAGAAGCAGCAGAAGCAACAGCTGAAGAAGCAGAAGTAGCGGAAACAACAGCAGAAGCAGCAGCAGAAGAAGCAGACACAGCAGAAGCAGCAGCACCAGCGAAGAAGCAGCAGAAGCTGAAGCAGAAGCAACAGCAACAGCAGAAGCAACAGCAGAAGAAACAGAAGTAGCGGAAGCAACAGCAGAAGCAGCAGAAGAAGAAGTAGAAGCAACAGCAGCGGAATGAGCAGAAGTAGGAGAAACAGAAACAGAAACAGATGTAGCAGCAGAAGCAGAAGCAGAAGCAGCAGCAGCAGAAGCAGAAGAAGCAGAAGAAGAAGCAGATGCAGCAGAAGCAGCAGCAGCAGTGAAGAAGCAGCAGAAGCCGAAGCAGAAGCAACAGCAAAAGCAGAAGCAACAGCAGAAGAAGCAGCAGAAGAAGCATTAGAAGAAGCAGCAGAAGAAGCAGAAGCAGCAGCAGCAGCGAAGAATCAGCAGAAGCAGAAGCAGAAGAAGCAGCAGAAGAAGCAGAAGAAGCTGAATAGCTACAGCAGAAGCAGAAGCAGAAGAAGCAGCAAAAGAAACAGAAGCAGCAGAAGCAGCAGCAGCAGCAGCGAGGAATCAGCAGAATGAGAAGCAGAAGCAACAGCAGAAGAAGCAGAAGAAGCTGAAGTAGCTGCAGCAGCAGAAGAAGAAGCAGAAGAAACAGAAGCAGCAGAAGCAGAAGCAGAAGCGACAGCAGAAAAAGGAGAAGTAGCAGAAGCAGAAGAAGCAGCAGCAGAAGCAGCAGTAGCAGCAGAAGATGCAGAAGCAGCAGAAGCAGCAGCAGAAGCAACAGCAGAAGAAGCAGAAGTAGCAGAAGCAACAGCAGAAGAAGCAAAAGAAGCTGAAGTAGCTGAAGTAGCTGCAGCAGAAACAGAAGAAGCAGCAGAAGAAGAAACTGCAGAAGAAGCAGCAGAAGAAGCAGAAGAAGCAGAAGAAGCAGAAGCAGCAGGAGCAGCGAAGAAGCAGCAGAAGCCAAAGCAGAAGCAGAAGCAGAAGCAGCAGCAGCAGCAAGAGCAGAAGCAACAGCAGAAGAAGCAGCAGAAGAAGCATTAGAAGAAGCATTAGAAGAAGCAGAAGCAGGAGAAGCAGAAGTAGCAGAAGCGACAGCAGAAGCAGAAGCAGAAGAAGAAGCAGCAGAAGCAGAAGCAGAAGCAGCAGAAGCAGCAGCAGAAGTGACAGCAGAAGAAGCAGCAGAAAAAGCTAAAGTAGCAGAAGCAACAGCAGCAGCAAAAACAGCAGAAGCAGCAGAAGAAGAAGCTACAGAAGCAGCAGCTGAAGAAGCAGAAGCAGCAGAAACAGCAGCAGAAGCAACAGCAGAAGAAGCAGAAGAAGCTGAAGTAGCTGCAGCAGAAGCAGAAGAAGCAGCAGCAGAAGAAGAAGCAGAAGCTGAAGAAGCAGCAGAAGAAGCAGAAGTAGCAGAAGCAACAGCAGAAGCAGAAGCAGAAGCAACAGCAGAAGAAGCAGAAGAAGAAGAAGCAGAATCAGCAGAATCAGCAGAAGCAGAAGAAGCAGCAGAAGAAGCAGAAGTAGCAGAAGCAGCTGCAGAAGCTGCAGAAGAAGCAGCAGAAGAAGCAGAAGTAGCAGAAGCCGAAGCAGAAGCAGAAGAAGCTGCAGAAGCAGCAGCAGCAGAAGCAGAAGTAGCAGAAGCAACAGCAGAAGCAGCAGCAGAAAAAGCAGAAGTAGCAGAAGCAACAGCAGAAGCAGAAGCAACAGCAAGAGCAGAAGCAACAGCAGAAGAAGCAGCAGAAGAAGCATTAGAAGAAGCAGCAGAAGAAGCAGAAGAAGCAGAAGCAGCAGAAGCCGAAGCCGAAGCAGAAGAAGCTGCAGAAGAAGCAGCAGAAGAAGCAGAAGTAGCAGAAGCAACAGCAGAAGCAGCAGCAGAAAAAGCAGAAGCAACAGCAGAAGAATCAGCAGAAGAAGCAGAAGAAGCTGAATAGCTGCAGCAGAAGCAGAAGCAGAAGAATCAGCAGAATCAGCAGAAGCAGATGCAGAAGCAACAGCAGAAGCAACAGCAGAAGAAGCAGAAATAGCAGAAGCAACAGCAGAAGAACCAGCAGAAGAAGCAGAAGAAGCTGAATAGCTGCAGCAGAAGCAGAAGCAGAAGAAGCAGAAGAAACAGAAGCAGCAGAAGCAGCAGAAGCAGCAGCAGCAGCGAAGAATCAGCAGAAGCAGAAGTAATAATAATAATAATAATAATAACAACAACAACAACAACAACAACAACAACAACAACAATAATAATAATAATAATAATAATAATAATAATAATAATAATAATTTTATTTCTATACCGCCCTTCTCCCGAAGGACTCAGGGCGGTGTACAGCCTATTTAAAAACACAGACAAAACAACAATATAAAATTTAAAATAATTAAATAAGTGGCTCAGTTTTAAAACCCCAATAAATTTAAATACCCCAATTTAAAACTATTGTGTTGATAGTCCGGCCTGGCGGAACAACAGGGTCTTCAATGCGCAGCGAAACACCCGGAGGTCGGAGATCCGGGGGCAATTCGTTCCACAGGGCTGGGGCTCC
Source organism: Pituophis catenifer annectens (assembly GCF_029215685.1). NCBI lineage: Eukaryota > Metazoa > Chordata > Lepidosauria > Squamata > Colubridae > Pituophis > Pituophis catenifer. Next base: position 46,707,701 of record NW_027256885.1, read on the forward strand.
CACAGAGAAGGCCCTCCCCCTGGGCGTCACCAGCCAACATAACTTGGCTGATGGCACCCTGAGGAGACCTTCTCTGTGGGAACGGACTGGTCGGTGGGAGGCTATTGGTGGCAGAAGACAGTCTCGGAGGTACCCGGGTCCTATGCCATGGAGCGCTTTAAAGGTGGTAACCAACACCTTGAATCGCACCCGGAAGACCACTGGGAGCCAGTGCAGCTCGCGCAGGAGGGGTGTCACATGGGCATAACGGGTTGCGCCCATAACCACCCGTGCGGCCGCATTCTGGACCAGTTGGAGCCTCCGAGTGCTCTTCAAGGGGAGCCCCATGTAGAGAGCATTGCAATAGTCCAACCGGGAAGTAACAAGGGCATGAGTGACCGTGCGCAGGGCGTCCCGATCCAGAAAGGGCTGCAACTGGCGAATCAGGCGAACCTGATAAAAGGTCCCCCTGGCCACGGCCGTCATATGCTCTTCTAAAGACAGCCGCGCGTCCAGGAGGACACCCAGATTGCGAGCCCTCTCTGTGGAGGGCAAAGATTCACCCCCAATAGTCAGCGATGGCACCTGCTGACTATATCGGGGCGCCGGAAGCCACAGCCACTCGGTCTTGGAGGGGTTGAGTCTGAGCCTGTTCCTCCCCATCCAGACCCGCACAGCCTCCAGGCAGCGAGACATCACATCAAGGGCATCGTTGGGGTGGTCTGGGGTGGAGATGTACAGCTGAGTATCATCAGCGTAGAAGCAACAGCAGAAGTAACAGCAGAAGAAGCAGAAGAAGCAGAAGAAGCTGAAGTTGCTGCAGCAGAAGCAGAAACAGAAGCAGAAGCGACAGCAGAAGAAGCAGAAGTAGCAGAAGCAACAGCAGAAGCAACAGCAGAAAAAGCAGAAGTAGAAGAAGCAACAGCAGAAGCAGAAGTGAAGACCGGTCCTTGAGAGATCGGGAATAAAGAGGGGAAGCTTTGGAGGAGGCGAGGAGAGGTGCGATCTCCCGCCATACTGAGAAGATCCCTTAATCCAGGCTTGGAAGAAGCAGCTGACCCAGAGGCCCGACGATCCGAGTGAGATTATTGGGAGCAGAGGAGTGAGTACAGTGCAAGATCGCTGAGGGTGAGCAGAAAGCGAGAACTAAATTCGGATTATTTTGGCGCAAAATTGAAGAGAAAGTATTTTTCGGAGGGGCAGCGAGTAAAAGAAAAGCTCAGAGCACAAGTGGGCGGCAATTGAAGAGGTGAGCAAAAAGGAAGAGGACGGACTATAGATCAGCGAAGAAAGATTAAAAAACATTAAAACATTGATGACGAAGGTGGAGAAAAGCAGATTTAAACGGCAGGGATTAAGAGAAGAACGGACATTACTTGTATCCTCTTTTTAGCTGCCCTAACGGAAGGAGAGAGGTAGTTTGGCAAAGGAAGACCTGCATATTGTGACTGTACAGATTAAAGATTGCCATATTGAAACCGGAAAAGACTTCAGTGGTAATACAATGAACTTTTTTTTTCTCCATTGAAAAAATAACAAGCAAGATCCATAGAACACTGAAAATATACTGTTCCTATCCTGTCCTTTTTATTTAGACATAGATAAATTGTTACTAGCATTTATTGGAATCTATTAAGAATTATAGTGCTATCTATTTATTAGTAAATAAAACAGTATTTAAAAATCTATATAAACATTTAAAATTTATAGTATACATAGAGATTTAGAAGTAATCATTTTTTTCTTGATTTTATATAACTTAACTATTATAGTTATTAATTACTGAATAATCAAGTATTAAGTATTAAGAATTGATTGATTGATTGATTAAGTTTTTGATTATTTAAGCCATATATTTATATTTATATTTCCGTTATATTTTTATTGAGTATTTTATAGAGACAATTAATTATTTAAAGAAAAGAGATCAAGTGATTGATGGATTAATGAATTAATGGAGAGTAGCCTTTGGCTTTTGGTTTAAAGAAGATTGGAAAGATATTAACGAATTGAACTTTTATTAGAGAAAAGGAAAAGAAAGAAACTACATAGAATTTGGATGGTGACTTGGGAGAAAGTTGATAAAATACTGGTGGAACAATATAGAATTTTGAAAGAGATGACTAGCACCACTACAACAACGTTGAAGACAGGGAAGAAAATAACATCAATTCTAGCGGGAACATCGGCCTTCCCAGTGACACAGAAAACCTTAGAGGGAATGTTTGCATCAGAGAAGCAGCCTAGCATACCTAATATGCCAACAATGCAGGCCACACTTACGACGATACAAGAAACCATGGTCAAAATGCAAGAATGCATGACCAGGAACCACGAACAATCAAGAAAAGACATGGATGAGGTAAAGAGAGAAGTTAAAAATGACATCCAAAAGTTAGATGAAAAAATGGATCTGATACAAGAAATCATCCAAAAGAATGATCAAAGGATAAAAGTAATAGAACAGAAAACCGAATTGACAGAAGAAAAATTGGAAGCATTGGATACGAAAATGACAGGACTAAATAAGGAATTAAAGAATACCGTGGCGCAATTAGAAATGGAAAGAGCGGCATTTTACCTGCGTTTCCAAAATGTAGTTGAAGACAGGGAGGAAGATCTAACGATGGTAATGGCAGAGATGATAGCAGTGGCCCTCCAAAGAGAAAAGGAGGAAATAATAAATGAATTAGATGAAGTATACCGGGTCCATACAAATTACGCCCGACAAAACAAACTTCCCCGGGAGGTACACATAAGATTTGTAAGAAGGAAGGTGAGGGATATCGTATATAAGATAACAAAGGATGAGCCTATGTTCTATAGGAACAAAGAAATAATTACTTTGAAGCAAATCCCCAAAAGAATAAGAGACTTGTGAAAAGACTATTGGTTTTTGGCCACGTTACTAAATAAGAAATATATACCCTTTAGATGGACAACGCCAGAAGGAATGCTGGTAACGAGGCAGGGAAAGAAAATAAAGGTGGATTTGCAGAGTAAAGCAAGGGATCTATATGACCAAATGACGGGTATCGAGACAACAAGTAGCAGTAAAGAAGAGGGAGGACGGAACACCAAAGGAAAACAGAGATGAGAACGTGAAAGAACCCCACAACAAGGAGAAAAAGAAGACGAAGGAGAGACCCAGGAAGAAGAAGGAGTGCAAACAAGAGGGAAAAAAAGGAACAGGAAGGAACAAAAAAGAAACAACAGGAAAGTCATTAAGAAATGGAACAAACCCTAAAAATTCTATCGCTAAATGTAAATGGCCTCAATTCACCATCCAAACGATACCAAATTTAAAAAAAAATTCTGAAACAAAAATTAGATATTGTGTGCCTCCAAGAGGTACACATAAGAAAACAAGATATAAAATATGTACAATATAAGAAATTAGGTAAAGTATATTTATAATTGGCAGAAGAAAAAAAAAAGAGTAGTGGTATATATCAAGGAAGGAATAGATAGCAATATAAGATATGTGGATCTAGAAGGTAGAATAGTGATGATAGAGCTAAAACTGGACTTCAAAAATATATTATTGCAACCAATCCCAGAAATTAACTCAGTTTCCAATTAGTTTCAGTCCTCAGTAAATTTAAATTTCTCTACAGTCCAATTTAATTCTTCTTTCTTTTGAAACAAGTTCCGTTTATTAGCAGCAGAGACTATCAGCACAGATGAGTACTTTGAAGTTAACTTTCATTACCACACCCAATTAAGGCTGGGCACCATTTCCTTTCACTTTCTTCCCACAGCAATCAAGAAGGAAGTGCTCAATACACAGGAGTTAAAGTTTAATACTTGCAATTGGAGTTCCTCCTGCCTTTGCTCTGCCTGCTTTTGTATCCAAAATAGTGTTAAAATGTTGCAGGGATGGTCGCGGTGTCTTGTTCTGCTAAATGCAGAAGCATCCCGGGTCCGGAGTTTGTGTCAGTCTTCTAGGGAGCTCTCACCCTTCGTGCCCCAGGAATTATTCCTGGGACTCTTGGGGAGCTCTACCCAAGGCTGGCTGCTCTCTTTCCCCTCTCTTCCCGAGGGGAAACTTTTCAAGCCGCTAAACAGCTGTTTTTCGCTGTTTTAGCGGCTTTGACAAGATTGTGGGGCTAGCACTCCGAAAGGAGCTGCTATCGACGACGCGTTGCCACCGGAAGTCTTGGTTGTTGTAAAAGTTTTAATCTGGAACTGAAAATTGGAAAATGGCTTCTAAGCAAATAAAGATTGCTGGGGCTAAAATTACTGTGAGTTCCCCTATTCCACCACCCAAACCGCAATCTTTGACAGCTCCAGCAGAACCACAAGTTTTAACTCTGGAAGCCTTGCAACAAGCCTTAAAGCTGCAAGCCTTCTCTTTAGAAGAAAAAATTACTTCTGTTCTTGATGAAAAAATAAAAGTGGTGACTGATAAAATGGATGAAGTAACTGGAGAAGTGACAGAAATTAAGGATGAAATTCAAGCTTGAAATAAGGCAATTAGAGAAGATATTATCTTTGCATTTAAAGGTTTGGCAAGCCATATTGAAGGGTTAGATAAAAGATTAGAGGAAGTTAATCAATCAAACGTGAATTTGGAGAATAAAATGGGAGAGGTTCAGACTCAGATAGAAAAAGCAGACTCAGAGGTGATGATGATACAATATAGATCGATGGAATTTGCTATAAGAGTAAGAGGCCTGAAAGAAAATACCCAAGAGAATTTGAGAGAGATCTTTGCAGAAGCCTTTGCACAGATAATTCAAGAAAGAAAGGAGGATCTGGATTGGCAAATGGATAAAATTTATCGCGTTAATTCATGGGTGGCTAGGCAGAGAAATTTACCAAGAGATATTGTAATTTACTTTACAACAAGAAGGCTAAGAAATATGATATTGCAGGCTTCCTACAAAAATAAACTTCAAGTGGCAGGGCAGGAAGTTTTAACATTAAAAGAAATCCCTCCCAAAATGTTGAGAGCAAGGAAGGACTATGCTTTTGTGGTGGATGAACTCAGAAAACGTCAGATACAGTACAGATGGGAGATTCCAACTGGACTGGAGGTGGATTATTCAGGACAGAGATTCCATCTGAATACATTATGGAAGGCAAGGGATTTTTACTTTAATGTATTAAAGGCTGGAGGTTGTTCTTCTCCAGAAACCAGAAGAAGAAAGGAAATAGAGGAAACAAGAATGGGAGTGAAAGAAATTACTCAGGCTCAGGCAGAGGCTCAAGGAGGGACTTTGATTGTTGAAGAAGATTTACTACAACTTACGAGCTCTGCCCAAGATATGGAGTTATTTGGCAAAGTAGAGGAGCCGAGGGATCAAAGACAGACTCGAGCAGCAAAGAAACGCCAAGAGGAATTAAAGGTGCAGCAAGTTCAGATCAAAGCACAAGAAACTACAAAATCAGAAGCAGTGGGAGGGGCTAGGCTGAAGATCAAAGTGAAAGATGACCTTCAGCTAATGCTTGGAAAGCTTCAAAGTGCCAAAAATGGCAAGTAAATTTCTAACTTGGAATGTCAATGGATTAAACTCACCGCAAAAGAGGAGGAAAATATTTCATTATCTGAAGCAGTATAAAAATGACATTACATGCCTACAAGAGACACATATTAGAATGCAAGATCAAAAATATTTAACAAATGCAAGATTGGGGACACATTTTATAGCATCTGCACCAGAGAAGAAAAATGGTATAGTTATATACCTAAAAAAAAGGCTTAATAGCTAAATTAATTGAAGCAGACCCACAAGGAAGATATATTGCAATTGAAATCTTAATAGAAGGGAAAAAAACATTATTGATTGGACTATATGCACCAAATCAGCAACAAGAAAGTTTTTATAAGACTTTACATGCTAAATTAATACACTGGAATTATAAAACACATATAATGATGGGAGACTGGAATGGAGTTTTGGATATTAAAAAGGACAAAAAAGGATCTCTACAAAATATTCAAACACGTGCTAGATTGCCTAAATCTTTTTTTGATATGATGGAGGATATGGAGCTGAGAGATATTTGGCGTGAGAGGAACGGAGAAGAGAAAGATTTTACTTTCTTTTCTGACAGACATCAGTCATTTTCCAGGATTGATTTTATATTAATTTCTAATGAATTCTTTTCTAGGGTGAAGAAAATGAAGATATGTCCAAGAACATTAACAGATCATAGTCCGGTTTGGATGCAATTAGAATATGAAAAGGCACCCAGGAAGTCCTGGAGGCTGAATGAAAATTTGTTTAGATATGAGGAAAATGTGAAAGAATGTAAACAATTTATGAAAGAATTTTTTGTTATGAATTTGCATAAAGGTACACCTATGGAGATGGTTTGGGATGCAAGTAAAGCATATATAAGAGGTATTTTAATTTATTTGAATAATAAATATAGACATAAACAGGAAAGTTTATCAGATAATCGCCCAGCCGCCCTGTTTAGGGTGACCCGCTCCCTCCTCCATCTGGGAGCGCGGGATGACCCCTTGCAGGGCCGAGCTGAGGATTTTGTACAGTATCTGTATGATAAAATAACTCAGATTCGGGAAGACTTGGCCGCTGACTGGGTTAGTCCAGACGAGATGACTGAGGCAGGCCTTGAGAGTGTTATCTGGGAGGAGTTCGATCCTGTGGCTCCCGAGGACGTGGACAAGATCTTGGGACGGCTAAACGCGACCACATGTTTATTGGACCCGTGTCCCTCCTGGTTGGTGCTGGCTTCCCGGGAGGTTACACGAGGCTGGCTCCAGGGGATTATTAATGCTTCTTTGAGTGAGGGTGTCCTGCCGGCCACTTTGAAAGAGGCGGTTGTGAGGCCCCTCCTCAAGAAGCCCTCCCTGGATCCTGCTGTTTTGGCTAACTATCGTCCAGTCTCCATCCTTCATTTTATTGCGAAGGTTGTTGAGAGTGTGGTGGCGCGACAGCTTCCCCAGTACCTGGATGAAGCTGTCTATTTGGATCCGCTCCAGTCCGGTTTCAGGCCTGGGTACAGCACGGAAACGGCATTGGTCGCGTTGGTGGATGATCTCTGGAGGGCTCAGGGTAGGGGTTATTCCTCTATCCTGGTCCTGTTAGATCTCTCAGCGGCTTTTGATACCATTGACCATGGTATCATGTTGCGCCGGCTGGAGGGACTGGGAGTGGGGGGCACCGTTTTGCAGTGGTTCTCCTCCTATCTCTCCGACCGGTCGCAATCTGTGTTGACAGGGGGGCAGCGGTCGACCCCGAGGTGCCTTGTTTGTGGGGTGCCACAAGGGTCGATCCTCTCGCCCCTCCTGTTCAACATTTATGTGAAGCCGCTGGGTGAGATCATCTGTGGTTTTGGGGTGGAGTTCCATCAGTACGCTGATGATACTCAGCTGTACATCTCCACCCCAGACAATCCCAACGATGCCTTGGAAGTGATGTCCCAGTGTTTGGAAGCCGTGCGGATCTGGATGGGGAGAAACAGGCTCCGACTCAACCCTTCCAAGACCAAGTGGCTGTGGCTGCCGGTGTCCCGGTATAGCCAGCTGGCGCCATCGCTGGTTATTGGGGGTGAATCATTGGCCCCCACGGAAAGGGCTCGTAACTTGGGTGTCCTCCTGGACGCACGGCTCTCTTTAGAAGGGCATACGACGGCCGTGGCCAGGGGGGCCTTCTATCAGGTCCGCCTGATACGCCAGTTGCGCCCCTTTCTGGATCGGGACTCCCTACGCACGGTCACTCAGGCACTCGTCACCTCTCGTCTGGACTATTGTAACACTCTCTACATGGGGCTCCCCTTGGGGTGCACCCGGAGGCTCCAACTGGTGCAGAATGCAGCTGCGCGGGGGATTATGGGAGCGACGGGGCGCTCCCATGTGACTCCTCTCCTGCGTGAGCTACATTGGCTCCCGGTGGACTTCCGGGTGCGCTTCAAGGTGTTGGTGATCACCTTTAAAGCGCTCCATGGCTTAGGGCCGGGGTATCTACGGGACCGCCTCCTGCCACCAATTGCCTCCCACCGGCCAGTTCGCTCCCACAGAGAGGGCCTCCTCAGGGTGCCGTCGGCCAAGCAATGTCGGCTGGCGACCCCCAGGGGGAGAGCCTTCTCTGTGGTAGCACCCACCCTCTGGAACAATCTACCCCCAGAGATACGAGTGATCCCAGACCTCCGGACTTTTCGTCGGGCTCTCAAAACCTATTTTTTTCAGTTAGCCGGGCTGTCCTGATTTTATGATTGGTTTTAAATAATTTTGATACGGTTTTCATTGGAATGTTTTAAATTAATGGGCCAAATTTATTTAATTATTTTAAATTTATTTTAACTTTTGTATATAAAATGTTTTATTTTTTGGCTGTTCACCGCCCTGAGTCTGAAAGGAGAAGGGCGGTATAGAAATTTGAATAAAGATAAAGATAAAGATAAAGAAAGGAGATGGAAGGAGTTAGAAGAAGAAATAAAAAATAAAGAGCAAGTATTAATTTTAAACCCAACTGATAAGAAAACAAAAGAAGCAATTAACTTATTGCGAGGACAATTTAATATGTTGATGGCAGACCAGGTAGCAACTAATTTGCAATATGCCAAACATAATTCCTTTCGTAATGCGAATAAACCAGGCAGATGGTTGGCATATTTGCTTAGGAAAAAAAAAAGCTACGTACTATAGAGAAAATAGAATATAAGGGTAAAGAGGTGTACCAGCAAAATATGATTAAAAAAGCATTTTCAGAATTCTATATGATATAGATATAGATAAATATTTACAGAGGGGGAATATTTCTATAATCTCAGAAGAACAAAGGGAAGGTTTGAATCAATTGATAACTGTTGAGGAAATTATTTTAGCAATTAAACAATTGAAGGTGGGAAAAGCCCCCGGGACAGATGGGTTGACAGCAGTTTATTATAAAAATCTGCAGGTAGAAATGGTGGAACCACTTAAAGAATTATTTAATAAAATACAAACTGGAGGACAAGTGCCTCCTTCTTGGAGAACAGCATTTATTTCCCTGATTCCAAAGGAAGACCAAGATCATACTCGGCCAAAAAACTACAGGCCTATATCATTGTTAAATACAGATTACAAGATTTTTACTAAAATATTGGCAAATAAGCTGATGCCAGTTATGCAACAAATGATTCACAATGACCAAACAGGTTTCATTAATAGGCGATATATGAAGAGTAATGTAACAATATGGACAAGTCTCTGGATTTAAAATTAATGCAGGGAAAACGAAGATAATAATTAAAAATATGGTTACAAGCCAAAAAGAAGAAATTGAAAGGATAACAGGATTTGAATCAGTTAAGAAGGTTAAATATTTAGGGGTTTATATTACAACATCAAATGCGAAATTATATAAGTGTAATTATGAAGTACTGTGGCAAAAAATTCAGAAAGAGATGGAAAGTTGGAAAAAATTGCAATTATCATTGCTGGGAAGGATAGCTGCAGTAAAGATGAATATTTTGCCAAAGTTTTTATTTCTTTTCCAAATGATACCAATACTGAAAAAATATAGAAATTTGAACGAATGGCAGAAGGGTATTACTAATTTTGTGTGGGCAGGAAAGAGACCAAGAATAAAACGAAAAATAATGCAAGATATACGTGAAAGAGGAGGTCTCAAAATGCCTAATTTAAGATTGTACTATGAGGCAGCTGTGCTCTCAACAATTAGTGATTGGATTAATTTAACAGAAGAGAGAATACTGAATATTGAAGGGTATGATTTGTTATATGGATGGCATGCATATTTACTATATGATAAAAAGGTGGATAAGAATTTTAAAAGTCATATATTAAGAAATGCATTATTACTTGTATGGAAAAAGTATCAATATAAATTAAATAATAAATTACCTGTTTGGACAATACCTAGACATATGATAGAGAATATAAGTGTGGAGCAGAAACAAGATGTGACTACTTATAAAGAGCTTCTTATTCTGGAAAGAGGTATATTGCAATTAAAATCTTTAGAGGTATTAAAGGAAGAAAGGAAAATCCAAACCTGGTTTCAGTATGGGCAATTGTATACTAGGTGGAAAGAAGATCAGAAAATTGGCATTTTGCAAAATGAAGAAAACTTAATAAAACAAATCAGAGATCAAAGTCCAATGCATATTAAAAGGTTGTATAATGCACTGATAGAAATAGATTCAGAAACTGAGTTAGTGAAGGATTGTATGATAAAATGGGCACAAAACTTTGGGGAATCAATATCTATGGATGTATGGGAGAAAATATGGGTTAGAAATGTGAAGTTTACTCAAGCCCAAAATTTAAGAGAAAATTTCTACAAAATGTTTTATAGATGGCATTTAGATCCCCAAAAGTTAGCCTGTATGTACCCGAGTTTACAACCTACATGTTGGAGATGTAAATGTGATGATGCAATGTATTTTCATGTATGGTGGAAATGTAAGAAAACTAAGGCATTTTGGATTAAGATATGGTGGATTATACAAAATATTCTTAAAAGGAAGATAAAATTTACTCCACAGTTGTTTTTATTGGGTATAATTGAAGGATGTACAGTTATAGAGACTAATTTGATTTTGAATTTAATAATGGCAGCCAGACTTTTGGTGGCGCAATATTGGAAGAAGGAAGAAATACCTACTATTGAAGAATGGACATTAAAAGTAGCCAATTTGGTGGAGATGGCTAAAATTTCTGCATATTTGAAGGACCGTTCGAATGAAAGATATGTACTGGAATGGAGAAGATGGATTGACTATATACAAAACAAATATGGGACTAAAAAGTTGCAAATAGCTTATGAATGAAATATTTAGATGATTTTTCTTTTTACTTAGATATTTTAGTACCTATGGCGGAGTTAAAGAGTAAGGGGAAGTTAAGAGTTTATAGTTAGTTTGCTTATGTTAGACTATGTTTGTTAAATGCAATACCCTGTATTTTGCTCTGGGAAGTTGGGGGGGGGAGGGAGAGGGGAAGGGGTGGGGGAAGGGGGGGAATTTGTTTGTAAAATATTTTAAAACTTTTCAATAAATAAAAAAATATATTATTGGTAGTAATATATGCTCCAAACAGTCGACAATCAGAATTCTATAAAAAAGTGCATGAGAAAATTATGGATCAAAAAATGGAAAATGTGTGTTTGTTTGCAGACTTTAATGCTATTTTAGATGTAAGAAAAGATTATAAATGTGGCCAGAAAAATAAAAATAAGAAAAATGTATTACCCAGAACTTTCACAGACATGGTGGAAGAGTTAAATATGGTAGATAGTTGGAGATTCTATAATCCCGAAATTAAAAATTTTACATATTATTCGAATCCACATAGGTCCTGGTCTAGGTTGGACATGGCTTGGGTAACCAATATGTTAATGATGGAAATAGAAACGGTAGAAATATTATCAAATAATTGGGCTGATCATAATCCAATAATGATGACGTGGAAGGGGCGGCAGAGGAAAAAAAATAGATGGACAATGAATACACAGCTACTAAAAGAAAAAGAATATAAGAAATATATGGAAAAGGAGTTAGAATTGTTTTACAGGGAAAATACAAAACAACACACCTCCCTACAAAACTTATGGGATACAACCAAGGCGTATGTAAGAGGCCTCACAATAGCTTATAATGCAAAACGGAGAAAAGAGAGAGAAAAAGAATATAATAAATTACGAGAAGGCATATAGGCTGAGGAAGGAAAAAGAAAAAAGAACAATTCAGAAACTACAAGATGAAGAGGGAAGGATTCAACAGAGCTTAGAGAAGAAAAAGGAGATAATAGTTCAATATTATCAAAAACTTTATGAGAAGGACATAGTAACAGTGGAGGAAATTGAACAATATTTAAAAGGAGAGGGATTGCAAACACTAAAGGAGGAAGAAAAAGAATTATTAGATAAGGAGATTACTATAGGGGAATTAAAAGAAGTGCTGAAGAGACAGAAAAATAATAAAACCCCGGGGACTGATGGTCTACCAACGGAGTTTTATAAAACATTTGGTGAATCATTAAATGGAATACTATTAGAAATATATAATGAAGCTTTGATGGAGGCAAAATTACCAAACACATGGAAGGAAGCATACATTTCCCTGATACCCAAAGAAGGGGCAGATACCACATTAATAAAAAACTACAGACCGATTTCTTTATTGAATACCGATTACAAAGTCTTCATGAGTATAATTGCTAACAGGATGAAAAAATTATTACACAACAAAATACATCAGTATCAAAACGTTTTTTTGCCCACAAGACAAATAAAAAATAATCTAAGGATGGTAATAGACGTTTTAGAATATTACGAGGTGCATCCAGAGAGACAGGTGGCACTGATCTTTCTGGATGCACAAAAAGCGTTTGATCAAGTAAACTGGCAATTCATGAAACAGCAAATTAAAAGTATGAATTTTGGAGAGAGATTTACAAGAATGATAGCATCAATATATCAGAACCAAAAGGCATGCATCTTGGTGAATGGAGATCCAACAAAATTCTTTGGAATAGATAAAGGAGTAAGGCAGGGATGCCCGCTGTCACCCTTACTTTTTATTTTAACTTTGGAAAACCTGCTAATTAGAATTAGGGCAAATAAAGAAATACAAGGATTAAAGATTAAGAGAGAGGATTACAAGGTCCAAGCTTTTGCGGACAACCTTGTTTTCTTCATAGAAGATCCAATAGAAACAGCCCCGAAATTAATAAAAAAGATTGAAAAATTTGGAAAGGTAGCAGGCCTAAAAATTAATAAAGAAAAGACAAAAATGATAACGAAAAATATTTTATTTTATTTTATTTTATTTCAAATTTATATACCACACCTTCTCCCAAGGGACTCAGGGCAGTGTACAGCCAGATAAAAACATACAATACAAACATTAAGAACAATTAAAAGACTATATATTAATTTGGCCCCAGTTTAAAATGACAAACCAATTAAAAATTTAAAATTTAAAAATATGTTAAGCCAGCCCGGCTTGATGAAAAAAGAAAGTGCTGAGCACATTGTAAGCCGCCCTGAGTCTTCGGAGAAGGGCGGCATATAAATCAAATTAAAAAAAAAAAAAAAAAAGTTTTAACGGCATGGCGGAAGGCACCAAGGTCTTGGATTCTCCTTATCTCAGGGGGCAGCTGGTTCCATAGGGTAGGTGCCCCCACAGAGAAGGCCCTCCCCCTGGGGGTCACCAGCCTACATTGTTTGGCTGATGGCACCCCGAGGAGGCCCTCTCTGTGGGAGCGCACGGGTCGATGGGAGGTTGTCGGTAGCAGCAGGCGGTCTCGAAGATAACTAGGTTCTATGCCGTGGAGCGCTTTAAAGGTGTTAACCAACACCTGACAACAAAACAAGTAGAGAAATTAGTAAAAGACTCAGGATTACAGGCAGTTAAAAAAGTGAAATATTTAGGGATAAATTTGACAGCTATAACTGTGACAATAAAAGAAAATAATTATGGACCTTTAGTCCAGAAAATAAAAGAGGATTTAGATAAATGGGGGAAATTAAAATTGTCTTTGCTGGGGAAAATAGCAGCGATAAAAGCAAACATACTTCCAAGACTCCTTTATTTATTCCAAACAATTCCAATAAAATTAGATAAGAAATTTTTTAATAATTTGGACAAAATAACTACAAAATTTGTGTGGGAGGCGAAAAAATCAAGAATAAAATTAAATATATTACAAGATGACAAAATTAGAGGCGGATTTGGGTTCCCGGCATGGGAAAAATACTACAAGGCTGCAAGCCTATCATGGATTAAAGAATGGATAACCCTGGATAACCAAAGATTGTTAAATCTGGAAGGACACAACTTAATGAAGGGATGGCATGCCTTTATATGGAGCTCTGGAAATAAAATATACAAACATTTCAACAATCACACTATCAGGAAATCTTTAATTAAAACATGGCAACAAATCAAATGCAAACACTACATGGAAATTCCCGGCTGGCTATCAACAATAGAAGCAATAACTCACCCTTAGCGATTGGTTTAATTTAACTGAAGAGAGAATGTTAAATATAGAAGGTTATGATTTGTTATATGGATGGCATGCTTATTTGTTATATGAAAAAAAAGTGGATAAAGTGTTTAAGGGTCATATACTTAGAAATGCGTTGTTGAGGGTTTGGAAAAAGTATCAATATAAGCTAAACTATAAGATACCTATATGGGCAAATCCCAGACATGCAATAGAAAATATAAGTATAGAACAAAAACAGGAGGTGATTACTTATAAAGAGCTTCTTTTTATGGAAAGGGGTAAATGGCAATTGAAACCTTTAAATGTATTGAAAGAAGAAGGGATAATTTATACTTGGTTTCAGTATGGTCAACTTCAAGCTAGATGGAGGGAAGATCAGAAAATTGGTGTCATGCAAAATGAGGAAAACCTGGTGAAACAGATTAGAGATCAAAGTCAAATGCATATTAAAAGGTTGTATAATGCATTATTGGAAATAGATTCAGAAACGGAATTGGTTAAGGATTGTATGATAAAATGGGCACAAAATTTTCAGGAACCAGTGATGATAGAAACATGGGAAAAGATTTGGGTTAGAAATGTTAAATTTACACAAGCACAAAACCTGAGAGAAAATTTTTATAAAATGTTTTATAGATGGCATTTAGATCCTAAAAAATTATCATGTATGTACCCGAATTTGCAAGCTAAATGTTGGAGATGTGAATGTGATGATGCAACTTATTATCATATATGGTGGACTTGTAAGAAAATCAAGGCATTTTGGATAAAAATTTGGTGGGTGATGCAGAACATTCTGAAAAAAAGGTTGAAATTCACTCCTCAATTGTTCTTATTGGGTATAACTACAGATTGTACAGCATTAGAGACTAAACTGATTTTAAACTTAATATCAGCAGCTAGGCTGTTGGTAGTGCAATACTGGAAGAAGGACTCTTTGCCTACTATTGAAGAATGGACATTGAAAGTAGCGAATTTAGTGGAAATGGTGAAAATTTCAGCGTATTTGAAGGATTACACACAAGAAAGATATATATCGGAATGGAGAAGATGGATTGATTATATTCAAAATAAGTATCAGACAAGAAAATATCAAATAGCTTATGAATGAATGTTAAACTTTAGAAGTATTATGTTATTTATAGTGGAGTTAAGGTTTTGGGGCGGGATTTGGTAGTTTAAGAATAGTTAGGTTAATTTAGCTTATGATTGCTAACTGAAATACCCTGTATTTTGCTCTGGGAAGTCTGGGGGGGAGGGTGGGATGGGAAGGGGGGAAGGGGTGTGGGGGTGGTGAGGAGGGAAAAAGGGTGGGGGGAATATTGGGGGGGGAATTTTCTCTGTAAAACTTTTTAATAAAAAAAAGAAGAAGCAATAACTCACCCCAATAGATTAACAAAACAAAAAATGTTAAGATACAGAGAAATATTAGATGTACAGGGAAAATTGAAAACTAGGGAAGAACTCAAAGAACAAGGAATAGTAATAGACTGGTGGCCCTATTCACAAATAAAGATAAGATATAGAAAAGATCAAGAGGAAGGAGGAATAGACCTAAAACAAAACTGATTGGATAAATTATTAGAATCTAAAGAAGGAAAATTAATTTTGAAAATTTATAAATACTTACTTGAATATGATTTGGCAGAAGAATTGGTCAAAGGGCAGATGATAGCGTAGGCGAGGAACATCAGGCACAGTATACAGTTAGAAGAATGGGAAAGGGCATGGGAAAATAATTACAGTATGACAAAATTGGTAGCTTATAAAGAAAATCACTATAAGATGTGGTACCGATGGTATCTGGCCCCTGCAAGGTTAGCGAAAATGTACCTGAATGTAAATCCGGTTTGTTGGAAATGTAAAAAAACACAGGGAACTTTTTACCATGCTTGGTGGCTCTGCCCAGAAATTAAGAAATATTGGAACAAAGTAAAAACATGGATAATAGAAATAACAGATTACGAAATTGAATTAGAACCTGAAGTCTTTTTATTAGGCATGATCAAAGGGAATATTAGAAACGATATAAAATATTTAATACTTCACATAATCACGGTGGCTAGACTAGCGTTAGCACAACTGTGGAAAATAGATCGTTTGCCAACCGACCAGGAGCTAATACAAAAAATCTACACATGCACAGAAATGGACAAATTAACTTTAGAGTTAAAGGACAAAGAAGACTCAAAATATTTTACAGTATGGAATAGATGGTACCAGTGGACAAATCTGAGGAGGGGGAAAAATGGGTAAAGATGAAATCCAGAAGAAATCAACACAATTAAAAACAGCACTGTCAGATGGATAGAATAGGCAATAAGTCACTGTGTGTATGTATATATGTTAAGAATTGTCGTGAAGATGCGAGTTCCAGGTATAGTTATAGAAGAAGCGATAGACATCACGATCTCCGGAACATTTAAAAGTTTAAAAATTTTATTTTAAAACATGTGCTAAGCTTTCGTCGGCCCCTACCGACTTCGTCAGAGTATAATATGTATATATAATAATAGAAATTAGTCAGTAGGTGAAGTTGTGTACTGTATATGTAAATTTGTGTTTGATTAAGAGAAACTTGTATATTTTAAATGTTTTTAAGATTTAATAAAGTTTTGTTTTAAAAATTAAAAAAAAGAAGCAGCAGAAGCCGAAGCAGAAGCAAAAGCAAGAGCAGAAGCAACAGCAGAAGAAGCAGCAGAAGAAGCAGCAGAAGAAGCAGCAGAAGAAGCAGAAGCAGCAGCAGCAGAGAAGCAGAAGCAGAAGCAACAGCAGAAGCAACAGCAGAAGAAGCAGAAGCAGAAGCAACAGAAGAAGCAGAATCAGCAGAAGAAACAGAAGCAGCAGAAGAAGCTGCAGAATCAGCAGCAGAAGAAGCAGCAGAAGAAGCAGCAGAAGAAGCAGCAGAAGAAGCAGAAGCAGCAGAAGCAGCAGAAGCAGAGAAGCAGAAGCAGAAGCAGAAGCAACAGCAGAAGAAGCAGCAGCAGAAGAAGAAGCAGCAGAAGAAGAAGCTGCAGAAGAAGCAGAAGTAGCAGAAGCAACAGCAGAAGCAGCAGCAGAAACAGAAGAAGCAGCAGAAGAAGCAGAAGCAGTAGAAGCAGCAGCAGCAGCGAAGAATCAGCAGAAGCAGAAGCAGAAGCAACAGCAGAAGCTACAGCAGAAGGAAGTGTTTCGGATAAGCTTTTATTAACAAAGTAAAACTAACAAACAACGCTTATAAAGCATCTTCAAAGGCAACACCCAGGAACCGGAAACACCTCATAGAGGCACATAGAGATAAAGATTAAAAGCAACACAACCCCATAACATCTCCCCTTTTCTAATAACAGCAACACTTTCTACAAATTGAGTCTATCAGGGGGACGTGAGCATCTACCACTCCGAGTAACGACTGGCTCTCTCACACCTGACTCTCTCACGCAGGGCGGATCTCTTCGCTCGCCATTTTCTGAAGCCTCGGATATTTGGCTATCACCAGACGCACCAACTTGCTCAGGACTGTCATCAATGTCAGACGAGCATTTATTATTATCCTTAAGTAGGTTTGGCTTGACAACTGGCTCTGACCCACCCACTGGATATGAGGAGTCTGGTTGCTCAGCCACACGCAAGTCTGGTTGCTCAGCCACACGCAGGTCCACACGGTTCTGCCGATATTGGGTTCCTCCAACCTCCACCAAATAGGAGCGAGGTGCCACTTGTTGTAAACAGGTACCCCTTTCCCAATGGCCAGTCCGATCTCCAGGCAGTGGTCTCATCTGAATTCGTTCTCCCACCTTTAACTCTGGCAAGTCTCTTGCAGATCTATCATATTTGGCCTTCGCCACTTGCCTCTTCTGCCGTAGCCTTTCCGGGCCCCCTTGTATCACCACGGGCTCAAGCAACTTATTTGCCACGGATAAGGATGTCTTTAATCTCCGTGACATTAATCTTTGTGCTGGGCTACTGTCCATACCTTCGGTTGGAGTATTCCTCCAATGTAAAATAGCCTTCCACGGATCGCTACATTCGCCATGTGCTTTCCTACATAAGTTCTTAGCAATCTTTACAGCTGATTCGGCTTTTCTATTCGCTTGCGGATAACGTGGCAATGAAGTAATATGATCAAACTCCCACTCAGCAGCAAATTTCTTGAATTGCAGACTTACAAATTGGGGACCATTATCTGTAATCACTACATTTGGTTGCCCATAACGTGCAAACTGAGACTTACATCTCTTGATGGTGGTCTCAGCTGAAAGGTCTGGAAGGAGGTCAATTTCCCAATAATCCGAATAATGGTCCACTATTATCAAGTGCTCTTTCCCTGCATAATTAAACAAGTCCATACTAATGATCTGCCAGGGTCGGGATGGTATCTTGTGTGACATCATAGTTTCTTTCTGTTGCCGATATGCATATTCATTACAGATGGTACAATTACTGACAAAATCCTCAATTTCGCCTCGCATATTCGGCCAGTACAATGTGTCACGGGCTTGTCTATAGCATGCCTCCCCACCAATATGGCTTGAATGGATGCGCAATAACATCTCCGATCTCAATAACTTTGGCACTATAACTCTTGGATCCTTATACAGAATGCCATCTTGTACAGCGATCTCATCTCTGAAGGACCAGTATTCCCTTACAATCATAGGAACTGCCTCTTTCACATCCGGCCACCCACTCAGCACAATATTCTTTAGTGTCTGTAGGGCCACGTCAGCGTCCGTATGTTGCCTCAACTGCTGTAACCACTGATTCGTAACATTAAGATAATCTGCTTGGTTAATTTCAGCAAAACATATTTGTTCCTGTCGCAGCCAACAAACCATTTGATATTCATGTTCTCCTCCCGTAGCTGTCTGATCTACTGTGGCTCTACTCAGGGTATCGCTGATATACATTTCACGTCCTGGCTTAAAAACGACATCAAGATTATAATGCTGTACTTCCGGTTTGCTTCCCGTCGCCGACAGACGGTCTTTTTTCAGACCGCCAGCCCTGTTGCCTGTTAGAGCCACTTCGAACAAGGAGAAGCGGCTCGGAAAATTCTGAATCCTCTAGGAATCGTGAATAGAGCCGGCGAGAGTCAGGTAGAGCCCCTGTGTAGCCCCCAGATAGCACCCTTTTGTTTCTGGGGAGAAAACAGGTGCAGCTCCCTATCCAGCTCGCCGAGGCTCCGGACAGCTTGGACAATTCTACATATCGTAGAACAAGGCGGCGGGATCAACCTTTCTATTGAAAACAAAGCGAATTCTCCAAACAAACAGGGTGGAATCGGAACTTGAACCACGAAACTGCAAGTATCTATACTAGCCCTGTGACTAATTTTAAAATAAAGACTGAAAGTCTCTTGAAAATGGCACCCGGCTTCAGCGTTAACGAGAGCTGAAAGCGAGAGTGGATTTGCATAGCTATTTCAACAAGTTACAAAGTAGCACTGTCTGTAACAAGTGAAGGAGAAGTGAATCTTTTTTAAAACAAGCTTGATTCTGATCTAACTTCATCTTTAATTTGACTAAACCTGGGGGAATTTTTCAGAGGACTTTGTGGAGGAGGAAAGGGAAAAAGGATTTCCTTTTTTTGAAAAAGTTAGAATATGTGGCAGAATGGCTTCTAAGCAGACTAAACAGGATGTGAAGGCGGCGGGGGGGGAATCCCCCACACATAAGCCTGAACAACAGCCTCCCAGCCAGCAGAGCCAGAAAAAAGAGATTGATCTTGAAAACTTAAAGGACTTTATTGCTCAGGCTTTGATGAGGCAAGAGGAATATTTGGATGAGAAGTTTAAAAAGTCACAACAGGAAATTAAGCAGGAGATAAAAGAAATTAAAGAGGTGGTGCAAGAAAAATATGACAAGGTGACCAAAAAATTAATGACAGTGGTGACTGGATTGTCAGAAGCAGTTATCAAAACTGATAAGAAAGTGGAGGAACTTAGATCAGAAGTGGATGTTAACATGAAGGAGGCTGATTATAAAATTTTTAATGCTGACAATAAAATGCAAAGACTTGAAAATGAGATGACAATGATGCAATTCAGATCTATGGAATTTGCTATAAGGCTCAGAGGCCTAAAAGAGAATGATAGGGAAGATCTGAGAAAGATTTGTGCTGATGCATTAGCTGTGATGTTAAAGATTAGTTCTGAAGAGATTTTTTGTAAAATGGACAAAGTGTACAGAGTGAATTCTTGGGTGGCCAGACAAAGACAATTGTCTAGTGACGTGGTGATATATTTCACAGATAGAAAAATAAGAAATGATATTCTGCAAAAGTCCTTTGTCTCTGCGGTGCAAGTGGATGGAAAGGAAATTGGAGTGTCGAGCGTCAAGAAGCACTCGACATCATGTCCATGCACCGGCAGAACATGGATACCCGGCTGGAAGGGGGGGGGGGTTGAGCCACATGGGTGATGGTGGTGGAATAGGCTTCCGAGTAGGCGTTTATGTGCACGGGTGCCTTATGGGGTCGCGTGGGGTTAGCTTACTACTCTGAGAACACTCTAGAAAAGTGACGGCATCCCAGTACGTCCGAAGGAAATGAGGAAGTACGAGACCTTCCAGCTGAATGTAATCTGGAAGGAACTATATAAGGACTCGCTTGCAAGGGCGTGACAGCTGCGTCTTTGTTTTGC
The DNA here is from genome assembly GCF_029215685.1 of Pituophis catenifer annectens. Classification (NCBI taxonomy): domain Eukaryota; kingdom Metazoa; phylum Chordata; class Lepidosauria; order Squamata; family Colubridae; genus Pituophis; species Pituophis catenifer. The sequence goes on from NW_027256885.1 coordinate 46,728,235, forward strand.
TAGCTTTGCATTCCGGTTTCTGTAAGCGCTGATTGCCACGAATAAATGAAGATACACCAGCTTGGCTTTAAGCGTGTTCTTTGAGCGTGGACACGGTCCTAGGGGAGCCGAGAGGAAGATGCAGCTCTCCCTTTTCACAAGCCGTTTTGGAGCCGCCGCCCCCCCCCGTGAAGGAAGGAACGGGATGGCAGAGGGCGTAGCGGCCGACGTGCTGCCGGAGGATACAGCGGAGACCGTGGGCGAAGCGGAGGAGGAGGTTGACGCCGGGATGGATGGGGCGGCCAGCCCGCCGGTGGTGCGGCCGAAACAGCATGAGCCCGGGGTCGCCGGCGCCCCTAGTGAACGAAAGGAACGCGAACGCAACGCCCGGGAGACGCCCGGCCCAGAGACAGGTGGGATGCGTCTTCAAACCCCGCCCTATGCCGGTTCCCAGTTTCAGGATTGGAGGGAACGGCGATGGCTGGAAGACGAGGAAGGGGACTGGAGCCACTCCACTGGCCTGGGGCCTTCCACCCTAGAGATCCTACGCGACCGTTTTGGCGAGGCGAGCTTTCGCGACGCGCCCTCCTGGCAGCCATGGGCGCCCAGCATGGAGGGAGCCACCTCCTGGTCGGGAGGCGGTACGGCGGGTGGGAGTTCTGACAGCAAATTCCGCCTTGCCAGCCCGAAGCTGAAGTTGGAGGGGCGTGAACAACGCTGGGTGAGTGGAGAGCGGAGACAGGCTGTACATTCATACGGTGGGGGCGAGGGCAGCCACGCAACTCCCGGTGCCGCTACACAGCCCGGGAGAGAGAGGAGAGTAGATCCCGTGAGAGACGCCCCTCGACAGCTACCCGGCACAGGAGATAGGCCACCACAACAGCATTACAGAGACCCGCTACCGGCATGGGGCCACGGTCCCTGGGCACCCCCCCTCCAGCAACATCCCTGGGGATTACCGCCTGTGCAGGCTGCATTTGATGGAACTGCAGGAAAGGTGGCACTGTTCCTGAGTCAGGTAATAAGCCATATGGACCTTTATGGCAGATTATATCCTTCGCAGTGGTCCATGGTCGTGGCGGTCACAGCAGTGCTCACGGGGGAGGCAGCTGAATGGGTCGCCGATTTACATAGTGAACACGCCCGCGAGTTAACAGATCTGGGCCTGTTCCTTGAGGCATTACGCAATAGGTTCGAGGATGAAACTCGGACCCAGGTCATCGAAGGTGAATTGGTCAACCTACGGCAGCGTGGTCGCCCTGCCAAGGATTATGTCAAGGAGTTCCGTAATCTGGCAGGAAAACTCCATTCGTGGCCAGAGCGATTACTTATCCACCAATTCCAGGCAGGGCTAGATAGAGAAATAAAACAGGCCTGTGTATACTGGGGTCTAGGCCCACGATTGTCCGAATGGTACAAGGCAGCGGTGAGCCTAGACGTTGGTTTACGAGAATTCAGGCCTCGGAACACACCACCGTTCCAGTCCCGTCGTGGTCCAGGTGGCAGATCCAGTGACCGCGGGGCGTTTAGAGGAACCCCGGCATTCGGGCCGACCGCTACCGAGGCGAACAGACGCCCGTTCCGGTGCTTTCGATGCAACCAAGAGGGTCATAGAGCTGCGGACTGCCCCGTCGCAGCCCCGCGACTGTCAACTTCCCGGCCATCCGTTCCGACTACCACGCCACGTGACCGACCCCTACGAACACCAGAACGCTCTAGGGCGGCCACGCAGACGCCCTCGTTAGAACCGACAACCCGGTCCAGTAATACCATGCCAGGGACGGCTCGTGTCCCCGACGCATCCAAAGAAAGCGACAACGGAGATGAGTTGCAGGATCCTATGGTAAGTGACCCTCTACACCCCTTCCTGATACCAGTGACCCTTAGACATCCTGTCACTAAGAAGGAGTGTGAACAAAAAGCCTTAATTGATACAGGCTGTACTCGATGCCTTATGCGGCAGTCGGTAGCTGAGGGCTTGGGCCTTCGGATCCTGACTCTTCGTACCCCCATTAAATTCGAGCAGATGGATGGGTCCATCCTGGGAGGCACACCTACTGCCAGTGTTACAGAACCCGTATTCCTGCAAATAGGAGCCCATCAGGAAATGATCCGGTTCATTGTGGCACCCCAGTTCCTGTGGTGTCATCGAGTCTACAAGGGGCACCAGCGGTGTTTATGCAGCTTATAAACGGTATTTTACATGAACACCTATATCGGGGCGTCTTAGTCTATCTGGACGACATTTTGATCTACTCTGATACAATGGAAGAACACGTCCAGCTGGTTAGACAGGTCCTGACCAAGTTGCTGGACGCACATCTTTTTGTAAAACTCTCAAAATGTGAGTTCCACCGCGAGGAGATCGATTATCTAGGTTTTCGAATTAGTCGTACTGGTATCCAGATGGACCCGAAGAAAGTAGCTGCGGTCTTAGAGTGGAAAGCTCCGCAAACCCGTAAACAACTGCAAAGTTTTTTAGGTTTTGCAAACTTTTATCGACATTTCATTCCGTCCTTTGCAACAACAGCATTACCATTAACGGAGCTATTGCGAACAAAAGGTGTGGTGGCCCCTGGGAAAAAGCCTAGGCCGGGATACAAACTACAATGGTCATCTGAATGCCAACAAGCCTTTGAAAATCTTAAACGGGCTTTTGCCACTGAACCCGTATTAATACACCCTAACACGTCACAACCGTTCGTAATACAAGCAGATGCTAGTGACGTGGCAGTAGGAGCTATTCTAATGCAGAAAGATGCGAACGGTATGTTAAGGCCTTGTGCATACACCTCCCGAAAATTTACAACCGCAGAAAGGAACTGGGCAGTGTGGGAGAAAGAGGCCTATGCCGTAAAATGGGCGTTACAGACATGGCGGCACCTACTGGAGGGTAATCCCATACCGTTCGAGGTCTGGACGGATCACAAGAATCTACAGGCCCTCCAAACACCTCGGAAACTGTCCCCAAAACAGGTGAGATGGGCACAATATTTTCAGCGGTTCCGTTTTGCCCTCGTGTATAAGCCAGCTAGAGGAATGTTTTTAGCGGATGCGTTGTCACGGATGCCGCAATATCACAGTAAACGAGATGAGGGTTTACAAGCAGTAATCTCACCCCTAAAAGCGTATGTATTGACAGCCCCGCAGACCGAGGATTGGCTCACGCTTTTACGGAAAGCCATTCGGACGGACGCATGGGCACAAAACAATGCAGCATCCCTAACCCACCATGATGGCCTAGCGTGGTGGGGAGATAAACTCTATATTCCAGCAACATTGAGACAACGAGTGTTACTCCAGTGCCATGATAGGAAAACCGCCGGACACTTCGGGTTCCTTAAAACCCTACATCTGACGCGCAGACAATTCTGGTGGCCTAAAATGAGGAAAGACATTGACCAATACGTCCGGGGATGCCACACATGCACGGTATCCAAGCCACAACCAGGGAAGCCACTGGGCTTATTACAAACCGTAGCCGAACCAAACAGACCATGGGAGGAAATAGCCATGGATTTCATTGTAGACCTTCCCAGTAGCAGAGGTTATACCGTTATTTGGACAGTAGTCGATCTTTTCTCAAAGCAAGCCCACTTTATTCCATGTAAAGGCTTACCCTCTGCCCGACGCCTGGTACGTTTATTCCTACAACATATTTACCGTTTGCATGGAGTGCCTAAGAGGATAATATCAGACAGAGGGGTACAATTCACCGCCCGATTCTGGAGAGGGTTTCTCCGTGATATAGGGTCAACCCAGGGCCTTAGTTCAGCCTATCACCCTAGTACGAACGGTGTTGCTGAACGCACGAATGCCATGATAGAACGATACTTACGCTCCTACGTTACCTACCAACAAAACGATTGGGTTGATTACTTTCTATTTGCTGAAACGGCATACAATAACGCAGTACATCGGAGTACCGGATTTACTCCGTTCCGGGTAGTCATGGGGAGGGACTTCCCTGCTATCCCGGAGTTAGACCTTTCCCTCCAAAAACCTATGACTCCCAACGACTGGGCTACTAACGTGAATGCTGTGTGGCCTCACGTAAAAACCGCTTTGACACGGGCAGCCGATGAATACAAGCTCCAGGCAGACAAAAGGAGGGCTACATGTCCATCTTTTCAGATCGGAGACCTGGTTTATTTGTCAACAAAATACTTAAAGCTACGATTACCAAGTAAAAAACTAGGACCCAAATATATAGGCCCATTTCCTATCATTAGAGTAATTAACCCCGTAACATTCATGCTAAAACTACCCCCCTTATTGGGAAAGACCCATCCGGTTTTCCACTCTAGCTTGTTAAAACCGGCCACTACACCCACTACAACACCAAAACCACCTCCTGGCCCAGTAACCGGTGCCCACTATGAAATACAAGACATCATCGATTCCAAACTACGTAGAGGCCAGTTATACTATTTAGTCCGCTGCACAGGGTATCCTGATAGTGAAACATCCTGGGTACCTGTAAAAGACATAAACGCCCCCAGATTACTGAGAAAGTTCCACAAAGCAAACCCCCAGAAACCACATCCCTTACCTGACCATTAATATCATCTCTTTTTGTCTCCTCCTCTTAGACGGACGCCTGGTAGGGGGAGCCGCCTGTCGAGCGTCAAGAAGCACTCGACATCATGTCCATGCACCGGCAGAACATGGATACCCGGCTGGAAGGGGGGGGGGGGGGTTGAGCCACATGGGTGATGGTGGTGGAATAGGCTTCCGAGTAGGCGTTTATGTGCACGGGTGCCTTATGGGGTCGCGTGGGGTTAGCTTACTACTCTGAGAACACTCTAGAAAAGTGACGGCATCCCAGTACGTCCGAAGGAAATGAGGAAGTACGAGACCTTCCAGCTGAATGTAATCTGGAAGGAACTATATAAGGACTCGCTTGCAAGGGCGTGACAGCTGCGTCTTTGTTTTGCTAGCTTTGCATTCCAGTTTCTGTAAGCGCTGATTGCCACGAATAAATGAAGATACACCAGCTTGGCTTTAAGCGTGTTCTTTGAGCGTGGACACGGTCCTAGGGGAGCCGTTTATAAAGAGCTGCCACCTAAGATGTTAAAAGATAGGAAGGATTTTGGATTTCTGGTGAATGAATTAAAAAAATAACAAATTCCATTTAGGTGGGATGCTCCAACTGGCATAATTTTGAGGTTTAAAGGAGAAAGATATCGATTAAATACTGTTGAGAAGGTGGAAGAATTTTATTCTAACTTTTTCAAAGTGAGTTCACCATCCCCACGTACATCTTCTGTGCTGGAGATAAAGGAGAGTGATAAGGAGAAGCAATTTCAGCAAGAGATGGAAGAGCAGTCTAAGCAGCTGGAATTGGAGGCAATGGAAATGCAGGGAGCGACAGGAGGATTTCTGGATGCGCCCCTGATAGATCTTCCTTCGGAAATTGTAAATGATCCACCTAAGACTACAAGAGAAGTGGCTTTGGACCTAGCCCGGATGTGTGAAGCTAAAGGTCAGCGTATAACTCGAGCAGTTTCTAAGCAAATTAAAGAAAAACAACAACAGGAAAGGACCAAGCCACAGCAATACAAGAAAGGAGTCAAGGGTAATACACAAGAATGTGAAGCCATGGGAGGAGCAAAGCTGAAGACCACCGATTCGGAGAGTCTTCAGCATATGTTCTTGTTGCTTCAAAAAAGTTTAGATGACAATTAAATTTTTATCTTGGAACGTGAATGGATTAAACTCATTACAGAAAAGGAAGAAACTATTTAACTATTTGAGACAATTTTATAGCAATTGAACTCTACACAGCAAATGGTCCAATTTTGGTGATTGGAATTTATGCTCCTAATCAACAACAAGAAAATTTTTATAAGATTTTGCATTCTAAAATATTGCAATGGGACTATAGATCTATTTTAATCATGGGAGATTGGAATGGAGTAATTGATTCTAAAATAGATAAAAAGAGTTTGGCAAAGTCAAGGATTAGATTGCCACAGACATTTTTGATATGAAAGAAGATTTGGAACTAAAAGATATTTGGAGAATACATAACCCAAAAGATTTGGACTTTACCTTCTTTTCAGATAGACATAGATCCTTCTCTAGGATTGACTTTATTTTACTATCATCTGATTTACTTGTAAAAACGAAAAGAACAAAGATTTTTCCAAGGACTTTAACTGACCATAGCCCGGTATGGATAGAAATTGAGATGGGAAAGAGTGAGAGAAGATCATGGAGAGTAAATGAAAATTTGTTTAGATATGAAAAGAACATAACAGAACTTAAAAAGCAGATGAAAGAATTTTTTGAAATGAACTTGAACAAGGGTACCCCTATTGAAATTGTGTGGGATGCGAGTAAAGCATATATGAGAGGGGTACTCATTCATATGAACTCTAAACATAAATTAAATCAACAAAAGAAAAGATCTGAAATGGAAGCAGAAATAAAGAACAAAGAACAGTTACTTATAAAAGACCCAACAGATGAAAGAATACGAGGAGCTATAAAATTTCTGAAAGATCAATTTCAAATGCTTATGGCGGAACAAACAGCAACAAATTTACAATTTGCGAAACATAACACATTTTGTAACGCTAACAAACCGGGCAGATGGTTGGCTTATACACTAAGGAAGAGGCAGAGTACACGGGTCATTGATAGTATTGATAGTGGAGGGAAGGAAATTTTTCAACAAAAATTAATTAAAGAAGTTTTTTTAGATTATTATACCAAATTATATGCTAAAGATGATATACAGAATGGATTTATAGAGAAATATTTAGAAAAAAGAAGAGTTACAAAAATTTCTAGTCAACAAAAGGAGAGAATGAATCATCCTATAACAGCTGAGGAGATTATTGCCGCAATTAAACAATTGAAAACAGCTAAAGCACCAGGGACGGATGGTTTAACTGTGGTGTATTACAAAACTCTACAAGCAGAAATGATTGAACATCTTAAAGATCTATTTTGTAGTATACAACAAGGGGGTAAAATACCCCCATCATGGAAAACAGCTTATATTTCATTGATACCGAAAGAGCAAGTAGGTCCTAAAAAACCTGAGAATTTCAGACCAATATCTCTTTTGAATAATGATTATAAAATATTTGCAAAAGTATTAGCCAACAGGTTGATGCCAGTTATTCAAGAGGTGATTCATTATGATCAAGCAGGATTTATAGAAGGCAGATATATGAAGGATAATGTAAGGCAAATTATAGATTTACTGGAATATCTTGAGAAGAATAAACAGATCCCTGCAGTGCTGGTTTTCTTGGATGCGGAGAAGGCCTTTGATAGAGTGGATTGGAACTTTCTATTAAAGACTTTAAGAAAGATGGACTTTGGGGATCAATTTATACAGGCGGTTTCAGCAATTTATCAAGAACAAATGGCACAAATTATTATTAATGGAAGTTTGACAACAAATTTTAGTATTGAAAAAGGAACAAGACAAGGTTGTCCGTTATCCCCATTGTTATTTATTTTAACATTAGAAGTCTTGTTGAAAACAATACGGGACTCGAGTACCTTGAAGGGAATAGTGATAAGGCAAGAGGATTATAGAATAAGGGCATTTGCAGATGATCTGGTTGTTACCCTAACACAGCCGATGGAATCAATAATCCAGATGAAAGACATTATAGAACAATATGGTATGGTATCAGGATTTAGATTGAACCAGAAAAAAACTAAGATGATAGCCAAAAATATGACACAAGATCGAAAACAGGAACTTGAAAGTAAGGCAGGTTTTGAGATAGTACCAAAGGTTAAATATCTAGGAGTTCAGGTTGCAGAATCAAATATAAAATTGTTTCAAAATAATTATGAGGTGTTGTGGCGAGAGGTACAAAAAGATATGGAGACCTGGAAAAAGCTGCAGCTGTCTTTACTTGGAAGAATAGCAGCAGTTAAGATGAACGTTTTGCCAAGATTTCTTTTTTTGTTTCAAATGATCCCGGTGCTTAAAAGTGATAAACAACTGAGAGAATGGCAAAGTGGAGTGAACAAGTTTGTATGGAATGAAAAAAAACCGAGAGTTAAGCTGAAAATTATGCAAGATGTTCCAGAAAGGGGAGGCCTTAAACTTCCAAACCTACAATTATACTATGAAGCAGCAGCCTTGACGCAAGCAAGTGATTGGTTTGGAAGGAAAAAGACTGGAATATTGAATATAGAAAGTTATGAACTTGGTTGGCATGCATACTTATTTTATGAGAATAAAGTGGACAAAGTATTCAAAAGCCACATACTTAGAAACTCTTTGATGAGAGTTTGGAAGAAGCACTGATTCAAATGGGATTATAAAATACCGTTATGGCTGGATCTTGGTCATATCATGTGGAATATAAATATAATGTCACTCGGGGGGGTTTTATATAAAGAAGTTCTTTTTACAGATGCGGGCAGATGGCAACTGAAGACATTAGAAACGCTGTTGGAAGAAGGGATTAATTTAACTTGGTTACAGTATAATCAACTTCAATTGAGATGGAAAGAGGACCAAAAAACTGGCATAATGATGCATGAAGAAGAATTGGTTAGACATATAAAAGAGAAAGGTCCAATGCATATTAAAAGGGTTTATAATGTTTTGCTAGAAAGGGACTCAGAAACTGAACTGGTTAAAGATTGTATGATAAAGTGGGCACAAAATTTTGCAGAACCAGTGATGTTGGAAACATGGGAAAAAATATGGGTTCAGAATGTTAAATTTACACAGTCGCAGAACTTGAGGGAAAACTTTTATAAAATGTTTTATAGGTGGCATTTAGATCCTAAGAAATTATCGTGTATGTATCCTAATGTTCAACCAAAATGCTGGAGATGTGATTGCTTAGATGCCACATATTACCATATGTGGTGGACTTGTAAGAAAGTGAAGGCTTTTTGGATAAAAATTTGGTGGGTCATGCAAAATGTTTTGAAGAAAAAACTTCAGTTTTCTCCACAATTGTTTTTACTGGGTATAGTTAAGGGTTTTACATTGGGTGAAACAAAGCTGATATTGTATATGGTGACAGCAGCGAGATTACTGATAGGTCAATATTGGAAAAATGAAGCTATGCCCACTGTTGAAGAATGGACTTTGAAAATGGCTAGTTTTGCAGAGATGGCGAAGATTTCAGCATGTTTAAAAGACCGAACTCAAGAGACTTATGTATGGGAGTGGAAAAAGTGGATAGATTATGTGCAGAATAAATATCAAACTAGGAAATATCAGATAGCTTTTAACTGAATGTATTATATAGGGATAAAATAATTGAATTTTGTGAAGATTTGAATAATACACAGGGGATGGAGGGGTTCAAGTTTTATATTGATAAGAATTTGATTTGGATTATATTTTGTGGAAGTCCTGGGGGGATGGGAGGGTTGGGGGGGAAAAAACTGGGGAGAAAATGTATTTGTAAAACTTTTTCAATAAAAAAAAAGATTATAATGCTGTAAACTGAGCATCATGTTTTGCAAACGCTTCGGGGCACACAGAAGAGGCTTTTTGAATATAGATATTAACGGTTTGTGATCAGTTTCAACTGTAATTATATCTCTACCATAAAGGTAATAATGGAAATGCTGGCAAGCAAATACGATACTTAAACATTTTTTCTCGATCTGAGCATAGTTTAACTCTGCTGGCGAAAGCGCTCTGGACGCGTATGCAACTGGCTGACCTTCTTGTAACAGACAGCATCCCAGACCGTTCTTACTTGAGTCGCTTTGAATAGTAACCATCTTTGTAACATCATAGTATTTTAATACTGGAGCAGTAGTAACCAAGCATTTTATCTCTTGCACTGCCTGGTCATGTTTAGGGAGCCAGTGCCAAACTGCGTCTTTATCCAACAGACGTCTCAATGGCTGGCACACCTCAGATAAGTGTGGTAAGAATTTTGCTAGATATGTAACAAAGCCAATGAATCTCTGCACTGCTTTAGCATCAGTAGGCGGTGGCATGTTCACAATAGCTCTGATCTTGTCTGGGTCCGCTTTTAACCCCTGTGATGTTAAAATATGTCCATGAAAGCAGACTTCTCGCACCTTAAACTGCAGCTTCTTTATACTGAGCCTCAGCTTCACCTGCTTACACCGCTCCAATAGTGCCATCAATTTCCCGTCATGATCATGCTCCGCTTCATCATCAGTGTCGCCACACCCAACTATAAGGATATCGTCAGCTATAGGCTCAATTCCGCTGAGGCCACTCAATAATTCCTGCTGCTTCCTTTGATACGTCTCTGGTGCTACGGAGACACCAAAGGGCAGTTTAAGCCACCTCTTTCTGCCCCAAGGAGTCCAAAACGTAGTCATATAACTGCTCTCTTCATCCAGTTTACACTGTAGGAAGGCATCCCTGGCATCAACAAGTGTAAAAACCCGTGCCTTAGGCAGCTTGTGCAAAACATCCTCTAACGTTGGCATTGGGTAATGCGATCGTTTCAAAGCCATATTCAAAAACTTGGGATCGATGCAAATTCGGATCTTTTCCAACTTCCTAATCACCACCATATTACTTATCCAGTCGGTTGGCTCGGCTACTGAAACAATATGTCCCTCTGCTTCATATTTATCCAACTGTGCTTTAACCTGTGCCTTAATGGCTATAGGGACATTGCGTGGGGCACTTTGTACTGGAGGGACAGTGGGATCAAGTTGAAAGTGAACCTCTCCTGGAACGGATGCAATAGGGCCCTCAAACACCTCCCTATAAACTTGGAGGACTTGATGCTTTATCAATGGTCTCCCCAAGGCTTTGGAGGAATAGGTTTCAACATTATGCAACTCCCTCGGAATGGTAAATCGCATCAGTCCCAAACGCTCACACGTTGAGCCTGACAATAATGGCTTTTGATCTACATCCACAATTTCAAATTCCAATTTGTGCGTAACCCCACGTATGTTACACTCTGTATAAAATAAGCCTAGTGACTCCATCAGTTCCCCCGAATATAACTTTAATGTGGCACTACTAGGCTGAAGGGGTGTCTCAGGTGCCAATTTCCTTTTATCCTTTAGGCTCATCACATCGCATGTTGCCCCCGAGTCCAACTGACAAGATTAAGTTATATCATTGAATTGAAGATTAACAAACCACTTTTTGACTTTTGAATGTACTGCACCAATGCATTCTTTCGTATAGATCGCATCTGTGGTAAACAGTGATACATCCTCTAAGTCCGGCGTTTGCTCGACCATATGCAACTTCCTTGCTGCCAGACACACCCCAGCAAAATGGTTCAGCCTCCCACACACCCTACAGATTTTACCATACGCTGGACACCGATCTTTCCCACGTGCATGCACATTGTCACAGTATTTACACAGTGTGTGGTTGTCTGCTGAGAAATTGCGAGGCTTCTGTTTAAACTGCTGCTGTTGCTGACGATTCCTCACATTTGGCTGGTGCCTGGAAGCTACATTAACACAGTTGGTCTGTTTATCTCGCTCCAACACCATCAGCCGTTTATCTGTAAGTTCAGTAGTCCGACATATTTCTATGGCTAATTGCAAAGTTAAACCATGTTCCCTTAATAAACGGCGGCGTGTACTTTCCTTGGCAACACCCAAAACTATTTTGTCTCGGATGAGTTCGTCTCTCAGGGAACCATAATCACAGCTTGCTGCTCTTTCCTTTAAGTGTGTTACAAAGGTGTCTATCATCTCCCCGTCTTCCTGCGTGCAGCTGCCAAAAAGATATCTTTCATATATAACATTCTTATGCGGTCTGAAGAAAGCTTCCAAAGCATACAAAATATCCTTAGTATCAGTCCTCTGCTCTTCTGTAAGAGTTAAACTATGCTTATAAACATGAAGACATTCTGCACCCATCAATCTTCTTAATGTGGCAGCTTGTACTGCTGCCGGCTTATCATTTAAGCCTGTCGCCAAAGAGTAATCTTCAAACTCTGCCCTAAAGTTTTCCCAATTAGTGCTAGAGTCCTCACTTACTCGCATGGGTTGCGGCAGTGGTATATTATCTGCCATGGTGCTATATTTCTTACTTCAAACGCTCCACTTTCAGGGCTGTTAAGTTGGGTGAATGAGGACGCAGCAAGCTGGGCAGTGAGTGACAACAGCTCTGTTTATTAGGATGAGAACCCAGCAACTGACCTAGGGAAACAGCTCCCTTTATATACCTTGCAGCTGTGGTGGTCAGCCAATCAGCTGAGGGTCAGTTAATTCAAACTGCCCGCCAAACAAACCTATTTACATAACACTCCTCCCCTCCCAGAAGTCACTTTGGGTGTTATTTGCATACAAAGTCTTTCAGGTGACCAGGGCGTGTACGTAGCCTGGTTGACCTGCGCAGTTCATTCGGAGGGGCAGCGTCAAGCAGGTCGGAGGGACACCCTGTTTCTCCCTGCTCCGCCAATGGAACCTCCGAGATCTCCTCGTGGGCGGCGACTTCTTCGGCTGGCGGGAACTCCTTGCTGGGACGGCTCCGGATGCCAGGATCGTCAGCTAAGTCCTCCGCTGCACTCGGGCTTGACTTAGTTTGTTGTTCTGGCTGGTAGTCAGGGAGCGGTTCGTTGAAGTTTTCCTCGGCGTCTGTTGCGATTCGCCTTCGCAGTTGGTCTATGTGCCTGCGCCAAACTCTCCCGTCCCCCATGTCTACCCTGTACAATTTGGGCCCCCGTAATCTCCGTGATTGTCCCTGCTTCCCAGAGTGGGCCCTTCCTGTAGTTTCTGGCGTGGACTGGAGTCCCTATGGTGAACTCCCTGAGTTTCCTCTCCCCCCCCGCTTGAAAACCTCGGGGGAATAATTGGGATTTAGCCTATCCAGTACCCCTCGGAGCTTCCTCCCCATGAGTAGTTCTGCCGGGCTTCGGCCTGTGGCTGTGCAAGGCGTGGAATGCTGGGCTGTTAGGAAGTGATCTATCCTTTCCTGCCAGTCTCCGGGGCCTAGGCGTGAGAGGGCCTCTTTGGCCGTTCTTACAAATCTCTCAGCCTGTCCATTACTAGCCGGATGGAATGGGGCCGAGAGGACGTGTCTGACCTCCAACTCCGCTAAATACCCTTCGAACTGTGTGGCCGTGAACTAGGGCCCATTATCTGACACTAAGATGTCCGGTAACCCATGTGTAGCAAATAGCTGCCTCAGTTCCCTAATAACTGCATCGGTGGCAGTGGCCTTCATGAGCTTAATTTCCAGCCACTTGGAAAAGGCATCTACTACGACCATGAATGTCTGCCCGTGAAACGGCCCAGCGAAATCTATGTGGATTCTGGACCAGGGTCCCTTGGGTCTTTCCCATTCCCTCACTGGTGCCGTTGGTGGATCTGGCCTAGACTCTTGGCAGGGCTGACACCTCCCCACCCACTCGGTAATGTCTGCGTCCATGTTGGGCCACCAGACGTAGCTCCTGGCTAGTCCTTTCATCTGTACAATTCCCGGGTGCCCCTCATGCAACAGTGTTAAGACCTTTTCCCTTAGGCACAAGGGAACAACAACCCATTCACCCCATAGCAAACACCCCCCCTTGCATTGTTAGTTCGTCCCGTTTGCCCGCGTACTGTTTGAATTCCCCGCTCCCAGTCCTTTCCGGCCACCCCCTCGTCACCCAACTTGCAACTGTCCGGATCACGTGGTCTTTGTTGGAGGCTCTGGCTACCTCTGCTGATGTGATGGGCCCCGAGTCCAAAATGTCTATCAGCAGGATGGGGATGCCGGGTGTGGGGTCGTCCAGCTTGTCTGGTAGTGGGCAGCGGCTGAGTGCGTCGGCGTTTCCCATGTCCGCCCCTGGTCGATGTACCAGGCGATAGGAGTAGGCTGCGAGGAAGATGGCCCAGCGTGTCATCCTGGGCGATAGGGCTGCCGGTGTTGGTCGGTCTCCCGCGAGGAGACCCAGGAGCGGACGACGGTTGGTGATCAGGTCGAAATCCCTCCCGAACAGGTATTCGTGGAACTTCTTGACTCCCGAGACGGCGGTGAGGGCCTCTTTGTCAAGCTGACTGTAATTCCTCTTGGCGCTTGACAGAGTTCGGGAGCAGTAGGCGATGGGCGCCTCTAGGTCATTCGGGAGTCTATGGCTCAGGACGGCTCCCACGCCGAAAGGGGATGCATCACAGGCTAAAACAAGGGGAAGCGTTGAGTTGTATTGAATCAAGAAACTCTCGGCTGATAGCAATTTCTTGATATTTGCAAACGCCCTGTCCTCGGCCTTCCCCCAGGTCCATGTGGACTTTTTGGCTAACAGTCTGTGTAGGGGTTCAGCCATTGTTGCCTTGTCCTTTAAAAAGATCGCATAAAAGTTAAGCAGTCCCAGGAACGCTTGTAGTTCCGCCTTGTCTTTAGGTGTGGGGACCTCTTGGATTGCCCTGATTTTACTCTCGGTGGGGTGTATGCCGGTGCCATCTACTCGGTACCCCAGGAACTCTATGGAGGGGACAGTGATCATGCATTTGTTGCGTTTGACCCGGAGTCCAGCCTTTCTGAATTTTCCTAACACCATTCTCAGCCTCCCCCCCAGTTGTTGCTCGTCTTCCGCCGTGATGAGTACATCATCGAAATAGGGGACTACCCCGGGGATCCCTTGCAGTAGCCGCTCCATCATACTTTGAAAAAGTCCGGGGGCTATGCTGACTCCAAATTGTAGGCGCGTGCACTTGAAGGCGCCTCTATGTGTTAGGATAGTCTGTGCTTCCGCGGTAGCGCCATCTACCAGTAGCTGCTGGTACACCTGTGCAAGATCTAGTTTGGCGAAGATCTTGCCGGGGCCCAGGGAATGCAGGAGGTGGTGCACGATTGGGACAGGATAAGCGCTCTGTTGCAGGGCCTTATTAATTGTGCATTTATAATCGGCGCATTTGCGCACTGACCCATCCGGTTTCATGGGTGTCACGATCGGGGTCTCCCATTTGGCGTGGTCGACTGGCACGAGCACCCCTTGCTTTATTAGCTTGTCCAATTCAATGTCTATTTTGGGCTTTAGGGGGAATGGCACCCTCCTAGGCTTTAAACGGATTGGGGCAATGTTGGGGTCGAGGTTGAATGAAATAGGGGTCCCCACATACTTGCCAAGCCTTTCGACGAACAGGTCCTGGAACTCCTGCATCAGGTCGTCCCTCAGGGTGCTCTGGATGTTCCTCACTCCGGTGAATCCCATGCCCAGGGCTTGAAACCAGTCCATGCCCTGGAGGCTGGGGAGCTTGCCGCTGATGATGGTGAGAGGGAGCCTCTCGCTGATCTCCCCATATCGTACTTGGAACTCGCCTATTCCCTCGACTGGGATGTGGTTCCCTTGGTAGTCCTTAAGCCGGTGTCGCTGTGGTTGGAGCTGCTGCTTGTGTGCACTGGGGATTGCTTTCTTGAGGTTGGCCCACAACATGATGGATATGGGGGATCCTGTGTTGATCTCCATCTGGCACTCACGACCCTCGATCTTGACCGCGGTGTAGGTCTTCTCGCCCGGTGATGTGCAGGTCTGGCCGATGCGGATGGTGTAGGCCTTGATGTCTTCGATTTTCACGCCCTTCCGGTTTCCGCCATCTTTATTGGATCTCTGGCGTGGCACCCTTTCGGATTGGCTGGTTAGGCCACGTGGTTTGTGACCCTTCGCTTGCTTGGCTCTGCAGACTCGACCGATGTGCCCCTTTTTCTCGCAGAACCGGCAGATCGCATCCCGGAATTTGCAGTTGGGCTGGGGGTGGGGGCCTCCGCAGCTGGTGCAGTTGTCTTGGGGTCCCCGTCGGTCCGGCCTGGACTGCTCAGTGCAGTAGACTTCTCCCTCGGACTCCCCTTCACTCTCGGTGCTCACGGCCTCACGGTGTACGGTCGCTGACCTCTGCGCTGTCCGGCCATGGATGGTCCCCTGAAGTCTTTCGGCGGCCTTCACGGATGACTCTTGCGCTCTTGCCTCATCAAGGGCGATGTGCAGGGTCAGGTTCGATCTCGCAAGTAGCCTCCTTTGTAGCCGGCTGTCTCTCACTCCGCAGATTAGTTGCTCTAGGAGCATCTCATCTAGGTCTCGGTATTCGCACTGGTTTGCGGCCTTACGTAGGGCGGCGACGTACTCACTGATCGACTCGCCGTCCTGCTGTAGCCTCTGCCGGAACTCATAGCGTTGGACGTATTTGGAAGGCATTGGGGAATAGTGGTCTTTCAGCAGGGTCTGTAGCGTTGACCATGATATGGTGTGGACAGAATTCGGCTCTACCAGGGCTTCGGCTGTGTCAAACACTCGCAGTCCGCAGTGGCTCAGGAACAGGGCCTTCTTCCTTACATCCGGTAAGCCCTGCAGGTCGTTGGCCACCATGAAGCACTCGAACCAGGACATGTAGCACCCGCACTTCTCCTCCTTGGGGTTGAAAGGCGCTGGCGGGGTGTAGGCGGACATCCATCATGATTCTCCTGTGCTCCGCTCACTCGCCTGGCTGGATTCTGTGGTCGGTTGTTCCGCTTCTGTCTCGGAACGTGATTTCAGCTCTTTTTGGTTGTGGCTTCAGCTCTTTCCTTGGCTGCTGGCCTCAACATCCCATCCTCATCGCCAATGTTAAGTTGGGTGAATGAGGACGCAGCAAGCCGGGCAGTGAGTGACAACAGCTCTGTTTATTAGGGTGAGAACCCAGCAACTGACCTAGGGAAAGAGCTCCCTTTATATACCTTGCAGCTGTGGTGGTCATCCAATCAGCTGAGGGTCAGTTAATTCAAACTGCCCGCCAAACAAACCTATTTACATAACAAGGGCCAAACCACTTCTGACACCATGTTTCGGATAAGCTTTAATTAACAAAGTAAAACTAACAAACAACGCTAAAAAAGCGTCTTCAAAGGCAACACCCAGGAACCAGAAACACCTCATAGAGGCACATAGAGATAAAGATTAAAAGCAACACAACCCCATAACAGGAAGAGCAGAAGAAGCAGAATCAGCAGAAGCAGAAGCAGCAGCAGGAGAAGCAGCAGAAGAAGCAGAAGCAGCAGAAGCATCAGCAGCGAAGAAGCAGCAGAAGCCGAAGCAGATGCAGAAGCAACAGCAGAAAAAGCAGCAAAAGAAACAGAAGCAGCAGAAGCAGCAGCAGCAGCGAGGAATCAGCAGAATGAGAAGCAGAAGCAACAGCAGAAGCTACAGCAGTAGGAAGAGCAGAAGAAGCAGAAGCAAAAGCAGAAGAAGCAGAAGAAGCTGAAGTAGCTGCAGCAGAAGCGGAAGCAGCAGCAGCAGAAGCAAGAGCAGAAGCAGAAGCAGAATCAGCAGCAGAAGCAGAACCAGCAGCACAAGAAGAAGAAGCAGCAAAAGCAGCAGCAGCAGCGAAGAAGCAGCAGAAGCCGAAGCCGAAGCAGAAGCAGAAGCAGAAGCAACAGCAGAAGACGCAGAAGAAGCTGAAGTAGCTGCAGCACAAGCAGAAGCAGAAGCAGAAGCAACAGCAGAAGAAGCAGAAGCAGCAGAAGCAGCAGCAGCGAAGAAGCAGAAGAAGCTGAAGCAGATGCAGAAGCAACAGCAGAAGAAGCAGAAGAAGCTGAATAGCTACAGCAAAAGCAGAAGCAGAAGAAGCAGCAAAAGAAACAGAAGCAGTAGAAGCAGCAGCAGCAGCAGCGAGGAATCAGCAGAATGAGAAGCAGAAGCAACAGCAGAAGAAGCTGAAGTAGCTGCAGCAGAAGCAGAAGCTGAAGAAGCAGCAGCAGCAGAAGAAGAAGCAGTAGAAGACGCTGCAGAAGAAGCAGCAGAAGAAGAAGCAGAAGAAACAGAAGCAGCAGAAGCAGAAGCAGAAGCGACAGCAGAAAAAGGAGAAGTAGCAGAAGCAGAAGAAGCAGCAGCAGAAGCAGCAGTAGCAGCAGCAGAAGCAACAGCAGAAGAAGCAGAAGTAGCAGAAGCAACAGCAGAAGAAGCAGAAGAAGCTGAAGTAGCTGAAGTAGCTTCAGCAGAAGCAGAAGAAGCAGAAATAGCAGAAGCAACAGCAGAAGAAGCAGAAGAAGCTGAAGTAGCTGAAGTAGCTGCAGCAGAAGCAGAAGAAGCAGCAGAAGAAGCTGCAGAAGAAGCAGCAGAAGAAGCAGAAGAAGCAGAAGAAGCAGAAGAAGCAGAAGAAGCAGAAGCAGCAGGAGCAGCAAAGAAGCAGCAGAAGCCAAAGTAGAAGCAGCAGCAGAAGTGACAGCAGAAGAAGCAGAAGTAGCAGAAGCAAAAGCAGAAGCAGCAGCAGAAAAAGCTGAAGTAGCAGAAGAAACAGCAGCAGCAAAAACAGCAGAAGCAGCAGAAGAAGCAGAAGCAGAAGAAGAAGCTGCAGAAGCAGCAGCTGAAGAAGCAGAAGCAGCAGAGACAGCAGCAGAAGCAACAGCAGAAGAAGCAGAAGTAGCAGAAGCAACAGCAGAATCAGCAGAAGAAGCAGAAGTAGCAGAAGCAACAGCAGAAGCAGAAGCAGAAGCAACAGCAGAAGAAGCAGAAGTAGAAGAAGCAGAAGCAGCAGAAGCAGAAGCAGCAGCAGAAGAAGCAGAAGCAGCAGGAGCAGCAGCAGCGAAGAAGCAGCAGAAGCTGAAGCAGATGCAGAAGCAACAGCAGAAGAAGCAGCAGAAGAAGCAGAAGAAGCTGAATAGCTACAGCAGAAGCAGAAGCAGAAGAAGTAGCAAAAGAAAAAGAAGCAGCAGCAGCAGCAGCAGCACCAGCGAGGAATCAGCAAAATGAGAAGAAGAAGCAACAGCAGAAGCTAAAGCAGTAGGAAGAGCAGAAGAAGCAGAAGCAAAAGCAGAAGAAGCAGAAGAAGCTGAAGTAGCTGCAGCAGAAGAAGCAGTAGAAGAAACAGAAGCAGCAGAAACAGAAGCAGAAGCAGAAGCGACAGCAGAAAAAGGAGAAGTAGCAGAAGCAGAAGAAGCAGCAGCAGAAGCAGCAGTAGCAGAAGCAGAAGCAGAAGAATCAGAAGTAGCAGAAGCAACAGCAGAAGAAGCAGAAGAAGCTGAAGTAGCTGAAGTAGCTGCAGCAGAAGCAGAAGAAGCAGCAGAAGAAGAAGCTGCAGAAGAAGCAGAAGCAGCAGAAGCAGCAGGAGCAGCGAAGAAGCAGCAGAAGCCAAACCAGAAGCAGAAGCAGAAGCAGCAGCAGCAGCAAGAGCAGAAGCAACAGCAGAAGAAGCAGCAGAAGAAGCATTAGAAGAAGCATTAGAAGAAGCAGAAGCAGCAGAAGAAGAAGTAGCAGAAGCGACAGCAGAAGCAGAAGCAGAAGCAACAGCAGAAGAAGCAGAAGTAGAAGAAGCAGAAGCAGCAGAAGCAGAAGCAGCAGAAGCAGCAGAAGCTGCAGCAGAAGCTGAAGCAGATTCAGAAGAAGCTGAATAGCCACAGCAGAAGCAGAAGCAGAAGAAGCAGCAGCAGAAGCAGAAGCAGCAGAAGAAGCAGAAGAAGCAGAAGAAGCTGAATAGCTGCAGCTGCAGCAGAAGCAGAAGCGACAGCAGAAAAAGGAGAAGTAGCAGAAGCAGAAGAAGCAGCAGCAGAAGCAGCAGTAGCAGCAGAAGATGCAGAAGCAGCAGAAGCAGCAGAAGAAGCAGCAATAGCAGCAGAAGAAGCTGCAGAAGAAGCAGCAGAAGCAAGAGCAGAAGCAGAAGCAGAAGAAGCAGCGGCAGAAGCAGCAGTAGCTGAAGAAGAAGCAGAAGAATCAGAAGTAGCAGAAGCAACAGCAGAAGAAGCAGAAGAAGCTGAAGTAGCTGAAGTAGCTGTAGCAGAAGCAGAAGAAGCAGCAGAAGAAGAAGCTGCAGAAGAAGCAGCAGAAGAAGCAGAAGAAGCAGAAGCAGCAGGAGCAGCGAAGAAGCAGCAGAAGCCAAACCAGAAGCAGAAGCAGAAGCAGCAGCAGCAGCAAGAGCAGAAGCAACAGCAGAAGAAGCAGCAGCAGAAGAAGCATTAGAAGAAGCATTAGAAGAAGCAGAAGCAGCAGAAGAA
This sequence comes from Pituophis catenifer annectens, assembly GCF_029215685.1. Lineage (NCBI taxonomy): Eukaryota > Metazoa > Chordata > Lepidosauria > Squamata > Colubridae > Pituophis > Pituophis catenifer. The sequence goes on from NW_027256885.1 coordinate 46,748,060, forward strand.
GAAGTAGAAGAAGCGACAGCAGAAGCAGAAGCAGAAGCAGAAGCAGAAGCAACAGCAGAAGAAGCAGAAGTAGAAGAAGCAGAAGCAGCAGAAGCAGAAGCAGCAGAAGCAGCAGAAGCTGCAGCAGAAGCTGAAGCAGATTCAGAAGAAGCTGAATAGCCACAGCAGAAGCAGAAGCAGAAGAAGCAGCAGCAGAAGCAGAAGCAGCAGAAGAAGCAGAAGAAGCTGAATAGCTGCAGCTGCAGCAGAAGCAGAAGCGACAGCAGAAAAAGGAGAAGTAGCAGAAGCAGAAGAAGCAGCAGCAGAAGCAGCAGTAGCAGCAGAAGATGCAGAAGCAGCAGAAGCAGCAGAAGAAGCAGAAGCAGAAGCAGAAGCAGGAGAAGGAGAAGCAGAAGCAGCAGAAGAAGCAGCAGAAGCAAGAGTAGAAGCAGAAGAAGCAAGAGCAGAAGCAGAAGCAGCAGCAGAAGCAGAAGCAGCAGCACATGATGCAGAAGCAGCAGAAGAATCAGCAGAATGAGAAGCAGAAGCAACAGCAGAAGAAGCAGAAGCAGCAGAAGCAGCAGCAGCAGCGAAGAATCAGCAGAAGAAGAAGCAGACGCAGCAGAAGAAGTAGCAGCAGCAAAGAAGAAGCAGCAGCCGAAGCAGAAGCCACAGAAGCAGAAGTAGCTGCAACAGAAGCAGAAGCAGAAGAAGCAGCAGAAGAAGAAGCAGAAGAAGCAGAAAAAGAAACATAAGCAGCAGCAGAAAAAGGAGAAATAGCAGAAGCAACAGCAGAAGCAGAAGAAGCAGCAGCAGAAGCAGAAGCAGAAGTAGAAGAAGCAGCAGGAGGAGAAGCATTAGAAGAAGCAGAAGCGACAGCAGAAAAAGCAAAAGTAGCAGAAGCAACAGCAGAAGCAGAAGCAGAAGCAGCAGAAGAAGCAGCAGAAGCCAAAGCAGCAGCAGAGAAGAAGAAGTAGAAGGAGAAGCAGAAGCAACAGCAGAAGCAACAGCTGAAGAAGCAGAAGAAGCAGAAGCAACAGAAGAATCAGCAGCAGTAGAAGCAGCAGCAGCAGCAGCGAGGAATCAGCAGAATGAGAAGCAGAAGCAACAGCAGAAGAAGCAGAAGAAGCTGAAGTAGCTGCAGCAGAAGCAGAAGCTGAAGAAGCAGCAGCAGCAGAAGAAGAAGCAGTAGAAGACGCTGCAGAAGAAGCAGCAGAAGAAGAAGCAGAAGAAACAGAAGCAGCAGAAGCAGAAGCAGAAGCGACAGCAGAAAAAGGAGAAGTAGCAGAAGCAGAAGAAGCAGCAGCAGAAGCAGCAGTAGCAGCAGCAGAAGCAACAGCAGAAGAAGCAGAAGTAGCAGAAGCAACAGCAGAAGAAGCAGAAGAAGCTGAAGTAGCTGAAGTAGCTTCAGCAGAAGCAGAAGAAGCAGAAATAGCAGAAGCAACAGCAGAAGAAGCAGAAGAAGCTGAAGTAGCTGAAGTAGCTGCAGCAGAAGCAGAAGAAGCAGCAGAAGAAGCTGCAGAAGAAGCAGCAGAAGAAGCAGAAGAAGCAGAAGAAGCAGAAGAAGCAGAAGAAGCAGAAGCAGCAGGAGCAGCAAAGAAGCAGCAGAAGCCAAAGTAGAAGCAGCAGCAGAAGTGACAGCAGAAGAAGCAGAAGTAGCAGAAGCAAAAGCAGAAGCAGCAGCAGAAAAAGCTGAAGTAGCAGAAGAAACAGCAGCAGCAAAAACAGCAGAAGCAGCAGAAGAAGCAGAAGCAGAAGAAGAAGCTGCAGAAGCAGCAGCTGAAGAAGCAGAAGCAGCAGAGACAGCAGCAGAAGCAACAGCAGAAGAAGCAGAAGTAGCAGAAGCAACAGCAGAATCAGCAGAAGAAGCAGAAGTAGCAGAAGCAACAGCAGAAGCAGAAGCAGAAGCAACAGCAGAAGAAGCAGAAGTAGAAGAAGCAGAAGCAGCAGAAGCAGAAGCAGCAGCAGAAGAAGCAGAAGCAGCAGGAGCAGCAGCAGCGAAGAAGCAGCAGAAGCTGAAGCAGATGCAGAAGCAACAGCAGAAGAAGCAGCAGAAGAAGCAGAAGAAGCTGAATAGCTACAGCAGAAGCAGAAGCAGAAGAAGTAGCAAAAGAAAAAGAAGCAGCAGCAGCAGCAGCAGCACCAGCGAGGAATCAGCAAAATGAGAAGAAGAAGCAACAGCAGAAGCTAAAGCAGTAGGAAGAGCAGAAGAAGCAGAAGCAAAAGCAGAAGAAGCAGAAGAAGCTGAAGTAGCTGCAGCAGAAGAAGCAGTAGAAGAAACAGAAGCAGCAGAAACAGAAGCAGAAGCAGAAGCGACAGCAGAAAAAGGAGAAGTAGCAGAAGCAGAAGAAGCAGCAGCAGAAGCAGCAGTAGCAGAAGCAGAAGCAGAAGAATCAGAAGTAGCAGAAGCAACAGCAGAAGAAGCAGAAGAAGCTGAAGTAGCTGAAGTAGCTGCAGCAGAAGCAGAAGAAGCAGCAGAAGAAGAAGGCTGCAGAAGAAGCAGAAGCAGCAGAAGCAGCAGGAGCAGCGAAGAAGCAGCAGAAGCCAAACCAGAAGCAGAAGCAGAAGCAGCAGCAGGCAGCAAGAGCAGAAGCAACAGCAGAAGAAGCAGCAGAAGAAGCATTAGAAGAAGCATTAGAAGAAGCAGAAGCAGCAGAAGAAGAAGTAGCAGAAGCGACAGCAGAAGCAGAAGCAGAAGCAACAGCAGAAGAAGCAGAAGTAGAAGAAGCAGAAGCAGCAGAAGCAGAAGCAGCAGAAGCAGCAGAAGCTGCAGCAGAAGCTGAAGCAGATTCAGAAGAAGCTGAATAGCCACATGCAGAAGCAGAAGCAGAAGAAGCAGCAGCAGAAGCAGAAGCAGCAGAAGAAGCAGAAGAAGCAGAAGAAGCCTGAATAGCTGCAGCTGCAGCAGAAGCCAGAAGCGACAGCAGAAAAAAGGAGAAGTAGCAGAAGCAGAAGAAGAAGCAGCAGCAGAAGCAGCAGTAGCAGCAGAAGATGCAGAAGCAGCAGAAGCAGCAGAAGAAGCAGCAATAGCAGCAGAAGAAGCTGCAGAAGAAGCAGCAGAAGCAAGAGCAGAAGCAGAAGCAGAAGAAGCAGCGGCAGAAGCAGCAGTAGCTGAAGAAGAAGCAGAAGAATCAGAAGTAGCAGAAGCAACAGCAGAAGAAGCAGAAGAAGCTGAAGTAGCTGAAGTAGCTGCAGCAGAAGCAGAAGAAGCAGCAGAAGAAGAAGCTGCAGAAGAAGCAGCAGAAGAAGCAGAAGAAGCAGAAGCAGCAGGAGCAGCGAAGAAGCAGCAGAAGCCAAACCAGAAGCAGAAGCAGAAGCAGCAGCAGCAGCAAGAGCAGAAGCAACAGCAGAAGAAGCAGCAGCAGAAGAAGCATTAGAAGAAGCATTAGAAGAAGCAGAAGCAGCAGAAGAAGAAGAAGAAGAAAGGGAAAGCAGAAGCAATGGAAGGAGCACATGAAGAAGCAGAAGCAGCAGAAGCAGAAGCAGAAGAAGGGGAGGAAGAAGAAGAAGAAGAAGAAGAAGAAGAAGAAGAAGAAGAAGAAGAAGAAGAAGAAGAAGAAGAAGAAGAAGAAGAAGAAGAAGAGGAGGAGCGAGGAGGGAGGAGGAGGAGGAGAGAAGAAGAAGAAGAAGAAGAAGAAGAATGAAGAAGAAGAAAAGAAGAAGAAGTAGAAGAAGAAGAAGAAGAAGAAGAAGAAGAAGAGAAGAAGAAGCAGAAGCAGAAAGCAGAAGCAAGAAGCAGCAGAAGCAGAAGCAGAAGACAGGGGAAGAAGAAGCAGAAGCAGGAGAAGGAGAAGCAGAAGCAAAAGCAGCAGCAGCAGAAGAAGAAGAAGAAAGGGAAAGCAGAAGCAATGGAAGGAGCACATGAAGAAGGCAGAAGCAGCAGAAGCAGAAGCAGAAGAAGGGGAAGAAGAAGAAGAAGAAGAAGAAGAAGAAGAAGAAGAAGAAGAAGAGAGAAGAAGAAGAAGAAGAAGAAGAAGAAGAAGAAGAAGAAGAAGAAGAAGCAGAAGCAGAAGCAGAAGCAGAAGCAGTAGCAGAAGCAGAAGCAGAAGCAGAAGCAGAAGCAGAAGCAGCAGAAGCAGAAGCAGAAGAAGGGGAAGAAGAAGCGGAAGCAGGAGAAGGAGAAGCAGAAGCAAAAGCTAGCAGCAGCAGAAGAAGAAGAAGAAAGGGAAAGCAGAAGCAATGGAAGGAGCACATGAAGAAGCAGAAGCAGCAGAAGCAGAAGCAGAAGAAGGGGAGAAGAAGAAGAAGAAGAAGAAGAAGAAGAGAAGAAGAAGAAGAAGAAGAAGAAGAAGAAGAAGAAGAAGAAGAAGAAGAAGAAGGAGGCAGGAGGAGAGGAGAGGAGTAGGGAGGA